>NC_060139.1:858586903-859209608 GCF_021461385.2 Schistocerca piceifrons
TCTGCCACACATCGTTGGGTGGCTTGCGGAGTATAAATATAGATGTAGATGTAGATGAATGTCATCTACCAGTGTGTGTAGTGCCAACAGTAAAATTAGGAGGTACTGGTGTTAGGTGTGGTCATGTTTTTCATTGAGGGGGTTTGCACCCCTTGTTGTTTAGCGTGGCGCTATCATAGCACAGGCCTACATTGATGTTTCAAGCACCTTCTTGATTCCCACAGTTGAAGAGCAATTCGGGGATGGCGATTGCATCTTTCAACATGATCGAGGACCTGTTCATAATGCAAGGCCTGTGGCGGGATGGTTACATGACAATAACATCCATGTAATGGACAGGCCTGGACAGAGTCCTCACCTTTGGTATGTTTTGGAACACCAACTTTGTGCCAGGCCTCACTGACCGACATTGATACCCCATTCTCCAAGGAACCTTCCCGCACCTGATTGAACATATGCCTGCAAGAGTGGAAGCTGGCATAAAGGATAAGGGTTGACCAACACCATAATGAGTTCCAGTATTACCGATGGAGGGTGCCACAAATTTATAAATCATTTTCAGCCACATGTCCAGATACTTTTGATCACTTAGTGTACCTATGTCTCACAGCTTTTTCCCCATTGCTCTTGGGAATAAGGGAGGTTTTATGTGGACACCCCACATTATCATTACAGCATGGAAGCGCTGTAACAAATATGTATGGAAAGGTCATGCACAGAATTGTGGTTTGGCAGCTACGAGGCTCTTGGTGCTTGGTTCCTACTTGAGCAACGAACATAGAGTGACAAGTTTTTGGTTTAGTCCAGACCAGCAGCCATTTGTATAGCCATTAAAACATATGTGTTACTGTAGCTATGTTATACTATATTAAGCAAGGTTGGAACTGATGTCTTTAATTATGTTTGACAGAAAATCACAGAGCAAAATATGGTAAATTGGAGTAAAAATAAGTTATTGCTCCTTTCTTTATTGCAACCAAAAGCTGCACAATAACTGTAACAACAAAACAAAAAAACAAAGATATAATTTTATAATGTCGCGGAATATGGCCGCACACAGAATGAACATAAATATCTGGTGCACACAAACCACAAAAACTGAAAATGAAACCACTAAAAAAAACTCAATACGACAAGCTCACTACTGTCAACATTCCCACTCTTGTTTTAGTGAGTTTGTTTTGAGAGCATTAACAGACCTTTTCTGTTTGTCATGAATTTGTCTCTAGTTAAAGGTTTTGTGAATAAGTCTGCCAACTGTTTATCAGAATAAACATAATAAACTTCAATCTCATTATTTTCAACATGTTCATGTATATAATGGTCAATGTGCTTGGTATGTTTGTGATGTTCTGTGTTTTTAAACAGGCGAATAGCACTTTGTTTGTCAACATGGAGTGTTGTTGGTTTGTCTAACTGAAAACCAAGTTCACTGAGAAAACCAAAGAACCAAATAACTTCAGTAGCAGCATCTGAAGCTGCTATGTATTTGGCCTCCATTGTTGATCTGCTCACACATTTCTGCCAACATGAACACCATGTCACAGGCCCACCTGCTAACAAGCTCACATAGCCTGTAGTTGAGCGATGAGTGTCACAGTCACCAGCAAAGATAGCATCTGAGTAGACCACCAGTCCAGAAGAATCAGCTTTGTACCTTTTGGTCCGGACCCTGGTCCCTTGCAGATAATTAATAATTCTTTTAACAGCATGCCAATGACTGAGACCTAGATTATGTAAAATCTTACTCACCATGCTCACAGCGAACGTGATGTGTGACCGTAAGACAGTTGCTACCAACATTAAGCTGCCGACTGCCTGCCAGTAAGGTTTGCTTTCCATCTCTTTTACCTCATGTTGGTGCCATCCCCCGGTAGCTGAGTGGCCAGCGCGACAGAATGTCAATTCTAAGGGCCCGGGTTCGATTCCCGGCTGGGTTGAAGAAGATCTTTGCTTAGCGACTGGGTGTTGTGTTGTCCTAATCATTATCGTTTCATCCCCATTGACATGCAAGTCACCGAAGTGGCGTCAAATCGAAAGGCTTGCACCCAGCAAATGGTCTACCCAACGGGAGGCCCTAGTCACACAACATTTACATTTACCTCATGCTGGTTTGCAAGAGACTGGCCACTGTGCAACATAGTTCTAACATCAAAAGGAGTGGAGTCAGGTTTTGAACCATCCATGTTAAACTTCTGAAGCAAACAACTGATGCATCTTTGCTGCCCTATATAGATTTCTTTTGTAGAAGGGCTTTGTTCAATTTCCAATCCACAGAAGCATTTTCCATTGCCCACAGTAATTTTAAAAGTTGATCCCAGTGCTGTCAAAACATTTCCCAGTATTTTTGGAGACTTACAAATAAGCAAGCCATCATCCACATAAAGTTCCAGAACACCAGTGTCATCTGTTAAAGCATGAAAAATACATTTGTCTGCATTCAGTTGCACAAAGCCAAACATTGTCAGAAACTGTACAAATTTTTGATTCCAACAATGTGGTGATTGTCCGAGTCCATATAGACTCTTCCTCAGTTTGCAAACATTATTTGAGCCTTCTACAACAAAAGCTTTTGGTTGATCCATGTAAACTTATTCTTTCAAATTCCTATTCAGGAATGCAGTCTTAACATAAAACTGCCTAATTTGCATATCTCATGAAGCTGCTATGGCTAATAAAACTCTGATTGAATCATATCGGACCACAGGAGAGAATCTCTCTTGATAATCAATGCCTTCTTGTTGTGAATAATCTTTTGCACGTAATCTAGCTTTAAAGGGGCCAATTTTTCCCTCAGAATTCTGCTTCTCACAATAGACCCACTTACATCCAACTGCCTTGCAGTTGTGTGGTAATGGTACTAGATCTAAAGTTTTGTTCTTCTTCAAGAATGTCATTTCCTCTTCCATTGCTTGTTTCCACTTTGATGACTCTTTCGATGCCATTGCTGCTTCAAAAGTTTGAGGTTCAAAGACAATGTCAGAAGAAGCTATATCTCGGTCCCAAAAATGAGCAGGTGCTCGCAGATTAGACCAATCTCTCAGATTTATCCTTTGATTTTCTTTTGTTTGTTCACCAGTTTCATCCTCTTCAGATTCTTCTCGAATATCTTTTTGATTTTCTTTCATTTGTTCACAAGCATCATCCTCTTCAGATTCCTCTTGAACATCTTCTGCAGCATGGTCTCCCAGGTAAAATTCAGTATATCTTTGTTCTATGATTAAGCTATGGGTTTGTTCTTCATTGAAAGAGACATTAAAGGAGATTGTAACTTTCTTATACTCAGGATTGTAGAGGCGATAATTGGTACTATACACATCATAGCCAACCATGATCAATATCTTTGATTTACTATCCCATTTTGATCTAAATTTATCAGGAACATGTACGTATGCTGCTGATTCAAACTTCCTTGTCTGTCCCAAAGAAGGTGGTTTTCCAAACACGATCAGCCGTTTAAGATATATGCAGCACAATTTATTGCCTCTGCCTATAATTCATGAGACAAGTCAGTACTTAATAACACAGTGCATGCACACTCAGCAATGGACCTGTTTTCTCATTCAATTCGGCCATTCTGCTGTAGTGTATGGGGACTTTTTTTCTCACGTATTGTGCCATTTTATTTGATATAATCTTCAAATTGCTTATTTATTAATTCGGTCCAATTGTCACTTCTCAGAACTTTGATTTTGTTTCTAGTTTGTCGTCCAATCAGTTTCTGAAATTCCAAAAACATGGGGAAAGTATCATGATTACTTTTAAGAAAATGCACGAACCGGTATGAAGTGCAGTCATCCTTGAAAATTATGCACAAATGTGCACCTTCAAAAGGCAGTTTTCTCACATGTCCACTAAAATCTACATGAATAAATTTGCCAGGAACTATTGTCGTCATTCCAAATTTGAATCAAAAGATTTTCTTTCTTCTTGCCATACTGACATGGGCCACAATGAAGATTTTGAACTTTCTTCATACCAAAACCAGGTATTAAATTCAGGTCAGCCGTATTCTTGACACCACTGAAATGAATGTGTCCAAGGCTCTCATGCCAGATCAAGGTGGAATTCAAGGAAGCAGGATTTGCCCATAGTACATCTGGACATTTAAACAACATTTGATAACACTGATTGTCCATCTTAATTCCTGCTGCAGTTAGACCTGAACCACGAACTTACATTCTCTTGTTGTCAAAAATAACTTTCATTCCTCTTTTTTGTGACTGCTCCCACTGAAAACAGTCGCATGGGGTAGCTGCGCGGTCTGCGACGTCTTGTCACGGTTTGCGCGGGTTCCCTTGTCGGAGGTTCGAGTCCTCCCTCGGGCATGGGTGTGTGTGTTGTCCTTAGCGGAAGTTAGTTTAAGTTAGACCTATGACCTCAGCAGTTTAGTCCCATAGGAACTTACCACAAATTTCCAAAAAAATTTCCACTGAAAATAAATTTGTCTTTAGCTTAGTATATACAATGTGTTTTCCAAAGTGTGAGGTTGCCATTTTTCCTCAACTGATGACAATACTTCAGTTGATCCAATGCCTTCTGCTTTTACGATCGTGTTGTCTCCAATATGAACAAATGAGTCATCCAACTGAATTGGCTTAAATGTGCTAAACCATTCTTTGTATGACGTCACATGTTTTGACGCAGCACTGTCAGCTAACCAAATGTTCTCGCAACCTGGAGCAAAAATATACACATGTTCTGCGCTCAAAGCTTCATGCTCAGATGTATCAGTTTTCGTATCAAGTTTTGCTAAAAGTTCTCTGCACTCAGATTTAAAATGTCCCTTTTTGTGACAGTAATAACATTCAACATCTTTTCTACTGACCGTGTTGGACACACTGTGGTTACCAGTATTTGAACTGAACTTGCGTGTTTTGTCCACATTTACTACTGCAAAGGCTGTCGAGTTTTCATGACACTGTAAAAGTTTTTGTTCTTCTTTCAATAGCCTTAAAGTCAAATTATTGAACGTTTGTTGATCTTCAGCACACAAGCCCCAGGCAGTTGAAAACTTTGCTGGCAGATTTCCCAAAATTTTAGCCACTTTGTCAACTCCTGTAACAGGTTCCCCAATATCAGCTAATGCTTGTACCAAGGACTCAACTTTACCAATGTGTTGTGCGACTGTGTCTGTTGGTGACGTTCTCTAATCAAAAAATTTCTGCTTCAAGGCCATTTTATTAACTGTGGATCGCTGTTCATGAATAGTCTTGCTCACATTTCTACTGAATTTGTGTACACCATAACAGACTGCAATTGGTCAAATTCCATCCCAGTAGACAGAATGAGCATCACCTTCGCATTTAAGTCATCCCAAGCGGTTTGACTCTCACCAGCTTCATTTGGACTCAGTATCCCCTCAACGATATCAAGCACTTTTTGAGCATGAAAAAAATTTGCAACTGATATTTCCACAGTTGGAAATTCTTACAGTCAAATTTCTGGATACTGTATGTTTTCAATTTATCCATCTTCGTGAAGGCTGAATGTAAGTCAAACTTATAATACTCAGTTCAAAACAAAAACGAAGGTTTTCCACAGTAGACATCTACATCTACATCTACATGATTACTCTGCAATTCACATTTAAGTACTTGGCAGAAGGTTCATCGAACCACAATCATACTATCTCTCTACCATTCCACTCCCGAACAGCGCGCGGGAAAAACGAACACCTAAACCTTTCTGTTCGAGCTCTGATTTCTCTTATTTTATTTTGATGATAATTCCTAACTATGTAGGTTGGGCTCAACAAAATATTTTCGCATTAGGAAGAGAAAGTTGGTGACAAAGTTTGTAAATAGATCTCACAGCGCCGAAAAACGTCTTTGCTTTAATGACTTCCATCCCAACTCGCGTATCATATCTGCCACACTCTCTCCCCTATTACGTGATGATACAAAACGAGCTGCCCTTTTTTGCACCTTTTCGATGTCCTCCATCAATCCCACTGGTAAGGATCTCACACCGCGCAGCAATATTCTAACAGAGGACGAACGAGTGTAGTGTAAGCTGTCTCTTTAGTGGACTTAGTGCATCTTCTAAGTGTCCTGCCAATGAAATGCAACCTTTGGCTCGCCTTCCCCACAATATTATCTATGTGGTCTTTCCAACTGAAGTTGTTCGTAATTTTAACACCCAGGTACTTAGTTGAATTGACAGCCTTGAGAATTGTACTATTTACTGAGTAATCAAATTCCAACAGATTTCTTTTGGAACTCATGTGGATCACCTCACACTTTTTGTTATTTAGCGTCAACTGCCACCTGCCACACCATACAGCAATCTTTTCTAAATCACTTTGCAGCTGATACTGGTCTTCGGATGACCTTACTAGACGGTAAATTACAGCATCATCAGCGAGCAACCTAAGAGAACTGCTCAGATTGTCACCCAGGTCAGGACGCTTCCCTGGGGAACACCTGATATCACTTCAGTTTTACTCGATGATTTGCCGTCTATTACTACGAACTGCGATCTTCCTGACAGGAAATCACGAATCCAGTCGCACAACTGAGACAATACCCCATAGGCCCGCAGCTTGATTAGAAGTCGCTTGTGAGGAACAGTGTCAAAAGCTTTCCGGAAATCTAGAAATACGGAATCAACTTGAGATCCCCTGTCGATAGTGGCCATTACTTCGTGCGAATAAAGAGCTAGCTGCGTTGCACAAGAACGATGTTTTCTGAAACAGTGCTGATTACGTATCAATAGATTGTTTCCTACGAGGTGATTCATAATGTTTGAATACAGTATATGCTTCAAAACCCTACTGCAAACCGACGCCAATGATATAGGTCTGTAGTTCGATGGATTACACCTACTACCCTTCTTAAACACTGGTGCGACCCGTGCAATTTTCCAATCTGTAGGTACAGATCTATCAGTGAGCGAGCGGTTGTATATGATTGCTAAGTAGGGAGCTGTTGTATCAGCATAATCTGAAAGGAACCTAATCGGTATACAATCTGGACCTGAAGACTTGCCTGTATCAAACGATTTGAGTTACTTAGCAACCCCTAAGGTATCTACTTCTAAGAAACTCATGCTAGCAGCTGTTTGTGTTTCAAATTCTGGAATATTCCATTCGTCTTCCCTGGTGAAGGAATTTCGGAAAACTGCATTCAATAACTCCGCTTTAGCAGCACAGTCGTTGGTAACAGTACCATCGGCACTGCGCAGCAAAGGTATTGACTGCGTCTTGCCGCTTGTGTACTTTACATACGACCAGAATTTCTTCAGATTTTCTACCAAATTTTCAGACAATGTTTCGTTGTGGAACCTATTAAAGGCATCTCGCATTGAAGTCAGTGCCAAATTTCGCGCGTCTGTAAATTTTAGCCAATCTTCCGGATTTCGCGTTCTTCTGAACTTCACATGCTTTTTCGTTGCCTCTGCAACAGCGTTCGGACCTGTTTTGTGTACCATGGGGGATCAGCTCCATCTATTACCAATTTATGACGTATGAATCTCTCAATTGCTGTTGCTACTATATCTTTGAATTTGAGCCACCTCTCGTCTACATTTGCATAGTCAGTTCGGAAGGAATGGAGATTGTCTCTTAGGAAGGCTTCTAGTGACACTTTATCCGCTTTTTTAAATAAAATTATTTTGCGTTTGTTTCTGGTGGATTTGGAAGAAACGGTATTGAGCCTAGCTACAACTACCTTGTGACCACTAATCCCTGTATCAGTCGTGATGCTCCCTATTAGTTCTGGATTGTTTGTGGCTGAGAGGTCAAGTGTGTTTTTGCAACCATTTACAATTCGCATGGGTTCGTGGACTAACTGCTCAAAATAATTTTCAGAGAAAGCATTTAGGACAATCTCGGAAGACGTTTTCTGCCTACCACCGGTTTTGAACAAGTATTTTTGCCAACATATTGAGGGAAGGTTGATGTCCCCACCAACTATAACCATATAAGTGGGGTATTTATTTGTTACGAGACTCAAATTTTCTCTGAACTGTTCAGCAACTATATCATTGAAGTCTGGGGGTCGGTAGAAGGAGCCAATTATTAACTTAGTTCGGCTGTTAAGTATAACCTCCACCCATACCAATTCGCACGGAGTATCTACTTCGACTTCACTACAAGATAAACCACTATTAACAGACACAAACGCTCCACCACCAATTCTGCCTAATCTATCATTCCTGAACACCGCCTGAGACTTTGTAAAAATTTCTGCAGAACTTATTTCAGGCTTTAGCCAGCTTTCTGTACCTATAACGATTCCAGCTTCTGTGCTTTCTATTAGCGCTTGAAGTTCAGGGACTTTCCCAGCACAACTACAACAATTTGCAACTACAATTCCGACTGTTCCTTGATCCAAGCACGACCTGTATTTGCCACGCACCCTTTGAGATTGCAGCCCACCCCGTACTTTCCTGAGGCCTTCTAACCTAAAAAACCGCCCGGTCCATGCCACACAGCCTCCGCTACCCATGTAGCCGCCAGCTGAGTGTAGTGAACTCCTGACCTATTCAGCGGAACCCAAACCCCCACCACCCTATGGTGCAAGTCAAGGAATCTGCAACCAACACGGTCGCAAAACTGTCTGAGCCTCTGATTCAGACCTCCACCCGGCTCTGCACCAAAGGTCTGCAGTCGGTTCTGTCAACGATGCTGCAGATGGTGAGCTCTGCCTTCATCTCGTAAGCAAGACCGGCAGCCTTCACCAAATCAGATAGCCGCTGGAATCCAGAGAGAATTTCCTCAGATCCAAAGTGACACACGTCATTAGTGCCGACATGTGCCACCACCCGCAGCTGGCTGCACCCTGTGCTCTTCATGGTATCCGGAAGGACCCTTTCCACATCAGGAATGACTCCACCCGGAATGCACACGGAGTGCACACTGGATTTCTTCCCCTCCTTAGCCGCCATATCCCTAAGGGGCCCCATTACGCGCCTAACATTGGAGCTCCCCACTACCAATAAGCCCACCCTCTGTGATTGCCCACACCTTGAAGGCTGAGAATCATCCTCTGAAACAGGGCAGGCAGCTGCATCTGGCTCAGCCAGAGACAGTACCTGAAACCTGTTTGTCAGACGCACCAGGGAGGCTTTCTGATCAGCCTCCGGGGATGTCTTTCGCTGCCTGCCACGCCTTGGAACGACCTCCCAATCAACCAAAGGCGAGGACTCAGCCCCACTGTGGGCAGCAACTGGGGCAACCACAGCGGCAGACCGATTTGGGGACAGACAGGACAAGGTTGACATCCCCGTGATACCCAAGTCCAGCTCCCCACAGTGGTGTCCATTGGCAACAGCCTCAAGCTGCGCGACCGAAGTCAGCGCCGCCTGCAGCTGTGAGCGAAGGGATGCCAACTCAGCTCTCATCTGAACACAGCAATCACAGTCCCTGTCCATTCTAATCGATGTTGAACAACAGTTACTGAAACACGAGTCCGTGTCTAGATAATGCAAGGGAAACACGCAAAGAATGTATGAACTAACCTGTACAAATGCCTAACGACTGCGCTACAATCTGCCTGAATTTACGATTACAGTAACTAAAACTCGAAATTACACCTCCTATACGAAACTCACACGCAATTTAAGTAAGAATCTACAAAGTAAACACAGAAAAGAAGCTATATACGTATCTTTCTGCACTGTCGATGTGCACCAACTGGGAGCTCAGGCCACACTGGTCTCCGAGAGCCTACTAGACAGACAAGTGCCACTGACGAACCAAAACAAAACGAGCGAAATATGATAAGTTACAGGACTTAAGCGTCACAGTTCACACAAATAAAACTCCAATCAAAAGCAATGAATTCACAGAACAGAAACAGATACTGTATGTATGTGTTTGAAATACGGTAAACTGAGAGTAAAAATAACTTATTGCTCCTTTCTTTATTGCAGCCATAAGTTACTCCGTAACCATGACAACAAAACAAAAATATAATTGTATAATGTCATGGAACATGGCCGCATACAGAATGAACATAAATATCTGGTGCACTCACACCACGAAAACTGAAAATGAAGCCACTAAAAAAAAACTCAATACAACAAGCTCACTGCTGTCAACGCATGAACTGGAGCTGATGTCGAGACAAATTGTGTGAAATGGTTAATTTATTTCACCAAAGTTTTTAATTGGGCTGAACTAATTGATGCTCAGTTAATGGCACCTTTTATATGTGCATTCTTTGGATTTCACGTGCAAAAAGAGTCACCCTCGTTGCATTTTATGTCCGAAAACAGTTCCCCCTTAAATAATTCCAGACTGGAGCAAGACTGATGGTTCTAGTACTATTCACTGGTATATCGGATCTCGATCCGTGTTTAGTTTTAACAGTTTGAAAAAAGTCTTATTTATTTGGATTTTACATGCAATAAACACGATTTCTGGGAGGTTTTTGAAGTGCACCACTTCTATGCTTTAAGCTTGTACAAATCAGTCCAAACTTTGCACAAAGGTAGATAAATGAATGAAGTCAAAATGAATTTTTTTCTCCAATAACCTTTATCCATTTTGAGATATGGTGATTTAAAGATGAGCTAAATGTAGCTTGTAAAATTCATCCTTAACTGAATGCGCGGAAACAGTTTAAAGTGATTCAAAAAAATAAAAATGCTTTCTTAGATAAAACTGAAAATTTGCTTAAAAAAATATAGTTTCATTTGGCTTTTCCTTGCACAAAGTATGTTTCTTGTGAGCTTTTTTATGTGTGTGACTTCTATGTCTCAAACTTGTGCGAACTGGTTCAAATTTTGTACAAAGGTGGACATATACATGTAATTAATGGTCATCCAGTTGTTTTGTGAAAGCTTTATCCAATGCCATGGTACAAACAACATTGTTCAAAAGACAATAAAATTACCTATATCAGATCAGTCGTCCCCCGAGTCAACAAAAGTGTTCTTCTCTTGAGAAGTTACGGATATGTAATGGCAGAGTGGAAGTTGTGAACCAAATTGAGAAATGGTCCAATTATAGCACAAAAAGGTGAGTATGTCTTGGGCACAGTTAGGGATGTAAAAGAAGGGAAATAGCTTTTCGACTTATCTTGCAGCTTCAAAGGCATTTAAACCAAAACGTCTTGATATATTCACACCTTTTTACAAGTTAGCCCTATTTCCCCAGTGCAGTGAGCTCTCTTAGCTGCAATGTGTTTGCACACCTACATCTTGCAATTTAGAGGCTGATCCTGTGCCCAAAATTCAGAAAATTCACCAGCCACAATAAAAAAATATATAATATCATTAGGCTGAAGAGCAACCGTGTAATAGCTAAAAATGGTTTTCTGGAGGTAATTTGGTCTTGTGGTGGTGGTGGAATGAAATGACATGTGTCATGTTGCTTTACTAATGAAAGTGTTCAAGACACCTAATGTTGAAAAGATGTTTTTCCTACAGCAGAAAGTGGCTTTAGCATTCAAGGAGACAATCGAACTCACCCCAAAAAATCAAAATTTCGTTTTGCAATTTCAAATGTGATAGAACCGTCTTGGTAACATGTTTACAACATGCCACACCCATTTATGTCATATGTTTCAAGCCATGTTGCTTTATGTACATTCCATGAGATGCACATTTGGTTTATGTTTTAATGCTTTTGAACCTTTTCCTTAAACGACTGTTGAACATTTGTTTCTTGTTATGAAATAGAACTATGTTACTTTGGTTTACAATTCACATTCATTTGGCATAATTGCAAAACACTTCAAAATGTTAACCAGTACCAGCCTACACTAGCCATCATCAGGGTAGTAAAATAAATGCAGCAAATGGTGATCACAACAACAAGTCATGCTTTGTCATACTACAAATATGAAATGTCATCGTAATGACCATTTGCAGCTTTAATTTTACAAAACACTTCAAAATGTTAACCATTATCAGCCTACACTAGCCATCCTCAGGGTAGTAAAATAAATGCAGCAAATGGTGATCACAAGTCATGCTTTGCCATACTACAAATATGAAATGTCATCATAATGACCATTTGCTGCTTTAATTTTACAGTTCTAAAATGGTCAGTATAAGATGGCACCAATAGTGTTAAAAATTTAGTGTGCAATGACCCAATGCCTGCCATTCTCTCTCTTGTTCTTTTCACAAGTGAATTGCTGCCATCATTTTCATTGGTTCCATGCACAGATCATCAAGAGTGAAGGAGTACTCTTAAAAAGTAATTTATTCAGAGGATGTAAACACTAATAGTAGTGATGAAGAAGAATTAAAGACTTGTACAGGGAAATTATGAAAAAGAGCGATCCATTGGTGCAACAAGGAAGAAGCTCAAAGTAAAACTTGATTCTGTCTACGCCTGTAACAAAACTATTGAGAAATAAGAAAAGTCTGGCAATAGTATAATCAATCTGAAGATTTGAGTGAATTCATCAGTTGAAATAGGTGATGCAAGGACTGTGGGTGTTTGTTTATTTTAATGAAAATTGAAATATTCACATAGGAATTTTGGCTTAATTAGTTATATTGTGTTCAACATTTAAATAACCTTCCACTGCCATGAGTATGACATCTAAATTAGCTAATTCAAGTTTTATGAGAATAAAAAATTTATCTTATATAGAATCTGGCCAATAGGTAAAAGTTCTGAAGGCATGAAAAATTCTTTGTTCAGTATCAGATGTTCCTAAACTACCATAAGTCCCCCCCCCCCCCCCCCCCCCCCCCCCTCCCCAATTTCTAATTAAGTCATTGGGTCACTAGAGTGTGACATATCCATCACAGCAGCTCAGGAAGCAATAAGTGGAAACAGTAACAAAAATTTCACACAGATAATGGCACATTTTGAAACCTCATGACAGAAACTTGGGCACACACCTCAAAGTGGTATTGTTTGTATGAAATCATATGCCGGAGCACAAGTTTTGGATGCAGAAGTGATGAGTATTTTACACTTTGTATGTAAAAAATATCCAGGATCAATGCACCTGCAAAAACAACTTTTTTGTACAAAGTGCAGTAACAGAGATGGCTGTTGTGATTATACAGGTTTTTCTGCTGATGAGTCGGATTTCAGCAATGGTGGTAAGTACCAGTAGTTGTCTGGTAATTCCTAATATTAGATAGTAATTTTTCTTTAAGTAACATACAGACTTTATATAACAACTAAATGGCAAAATGAATGTGATCTTCACCTGCATATGAGGTGCTGGTATCTCCAGACTCAGTATTCAATGAGATGATAGCCACGAGAAAGAAAAAGATGCTGGAGGCTACACTGAGTTGATGCCATAACAGCTAGTGATGTACCTAGCAGATGCGAGTCAATGATTGCCAACAGCTCTCACAGTTACTTAGCAAGCAGTAGACAATAACCACTGTGGTTAATCAGATCAATTGGTGGAACATTTGTCAAACTTTCAGAAAGTGTAAAAGCGACTTTTGTAACCCTATTCAAGTGCTTATTGTGGGGAAGACTAAATTAATAAAGCTTTTATTGAAAGAACTAATTGTTAAGTTATCAACTGTTAACTTTTTGTGGGTTGTAAATTTGATCTTGTATTTAGTGAATATCATGGAAACTCTGGTACCAATGTCAGAGTATTCCCACATGATGAAGGATATTTAGGAGAGGTTCATTGTTAGTAGTGAGAACATAAAAAAGGAGAAGCAAGAAATGAATAACCATATAAACTCAAGTAATGATAAAATAGATATAGGTCTACAAGAAATGAATAATTGTTTAGCTGCAAGTAATGATACAATAGGCAGAGGTGTAAAATAAATTAAAGATAGATTAACTACTAATAATAATGAAATAAGTACTGAAATGGAGGTAGTTAGAAAGGATATAAGGACAGAACTTATCCAGACAATAACTAGGGTTCAAGAGGAGATAATTCATGTCAGTTAAAAGTTAAAGACTCATATTAAAGAGTCAAGGTTAGAAAAAGAGGCACAAACTGATTCATTTAAGGGAGAGGTTTTACAAAGAATACACAGAAACACAGATAGGTTGGAATCACACACTCAAGAACTGAAACTAGATAAAGGGCAAATGAGTCACAGATCAATTAAACAAGGGGTGAATAGTTTAAACATCTAGAATAAATATGGAGGAAAGGCTTAAACAAAATGTTGATGATAGGTTAGGAGAGACAATGGAATATATAACAGGGGCGTTTGACAACTATAAATCTAATAACGATAAAATACAGAAGGGTAACCTTAAGGAAGTAGGGAGCACTATAGCACTATAGAATAACCGTGGGGCAACGTAGAAAAGATTAAAATTCAGTGACAAAGAGACAAGATAGATTTAGAGAGCCCCAAAGTGCATTTAAAGAAAGGGAACATTTAAAGAAAGGGAACAGTTCATCAGAGCCAAGAGGTGGTGATGGGGGATGCAAATTCTGCAAGGAGGTAGGTAAACAGAGTTCTAAAATGCTTCCTCATCAGCCAGTGGAGCACCGTTAGGTAAGTAGTCCTTAATGTAAGCTGGAGTGGATCTAATGCAAAATTGTAAGATTGAAAAAATGGGAAGCAATGAAAGACAATCTGCAAGTTTATTATAAAAGTTAGTAGATGATGATGATGATGTTCAATTTGTGGGGCACTCAATTGTGCGGTCATCAGCACCTGTAAAGTCTCAATTTTTATGCAGTCCAATTTTTACACTGTCCAATCTAGCCACTGACACGAATGATGATGAATTAAAGTTAGTAGAAGAATGTCATTTTGATAATACGAGGGTTGAATGAAAAGTAATGCCTCCATCTTCGTTAATTGGGTTTGGATGGGGATATTTTAATAAACAGATGGATGTCAGACGGTGCTAAATCTGGACTGTATGGAGGATGCTGTATGATGGTGAGCTTCAGTCTCTGAAGTTCTCCTGTGGTGGCACATGAAGTGTGTGGTTTGGCACTGTCGTGCTGCAGGAAAACATTTCCCTTTTCCTTTTGGACCCTTGTTAGCCGTCGTTTCAGAGTTTGCAGCATTGTGATGTAATGCTCTGAATTTATTGTAGTTCCACGATCAAGGAAATCAACACGGATAACACCATCTGCGTCCCAGAACACTGTGGCCATGATTTTTCCAGCTGAGGGCTGCGTTTTGAATTTCTTTTTCCAGGGTGAGTCTTTGTGTCGATATTCCACAAATTGACATTTCTTCTCCTGGTCATAATGGTGTACCCACATTTCGTCTGGCACAATTGAATGGAGGAAGGCATCACCTTCATTTTCATAACGCGAGAGGAGTTTCTGGCCAATTTCAAGTCTGTGTGCTTTTATTTCAGGAGTCAGCATCTGGGGTACCCATCATGCACAGATCTTCCGATAGCCAAGCAAAGCAATAATGCGACCCACACATTCTTGTAAAATGCTGATTGTACTTGAAATTTCTCTCTGAGTGATACGACAATCATCCTGAATCAATCTGTCAACATTTTGCTTGTGAAACTCATTGGTTGCTGTCACAGGACATCCAACTCTTTATGTATCACGCAGGTCAGATGTTCCTGCCTCATCATCTTCAAACTTACTCGCCCAACGACACACGGTACTCAAATCAAAACAATCAGCATAAACTGCTTTTATTGTCTGATGAATCTCCTTTGGGGTGACACCTTCTGCTGTCAAAAATTCAACGGCTACACGTCGCTCAAATCGCATTGACCAACCATCTGTGCAGAGTTCCATACTTTACACTGTAACAACACAACTGTTCAATGCTAAGGCTTCCTGCCAACTGGAGCTGCAGAGAAGAGGCTACGGAACAAGCCAGTACTACCACATACCAATGCTGCCAACGGTTGAAGAGTTTTCAGTCAACCATCGCAGTAATGGCATTACAAAGAGGTTGCAAAGATTCTATTGTTTTCTTGAGAACGTTTGAGCCAGTTTTCTATTGCTGGTGGGATAAAAGGTTAATTCAATTCACTATATGATATTTAACAGGAGATGCCCCAGAATCAGCAATCAATCCCTTTCTGAGATTGATGTCTGAAATACTCCACTGTAATACTGACAAGGGGGAGACTGAATCAATAATTAAATCACTTAAGACTTAGGACTCTCACAGATATGATGGAGTGCCTAGCAGAATATTAAGGTACTGTGCTGTACATGTTAAAACTGTATTTAGCCATATTTTTAATTTTTCCTATAAGAATGGTCAGTTTTCTGAACGATTAAAGTACTCAGTAGTAAAGCCGCTTTATATAAAGGGAGAAAGGGATAATGTAGACAATTTTAGACCTATTTCTATTCCATCAGTGTTTGCTCAAGTTATAGAAAAGGCTGTGTATGTAAGGATAAATGATCATTTTATAAAACATAATTTGCTATCAAATATACAGTTTGGCTTTAGATGTCGCTTAACAACTGAAAATGCTATATTATATTTTCTCTGTTAGGTACTGGATGGATTAAATAAAAGGTTTTGAATGCAAGTGATATTTTTTGATTTAAGGTGTTTGATTGTGTTGATCAAGAAATATTGCTCTAGAAGTTTGACCATTATGGAACACGGGGAGCACCTCACAACTGGGTCACCTCTTACTTTAACAACACACAGCAAAAGGTCATTATTCACAGTGTTGAGAATGGCTGTGATATGGGGTCTCAGTGGGGTACAGTCAATTGGGACGGGGTGGGGGGTGTCCCAGGGATTCAGTGTTGGGGCCACTCCTGTTCCTTATTTATATAAATGATAAGCCCTCCAGTATTACGGGTAATTCTAAAACATTTATGTTTGCTGATGACACTAGCTTGGTAGTAAAGGATGTTGTGTGTGACATTGGCTCAGTCTGTAGAAAATAAACTAATGCTAAATTACAGTAAGACTCAGTTTTTACAGTTTCTAAGACACAATTCAACAAAACCCGAAGTTTTAATTTCACAGAATGGGCATGTGATTAGTGAAACTGAACAGTTCAAATTTTTAGGTATTCAGATACATAGTAAACTGTTGTGGAAAGCCCACATTCAGGATCTTGTTCAAAGACTTAATGCTGCCATTTTTACTATTTGGACAGTTTCTGACGTAAGTGATCTTTCAATATGAAAATTAGTGTCGTATGTTATTTTACAGTGTGTTTCAAAATGAACATACCAGTTCTAAGGCATTGCATATTTATTACGTTCAACTTACAATTGTAAATAATACACCAAATGAAAGAGCAACTCAAACAGCTATGTATGTATACCTGTGCACAATGGGAAGAGTATGGAATGATAAAGAGTGACTGAAAAACGTGTGGAATGAGTGCAAGTCTTTCACGCTTAGCCCCAAGAAATATCGCTGCAGAAAGTTTATGGGCCTTTCTTTTTCAGTGAATCAACTGTAACTGATGTTTCTTACCTTGATGTGCTACAGCTATGGCCCATGCCTCAAAGGGAAGAACCTGAACAACACATCTTTATTTGGGAGCATAACTCAGTACGCGACTGGTTAAATCACATTGTATCCGACCGGTGGATTGGGCGCAAGGGGCCGGTTGACACAGCATTTTATGCGTGACCTCCACGTTCATACACAATCTGACGCGATCATGTGTATGTGCCTCCGATACCAGCTAATCTATCTGACACACTGATCAAGGTTTCAGAACAACTCGCCTATCGACTCCTTGTGTGATCGGTGTTCACACTGAATAATTGTAAGAAAAACTGTTTGTGTTTCTCTTTCATTTGGTGTATTATTTATAATTGTAAGGTGAATGTAATACGTGCTACAAAGCCTTAAAACCCATATATTCATTTTGAAACACCCTGTATTTTGGGGTAACTCTTCCCATTCTAAAAGGGTGTTTTTGGCTCAGTAATGGGCAGTTCGGGCAATGAGTGGTGTAAGTTCGCAAACCTCTTGTCGATGCCTGTTCGTTAGTCGGGGTATTTGACATTGGCCTCTGAATATATATATTCTACACTGTCATTTCTTGTTAACAATATCAGCTTATTCCCAAGAACTAGAAGCTTTCACTCAGTTAATACTCAGCACAAATGTAATCTGCATTTCGATCGCACTTCCTTAACTCTTGTGCAGAAAGGTGTGCAATATACAGCTGCACCCATTTTCAATATGCTACCACAAGAATTCAAGAATCTTAGCAGTAATCCACACTTTCAAATCGAAACTAAAGAGTTTCCTCATGGGTCACTACTTGTATTCCATCAAGGAGTGCCTTGAAAAATTAAGCTGATTCTTGTTGTATTGTTGATTGTGTTTACTTAAGCTTATGGATTGACTTTTTTCAGGTTCATAAACATTTTGTTTTTATCTGTTATTACTTTTATGTTGTAATTTCATGTACTGACATGTTCCATGACCTTTGAAATTTGCTCCTCAATTTGGTCCTATGGTGCTAACTTAAGAAAGAACAAACAACCATATAAATTACACGAAAGGTGACAGGTCAGCGAAAACTGTTAACCACAACGGATAAAATGACAAAGCAGGGTATAGGGGTATATATAGTCACTGAAAAAATTAAGGAGCAACAAAGTTTGTCTCACTGTGTATACAGAAGTACATACAACTATATTTACTAGCAAGCACGGGTCCCCAGCGGTGTGATCAACTTTTTGAAACTATCTACACAGTGATGTAAGGTTAAGATCCCAGGTATTGCACACTGCAGCCATTCACTCTGGTGGGCCCTTGTTTGCATGTAAATGATTGGGGGGTGGGGGGGCTGAACTTTGTTGATAGTAAATAGGGTTAAATGACCTTAAATTAAATTTTCCCTGAGATATTTAAGTCTCTAATTTATCTACGATAACGCTGGAAGCTGAAGAAATGAGTTAAAATTTGTGCTGCAGCTGGGACTCGAACCCAGGTCTTCTCGCTTACTAGGCTGATATGCTGACCATTACACCACCGCAGTATTATGGTCAACATTGCTGCACTAACTACCCAAGTTAAATACTCTCCCCAACACAAACTCTAATTCACATCTCCCCTTATATTGTCACTATTGCTAGGGCCTTCCGACACTGGAATAGCACCCCAGCATTGGACGTAATGTGGAAATGCTGTACTATATGTGATCGTATAGACCTTAAATTAAATTTTTCCTGAGATATTTAAGTCTCTAATTTGGGTATTTGAGTTGGGTAGTTCGTGCATCTATGTTGACCATAATGCTGTGGTGATGTAATGGTCAGCATATCTGCCTAGTAAGCAAGAACACCCAGGTTCAAGTCCCTGCCACAGCACAAATTTTAATTCACTTCTTCAGCTTCCAATGTTATCGTAGGGTTAAATGAGTTGCTTTATATAGTCTGGTTGCATAGTATAATGGATATGATAACAACTTCACATGCTAGAGGATGTGGGTTTGAGACTATTTCTGAGATATGTTCTGTTGAGAAGTGACAGACGACGTAGCAACTGCTGAAATTCTGCAACAGACAAGGAGCATGCTGACAGGTGAAGACAGGGCGTTGCCGACAGAAAATGTCGATGAGGTCGACATCGAAGAAACGATTAAGACCAGTGCCAGAGGAAGAGCACCACGCGCCGACGGCATCCCGCTAGAGTTCTACCTCGCATATTGCGACGTACTAGGAGTGCAATTCACGGAGATGGTGAACGAGATACTCGATGGGGTGGAACTTCCACCTGGGCTGACCAAAGGGACCATAACCCTCATCCCTCGGAAGAAAGCCGCCACAGCATTGAAGAGTTTCGTCTGATTATGCTCCTCAATGCTGACTATAAAATAATAGCGAAATGCATTGCAAACAACCTGAAATCGGCGATGAGGAAAGGCATCAGTCTGTGGCAAACATGTGCAATACCAGGGAAAAATATATTTGATGCCACATGCACCTACAGGGACATAATAGCACAGGCAGCCACCACCAGTAGCGCAGGTGCCATAATTTCGATGGATTTCAACAAGGCTTTCGACAGCATCAATCACAAAAACCTTGTAGACACACTAAACAGAATCGGGTTTGGGCAAAAGTTCATCACAATCATCCAGAAGATACTAAGTGCTGCGAGATCGACAGTAATAATCAATAGTTGGAAAACAAAACAGATAAAACTGGACAAATCTGTGAGGCAAGGCTGACCATTGTCAATGGCTTTATTCGCTATAGCACTGGACCCGCTGATGTGGAAACTCACAAATGACATCAGAGGATTCTCCATAGGAGACAAAGCAATAGCATGTATAGCCTACGCAGATGACCTAGGCATCTTAATTGAATATCAGGAAGATATGGGGAGAGTAGAAACCATCGTGAACACTTTCCAAAAAGCATCAGGAGCCCAAACCAACCCCAGAAAAACAGTACTACTGCCGATAGGTAATCAACGACTCAAACCAGACAGGCAGTGGTACAAAATAGCAGAAAGCCATAAAGTTCTTGGAATATTTAAACAGTCTTGTCCACTTAGAAAGGCCGCATACAACTGGAGAGACGTGCTACACAGCATAAGAGGTCTCTCCAGACAGCACACGAACCGGAAACTAACAATCCCCCAGAAAATAGACCTGATAAACATGATGATCCTGTTGAAAGCATGGTACCTTGCACAAACCTTAAGCATCCCGACCGAAATTGCGCGAGCACTTACGAGTGCAGTGTACTACCTGTTGTGAGTTCGAAATATATTCAAAGTGGCACAAGCAACATGTTCGTTGCCAAAGAAAGAAGAGTGAATAGGTCTGGTGGATGTAAAGACCAAATGTGCAGCCTTTCTACCAAAACTAACACTCGCCATCCAGGACAATAACCCTGACAGCGTCATAGCCAAGATAATTGCAGGATACAAGCCCGCATCAGAAGAAGCGCCAGTCGACACGAGGCACATTCCCTTCAGAATGCCACACATCAGGCTACGCTACGCCAACGAAAGTTACATCCTGGACACCGTGGCGAACCCCAGCCACAGAACAGCCAAGGGAATATACTGGGTCCTCATGGGGAAGCCGGCAAAAAACAAAATTGAACACAAACTCCCGCAATACAATTGGAAACAAATATGGGGAAATGTCTCGGAAAATGTGTTGCGTAAACATGCAAAGGAGACATGGTACAAAATAGTCAACAGAATGGTACCAACCAACCAAAGACTGGCGGAGATAAAACTCGTCGCAAGTGACAAGTGTGATGTATGTGCCACGACCGACACACTTGAGCACCGATTCACCAGCGGGAATGCCACCAACATATGGAAGTGTGCCAGCAGATGGTGGCCCACATCAACAGAACGGCACTGGGAAACATCACAGTGGAAGCAATCACCGCCCCAGACTGCAACCCATTTCCACGACCCAAGCGACTGGCGACTCTCTGGATCCTCGTCATGACGGCACATGCCATCGTAGCGAGGAGGCAGACCGACCAGGTGGCCTTCCTGATGGACCTCTGGGAGGCGAACAAGACGGCCCAGCAACACAGGCTCTATCGCGAGAACTTCAGAAACTTCCTGCAGATTCCACTGCAGACAGCAATCGCCAGAGTCCTCCCCAGCCTGTGACCCTCGGCACTGCCACCAGCCACCTCATCACACTCACCACAAGAACAAAATGTGCAGTGTTAGTGAATAAGTGCAACAGAAAAGACAAAGTGCTTTCACCTCTCGCCTCAAATAGTGAAGTATAATAGTCTAAAGTGTTTCTTCTTAGTGAAATCAGTGATACAAAGTGCTTCTCACCAAACATCTGTCATGCTCGCAGCCAGTGTCAAAAGTATGCCCTATATATATATATATATATAATGATTGAATATAATAGAGGGAAACATTCCACGTGGGAAAAATATATCTAAAAACACAGATGATGTGACTCACCGAACGAAAGTGCTGGCAGGTCGATAGACACACAAACAAACACAAACATACACACAAAATTCTAGCTTTCACAACAAACGGTTGCTTCGTCAGGAAAGAGGGAAGGAGAGGGAAAGACGAAAGGATGTGGGTTTTAAGGGAGAGGGTAAGGAGTCATTCCAATCCTGGGAGCGGAAAGACTTACCTTAGGGGCAAAAAAGGACAGGTATACACTCGCAACTAGAAAGAATTTTCTCACATCACCGATCATTTTTAGCCGCTTCCCACAGGTATTAACGTCATTATTTCTTTGTCAGACAATTGTTAGCCTCATTTTCATAATCTGCCACCACAAAACCGCTCCTTTTAATACATTTACACATAGTTTTTTCGAAATTTTCCCGAATTTCTCCACCCTTTAACGTGTTTTGGCGGCAACACAACCACCTAACCTTTATGCACATCGTTGTCTACCTACACAAGATCACCACAGGATCAACATAGCCCAGCTCTAACCAACACTTTTTCGCCTTTTTTCACACCAGATCTCCAGTTTCTTTCTAGTTCACCTTTATCTCTCCCCATATATTTTTATTTTCATTTTCATTTCAGCCTCATGTTACACTTTCCACCTTCTAATATCATGTCACCCTCATAACACCTCCACAACGACCCCATTAAGTTTTATTTACATTCCCTCCGCAAACATGCCTTCGCCCTAGCCAGATTTCGCTCCCATATTTTATTTTCTCAGGCTTGTCTGACATTTGGCATTACCCCCAAAGGCCTCACACTTAAAGTTCCCATCTCTGGCTGCAACCCTTCTTTCCATCAGTCCCTATACCAGTTCCAAACTGAACAATCCATTGCCCTCACCCACCTAATCCTTCACCTACACATCAACTCAGCCAATGAACACACCCGTCAACTCCTATCCTTAATAAAAGTCCTCAATCTTTCCTCTCCCACATCCACACCGGCTGTTCAGAGCATCCTCCTACAGGCCAACCACAAATTAGAACAGCATGCCACCCTCCACCTCAAAAAACTATCCAATCTCCTGGTTTCTCACCTCAGGAAAGGCAACTCACTCACCCTTCACAACCTTTCCAGCAAACCTCAACCTCCTCTCATTGCACACAAACCCAGTCTCTCCCATCTACTCAATCTCCCACTTCCAGCTCCACTCCCTCCAAAACCTCAAAAATTCCAATCAACACAATCTGGAACCACAACACCCTAATTCAGTAGCTAACCTTTCCTCCAAACCTCTCTCCCAATCCGAAACCTCAGTCCTATCCAAAGGCCTCACCTTCAGCCCCACTCCCAGAGTCAACCAAACAGCCCTCGTCAAAGATTTTCTGTCCTACACTCGTACTCTCTGCAGGAAATATCACTTTGCCACGAAGAAAAATGATCCTAATCCTACTCCTAATGATCCAACTTCCCAAGACACTATCCAAATTGAACCCTGCCTGGAACAGTTCCGTCCTCCGTCACAGCGGGACCCACCTCCTCTTCCTCAAAATCACCCTCTCCAAGCCTTCCAGGAATTTCTGACTTCCAGCCTTGCATCTCAATCCTTCTTAAAAAACCTTAATCCTACTCCCAACATCACCACTGCTGAAGCCCAGGCTATCCGTGATCTAAAGGCTGACCGATCCATGGTCATTCTTCCGGCGGACAAGGGTTCCACAACCGTGGTACTTGATCGTCTGGAGTATGTGGCTGAGGGACTGCGTCAGCTTTCAGACAACACCACATACAAAGTTTGCGAAGGTAATCCCATTCCTGATGTCCAGGCGGAGCTTCAAGGAATCCTCAGAACCTTAGGCCCCCTATAGAACCTTTCACCTGACTCCATCAACCTCCTGACCCCACCGACACCCCGCACCCCTACCTTCTACCTTCTTCCTAAAATTCACAAACCCAATCATCCTGGCCGCCCCATTGTAGCTGGTTACCAAGCCCCCACAGTACGTATCTCTGCCTACGTAGATCAACACCTTCAACCCATTACATGCAGTCTCCCATCCTTCAACAAAGACACCAACCACTTTCTCAAACGCCTGGAATCCTTACCCAATCTGTTACCCCCGAAACCATCCTTGTAACCATTGAAGCCACTTCCTTATACACAAATATTCTGCACGTCCTGGGCCCTACTGCGATGGAGCACTTCCTTTCACGCTGACCACCTGCCACCCTACCTAAAACCTCTTTCCTCATTACCTTAGCCAGCTTCATCCTGACCCACACCATCTTCATGTTTGAAGGCCAGACATACCAACAATTAAAGGGAACAGCCATGGGTACCAGGATGGCCCCCTCATACGCCAACCTATTCATGGGTCGCTTAGAGGAAGCCTTCTTGGTTACCCAGGCCTGCCAACCCAAAGTTTGGTACAGATTTATTGATGACATCTTCATGATCTGGACTCACAGTGAAGAAGAACTCCAGAATTTCCTCTCCAACCTCAACTCCTTTGGTTCCATCAGATTCACCTGGTCCTAATCCAAATCCCATGCCACTTTCCTTGACGTTGACCTCCATCTGTCCAATGGCCAGCTTCACATGTCTGTCCACATCAAACCCACCAACAAGCAACAGTACCTCTATTATGATAGCTGCCACCCATTCCACATCAAACGGTCCCTTCCCTACAGCCTAGATCTTCGTGGCAAACGAATCTGCTCCAGTCCGGAATCCCTGAACCATTACACCAACAACCTGATAACAGCTTTCGCATCCCGCAACTACCCTCCCGACCTGGTACAGAAGCAAATAACCAGAGCCACTTCCTCATCCTCTCAAACCCAGAACCTCCCACAGAAGAAACACAAAAGTGCCCCACTTGTGACAGGATACTTTCCGGGACTGGATCAGACTCTGAATGTGGCTCTCCAGCAGGGATACGACTTCCTCAAATCCTGCCCTGAAATGAGATCTATCCTTCATGAAATCCTCCCCACTCCACCAAGAGTGTCTTTCCGCCGTCCACCTAACCTTCGTAACCTGTTAGTTCATCCCAATGAAATCCCCAAACCACCTTCCCTACCCTCTGGCTCCTACCCTTGTAACCTGTCCCATGCACCCTCCCACCACCACTTACTCCAGTCCTGTAACCCGGAAGGTGTACACGATCAAAGGCAGAGCCACGTGTGAAAGCACCCACGTGATCTACCAGCTGACCTGCCTACACTGTGACGCATTCTATGTGGGAATGACCAGCAACAAACTGTCCATTCGCATGAATGGACACAGGCAGACAGTGTTTGTTGGTAATGAGGATATATATATATATATATATATATATATATATATATATATATATATATATATATATTTTCCTATCTGCTTCTCTTATATAATATGACATAATTTTTCTTTCTTCTTGAATTTATGAATAATCTATAGTATATGTAAAAAAGTTTTCTTCCACCTCTGCTCCACCTATCATGCTGATGTACAGTGCAAACTAGAGGAAGAGATCATACCAGAATGCACAATGTCCCTGTGGCATAACAAGTGCATGACATACAAAAATTTGAACTCAACATCAATGTGTCGATGCTACATACAAATTATTATGCCTGTCCTGCAATGCTTTACAAGGAGAGAAAAAAAAGAAAGAAACAAACAAGCAAAGACAACAAATGGCCATGTAAAAGGGTTCAAGGAACAACAATTGTTTCAACAATTAGGTTGCAGGAGGACACTGACAAGAGGTGCAGTGATTTCCATAACAAAGAAAAATACAGCTTTGGACTCTTTATTGAAGATCATTTCTCGCAAATTTATGAAATAGTGTAGCCGAGGGCCCTGCAGCTCCAGAATTAGAAGAGCTCTGATGCTCTGTCATCGACCTTGCGCCAGAAAATTCAAGAGGAGGATGCTGAGGCACATTTTGAGAATGGGGAAATCCTAACTGACGACATCATTGCTGAGGAGGAAGATGCTAATGTTCAATTTGACTTGTAGTAAAGACCAAAGAAGTCAAGGCAGTATCTGTTTATGTGAGATTCCATTACATATTTTTTTCATTAATTGTAATTTGCATTTATTAATTATACATTTAGTTTTTAAGAAATATTATTCTGTTAGATATAAAGGGAATTTTTATAAAATATACATTGTACATAACAAAAACCATGTCGTTATATATGAGTGTTTCAAAAGGAATTTTCTATCTTTACAATTTATAATGGTTGGTTGTTAATACACACCGAAGAGCCAAAGAAACTTGTACACCTGCCTAATATCATGTAGGGTCCCCACGAGCATGCAGAAGTGCTGCGACATGACATGGCACGGACTCGACTAATGTCAGAAGTAGTGCTGGAGGGAATTGATACCGTGAATTCTGCAGGGCTGTCCATAAATCTGTAAGAGTAAGAGTAGCAGCAGTAACCGATCTAACAACTGTGCCAGACACTTGTCTTATATAGGTTTTGTGGACCACAGTGCTTTATTCTGCCTGTTTACATAGCTCTTTATTTTAATAGACATTTATATACCAGTTTCTTTGTTGCTTCAGTGTATAAAGCAAAGGCAAACAACAAAATTCAAAGTTGATTTTCATAAGTTCCAACCCTGACTTCAATGCACTTTTCAGTTCACTGGACAACACCATGGGTAGCACTTCTGAGGCTGTCTAGCTGTTTTTTCAAGAGAACCCCGCTATTCATAATACACACTTGGAGTTTACTACTTCTTTGTAGACTTGGTCATTCCATTTAAGCTCTATATATCTGGAAGTAAGTGGTGGAAAAATACATTTAACCAGTGCTAAATGTAAGAAACTAAATGGTCTATTAGAAAGGGCGAGCCCTTTATGCTGTAAGACACAAGGGAAAAAGTAATAAAGAAAAAAGTGAAATAAGTGCTAACATTTCACAGTTTTTGGTCTTCCCCTAAAATTAGCAAGGAATTCTGGAGGTCAAAATCTTTGATTTTACACTACAAACCATGTACGTGCAACACATAAAAGTCCACAAAATTTGCCCTTTTGTGACGACCAATGTACCTGCTAACTTGACTATCTTGTTCACATGCCTATCAACAGCTCATCGTCAACTTTATTGTGTTACATTTATTACTCTCAGTATTTTTAGTCCACCATGGACTTCCCATATTACACTGATGGAGAAATAACTGCAACACTAAGGAGCTGTTGTGCGATATAAACAAAAGTTGGTAGGTGTGTTCCTACACCTGAAAGATTACATCTATTGAAATTTTGCACCAGTTCCACAAGAGCAGCACTACTAGTGCCACTGTGAGGCTGCAAATCAGGTTCATTTTAAATACACACTGTAATAGTTGTGGGTGTTCGTTACCTTTGAGATTAGACATTGTGAGTTGATATTAGTCAAGATTGCCTGTAAGACGACAAAGGTGTCATTATCAACAGCTCCCTGAATTTAAATGAGGTCATGTAACTGGATTATGGGAAGCTATATATTCCTTTGGCGATACTGCAGAAAGACCTGGCAGAAATGTAGCAACTGTACATGATTGTCGCAAGAAGACCGGACTCAGACAACCACATGGCACTACTCATAGGGAAGACCATCGTGTTTAGCATATGGCTCTGATGCACTGTACTGCATCGGCAGCAGCAATCTGAGCAGTAGTTGCCACCACAGTTAAACAACAAACTGTTACAAATCCTTTACTTCAAGGACAGCTCCGAGACAGACACCCCGTAGCGTGCATTCCACTGACCCCAAACCACCGCCATTTACCACTTCAGTGGTGTCGAGCGAGAGCTCATTGGAGGTCAGGGCAGAGGTCTATTGAGTTTTCTGATGAAAGCTAGTTCTGTCTCAATGCCAGCGATGGCCGTGTGTTGGTTAGGAGGAGACCAGCTGAGGCGCTGCAGTCAACCTGTCTTGTGTGCTAGACACATTGGAACTATATCTGGACTTATGGTCTGGGGGTACAATTTTGTATGACTACAGGAGCACTCTTATGCTTACCCCATGCATCCTGACTGAAAATTTGTATGTCAATCTGGTGATTCAAACTGTAGTGCTGCCATTCATGAACAGCATTCCAGGGGATGTTTTCCAACAGGATAAAACTCACCCACAACTGCTTGTAATGTAAAATCTCTACAGAGTGTCAATGTGTTGCCATGACCTGCTGTAGTGCTTCGAGAATTTCCATGTAAATGCCAGAACCACTAGTCCTTCTACCGTCTCGAACACACGATATTTTAAAAATAAGTGTGAGAGAACATACATTCTGCGCGACACATGTTTGTGTGTGCAGGCTGGAAAGGAGTCACGCTCACAAGGTAGATGCGACGGTCGAACGGCATCGACAAGCGTTTGCCACTTGTGCCATGGAAGTTGTATTAGAAGAGCAAGAAGTACCCATGTAGTATTCCTTGCTGTTTTAGTGTTTGTGATTATTGTTAAAGAAAAATGAACAATTGATTATAGACATTTAATTGAACTTCATGTGTTGGACTTGTTAGAAGTAAGACATGTTCATAATTATGTGGTCGCAAAAACTACACTAAAAATGTATTTAATCGAATCTAATGCTAGACGAATCGGTTGACTTGCAAACATTCAAATATTTATGTGAGAAGTGGTGAATTTGTTCTTTGTGGAAGTTGAAATATACCAAGGTTAAACTAAAAGTATTCTGCGAGTATCCACTTATTTCAAGAGTAGAGAGATAGATAGAGTCAGATAAATTCCCGTAACCAGCATTATTCTTCGGAGAAGGAGGTTTTGGAAATCGATGTAGTCGGCTACCCAGAGAAGAAGATCGGCTGTGCATATCAAGTAAGTCAAATGATGTGAGAGAGGTTTGAATTTTGCATGCAATCCAATTTGCATCACACTCCAGGTCGCCAAAAGCGTTAGACTGCTTGATTGACAGATCTGTCTCCGACCATCCATGTACGGGACATCATCAGACGACAACTCCAGCGACACCCACAACGTGTATTAACTGTACTTATATTGACCTAACAGGTACACCAGACATGGAATTCAATCCCACAAACTGACAGCCGGCACTTGTACAGCTCAATGCATGCATGTTTGCAAGCTTGCAGTCCACATTCTGGCAGTTACATCTGTTATTAATATAGCAGTATTTCACATTTGCAAAGGCTCATCTTGCACCTACATTAACCTGCGATCTTGCAATGTTACTAAATTGAACATGTTTCCCAGGCAAATGTATTCCAAAAATTTCATTACTCTACATTAATTATTTTTTGATGTTGTGATTTCTTTTCCATCAGTGTATATACATTTTTTCTTCTGTACATTATGGAGAATCAAGAATGTATCCAGTTATCATCAGGATAGCCATCAAAACAGGCCTTCTGTGATCACAAGGATTTGTACTTTTGTAAACAGGAAATTCAAAACATGACTTTAGCCAAAATAAGTTTGGCAGATTTCTTCCCTATTACATTTGATGAAAGCACTGATGTTTTTTAAACTGAGTAGTATAGTTTGTTTTCTACTATCTCTGTGAAGGAATTTGTAGTGGGAATTTCCTTACATTTTGTAATTCTCATGGGATTTGTCATGAAGATAATAATGAGGAGTATCATCTAAGTGGAATTGCTGTAGTATGTATAGTTGAAGATCTCCACCCTAAAATTTAACTTTTATCTGAAGAAAAGAGGGAAGAGACAATTGCTCAGCTATGACCCCTGATTCAAAAGATCTGTTCTAGAGGATTTACAAGCAGATCATATGCAAAACATTGCACCTGTAGCAACCATTTAGTCTTTGATGGTCACTGTTCATTGTAATACATCAGCAACAACAAGAAATGTTGTAGCATTCACTAATACTTCCACAAAAAGACATAATGTCTTTAAAGAAATACCTGGCAGAATACCAGTGCAGAAAATCTGTTACACACACTGGGCACCATGACAACCAACTGAAACCTCAAATCCATACTTTGCTGAAAGTATGCAATGGCCTCCACAATTTTATTGGGATGTGACAGAACAGCTGTATCTGAAACCCACTGCCTTCTGCAGACTTTACATTCCCTCTTTATCTCTGCTGCATGCTTGGGTGGTGTGCTAGAATTCTTTATCTCTGCTGCCGGCTTGGGTGGTGTACTAGATAAGGTGTGAACTACACTAAGCAGGTTTCCTTATCCCTCTCTCTTTAAAATGAAAGAAGCAATGGATGCGATGAAAGATGCCTGCAAGCATCATAAAGAAAGAAAGAGAAGATGGGAATTTCAACTTTTAGCAGCCATTCTTTGAAACTCAAGAGCTCATCAAATAATTGGATGTGAAAATGATAGTACCACACTTGTATCTTCACAGCAGACTAAGATATTAATAAGCTAATCTCTGTACTAAGAATACTTTCAAAGATCTTTGTAAATTCCCCTGTACGAGAATGAGAGTGAAGGAAAGACCTTCCTCAGATGTAAATGATCTTTTCAATTTAAGGACTAGTCTACTGCATAAATTTGCAGTAAAAAATCTCTTTTATGAGAAGCAATGGACGTATGCAAGCAGTTTATGGATATCTTTGCTAGGGAAGGAATTTAAACTCTGCGTGCCTAGGCAGAAGCTCCATGTCGAAGTTGCTAGTAAAATTCTTGAATCTGTCCTTGATTTCATAGATATCTGTGATACTGAACTGTATCCCTGCATTATCATTCTTATAGAAGATTTGCTGGTCTTGCTGTACTGCATAGCCACTGGTGTACTGAGCTCAATATTGACATAGTTATTAACATTTTTGCAAAGATCGACTGAGACAACATGAGTTTGCTCCATGTGTTAGGAAATTACAAAATTTTTAAATATTTTATTATCATCATATTACTGATCACAATCTATTACATTAAAATAAATATTGTGCATCCACTTCTTGTGTCCTCCTATAGACTAGCCAAGGATTTGTCTGAATTGGAGCCAGTTATAGGAGCATACTCTATGACCTGTCAAACATTAGCCACGAACATCAAGTCAGCAATTTACCCAGCCACTGGACAGTAGTTAACAGTGTTAAATTGGATCACCAATATCAAAGGAAGTCTACTAATTTTCCATTCAATGGGATACGTTTGCTCCTTCCACACAACTTCATCCTCAAGATGTTAGGTTGCTCATCATTCCCAAATTTTTTTTATATTTTTTCACTGTTTTACTTCACTAGATATTTCTTATTTTTTCCATAAAAGGCATTATATGCTGATACTTAGTATTTAATATGCTATAAGATCTGTTTAACAAAGTTTGCTGACAGTACAATGGACTATAGTGGTGTGACGTAATGGATAACTCAAATACTCGTATACTCCTAGCTCACTTATTTGTTACATAGTTTAATTAATTTCTTTGCGTGTTTTTGGTACTTGCATTGTTTAATTCATAAATTTCTGGCGTATTATAGTATTTGAGAGTTGTGGCATCGTGTTTTAGTACCTGAATAGTGTAAATTCGCATAGTCGTCTGTCTTCTGTTTTTATTTTGAACGGCGAGTGTCGGTTGGCCACAGCCAGTGTGCTCTCTGCCGCCGTTGGATAAGCAGCTGCCAGCAGACAGTCGTATACTCCTAGCTCACTTATTTGTTACATAGTTTAATTCTTAATTTCTTTGCGTGTTTTTGGTACTTGCATTGTTTAATTCATAAATTTCGGGCATATTATAGTATTTGAGAGTTGTAGCATCGCGTTTTAGTGCCTTAATAGTGTAAAATCGCGTAGTCTCCTTCCGCCGCCGAGCAGTGTGTCAGCAGTGCGCAAGTAGCAGTATTACTGCATTTACTAGGCAATCTTGTATTTTAATAACCGTTTAAATTTTGTGTCGATTTGTTTTTGCTCTCTGTACATTAGTTCAGACGTTCTCTGCACACCAGTTTTTAGCGTGGATAGGGACTGCAACTGCTGTGTTCGGATGCAGGCTGAGTTGGCATCCCTTCGCTCCCAGCTTCAGGCAGTGTTGGCTTCGGTCACACAGCTTGAGGCTGTTGCCCATGGACATCACTGTGGGGGTCCGGATGGGGGTTTGACGGGGACGGCCAGCTCATCCCACGCATCCCCCGATCGAGCTACGACATTGGCTGCCCGGGATACTGCCCACATTGTGGCTGATCCCTCACCTGTGGTAGAATGGGAGGTCATCTCGAGGTGTGGCAGGGGGCGAAGGGGCAAAAGACATTCCGGACGGCTGAACGGAAGGCCTCTCCAGTTTGTCTGATGAACCGGTTTCAGGCGCTGTCTCAGGCAGATACTGATCTTCGGCCGGACATGGCTGCTTGTCCTGTTCCAGAGGTTGCCCCTCAGTCTGCAAGATCTGGGCGGTCGCACAGGGTGGGCTTGCTGGTAGTTGGGAGCTCCAACGTCAGGCGAGTAATGGGGCCCCTTAGGGATATGGCAGCAAGAGAGGGGAAGAAAACCAATGTGCACTCCGTGTGCATACCGGGGGGAGTCATTCCAGATGTGGAAAGGGACCTTCCAGATGCCATGAAGGGTACAGGGTGCACCCATCTGCAGGTGGTCGCTCATGTCGGCACCAATGATGTATGTCGCTATGGATCGAAGGAAATCCTCTCTGGCTTCCGGCGGCTATCTGATTTGGTGAAGACTGCCAATCTCGCTAGTGGGATGAAAGCAGAGCTCACCATCTGCAGCATCGTCGACAGGACTGACTGCGGACCTTTGGTACAGAGTCGAGTGGAGGGTCTGAATCAGAAACTGAGACGGTTCTGCGACCGTGTGGGCTGCAGATTCCTCGACTTGCGCCATAGGGTGGTGGGGTTTCGGGTTCCGCTGGATAGGTCAGGAGTCCACTACATGCAGCAAGCGGCTACACGGGTAGCAGGGGTTGTGTGGCGTGTACTGGGCGGTTTTTTTAGGTTAGATGGCCTAGGGCAGGTACAGAAAGGGCAACAGCCTCTAAGGGTGCGGGGCAAAGTCAGGACATGCGGGGACCAAGCAGCAATCGGTATTGTAATTGTAAACTGTCGAAGCTGCCCACCGTGGTTCAACAACAAAGTTAGGAAACTACTGCAAAAGCAAAGAGAACTTCACTGCAAGTTTAAACGCAGCCAAAACCTCTCAGACAAACAGAAGCTAAACGATGTCAAAGTTAGCGTAAGGAGGGCTATGCGTGAAGCATTCAGTGAATTCGAAAGTAAAATTCTATGTACCGACTTGACAGAAAATCCTAGGAAGTTCTGGTCTTACATTAAATCAGTAAGTGGCTCGAAACAGCATATCCAGACACTCAGGGATGATGATGGCATTGAAACAGAGGACGACACGCGTAAAGCTGAAATACTAAACACCTTTTTCCAAAGCTGTTTCACAGAGGAAGACCGCACTGCAGTTCCTTCTCTAAATCCTCGCACAAACGAAAAAATGGCTGACATCGAAATAAGTGTCCAAGGAATAGAAAAGCAACTGGAATCACTCAACAGAGGAAAGTCCACTGGACCTGATGGGATACCAATTCGATTCTACACAGAGTACGTGAAAGAACTTGCCCCCCTTCTAACAGCCGTGTACCGTAAGTCTCTATAGGAGCGGAAGGCTCCATATGATTGGAAAAGAGCACAGGTAGTCCCAGCCTTCAAGAAGGGTCGTCGAGCAGATGCGCTAAACTATAGACCTATATCTCTGACGTCGATCTGTTGTAGAATTTTAGAACATGTTTTTTGCTCGAGTATCATTTCGTTTTTGGAAACCCAGAATCTACTCTGTAGGAATCAACATGGATTCCGGAAACAGCGATCGTGTGAGACACAACTCGTTTTATTTGTTCATGAGACCCAGAAAATATTAGATACAGGCTCCGAGGTAGATGCTATTTTCCTTGACTTCCGGAAGGCGTTCGATACAGTTCTGAACTGTCGCCTGATAAGCAAAGTAAGAGCCTACGGAATATCAGACCAGCTGTGTGGCTGGATTGAAGAATTTTTAGCAAACAGAACATAGCATGTTGTTATCAATGGAGAGACGTCTACAGACGTTAAAGTAATCTCTGTTGTACCACAGGGGAGTGTTATGGGACCATTACTTTTCACAATATATATAAATGACCTAGTAGACAGTGTCGGAAGTTCCATGCAGCTTTTCGTGGATGATGCTGTAGTATACAGAGAAGTTGCAGCATTAGAAAATTGTAGTGAAATGCAGGAAGATCTGCAGCGGATAGGCACTTGGTGCAGGGAGTGGCAACTGACCCTTAACATAGTCAAATGTAATGTATTGCGAACACATAGAAAGAAGGATCCTTTATTGTATGATTACATGATAGTGGAACAAACACTGGTAGCAGTTACTTCTGTAAAATATCTGGGAGTATGCGTGCGGAACGATTTGAAGTAGAATGATCATATAAAATTAATTGTTGGTAAGGCGGGTACCAGGTTGAGATTCATTGGGAGAGTCGTTACAAAATGTAGTCCATCAACAAAGGAGGTGGCTTACAAAACACTCGTTCGACCTATACTTGAGTATTGCTCATCAGTGTGGGATCCGTACCAGACCGGGTTGACGGAAGAGATAGAGAAGATCCAAAGAAGAGTGGCGCGTTTCGTCACAGGGTTATTTGGTAACCATGATAGTGTTACGGAGATGTTTAGCAAACTCAAGTGGCAGACTCTGCAAGAGAGGCGCTCTGCATCGCGGTGTAGCTTGCTCGCCAGGTTTCGAGAGGGTGCGTTTCTGGATGAGGTATTGAATATATTGCTTCCCCCTACTTATACCTCCCAAGGAGATCACGAATGTAAAATTAGAGAGATTCGAGCATGCACGGAGGCTTTCAGACAGTCGTTCTTCCCGCGAACCATACGCGACTGGAACAGAAAAGGGAGGTAATGACAGTGGCACGTAAAGTGCCCTCCCGCCACACACCGTTGGGTGGCTTGCGCAGTATAAATGTAGATGTAGATGTAGAATTTGTGAATTACTTGTGAACACAGGAAGTAATCATGAAAGTGTACAGCATCAATAACTCTGGAACTTGTTTCCCATATTTTGTAATTTGGTTTGTGAGAATAGGATGTTGATAAGCCAGTTGTTCAGTTTGTAGGATGATTTTGGAGAAAAAACTCAGAGTGCTTTTAGGATGAGATTTTCACTCTGCAGTGGAGTGTGCGCTGATGTGAAACTTCGTGACAGATTAAAACTGTGTGCCGGACCGAGACATGAACTTGGGACCTTTGCCTTCCGTGGGCAAGGGCTCTACCATTCGAGCTACCTCAGCATGGCTCACACCAGGTCCTCACAGCTTTACTTCTGCCAGTACCTCATCTCCTAACTTCCAAACTTCACACAAGCTCTTCTCTGAACCTTGCAGAACTAGCACTCCTGGAAGAAAGGATATTGGAGAGACGTGGCTTAACCACAGCCTGGGGCATGTTTCCAGAATGAGATTTTCACTCTGCAGCGGAGTGTGTGCTGATACAAAACTTCCTGACAGATTCTGGAACATCCCCCAGGCTGTGGCTAAGCCACGTCTTCGCAATATCCTTTCTTCCAGGAGTGCTAGTTCTGCATGTTTCGCAGAAGAGCTTCTGTGAAGTTTGGAAGGTAGGAGACGAGGTACTGGCAGAATTGACGCTGTGAGGGCAGGTCGTGAGACGTGTTTCGGTAGCTCATTTGGTACAGCGCTTGCCCACGAAAGGCAAAGGTCCCGAGTTCGGGTCTCGGTCTGGCACACCGTGTTAATCTGTCAGGAAGGACAGAAAGTTTCACAGAGTGCTTTTATTTGGAGTATTCACCATTGCAGACCAGCAGATTATGTGCATATGACAACAAAAATTGTCAAGATAGACGGAATCAATACTTGCTTTGTTTCTATCTTTACCCCATATAGCAATCAATTTCACAGAAAACTGAAAGAATTACAAACCCTTCTGCAGTACCTATCTTCCAACTAACATTCATACTATTTACATGAACCAGTGCTAATACTACTTTCTGATTCTTCATATCATGCCCAAGCTTCTGAATTATAGCAATATCTCTCTGTAGTTCATAGTTAGCAAAGGAATAAAACATTCTCCAAAGTGACTACTTGTTACGTCAGGAATTAACCACACTGTTCTCTCAGAAGGGAGCAGAATATGTACTGCTGTGTCACGTATTTCAAATTATCTGACTATTCACAAAGGAATAGATGATTTAGCCAGCAGCCTGCTTATCTTTAGGAGAAGCTAATAGTAGTATAACTGATGAAATAACATCATTTGTAACTTTTGGAACTACTGCTTTTCTTTTTTCTTTTTTTTTCAGTACAGAAAGGGAATATGGTTGAGAGGGGTAATATTTTTCACCCTTTCTTCACAGAAGATAGATCTCTATTACATTGGATTATTAGAAACCTGCAAATAAAAAAAAAATATGAATGAAATTTTCTTTTAATATTATTACCATATACTGTTAACCACTATTGCTTACATAAGCCTTTTGCAAAAAAGACAGAAGGAAGGAAGAATAGTGTCTGACATCACTTGGACATGAGGTTGTTAGAGATGGGGTACAAGCTTGGACTGGGGAAGGACAGAAAAGAGAATTGGTCATGTCCTTTTCAAAGCAACCATCCTGGTCTTTTCTTAAGTAATTTAGGACAACAACAGGAAACAAACACCTCAGTGTTCAGACAGTGACCTGAACCCATGTCTTTTTGGATGCAAATAAAGTATGGTACAAGTGAGCCACATTTGCCTTCCAAGGATTAGTTGGGAAAAAGAACATGGAATTGACAGTAATGAAATACAAAAAGACCCACACATGTTAAAATAAATCACTGCTGTCAACATTACAATACTTACTTTTTACTCTGTATGGGAGGACCATTTTTTTCACTGCAGCAGCCAGCTGTATCTTCTTTGCAACATTTTCTCTAGGATTACCAAACACCCTTTCCTTTATATTACTGATGTCGATATATGACTTTTTCAAATAATTTAAGAACCGTAAGGTTCTCTTTATTGGTGTTTTGCAGAGGGGACAGCTTTTCAGACATATTTCATCATCTTTTTGTTTCAACCACTTGTCCAGTGCCTTAGATTCAATTGTGTGTTTGCAGTCTTCTAGGTAGACAAATCTGCAATAATGAAACATAGCTAAAACCACTCATAAGAATTCAGACAAAAAAATAAAAAATTAAAAAAAGTACTTGGATCAGCTGCACTGGTAATTCTGACATGATTTAAAATATATAAATTTCTTAGCAATGGGAAAACAACTATTGAAATTTGTTTTGAATGGATCTTCAATTGTTTATTGCCTACAAAAATTTATATTGCATTGTAATTCTTGTAAAAAAGAATGTTTTTATTTAAAAATTCAGAATTTTGATAGCAGAAAATATTCCTTTGTGCACCTTTAGCCATAGCTTGCCCCAGTGTCACAGGTTTACAATGACAGGGAACACAGAACTATACTACAAACAGGAAAATCCCCATTCCTTGAAGAAGTTCTACTCTTGTTTTGTCCCAACATCTGTTCAGGCAGACACTGAAGATTGTCTTCATTTCATTCCATGGTATTGTCATGAAAATGCCTCCACTGTTCATAAATATCCTGGTCTGCATTTTTTTTTAACAAATCTACTTTAGAAAAAAGATTATGCTTGCAGTCACTCTACACTCATGGAACCAGTACTGAATTGAGAGCATCAGCATGACTTGTGTATAATTTCATTCCTTTTTAGGGTTTCACACCTCAGTCGGTAAAAAAAGAACTCTACTAGGATCACTTTGTCCATCTGTCTGTCCATCTGTTAAGGCCCAAGTAGTATGTATCAAGTTGAAATTTGTCATACACTAAGGATTACACTGTGTAACAATGAAAATGTAAATCAAATGAAAACAGCAAAGTCCTATCAATTCTAATGTGCTGATCGCGAAAATCACAAAGGCAATTCAAAATCAGCTCTAATTTTCATTTTACATTGTTTCATTACAGTGACATAATTATACACGGATTTTTATGTTATGTTTAAAATAAATTATTATAATGGTTTGTCAAAGTCATAATAACTAGTAACAATGGATTATACTACTGTCCCTGGTCTTACTCGTGTGCAATATTTTGGATATAAACAATTTGATATCAATTTTAGTGCTATTTTTGTCTCCTCCCTCTTCAACTTCAGTGACCATATTAATGCATGTAATAATTTTTGCACATTTGTTTCCAGATTAACTACCAGTTGTTCAAGTTGACTGCTACTGAAGTGGACAAAAATGCCACGAGTTTCTGTTAACAGTACTGACATATTTTGCTATGTGTGTGGAGAAGTGACATTTGCTTCACAAAAACAGCAAATAACTGCACTGATTAAAAAAAGCTTACAGTTGTTATTTCGGGTGCAAAATAGGTGATCTTGATAAACCCTGGGCTCCACATGTGATCTGTAACACTTGTGCCAGCAATCTCAGGAACTGGATGCATGGGAAAGGACGTTCAAGCCCTTTGCAGTGCCCATGATCTGGCGTGAGCCAACTATGTCAGTGACTGCTACTTTGGATGGCTCCTCCTATCAAGAAGGGAATATCTAAGAAGAAGTGGACAGTGATCTATCCCAACATTCCAGCCACCATATGTCCCGTTCTACATGGGGAAGGATTGCCAATACCTAAACCACAGACAGAGTATGAGATTACTTCTGCTGGGGATTCTGAATGTCCTGAACCATGTACATCACAAGATCCAGAGTTTCTTCCAAATATATCATCATCAGATGATCCACAAAAATTGTCTCAAAATGAGTTAAGTGATCTCATTAGAGATTTAGAGCTCTCTGAAGCTAAGGCTGAGATTTTAGCATCAAGATTGCAGCAGCGCAGTTTTCTGGAAAGCAATATAAATGTTTCATTCTACCGCAGAACAGAGCAACAATTAACTCCTTTTTTTAACATGGAAAATAGTCTCGTGGCATGTGTAGACATAAATGGTCTAATCAAGGCTCTCATAATTAATTACAACCCTAATGAGTGGAGACTCTATTGATTTGTCAAAGTTGAGCTTAAAAGCAGTGGTTTTACATATTGGCAACGAGCTTCCTTCTATTCCAGTTGGGCATAGTGTGCATATGAAAGAGTCATACCAAAACATGAAAATTTTACTAGAAGCCATCAAGTATAATGACTCTCAATGGCAAATTTGTGGTGACTTGAAAGTGGTTGCACTGCTAAAAGGTATGCAATTAGAGTATACTAAATATTGCTGCTTCCTCTGTGAATGGGATAGCTGAGCTCGTGCATCTCATTGCAGTAAACATGAATGGCCCTCCAGAAAATCTCTTCAACCACGTATAAAGAACATTAAGAGTGAACCTGCAGTAGACCCTAAAAAGATTCTGCTCCCACCCTTGCACATCAAATTGGGTCTCATGAAAACTTTGTTAAGGGAATGAACAAATATGGTGACGTGTTTAAGTACTTAAGGCAAAAATTCCCTTACTTAAGTGATGCCAAAGTAAAGGAGGGCATCTTTGTAGGCCCACAGATTCGAGAGCTTTTTGGAGACCATACTTTTGATGGAATCATACAAGGTGATGAGAAGTATGCATGGGAATGTTTTAAGTCAGTCTGTTTACAGTGCTTAGGGAACAAACGAGCAATAAATTACAAGGAGATTGTAGACACGTTGTCATCTTATGAAAAACTTGGTTTGAACGTGTCACTGAAAATGCATTTCTTACATAGTCATCTTGATTTCTTCCCCAAAGATTATGGTGCAGTAAGTGATGAATATGGGGAGCGATTTCAATGAGGTATTGCCACATTTGAGAGCACGTATGCTGGAAAGTGGAGCCCTACTATTTGAGTAGATTACTACCGGACTGTCGTTAGGGATGTTACTGAGCATGTGTATAAAAGTCAAGCCAAGCAAAAACGGTCATCATCTGAATTTATCTCCGAACAAAATATGTAATGGTATATACTGTACATATAGACATTTAACATTTGTATCCCTTTATATACATTTGTGAGCAGTTAATTTGTACATTTTCTTTTGTGCTTCACATAGTTCTGGTACAAAGTAGACTTACAAAGTATTTTCATTCATGCAATATTATCTTCATTTTTTCTTTATATTTTACTTTTGTACTTCCAGAATGGTCTGCATAACGCAACATAATTCAAGTAATTATTCAATTGAAATTTGTTATGCTGAATCTTGGAACATGAATGTATATTTAGTTAGTGAGTTAATGATATGAATATAATAGAGGGAAACATTCCACATGGGAAAAATATATCTAAAAACACAGATGATGTGACTTACCGAACGAAAGTGCTGGCAGGTCGATAGACACACAAACAAATGTCTGCTTGTGTCTGTGTACGTGTGGATGGATATGTGTGTGTGTGTGCGAGTGTATACCCCTTTTTTCCCCCTAAGGTAAGTCTTTCCGCTCCCGGGATTGGAATGACTACTTACCCTCTCCCTTAAAACCCACATCCTTTCGTCTTTCCCTCTCCTTCCCTCTTTCCTGATGAGGCAACAGTTTGTTGCGAAAGCTTGAATTTCATGTGTATGTATGTGTGTCTATCGACCTGCCAGCACTTTCGTTCGGTAAGTCACATCATGTGTGTTTTTAGATGTATTTTTCCCACGTGGAATGTTTCCCTCTATTATATTCATATCATTAATTTGAACCCAACAATTACGTTTGTTATTGTCACTGTTGCATTTCGAAATCTTTCCTGTCATCTTATTTTCTCTTTCTGTTTTTGCAAGTAGTTTCATTTTGTATTCACCTTCTCCTCTTTACTGAATGTACCACACAATTTTATCCTGCCTATATATACTCAATAATACGTAACCCACTTCCAAACCATAACCAAAAAATTTTTTTCTTCCGCTTTCAACAATACTGCTGCTACAAAATCCACCATTTCCAGTTCACAAACAGTTCCTTTCAGCTATTAAACAGCCATTTCGGCTAGTTCCAATAACTTTCGCTTTTTTTCGCTGTTTTTCCATTTCCGTTTTTCCCACATCACTGATCTTTTTTAGCCACTTCCCACAGGTGAAACTCTTTGCCTTTACAAATGTCTGCTTGTGTCTGTGTACGTGCGGATGGATATGTGTGTGTGTGTGCGCGCGAGTGTATACCCCTTTTTTCCCCCTAAGGTAAGTCTTTCCGCTCCCGGGATTGGAATGACTCCTTACCCTCTCCCTTAAAACCCACATCCTTTCGTCTTTCCCTCTCCTTCCCTCTTTCCTGATGAGGCAACAGTTTGTTGCGAAAGGTTGAATTTCATGTGTATGTTTGCGTTTGTTTGTGTGTCTATCGACCTGCCAGCACTTTCGTTCGGCAAGTCACATCATCTGTGTTTTTAGATATAGTTAGTGAGTTATTTATACAAAAATGTAGATTACTTTTTTTTAAAAAAAGCTAGAGCTAAACATTTCTGAAAATTATGATTTTGTATCATTTTATACTTAAAAATACATAACTAACTCAAAATCATGCAATTTACACACTTTCACTTCAAATTTGTTGTTCAATTTTATGGTTCTTTTGTGGCATAAAAAATTTAAACTTCTGAGTGAATGCAATCAAAAGATACGGCCATTCATGTCACATATTTTGATACTCACAAACTCAGTCACCAAAAACTATAGGGTACGTCCCACTAACCTGCAACCATGAAATTTGGGAAGAAGCAAGATTTCACAGTAAAAGTAAAGGAATCAAATAGAAGCAGGTTTTATATCATAGTGTTCCTGATTACAACTTCTTGTGTACTGTACCGTTTAAACTGCTATGTAAGTATGTTGCTCATATTTTGCTAGATTTTTGCTCGCGTCTGTGATATTTGGTGGTGTAAATGATTCTATATTTATTTTTTACTGAAAGTCATCAGTTTTTTAAAATAAAATATAACTGGATAGCCAAAACAGTCTACTCACCAAGCGGGATCACGACAAAACACATAACAGTTAAAGAAATGTGCATGTTTTCGGAGTCAGTGGCTCCTCCTCCTGGCGGAAGGGATGACTGGGAAAGAAGAGTGGTGAAAGAGAAACACTGCCAAAATTTAGGAACTCTGAAGAATTATGGAGACTTACCAAATGGGACGAGACAGAAAGACTGATGTTGGGGACTGCACTCGACGACATTTGTAAACCTGAGAGGAATATGTAGTGTGGCTCATCAACAATTAGTAGAAAAAGGATACCAACAGATGTAATTATTACTAAAATAATTTATTATTCAGTTAATGAGTTTTGATGCTTCATTAGCATCATCATCAAGCCACAATGCAAAAAATGAATGGAGACATCCTAACATTGGTGCACACAGAACAGATACCACATACACTGAACTGGATACTGTGGACCTCTCTATTTACTTGATGTCTACACTCCAAATGCATGACAGCAGTTGTAAGTCACAGGTCAGGAATCTGGTGGTGGTGGGTGGGGGTGGGGGGGTGGGGGGGGGGGGTTGGGGGGAGGTGCTGGTTGAGGTGACGTTCAGTTGCACACAGATGTACATGGGCAATGTTGCTGTAGAGGGAGATGGCATCAATGGTGACAAGCAAGGTGTGTCATGGGGAGGAATGGGCCAGAATTTCAGACACTTTAGGAAATGGTTGGGGTCTTCAATAGGAGGGGAGTCTTTGCGCTATAAGTTGCAGGTGTTGATCAACTTAGGAAGATCTATGTTCAGTAGATGCTATGAAGCTAGCAGCTACAGGATGGCCAGAGTGATTGAGGTCGTGGATCTTAGGAAGAAGATAAAAGTTGGGAGAGTGCAGTTTTGATGGGATAAGAAGTTCTGTTGATTGAGGTGTTAGTCCTTGTGAGGAGCCTGAGGTTTAAAGGAGGAACTGTAGGTCAGTTTGTATCACAGCAACAGGATCTTGATAGCAGATGCTGTACACAGAGGTTTCAGACAGCTGACATAGCTCCTCGCTTACATACTCCCGTTGATCAAGTACCACACTGCCAGATTCCTTGTCTGGCAGGGGAATAATGATGGAGTCATCACTTTTTAGGCAATAAAGAGTTAGGAGTTCTGCAGAGACAGGTTAGGGTCAAGTTATAGGGATATGGGAAAGAGTTGTGAAGCAATGTTGAATGTTAGGAATTCTTGGAAGGCTTGTGAAGGGTGATTTTGAGGTAGCAAGTTGGGATCGTTGTAGGAACTGTTCAAGGAAGGATGCAATGGCATGTTTGCTGTTGGAACTGTTTTACAATTGGGGTACAAAGTGATATTTCCAGTTAACATTGCACATGAAAGAAAATTGGTCCTTCACCAAAACAGCATGATTACATACAGATTTAGAGCTGAAAGTGAAACCCTGGATAATACAAATAATTGGGGAGGTGAGAGTGCCTTAGATAAGAGGCTGAGAACACGATCTTCAACTCTAAGCTCTCAAGTTTACAAATCTCATCTGGTGCAGTCCCCAACAATGTCTTTCCTTCTCAGCTCATCTGGTATATTTTCTATGAACTGGAATTCTGACCATCTTTTCCATAATTCTTCTCATTTCTTAAACATCACCAGTCACTTTCCTTCACCTCTCGTACTTTCCCTTCAACGCACCTAAGAGGAGGAGATACTGACTCTGAAAGCTTGCAAGTTCCATTAACTTTTGTGTGTTTTCTCTGCCACTGCTTGGTGAGTCAATTTTTTATCTATCTATCTGGTTTCATCATAGGGTGCGAATGTGTGTCGATTTGTTCCTGCTTATGAATAACTGCGTGTATTGTGTGATTTAACTGTGTTGTAAGTATATGATTTGTATTTGATGATGTTTTTGTTCACATCTACTTTTTGTACTTTCTTGTATTTAATGGAAAATTCTATGTCAACAGCTTTTGACATAATTTGCATTCAATTTTATTAATCTTGTCATGGCGTGAATATGTAATTCTCCTTTGAATATGATGTAGCTTCTTGCCACTGTTTATGCTGAGTAATCTTACTCTTCATCCAAACATGCCTTGGAAGGTCCAGCGATACCAACCTACCACTGTGTCATTCTCAGCTGACAGGCATCATTGGCTACAAACATGGAGGGGCATTTTGTCAGCACACTGCACTCGCGGCCATCATCACTGGAGCCACTACTTCTCAATCAAGTAGCTTCTCAGCCCTTGAGGGCTGAGTGCACCCCATGCTTGCCAACAGCGCTCGTCAGACCCAGAAAGTGACCCATCCAAGTGCTAGCCAAGCATGACAGTGCTTAACTTTGGTGTTACCATATCAGTGAGGCCGTTGGCCTTAAACTAGTTATTGTGCTATTTACTATTATATAGCAAAAATATTTTACGTATAAGTTGTAATGGGACACCCTCCTAAAACATTACCTTTTTTATATATATAGAAATAGCCAATACCAAAAAGTACTTTCGAATTTTGTACAGGTTAAAATTATCTCAGCTGTTTCCCTAAAGGAATTACATACGATTTGGCATACAACGTATTATATTTCAGGCTAAAATGTATAAAAAGAAATTAATTTGTCACAATCGATATGTACAGTTAAAATTACTCTTCTTTTAGAAATATTTGAAATTACGAAATATCTGGTATACTTAAAATTCATATTATTAGTTGCACAATCTAATGCTGATTATTAAATTTATTTCTGGATTCATTTACAAAATAGTGATATAATTTGGTGAATATTCTTCTTTTATCAAGAAAGTTAGTAAATTCTTTTGCTTTGTAAACTCTTTGGATTATTGTTGGTATCACAGAATGTAAGTGGTAGTGGGCATGCCTTTGATGGAAACAGACTTGTTTTGTGGTGTTATAGAAGTGGAAATTGTAAAGATCGTGTGATACTGTAAGAATGTGACAAAAAATAAAATTCAAGAGTAAGACAGGCAAATCTTCAAAAATTATTATGTCAACGGGAACCCACAACGTTAAAGAAATTTCAGCCTCACGAACCTACCCTTAGTCACGACTGCAGCCAACAATGAGAAAATGAAGATAAATAAAATCTTATGCCTCTCGAAACTTTTGAAACAAATGAAGAGACTGGAAAATTTAATGCTGATGTGTGTGAGGGTAAGATTACAACGTGCACATTTGTACATGGGATTATATGGTTTAGCATGAAATACTACTGTATTTAGTGAACGCTATTTATACAGGATTAACTAGTACATTCAATGACGGATGAGACTGGTGTATTATCCGCTTTGAAATTTTCGTTGAATGGAAGGACTGTTCTAGTGCGTTGATTTCTGCTACAGTTTATTGTACCTATTAACAACATGTGAACACATTTACATTAGTACTGTTTCATTTTTACCATTTGTAAGGAAGATAATCTATTTGGGTTTACACTGTACTGTGGCAGCTGAAATGGAATTTAGTGAATGTTGTTACATGTTGCCCACAAGTTGATCTGTAATTGTAATGTCTAAAGTATTTTTTTACTGTTTCTTTTTTTTTTTTCAACAGTAAATATTCACTTGCACAGCACTTACGTGCTGCAGTTTTGCCTTGAAAAGTACAGAGATGTCACCTGTTGAAATACTGGCAGCTGCTGATGACGTCAGTCAGCTACATTCCCATAAGTTATATTGAGCTTTCTGCACAGTATATAACTTTCATTCTAGTTAAAAAGTGTTTTTACTAGCTTACATACCAAATCAGTAATTATGTAAATTGATGGAGGAGAGGGGACAAAGGAAAGGAAACGGAGGAACTACTGATATCAGCTGCATCAGGACTGTGCCCGCCATCAGCAGTGATGAATGAAAATGTGTGCTGAACCGGGATTTGAACCCAGAATCTCCTGCTTAATAGTTGCGTTGACCACTGTGCCATCGGGACACAGTGCTTATCACAAATGTTGACCCACATTCCAATCTAGCACCATCCCTGTTCACGTCAGGGTCCTCCATGCTCTCTACTTTGAGATTGCTGCTGGGGGACTGAATGAAATTGGTGCATCTACACTGAATGTGGCGGATTCATTGCCCATCAACGCAAATCAATTATATGAAGGTGTGGTGTCTGCTCTTTCAGATGTGGAGGAGGAGGAGATTAGTGTTTAACGTCCCGTCGACAACGAGGTCATTAGAGACGGAGCGCAAGCTCGGGTGAGGGAAGGACGGGGAAGGAAATCGGCCGTGCCCTTTCAAAGGAACCATCCCAGCATTTGCCTGAAGCGATTTTAGGGAAATCACGGAAAACCTAAATCAGGATGGCTGGAGACGGGATTGAACCGTCGTCCTCCCGAATGCGAGTCCAGTGTGCTAACCACTGTGCCACCTCGCTCGGTCTTTCAGATGTGTTCAAAAGAACAGACACCATGCATTCATACAATTGACTCACTTCAATGTGCGAGCAATCCACCTTCTTCAGTGCGAAATCACCGTTACATACGACCTCCTGTGGGGATCTCAAAGCAGCGAGCATGGAGGACATGGACAGGGACTGCAGACAGGTGGGAATGTGGGTTGGCAGAGATAGTCCAAGAATTTGCAATAAACACTGTGTCTGGATGGTGCAGTGGTCAACACAACTGCCTAGAAAGTAAGAGATCCCGGGTTTGAATCCCGGTTTGGCACACATTTTCTCTCTCACAGCTGATGCTGCACACAGTACTGATGCAGCTGACATCAACAGTCCCTTCCCTTCCCTTTCTTTCCCTTCCTTCTTCAACTTACATAAGATGTATCGTAGCTGTGGATTCCATACATGTCCAAAAGAACAGACACCATGCATTCATATAAAATTGGTAATTCCTTACCAAAACGGCCTTGCTGTTCTGGTACCGCGAACGGCTGAAAGCAAGGGGAAACTACAGCCGTAATTTTTCCCGAGGGCATACAGCTTTACTGTATGGTTAAATGATGATGGCGTCCTCTTGGGTAAAATATTCTGGAGGTAAAATAGTCCCCCATTCGGATCTCCGGGCGGGGACTACTCAAGAGGACGTTGTTATCAGGAGAAAGAAAACTGGAGTTCTACGGATTGGAGCGTGTAGGTTAGAAAATTTAAAAAGGGACATGGATAGGTTAAAGTTAGATATAGTGGGAATTAGTGAAGTAGGTAGGTTAGAAAATTTAAAAAGGGAAATGGATAGGTTAAAGTTAGATATAGTGGGAATTAGTGAAATTCGGTGGCAGGAGGAACAAGACTTTTTGTCAGGTGAATACAGGGTTATAAATACAAAATCAAATAAGAGGTAACGCAGGAATAGGTTCAATAATAAATAAAAAAATAGGCTTGCGGGTAAGCTACTACAAACAGCATAGTGCACGCATTATTGTGGCCAAGATAGACACGAAGCCCACGCCTAGTACAGTAGTACAAGTTTATATGCCAGCTAGCTCTGCAGATGATGAAGAAATTGATGAAATGTATGATGAGATAAAAGAAATTATTCAGATAGTGAAGGGAGACGAAAATTTAATAGTCATGGGTGACTGGAATTCGAGTGTAGGAAAAGGGAGAGAAGGAAACATAGTAGGTGAATATGGATTGGGGCTAAGAAATGAAAGAGGAAGCCGTCTGGTAGAATTTTGCACAGAGCACAACTTAATCATAGCTAACACCTGGTTCAACAATCATAAAAGAAGGTTGTATACATGGAAGAAGCCTGGAGATACTGACAGGTTTCAGATAGATTATACACTCCTGGAAATGGAAAAAAGAACACACTGACACCGGTGTGTCAGACCCACCATACTTGCTCCGGACACTGCGAGAGGGCTGTACAAGCAATGATCACACGCACGGCACAGCGGACACACCAGGAACCGCGGTGTTGGCCGTCGAATGGCGCTAGCTGCGCAGCATTTGTGCACCGCCGCCGTCAGTGTCAGCCAGTTTGCCGTGGCATACGGAGCTCCATCGCAGTCTTTAACACTGGTAGCATGCCGCGACAGCGTGGACGTGAACCGTATGTGCAGTTGACGGACTTTGAGCGAGGGCGTATAGTGGGCATGCGGGAGGCCGGGTGGACGTACCGCCGGATTGCTCAACACGTGGGGCGTGAGGTCTCCACAGTACATCGATGTTGTCGCCAGTGGTCGGCGGAAGGTGCACGTGCCCGTCGACCTGGGACCGGACCGCAGCGACGCACGGATGCACGCCAAGACCGTAGGATCCTACGCAGTGCCGTAGGGGACCGCACCGCCACTTACCAGCAAATTAGGGACGCTGTTGCTCCTGGGGTATCAGCGAGGACCATTCGCAACCGTCTCCATGAAGCTGGGCTACGGTCCCGCACACCGTTAGGCCGTCTTCCGCTCACGCCCCAACATCGTGCAGCCCGCCTCCAGTGGTGTTGCGACAGGCGTGAATGGAGGGACGAATGGAGACGTGTCGTCTTCAGCGATCAGAGTCGCTTCTGCCTTGGTGCCAATGATGGTCGTATGCGTGTTTGGCGCCGTGCAGGTGAGCGCCACAATCAGGACTGCATACGACCGAGGCACACAGGGCCAACACCCGGCATCATGGTGTGGGGAGCGATCTCCTACACTGGTCGTACACCACTGGTGATCGTCAAGGGGACACTGAATAGTGCACGGTACATCCAAACCGTCATCGAACCCATCGTTCTACCATTCCTAGACCGGCAAGGGAACTTGCTGTTCCAACAGGGCAATGCACGTCCGCATGTATCCCGTGCCACCCAACGTGCTCTAGAAGGTGTAGGTCAACTACCCTGGCCAGCAGGATCTCCGGATCTGTCCCCCATTGAGCATGTTTGGGACTGGATGAAGCGTCGTCTCACGCGGTCTGCATGTCCAGCATGAACGCTGGTCCAACTGAGGCGCCAGGTGGAAATGGCATGGCAAGCCGTTCCACAGGACTACATCCAGCATCTCTACGATCGTTTCCATGGGAGAATAGCAGCCTGCATTGCTGCGAAAGGTGGATATACACTGTACTAGTGCCGACATTGTGCATGCTCTGTTGCCTGTGTCTATGTGCCTGTGGTTCTGTCAGTGTGATCATGTGATGTATCTGACCCCAGGAATGTGTCAATAAAGTTTCCCCTTCCTGGGACAATGAATTCACGGTGTTCTTATTTCAATTTCCAGGAGTGTATAATGGTAAGACAGAGATTTAGGAACCTGGTTTTAAATTGTAAGACTTTTACAGGGGCAGATGTGGACTCTGACCACAAGCTATTGGTTATGACCTGTAGATTAAAACTGAAGCAACTGCAAAAAGGTGGGAATTTAAGGAGATGGGACCTGGATAAACTGACTAAACCAGAGGTTGTACAGAGTTTCAGGGAGAGCATAAGGGAACAATTGGCAGCAGTGGGGGAAAGAAGTACAGCAGAAAAAGAATGGGTAACTCTGAGGGATGAAGTAGTGAAGGCAGCAGGGGATCAAGTAGGTAAAAAGATGAGGGCTAGTAGAAATCCTTGGGTAACAGAAGAAATATTGAATTGAATTGATGAAAGGAGAAAATATAAAAATGCAGTAAATGAAGCAGGCAAAAAGGAATACAAATGTCTCAAAAATGAGATCGACAGGAAGTGCAAAATGGCTAAGCAGGGATGGCTGGAGGACAAATGTAAGGATGTAGAGGCTTATCTCACTAGTGGTAAGATAGATACTGCCTACAGGAAAATTAAAGAGACCTTTGGAGAAGAGAGAACCACTTGTATGTATATCAAGAGCTCAGATGGAAACCCAGTTCTAACCAAAGAAGGGAAAGCAGAAAAGTGGAAGGAGTATATAGAGGGTCTATACAAGGGCGATGTACTTGAGGACAATATTATGGAAATGGAAGGGGATGAAGATGAAGATGAAATGGGAGATATGATACTGCGTGAAGAGTTTGACAGAGCACTGAAAGACCAGAGCCGAAACAAGGCTCCGGGAGTAGACAACATTCCATTAGAACTACTGACGGCCTTCGGAGAGCCAGTCCTGACAAAACTCTACCATCTGGTGAGCAAGATGTATGAGACAGGTGAAGCACCCTCAGACTTCAAGAAGAATATAATAATTCCAATCCCAAAGAAAGCAGCTGTTGACAGATGTGAAAATTACCGAACTATCAGTTTAATACGTCACAGCTGCAAAATACTAACACGAATTCTTTACAGACGAATGGAAAAACTAGTAGAAGCCAACCTCGGGGAAGATCAGTTTGGATTCCGTAGAAACACTGGAACACGTGAGGCAGTACTGACCTTACGACTTATCTTAGAAGAAAGATTAAGGAAAGGCAAACCTACGTTTCTAGCATTTGTAGACTTAGAGAAAGCTTTTGACAATGTTGACTGGAATACTCTCTTCCAAATTCTAAAGGTGGCAGGGGTAAAATACAGGGAGCGAAAGGCTATCTACAATTTGTACAGAAACCAGATGGCAGTTATAAGGGGTGAGGGGCACGAAAGGGAGGCAGTGGTTGGGAAGGGAGTGAGACAGGATTGTAGCCCCTCCCCAACGTTATTCAATCTGTATATTGAGCAAGCAGTAAAGGAAACAAAAGAGAAATTCGGAGTAGGTATTAAAATCCATGGAGAAGAAATAAAAACTTTGAGGTTCACCGATGACATTGTAATTCTGTCAGAGACAGCAAAGGACTTGGAAGAGCAGTTGAACGGAATGGACATTCTATTGAAAGGAGGATATAAGATGAACATCAACAAAAGCAAAACGAGGATAATGGAATGTAGTCGAATTAAGTCTGGTGATGCTGAGGGAATTAGATTAGGAAGTGAGACACTTAAAGTAGTAAAGGAGTTTTGCTATTTGGGGAGCAAAATAACTGATGATCGTTGAAGTAGAGAAGATATAAAATGTAGATTGGCAATGGCAAGGAAATCGTTTCTGAAGAAGAGAAATTTGTTAACATCGAGTATAGATTTAAGTGTAAGGAAGTCGTTTCTGAAAGTATTTGTATGGAGTGTAGCCATGTTTGGAAGGGAAACATGGACGATAAATAGTTTGGACAAGAAGAGAATAGAAGCTTTCGAAATGTGGTGCTACAGAAGAATGCTGAAGATTAGATGGGTAGATCACATAACTAATGAGGCGGTATTGGTTGGTTGGTTGGTTGTTTCGGGGAAGGAGACCAGACAGCGAGGTCATCGGTCTCATCGGATTAGGGAAGGACGGGGAAGGAAGTCGGCCGTGCCCTTTGAAAGGAACCATCCCGGCATTTGCCTGGAGCGATTTAGGGAAATCACGGAAAACCTAAATCAGGAAGGCCGGACGCGGGATTGAACCGTCGTCCTCCCGAATGCGAGTCCAGTGTCTAACCACTGCGCCAGAGGAGGTATTGAATAGAATTGGGGAGATGAGGATTTTGTGGCACAACTTGACGAGAAGAAGGGACTGGTTAGTAGGACATGTTCTGAGGCATCAAGGGGTCACAAATTTAGCATTGGAGGGCAGCATGGAGGGTAAAAATCGTAGAGAGAGGCCAAGAGATGAATACATTAAGCAGATTCAGAAGGATGTAGGTTGCAGTAAGTACTGGGAGATGAAGAAACTTGCACAGGATAGGGTAGCGTGGAGAGCTGCATCAAACCAGTCTCAGGACTGAAGACCACAACAACAACAACTACAACAATTCCTTACAACTGTTCAAAAGTCACACAAAGCAGGTTCTTCAACTAGAATGACATTCACACGTATTGTTGTAGCAATGTTCAGTGTAGCAGAAATCTTCTCCCAGGATATTTCTCAACACATTGTAATAAATGTTTACAGCATTAACTATTTCATAATATTGTCTACAGCTTGATTTGGTCTATATCATGATATGTAGTGATATATGCTTAAATGCTAGTCAGCAGTGTTACAAACTTCACTGTATCAGTAGTTCTATTCAATGCAGTTGCAATTAAAATCTGTTTTGGAACAATTTATAGCTATATTAAATACAGATGATGTATGCTCACACTGTATGGAGTTGCATAATGTGCAGATCTGTAGCACAGAGGAGAAATATTCTTTTCTGAGTCTAAAAGGAATGTTACTTTTGGTAATAGCAACCAGAGCAGAAGTGTTACATCATTCAAACAAAAATTCAGTTGCTCTGTTAAAGTTTAATACAGCGAACTATATGTGGAATTAATTTATCATCCATGTGGTCTGAGTCTGACTTATTTTCTTTCAGAATATTTGGTTTGGGTGACATTTCAGAGACATATCATAAAGGAAGAAAAAAATTCCAGATTGAGATAGAAGTACTCATGTCAATTTCCTGGATGCAAAAGTGGTTATTTTTTAACCCCAGAACTTCAGAACAAACTTTTCTACAAATCCCCAGTTGCATCAAAGAGTGAGATATCCAAAAAAAGTGGAAATCAATTTTTAATGTAGCTGAAGACATTAAATGTAGTTGTTACTACGTATGAGAGGATCATTTTTGCCAAGCAGATTTTTATAAACATCTCTACACACGGGCTAAAGCCTTGAGTTATTCTAAGGCATATGGAATTGGTGTTATACCAGGATTCCCCCTATTTATGTTACACAGGTTGTGGTGATTGTGCTGGTGCTGGTAGTAGCACTAGTAGAAGAGACACTGTTTTCACCACATCAAATGAAAAAATAAGTGTGCACATGATACAGGTTGCAATGCAAACTATAAAATATTGGAGGAACCAACCAGTCCCCTTTCTCAGTGAAAGATGATGATGAGAACAGATTTTTGTGCACACCTATTTATGAAGGTGAAAGTAGTAAGGGTGTGAGGTTCAAAATGTGATTTAACAACAAGAAATTTTTTTTTTTAAAATTGCATTAAAATACACTTGCCAGAGTAGGTAAATAATAATTATTATTATAAAAGCTACAGAATGAGGGCAACCAGTTGAAAATTCTGAGAGAACTATACGATGACTGGAAATTTCGATTAATTGAAGAAGTGTTAAATGATGTGACAAAAACATTTATTAATAGCTAACTAAGGTATGCGAATAAACCATCTGCGGCAATGTCAAACAATGGAAAATCCAGGATAAAATGTAATAGTATTATGAGAAGGAAAGTTGCTACTCACCATATAGCAGAGATGCTGAGTCGTAGATAGACACAACAAAAAGACTCTCACAATTAAAGCTTTCGACCATTAAGACCTTCGTCAACAATGGACACAAATACACATGCACAGCCTGTGCGCGCGAGCACGCACGCACACACACCCACCCACACACACACACACACACACACACACACACACACGATTGCAGTCTCAGGCAACTGAAACCTTAATGGCCGAAAGTTTGAATTGTGACAGTCTTTTTGTTGTGCCTATCTGCAACTCAGCATCTCCGCTATATGGTGAGTAGCAACTTTCCTTATCATATGTGCAGCAATGTGATATTCTAGACAAGATAAGGTATTTGCTTTATCTATTTACAAGTGTAATTCCCAATTGTATAGATACTTGGTTACATACTTCTCTCTTCCAAAGCCCGACCCCTTCAGTCAGTGCTTTCCCACATACCATTTGTTACAGGATTTAATCGATCTTTGACAAATATATTAACAATGGAAGTAATTAATATGGATGAAAATGCCAAGAACTGTGTTCTACTTTTTGATGAAATGTCTCTGGATGATGGAATGTATTATGAGGTACACAAACAGTTAATATATGGCAATCAGGATTTGGGTAATTTATTATGGTCACCTGAAGCTGCTAATAATGCATTAGTATAAGCTGAAAGGCATTTCTTGCATATTACTTTATTGCAACCACTTTTCACTGTAGCCATTGGACAGCACTCATCGTACACATAATAAGTGAACTTCGCATATTTGATTCAAAGTCATTTGTAATGCAACAAACCAGACGGCTCTTACAGAATGGTGTGAAGCAAACGAAATATACTGGACTTTCGGATATTCCACTTTGGATCAGAAGAAGAGATTTGAAACTCTATCCAAACTAAAAGCAAAACACTTTAACTTTTCTGATTCCTATGTCAAAATGAAGGTCAAAGTTGCTGCTGAACAAGTGAGCCATACAGTTGCAGCATCAATCGAAACATATATTTCAACACAGATATTACCATCTGAGGCTACACACAGCTGAGTTTGTAGTAAAAACAGACAATCTCTTTGATTCATTCAACAATAATGAGCAATATGCAAGTGATGGGAAAATACTGTCAGAAAATTCACCACATATAGAAGTATGGTACAGCCTACTGAAGGAAATAGGCAGCTGACAAATGACAGATTTGAAAACAAGTAGAAACATGACTAATTTGTTTAGTTATATAAAAGGTTGGCAGTTTACATTAAAGTATTTTATTTTCTTGTGGAAGAACTTAAAAGAAGTAGGGTTTAAGTACTTAAATTTGAACCCCTTCAATCAAGATGCTCTAGAGAATTTCTTTTGTTGTATAAAGCAACATGGTATTACTAATACCAACTTGTGAAAATGTGATGATTACAAGCCACTGAACAATTTGTGTTACATTCTGGGAAATGATGGTATTAATGAACTTTTGAATAAAAGTGATCTGAATGTCTGCAATGACACTGCTATGATTCAGCTACTTCCTAGTTCTTGCTCAGATGATGTGCGTGACTCCATAGATCATCGGGCCTTAGCTTATGTAGCATGCTATTTACTGAATAACAGATGTACTATATGACTGTGAAACATGTAGAACCAGTCTCTACTCAACTACTGTAATTGAAAATCGTTTATTTACATCATTTAAAGATAATAATGAAGTGACTTCTCATTTGAAATATGCATGTGAAAATGCTATGATTTTCCTGAGGATACTTCACGATCAGCTATCTAAACACTATTTAAACAGTCATTGTCATACAACAAGAATACATGGTACCAAAAGAAAATGTTCTCTTTGCTTCATATAATATTTTGTAATAAACATGACATAGAAGTGATAGTTCTAAAGATGAGTATACCATTCATAACATGTATAAATTTGAACAAAAAAAAAAAAAGTAAAAGAAGAAAAAAAAAAAGAGTTGTGTGTAAAACAATTAAAAAAGAGGAAGTAGTTTAAATTATTGTAGTGAACTTTGTATTTCATCATTTAACATATTCAAACTTACAATAGTAACCTCTCTATACGTATACGAATGTGTGCTGTTGATCAGAGCTAAACTTAGTAACACATGCAAATGCAACTCTCACACACACGACTTCAGTCTCAGGCAACTGAAACCACACTGCGAACAGCAGTACCAGAGCTCTCAAACAAATAGTTTTTGTGTAGATCAGATTCTTGAAGCATGTGCTTGTGAGTTACAACTGCAATATACTTCTATAGTAATTGTAACAATCTACAGATCCCCTCAAGCTAACTTTCAGCTATTCATGAAAAATCTAGAGGCATTATTGAGCTACCTGTCAGACAAAAGGAAGCAGTTAGTGGTTTGTGGTGACTTTAACGTAGATTTTTTAAAAGATACGGATAGGAAAAATGAGCAAGAATCTTTCTTTGGTTGTTTCAATTTAGTATGTGTTGTAAGTTTTCCAACACATGTGCAGCAGGATAGTACGTCACTTATCGATAACGTTTTCATAGACTGTGCTCAGGCAGAAACTATAAATGTGTAACAAGTTGTTAATGGGCTATCTGATCACGATGCACAGTTAATGGAAATAACACGTATAGCACCTTACAGGCTTGAGGCAGGCTCATACAAAGCAGGGAGGCTTATTGATGCGAACAGGATACAGAGTTTTAAGAGCAGCCTAGAAAAGGTAGAATGGGATGAAGTATACACATAAAATGATGCTGATGCCAAATTCAGTTTATTCCACCGTAAATTTGTCTCAATATTTGAGAGTTGCTTTCCTGAAACATTATCCAAAAAAGCCATTACAAAGTCAAGTAAGCCATGGATTACTAAGGGAATTAAGCTACAGTGTAAGAGGAAAAGGGAAATATATGTGCAGGCCAGAATAAGTCAGGATCTGACGTTACTTACTTACTACAAAAGATAACGTAATATTTTGAGGAAAGTCATTAAGAAGTCGAGAAGCTTGTGTGTTCTGACAGAAATTAATAATGCGGATGATAAGATCACAACTATGTGGAATATTGCAAAAAGCGAGATGGGGCAGCCTGACAGTGCACAGCATACCATAGCAACAAAGTGAAATGATGATGTTGTGAGTGATAATTCACAAGTTGCAAGTATTTTTAACAATCACTTCCTGAATATAGCATCAAAAATAGGATTAAAGGGTTCAATTGAAGAAGCAAAAAAATATGTTAAAAATAACAGCACAAACATCCCCCATTGAAATTATGGGAATTTTAAATATATTGAAAAACAAGAGCTCATGGTATTGATGGAGTCTCTAACAGAATTTTGAGGTGTTGTTATAATTTAATAAGTGGAGTCCTTAGTGATATACGTAATGCTTTGCTGGCACATGGAATTTTTCTAGAAAGATTGAAACACGCAATTGTCAAACCTCTTCATAAGAAAGAGGACAAAAGTGACTTCAATAATTTTAGATCAGTCTGATTGCTGACTTCTTTTTCTAAAATATTTGAAAAAGTTGTGTATTCAAGAGTAGTCTCACATTTAAGTGAAAATAATTCACTCAGCATGTCAGAGTTTGGATTCCGGAAGGGTTACTCAACTGAGAATGCTATCTACACATTTACCCATCAAATAGTACAAGCCCTAAATAACAAATTATCACCAGTTGGTATTTTTTGTGATCTTTCCACAGCATTTGACTGTGTGGATCATGTTACACTCTTAGAAAAACTCAGGTTTTATGGAACTGATGGCTATAGACACAGCTGGTTTGAATCATACTTAAAAAACAGAAAGTAAAAAGTTGTTGAATAACACAAATAATGTTGGGACGGTGGTAAATTCCAATGAATGGGGAGTTATCACAAAGGGAGTCCCAAAGGGTTCAATTTTGGGTCCTCTGCTGTTCCTTATTCATGTGAGTGACCTCTCACTAAATGTTCAGCAAGCAGAGCTAGTGCTTTTTGCAGATGACACGAGTGTTATAATAAATCCCATTCCAGAAAAAGCAGCAGAAGATATTGTTAAGGATGTCTTTCAAAGAATTATTACGTGGTTCTCAGAAAATGGACTCTCCCTTAATTTTGAAAAAACTCACTATATCCAGTTCTGTACACCGAATAGAGTTGTACCAATAATTGATGTAGCAGATGAACAGGGCACAGTTAACAGGGTAGATTTCTCCAAACTTTTGGGTGTTCACATTGATGACAACTTGAACTGGAAGAAGCACATTACTGAGCTTCTCAAACAATTAAATTTATCTTCTTTCACTCTTCGTATAAACGCTAGTCCTGTTAATAAACAGATCAGCCTCCTAACGTACTTTGCATATTTCCACTCAATAATGTCTTATGGAATTGTTTTCTGAGGTAACTCACCACTTAGACATAAAGTATTGATTGCACAAAACAGAGCAGTGGGAATAATTAGTGGTGTTCACCCAAGAATGTCATGTAGGCACCTATTCAAGAAGTTAGGTATTTTTAACTGCACCATCAGAGTACATATTTTCTCTAATGAAATTTGTTATAAATAATCCATCTCAATTTGCGGAGAACAGTGATGATCATATGTACAACACTAGAGGGAAAAATGACGTTTACTATCCGTTATTGTTGCTTTAAGTTGCTCAAAAAGGAGTACATTATTCCGTGACAAAAATCTTTGATCATTTGCCCAGCAACATAAAGTGTCTGGCAGGAAGCAGATCAAGTTTTAAATCTAGTTTAAAATAATTTCTTTTGGACAGTTCCTTCTATTCCATAGATGAGTTTCTGTTTCAAAACTCGGGAAAAAAAATGTACCTCTAAATGTGTAGAACCAAAAATTTCAGTAATATTAATATTAGCAGTATTCATGTGTGTGTATATATATCTTGTAATATGCCTTGTTCCACATCATATCGATAAAATAATCGTGAAAATGATCTATGGAACATGACATAACTGAACTAAACTATACTGACGGGAGTGGCGACTGGTTGGGAGGTAAGGAGGAGGCTGGGGAGGGGAGGGGGAGGGATAATATGGTGGAGACAGCAGACAGTGAAGTGCTGCAGTTTACAAGGAGGGCAGGTGGGAGATTGGCGGGGGAGGGGGAGTGTGGTGTAGCAAAAAAGGAGAGAAATAAAATAAAAAGACTGGATGTGGTGGTGAAATGATGGCTGTGTAGGGTTGGATTGGGAACAGGAAGGGGCTGGATGGACGAGGACTGTGACCAATGAAGGTTGAGGCCAGGATGGTTTACAGGAATGCAGGATGTATTGCAGGGAAAGTTCCCACCTGCATAATTCAGAAAAGCTGGTGATGATGGGAGGGATCCATATGGCACAGGCTGTGCAGCAGTCACTGAAATGAAGGATATCATGTTTGGTAGGGTATTCAGCAACAGAGTGGTCCACTTGTTTCTTGGCTGCAGTTTGTTGGTGGCTATTCATGCGGACAGACAGCATGTTGGTTGTCATGCCTAAATAGAATGCAGCACAGGGGTTGTAGCTTTGCTTGTAAATCACATGACTGGTTTCGCAGGTAGCCCTGCCTTTGATGGGATAGGTGATGTTAGTGGCTGGACTGAAGTAGGTGGTGGAGGAAGGATGTATGGGACAGGCCTTGCATCTACGTCTATTACAAGGGTATGAGCCACGAGGTAAGGGATTGGGAGCAGGGGTTGTGTAACAGTGGACAAGTGTATTGTGTAGGTTTGGTGCATCGCGGAATACAACTGTAGGAGGGGTGGGAAGGATAGTGTGCAGGACAGTTCTCATTTCAGGGCACGACGAAAGGTAATCGAAACCCTGACAGAAAATGCAATTCAGTTGCTCCAGTTATGAGGGGAATGCTCCTCTGTGGCCAGACAGTGGGACTTCGGGAGGTGGCGGGAGACTGGAAAGATAAGGCACAAGAGATTTGTTTTTGTACAAGGTTGGGAGGATAATTACCGACAGTGAATGCTTCAGTGAGACCCTCGGTATATTCCGAGACAGACTGCTCGTCACTGCAGATGCAATGACTATGGGTGGCTAGGCTGTACGGAAGGGCTTTTTTGGTATGGAATGGGTGGCGGCTATTGAAGTGGAGGTAATGCTGGTGGTTAGTAGGTTTGATATAGACGGAGGTCTTTGAGGTGGAGGTCAACCTCTAGGAAGTTGGCTTGTTGGGCTGAGTAGGACCAGGTGAAGCAAATGGCGGAGATGTTGTTGAGGTTCCGGAGGAATGCTGGATAGGGTGTCCTCACCTTCGATCCAGATAGCAAAGATGTCATCAGTGAATCTGAACCAGGTAAGGGGTTTAGGATTCTGGGTTTTTATAAAGTATTCCTCTAAATGGCCCATGAATAGGTTGGCATAGGATGGTGCCATGCGTGTGCCCACACCCGTACCCTGGATTTGTTTGTAGGTAATAGCTTCAAAGGAGAAGTAATTGTGGGTGAGGATATAGTTGGTCATGGCGACTAGGAAGGAGGATCAGTTGACCAACAGCTGTGTAACTGCGAAAGTGCGTCATTTTACTGCCACACTCACAAACAAGTGATTGCCTTTAAACAATCATGATTCATAACAAATACAGCAAATTTTTCATCAATACTAGCAGAGTCTAGACAAAAAAGTTACCTTTATATATCTATCCTCTATCATTTATGTAAGTGCCACTTAGACCAGTGAATTTTGTCTTCGAATTTTCACATGTGTATTGATTTGCTTTATTTTCATTAATTATATAATTTGAGCTGCTTCTCTAAGGTTCACTTTCAACAGAACTGTTCATTATATGATCTCAGTTACAATTAAAGCATTTTCATATAGTTACTCTTAAAATGTCAGGAAAAAACAACTGGAATTTTTCTTTCAGACTATAATAAAAGACGTAATAAATGCGCAGAAGATGGCAACTGTAGCCACAGTTGCTTTAGGCTGCAGTCGTGTGTGTGTGTGTGTGTGTGTGTGTATTTTTCATGAAGGCCTTATGGGACGAAAGCTGTTTTTGGAACAGTATTTTTGCTGTTCCTATCTGTGACCCAGTATCTCCATTATATGGTGACTAGCCACTTCCCTTTTCATAATGGTCTTACAACATTAACTACATCATATTTGGAGACTTGACTGTTCAAGGTAGTGCCATTTACTATCATAAAAATAAAAAAAATTTAATAACCATCCAAAGAAGAAACAATACTTAAATACTGCTACAGAACATCAAGTTTAAAAATAAATATTGAGAAACATACCTGGCACTCTCTTGATTTTCAGAGCCAAAGGAAATTGCCATTAATTCATCTTCATCACAAATTCTACATAAAGGAGGACACGGTTCACCACAGAAGCCAACACAATCATGGCCACACCGAAGCTTTTTTTCACAAGGTTCATAACATGGATCACGATCACAGAGCTCATAGCAACGTTTTGTACATTGTAAATGTTTACAATGCCATGCACAGGGCTTCTGAAATATAATAGAGATAATTTTAAAATAATCAAGAGTAATTTACTTCCTTGACAACAGTATATTATTAAATAATGGTACACTGCAGCACACTGTGATACAAATCTAGTACACATGAACATAATTTGTAGCGACACTACACCAATCAATGTTTATGAGGGCCACCATTGCCAACTAATCATATATGTTGTTGTTGTTGTTGTTGTGGTCTTCAGTCCTGTGACTGGTTTGACGCAGCTCTCCATGCTACTCTATCCTGTGCAATCTGCTTCATCTCCCAGTACTTACTGCAACCTACATCCTTCTGAATCTGCTTAGTCTATTCATCTCTTGGCCTTCCTCTACGATTTTTACCCTCCATGCTGCACTCCAATGCTAAATTGATGATCCCTTGATGCCTCAGAACATGTCCTACCAACCGATCCCTTCTTCTTGTCAAGTTGTGCCACAAACTCCTCTTCTCCCCAATTCTATTCAATACCTCCTCATTAGTTATGTGATCTACCCATCTAATCTTCAGCATTCTTCTGTAGCACCACATTTTGAAAGCTTCTATTCTCTTCTTGCCCAAACTATTTATCGTTCATGTTTCACTTCCATACATGGCTACACTCCATACAAATACTTTCAGAAGCGACTTCCTGGCACTTAAATCTATACTCGATGTTAACAAATTGGGGGGGAAAATCATATATAGGGGTTCCAAAAAAATAATGCAGCAGATTTATAATGAAAAAAATATGTTATGTCTCTTTGTGGATTAGTTGATTCATTCTAGTTAGGAGTATTAATTGATTATTTGGTTATTCTCTTTACATAACAAAGATATGGAAACAAGGATACCCATACATATCTTATTGCTAATAAATGTAACGTTTGGTCTAATTTTGTTGTGTTCTTTAAAACATGATTATCAATAGTGTGGTAAAAATGGCAGAACAAGCAAAAACAGAGATAAACAATAACAATGTTCATAATTCTAGTCATTTATTCATGAAACAACATTTTATTTAATCATCAATTTATTGGCTTCCTTCTCATTGGTAATAGGGAGCAGTGGTAAAAACTTTGTGGGGGAATAATAACAATAATAATAATAATAATAATAATCCAGCCACAGCAATTGAATCTTTGGGAAATATCACTGTTTAGTTCTCAGCATCATTCTCTCTCAAAACAAATGGATTCCCCTTTGGTATATTGAACAGTCACTGAAATAAAAATGCGAACACACACACACACACACACACACACACACACACAAACACACACACACACGGTCGCAGACAATGTTCCTCCTACCAATAGACATTTCCACTGTCATTCATCTGCAGCCACGCAAACTGATAAATTTATAGGACTAAGTGTTTATGACGATATCTAAGACATAATTTCTAATTACAATTATTACGAGGGCAGTTTGAGGAGTTCGTAAAATCACCCCCAATGTCAGTGCTAGCACAACAAGGTTCCAGCATAGCAATAGGTCATTCTTTATGTGTAAACACGTAATGTGTCAGTGTTCTGGGGAAAGATCTGTGGTGCAGATGTTCCTCTGTTATTCCCATGCAGTGATTTGTGAAGATGGGAAAAAAACATCTGATATTTCAGAAGTGATTAAGTACTTCATAATGAAAAGTGTAGAAACAAAGGAAATTCATGGTGATTATCAGAACATGCAGGGGGACCCTGCTCCTTCATATTCAACTGTTGCCAAGTGACCAGATGAGCTTTAATTTGCTCGGGACAGCTTGCATAATGATCCATGTAGTAGAACACCAAGATGTGCACTTATCCAAACACTATTGAAGAAGTGGATAAAGTGATCATAGAGGTTCACCGGCTGAAAGTGAGAGAAATTGTTGAAGTTATAGGGACATCATCTGAAAGAGCACACCACAGTGGAACTGGGTATGGCAAAATTATCTGCTAGATAGGTATCAAGAGCATGTCAAAGTGGAACAGTGGAACTGGGTATGACAAAACTATCTGCTAGATAGGTACCACGACAGGGTCAGAAAGGTATCAGAATGGAAATGGCCAAACATTTCATTTTCAGAGCAATCAAAGACTTTTTGCACCTGTATGTGACCACAGATGAATCTTGGGTCCACTACTATACCCCAGAGACAAGAGACAAAACAACTGTCAAAGCAATGGAAACATGCTGATTCATCACCACCAAAGGCAGCAAAGGCAGTACAGTTGGCCAGAAAGGTCGTGGCATCGGATTTCTGGGATGTCAAAGGGATCCTGCTGGCAAGATTATCTTCTGCTCATGAAACAATTATGGTACAGTACTATGCTGAACACCTGGACCAACTAAAGCAAAAGATACATGAAAAAAGGCCAGGTCTGGCAAGGAAGAAAGTCATCTTCAACAAAGACAATATGCACCCACACGCATGTGTCCTTGACAAGGCAAAAATACAGGAACCAAGATATAAATTGTTGCCACAACTGCCTTATTCACCTGATTTGCTTCATAACACTTCCATCTCTTGCTCAAACTCAAAATTTTCCTCAGTGGATGGAGATTCTCTTGAAACAGAGAGCAGACAGCTGAAGTTGATGGGTGTTTTGCAGGCCTGGATAGTTTTTGAAGTGGTATCAAGGTATTGGAACATTGCTTGACCAAATGGACTAGTGTACAGGGAGACTATATTAGGGGAAAAACTTTACAGTTCATTGGTAGATTTGTGGAGCTATGTGGCACCAGGTGTTTATTCACAAGTTATGTAATTCCCGTAAGTAACTAGCCACTGATTTGTGTACACGGCGATGGTGCTCGATAGCAGCCCAAATGGGAACCATCGGATTCACATCAGGCGAATATGGTGGCCATCACATTACCATGGTTCCACAGTCATGCTCCTCGAACGACTGTAGCACGATTCTGGCTTTGAGACGTACACAATCACACTGCCAAAAGATGACATCATTGTCGGGGAAGACATCAAGCATGAATGGCTACAGATGGTCTGCAGGTGACCTGATATCTTTGATTACTACAACAGATCCCACACAAGTGCAGGAGAATATTTATTACAGCATAATACTGCTCCTACCAGGCTATGTCCTTGGGGCGATGCACATTTCAAGCAGCTGTTCGCCTGGATGATGACATTTGTGGAGACGACCATTGACCTGGTGTAGAAAAAACATGATCCATCCAACGAGATGACACATTTCCAGTGATTTGTAATCCTATCTCGATGATCCTGAGACCACTAAAATCATAACTGATGATGTCATTGGGGCCAAGATGTGAACATGCAGGAGTCACTTGCTGCAGAACTCCTTGTTCGACAATGTGCGTTGATTGGTGTGCTCCGAAACACGTGCATCCACCGGCATTTTCTTCTTTCACCAGAGGTACCATAAATCGTTACCTATCCTATGTTACAGAGGAAACAAGCCTCCAAACACCACATTCTGTGAAGAGTTGTGGACGTCCAACCACTCAGCACCTATTGGCAGTTTCCTGTCTCCTACCACTTTCCATAGTTGCTCATGACAGTAGCACATAAACATTTGACCAGTTTCGGTGTTTCTGAGATACTCGTTCACAAGCTCTGCATAATAAAATCTGCCCTTTGGCAAAATCGCTCAACTCAGTGGATTTTTCCATTTGCAGTGCGTATCTTTGCTAGGGTAATACCCTACCTGTCTCTGCTTGACGTACATACTTTCCTTACTGCGTCTCATGCCCAGAACACCACCAGGAGGCAACCTAGCAGTGGGCAGTTGTCATAATGTTTCGGTTTATTAGTGTATATACAGTATGTTATCAATTTCTTAGTTATATAAGTGCACCTTCAGACATTGATATTGCTGTGCTAGTATTAGTCTTAGTAATACGAAAGGGGAATTTTGTTAAAAATTCAGTAAAGGCGCGTTGGGCAATGAAGTCTGAGCTGTTGGCAGTGTGTGGTAATAGTCGGCAGCCAGTAGGCCAGGCAAGGTAAACATGGAGCGGAGCTGAAGCATCGTATTGCATGTCTGATTTGTTTGGAGTGGAGCAACAGCAAGGCAGGGAACTGCAGCATTGTTTTAAGTTATTGAGATGTATGAGGTGAGGCAGTACGCCAGAGCCAGGAGTGGCAATGGATAAGTGGAAACATCGCGTGAAGATAGATCTTTGAAAACAAACAGTGGAACTCAGTGGAACAATGTTTTGCATGGGGGAAAGGGTTGCAAATGGATGAATGTTGCAAGGCACACTTAACACGAAGATGACACCAGCTAAACTGCAAACACATTCAATAAAGGTCAATCAGCAGGCTAACATACTGGCAGGTATAGGCAAGGTAGTCTGGGATTCAATAAATATGGACTTACCAAAGGAGACGTTGTACATGGTGAAGCCACTCTCAAGTAATGAGGAGTTGGATAATGCCCACCGCTTTGTGCGGAGGAGTTTAGCTCACACAAGTTATGTGGAAGAAGATTATAGGTTTCCTGTAAGTATAGATAACTTCGGCAGAGTGGATTTTAGCTTGTTGAAAGGGTTGTTATTGGCCACATTGGTTTTTTTTGATGAAGATGACCTTGATAGGGAGGATTTAGAGGCGGGCTATAAGCAAAACGTTGATGTAGTGCAATTGAGGGGAAAATTACATTTACAGGGAGACGACAGGGTCACGTTGGAGCAATTGTTATTGACATTTAGCGATTTATTCGAAACGGAGGGTAGGTACCGGCAATACCGATTACGAAGCATCACGTACCAATGGAGGATAATACACCAATATTTAGGAAACCATATAGGATAACACGTCATATGCAACCGCTAATAGAGGAGTTTATAGAACAACTACTACAGGATGGAATCATAGTGCATAGCGCGATAGCCCATATTCAAGCAACGTCGTTCTTTTACCTAAGAAGTCGGTAGATGGTACAAGGGAATATAGGCTCTGTTGTGATTATAGGTCTCTGAATGCAAAAACCATTCCGGACGCATATCCGATTCCGAATATCACGGACACATTGGATAGCGTGGGACAATGTAAGTATTTTACAACAATGGATTTAAGGAGTGGAGTAACGTATTTTCATCGTTACCTTTATAGTAGGAAGTTTAAGGTCGTGACAGAACATTCAGCATTGAGATTGTTACTGGGACTCAAGGAGCCTTCTAGTCGGTTAACATGGTGGGCTCTAAAATTAAGTGAGTTTGACTTTGATGTAATTCATAAGCCAGGGAAGAAACACAGGAATGCAGATGCATTAAGTCGCAAGTTAGATGCATTAGAAGTAATGGGTAAGAGTGTCGCGGAATGGCAAAGAGCACAAGCAGAGGATGAGGAGTGCCAGGGTTTCAGAGCTCAACCACATTTCATTGTGGAGGGAAATTTGTTGTGTAGAGTTACCAGGTGTGGAACACAGGTAGTGGTACGAAAGAGTTTGAGAGAGGAAGTCTTAAATCAGGTCCTTGATCATGTGCTTTCAGGGCACGGGGGTCACTGAGCAACAGAAAGACAAGTAGAACGATTTTGTGGCGCACTCAGAGAAGGCATGTGGAACAATATGTAGCAAATTGTGTACTGTGTGTGCAGCGAGTAGATGTGAAATGCGGAAGAATTCCATTGCAACTGTTACCAGATGCTTCGAAACCTTTCAAGTTTATGGGGCTAGATATCTGTGGGCCATACAACAAAACACCAGCAGGGAATCATTACGTTTTAACTATATTTGATCACTTTTCGTGGTTTCCAGCCGTGGTCGCAATACCAGACCAACAGGCAAGTACAGTAGCACAAACTTTAGTCAATAACTGGTTATTGAAGTTCGGGGTACCTGATACCATGCTTATGGATCAAGGAATGAAATTCATGTCCGAATTAATGACACAGTTGTGTCGGTTATTGAGAATTAAAAAATTATGGATCAGTCCATTTCATCCGCAGGTGAATGGGAGAATGGAGTGAGTACATAGGACAATTTCAAAAATGCCAAGTTGTTACGTGAATGGAAACCATGATAACTGGGATGTTGATCTTCCATATGTGGTATCGAGTTATAACACCAAAATACATTCGGGCGTCGGAATGTCACCGTTCGAGGTGGTCTATGGAAGAAAGATGCCATCACCGTTTGATGTTCTATGTCTGAAATCGGGATCTAAAGGGGACACAGTGAGGAAATTTGCATGGGCAATACGTGAAGTCTGGAAGAGGTTACAAAAGGCCAATCCAAAAGTGTTGGAAAGGCAGGAAGAACAGAATAAGTGGTTGGAACCTTTACCACAGTACAGGGTAGGTCAATGGGTATGGATCACGAATCTATATACACCTAAGACGAAAAACTTTTTGACTAAGTACCATGGACCATACCAGGTCACGGAGATGACTTTGCTTGTAAATGTGAAAGTGCAGCTGCCAATAAAAACATCTGTTATCCACATAAGTAGAGTAAAGCCTTTTGAAGGAACAGTGGACAGATTACTTCAATTACAAGGAAGTGAGCCAACTGGAGAGGCTAGGCATAGCAAACGGAGGGACAACAGCGGACGCACAACATTCGGTATGCGTTACAGTTACGGAGGGAGTGAATTATTATAAGTGTAGTATTGTATGGCATGTTTACATTTTGTGTTTTTGACTAGGGGGATAATTTTTTTTTTTTTTTTTTGGTGTGTGTGTGTGTGGTGTGTGTGTGTTTTGGTGAGTCAGATAATAGTTGTGTTTTTCTTGTTTGTTGTTTTAGTTTTGTCACTGTATACCTCTTGATTTATGCTAGAAGCGAGGAAACTAGTATTACTGGTCAATGATGAGAATACAAAGTATATGGTAGTCTCTCATGGACAAAATGATATGGACGACATCAGCATTAATAACAAGAGTACGAAAACCTTGTTACAAAGCAGAATAGAGGAAAACAGGTTTAATGACATCTAGTGCATCTCCAAGTACTCTACAAAAGACCTATCACTAATTAACCGCCACACAAACTCATATGTGGGTGGCCAGAGTAACCACTCTTGGTACTGAGAAATGACTAAGATCAGTCAAAGAAAACAAGGTTCCACACCCTGCAGAACTGATCACTCTGCAGAATTAGACATGACACAAATCTGTGGCTTAATTTCATAAAATGCACTTCATTTCTGTAACTAGAGCACTTCCACATCACAGGAATCACTAGGAAACATGAAAATGCAGTTGACATAAACTGGAGGATACAATTTGTTGACAGAGGCTAAGTGTAAGAATCTCAGAAAGTAGTCAACAACATAATAGTCTAAAATATATCACTCGAAACCACAGAACATCCACGTGCCGCATTGAGAGTGTTCTTAGTGGCTAGCCCAGGATCTTAATTGACACGTAGTAAGCCATCAGCTGATTGCACGATGGTAGTTGCACAACCACGTGTCGCCAAAGACACTTTCTCATTTCATGGTTATTGAGGATCTCTGGTGCAGGCAATACATCTGGGAATTGGAAATAGTATTTTGCCGTATGGCTGCTAAAAATTTTATTATTTACTTTTTTCTCTTACAAATTTTAGCCGTAATTATTGCATTATCTAATTCACCAAAAGGAATTCTTGAATATTCAGCTGTATTATATTATTAATAAAATGTTTGACAAGTTGCTTTGTTCCAGCCATCCTTTACATTAATGAGGCCTTTGATGTTTTGATGGCATATGCTAAATGAGTGTTCTTTAAGGCCCCAGCTTTATTCAAACTGCAGTATATTCATATTTCATATTTATTCATTAACCACTGATCATGTACTTGATATGGTTTTTGATATGTATGTCCTGCCAGCAGCTGTTTCTTCTATAACTGTATTTATTCTGCCCAGTTATGTGGAAGGAGCTTATGGGTTTTCAATGGCGTGATTACTAGCAGCCCGTGATGTGCCTAATGTCACTATCAACAGTATAATTACGGTTGTGGGCCAAACTACTGACTGCACCCCTACTGCTACTATATGACTTTCTTTATGAATATCTTTCCACAAAAGTCTGACATTAAAACATGTAAGTGACTTGGTCCAATTCTGCATTTAACTTAAAAATTCTAATTTCCTATTGATCACCTCTCAAATAGCTCAATACCAGCTGAAACTCCCACCAATAACTCCTTTTTGGTCTTTTTACAGCTTTTCTTTTGAGCTTTAGTTAGCACTTTGTTACCTGTATCATCAGACTAATTCTGAACTTTATAGAATGTCTGTATACTTTATCCACAGTCCCTAAAGCACCCTTTATAATGAGGCAATGCTGAACAAATTCAGATACATGCTGCCCACATCCGAAAAGACCATATACAATTGCACTGGACATTCTCAGGGAGATTAAATTGCCATCTTTTGAAGAGAGGTGACGTTCTACATATCAAATCCTGTTGGACTAATTTTAAAAATTCGTATTTGAGGAAGACTCTGCAACAGTTTTACTGTCTCAGAATACCTTTCACAGGGGCTCATGGAAGTAAGTTCCGAGACATTCAGGTGTGTATCAAGGCATCTATTTTGCCTCCTTGCCCATATGTAAATACAGAAGAACAGAAAGTCACTAATTTTGGCGCAATCAAATAATGGGAACTACTGGACAAAATAATAGCAAAGCGGAAAGCACAGACTGAGACTCAACACATAGAGGAGCAGACAGGGGGAAAAAAAAAAAAAGATTACAATACTAGAAACATTTAAGCTTTCAGACAAATGTCCTTCCTCTGAAGTAGGATTCACACACACACACACACACACACGGCTACTGTCTCCAGGCACTAATGCCCAGCTCTTCTGCCATGCACTACAGTGGCTTCCAGAGCACATGCGCAGGTGTAGAAAGTCTCTCATACTGTACGTAGCTTGTAAGGAAAGTTCGGACAGAATGTAAATCATTTGCAAGAAAATGAGACCACTCACTGAATGGCAGAAGCACTGAGTTCATGAGGTGCACAATGACAATGTGGAATTGACTATTGGGAGTGGGTGACAGGACAGAGGATGGGTAGACTGTTGGGTAGAGGGTTTGGGAGCAGCGAGTTAGCAGATGTTGTGGCTAAGGGCAGTACAGGAGCAAAGTATGTACTGCAACAATAACTTGTATCTGAACTGTACAGAAAAGCAGTGGGGTGGGGGGTGGGAAGGACCCAGATGCCATGGGTTGTGAAGACAGCTGCTGAAATCTATCACACTGAGCTCAGTAGTGTCTTCTGCCACTGGGTGGTCAACTTTGCTCTTGGCTACAGTTGGCTGGTGGTCATGCTCACATAAAATGAGGTGCAGAAAATGCAGCAGAGCTTGTATATGGCATTGTTGCTTTCACAAGTGACTTGCTTCTGATGAGGTAGGGTAAGTCAATGATGAGACTAGAGCAGGGTGTGCTGGGTGAGTAAATAGAGCAGGTCTTGCACCTGAGTCCTCCACAGAGATGGACCAGGATGAGTGGACACTGGAATACCACTTTACTATGATTGGGAAGGATCATGGGTAGGGTGTTTCTCATGTCTGGGCATGACAATAGATAGTACCACAGCATAAGTTGTGGTTCAGTTGCTCCAGTAAGGGATGATACTAAGTGATGAGAGGGGCGCTCCTTTGCAGCCGATTCTTGGGGCTGGTGGGAGGATTAGGGTGAGTGAGGATAAGGTGTGGAAATCTGTTTGCAGACTGGATTTGGGGGATAGTGCTGTCTGTGAAGGCCTTTGGTGGACATCCGGCACACTGAGCAAAGAAATTCCTGTCACTGCAGATACACTGTCCATGTGTGGCCATGGCTAAATGGGAGTGGTTTTTGGTGTGGATGGGGTGACAGCTGTCCAAATACAGGTACCACTGGTGATTAGTTGGGTTGATATGGACAGAGGTATGGATGAAGCCATAAAAAGTAAAACAAGGATAATGGTACGAAAAAAAAAAAAAAAAAAAAAAAAAAAAAAAAAAAAAAAAATCAGGTATGGTGAGGAGATACTACAAGTAGCAGATGAGTCTTGTTATTTGGACAGCAAAATAACTGGTGAGGGCCAAAGCAGAAAGGACATAAAATGCAGACTGGCAATAGCAAGAAAAGTGTTTTTGAAAATAAGGAATTTGTTAATGTTGAACATAAATGTAAGTGATAGAAAGCCTTTTCTGAAAGTATTTGCCTGGAGAACTTGGACCATAAGCAGTTTAGTCAAGGAGAGAACAAAAGCTTTTGTAATAGAAAAATACTGAAGATTAGATGGATGGATCTAACAATAAATGACGAGGTACTGAACTGAATTGGGGAAATAGGAAATTTACAGTACAACGATTCAAAGGAATCCATTGATAGGACACATTCTGACGCATCAAGAACATCGTAGTGTTACCTTTTTATTATCTTCTCCTCATTAGCTATTGAAACAACATCGCTTTGTAATGTAATTTTAATTTTCACCAAAAGCACATTCAACACATCGCGGAAAAATACACGTCTTTCGTATCAAGAGAAGAGAGAGAGACATCCATTAGTTCTCAAAAACAAAAAAACAACTCAAAAGTAAAAAAAAAGAACAAAATTATTTATAAAATCGGTCGCTGGTGCAGCGCTCTTCTGCGTGCGCGATCGTAAATTATAACTTTGCGGAAGTCAAAGTACCATTACAACATGTCAATTTGTTAATGGAAGAAATTGTGAAGGATAATAATTGTAGACAGAGACCACGGCTTGAATACAGTAAGCAGGTTCAAATAGAAGTTGGCTGCAGCAGTAAACTAGAGATGAAGATATTTGCACAGGATAGACTAGAAAAGAGAACTCCTTCAAACCAGTCTTCACACTGAAGACACAACAGCAACAATTAACTAACTTTCTGGCATTCTTCAAGATTACAAAAAGGATAGATTGCTGTTCACCATATAGAGGAGATGCTGAGTCACACAGAGGGACAATGAAAAGACTGCTATGCATTTGAGCTTTTGGCCTAAAGATCTTCTTCTGAAGTAGAAAACACACACACATTCACACAAGCAGGCCACTGTGGCCTGAACTTTCGGGCATTCTTTTTTTGTTCTGTCTGTGTGTTATCTACTTTTATTTGGTTAGCAATCTTACTTCTTTGTTTGGTGTTTTTCTGTATTTGAATCCACATGTAAAGAAACAGACATTTTCTAAGAATATTGCATTTGCAACATTGAAGTTTATAGTTCTCATTAACAACAAAACGTTTACCAGCAGTAGTCATTTTATCATCTAGATAAAATAAAGTTACTGAGTTATTATTTAATTTGTTTGCAGATAGGTGCTGCAGCCATGGTATGCACCAAAATGCCTACACAACTATTTGCCTTTAGAAGAATACCTACAGTATCGTTGACAAAAATAATTCCATACTCCAATGTGTATGTGTATTAACTATCATTCCTGTCTTTTATGTTGCTAATTAAAATGTTGAAATTCTAATTTTATTATTTTTTAAAAACATTCTTATGCACATCCTTAAATAGGCACTATGCACAAAGTCACATTCAATCTTAGTTGCACATTCACTGATTTGTGTTCATACACTACGTCGGTTAAAATGTATCATAATAAATTAAAGCACATTTTGTGTAACTTTTGAAGAAAAGTCAGACAATCTGTAATAAGGAATAATTTCGTATAAAAACACCTAAATGTATTTAAAGGCCAAAGCCATTGTAACAAAGTAGTTAGACTGAACTCTGTGACACTTTCGAATTTTCTAAAATGAAATATGGTGTTATCCAAAATTTCCACTAGTATGATTTCCTTCTGCTGTTCTTGTCATAGAGAGAAGAGGCACACTACATGCTCTAAAGTATCTGAACACCTGGCTAAAATGACTTACAAGTTTGGGGCACCCTCCATCGGTAATGCTGGAATATAATATGGTGTTGGCCCATCCCTAGCCTTGATGACAGCTTCCACTCTCGCAGATATCCATTCAGCCAGGTGCTGGGAGGTTTCTTGGGGAATGGCAGCTCATTCTTCACGGATTACAGGAGAGGTATTGATGTCAGTCAGTGAGGCCAGGCACTAAGTAGGCATTCCAAAACATCCCAAAGGCGTTCTATAGGATTCAGGTCAAGACTCTGTGCAGGCCAGTCCATTACAGGGATGGTACTGTCATGTAACTACTCCACCACCTGTGCTGTGATAGTACCATGCAAAACAATAAGGGGTGCAAGCCCTCTCCATGAAAAACATCACCACACAACAACACCTTCGAATTTTACAGTGGGCACTACACACACTGGCAGATGACGTACACCGGGCATTCGCCACACCCACACCCTGCCATCGTATAGCCACATTCTGTACCATGATTCGTCACTCCACACAACGTTTTTCCACTGTTCAATCATACAATGTTTATGCTCCTTACACAAAGTGAGGCGTTGTTTGGCATTTACCGGTGTGATGGGTGCTTACGAGCAACCGCTCGACCATGAAATCCAAGTTTTGTCACCTCCCGCCTAACTGTCAAAGTACTTGCAGTGGATCCTAATCCAGTTTGGAATTCCTATGCGATGGCCTGGATAGACATCTGCCTATTACACATTATGACCCTCTTCAACTGTCAGCGGCCTCTTTCAGTCAACAGATGAGGTTGGCCTGTATGCTTTTGTGCTGTTTGTGTCCCTTTAAGTTTCCACTTCATTAACACATCGAAAACAGTGAACCTAGAGATGTTTAGGAGAGTGGAAATCTCGCGTACAGACATATGACACAAGTGGCACCCAATCACCTGACCACATTCGAAGTCCACGAGTTCCATGGAGCACCCCATTCCGCTCTCTCAGGATGTCTAATGACTACTGAGGTTGCTGATATGGAGTACCTGGCAGTAGGTGGCAGCACAATGCACCTAATATGAAAAACATATGTTTTTGGGGGTGTCCAGATACTTTTTGATCACATAGTATATGTTCAGCAGCTCTGTGTGTTTTGTAATCTTTAACTAATAATAATTCATATTTTGGTAAAAACATGACTGCAAATCATTTGTAGAATCATTCAGCTGGTCACATTAATCTATATGTCAGCTTCTATATGTTTCAGAGGAATAAGTATCAGAAAAGTGCACTCATCATTTGAGTGCAGGGTGACTGAATGCTATATCACATTGTGTTGTCTAAATATAGTTTATGTACTAAGCTGAACCTGAAATTCTTTCCTTGGAGTACGAATCAGTACTTGTAACCATATTTTTTACGTGTAATTACTGCAGTAATCCATGGTCATAAAAGTTTGTGGAGTACAGGTGTAGATCTACATCTGCTATTTACATAAAGCAGCCAGCGGACTGGAGCAAATCATTTCGTAATATTTAAAATGATTACTATCTGCATTACTTGATTAAGCAGTAAATACATACGTTATTATGAGAGTGTGTGTGAGAAAAGCATGTCAGAACAGTACTGTCTTACAGCAGTTTTTAAAAACACAAACATGCTTATTCAGTTAAGACAATGCAGTTGTCATTCTATGAAACCAATTCTCAACACCTTATGAGAATCACTTGCAGATTAAATTATTATTTGCTGTTAGTACTCAAGGATAAAAATGGCTCTAATCAAAACTGAAAGTGTATTATTTGTAAAATAATAGCAATGTCAGTACCAATACTCACTTTGCATCGTATATAAGGATCACCACATCTCACAAACCAGTGTGAATGCCTGCACTGGTAGTCACACTCCTGGTTACAAGGGGGACAAATTTTTGAACAATCCATATTACATCTGCAAGTACAAAGAAAGTTGTTTTACCACATAGATTATGAGAAAATATTATGTTTCAACCACAGCATATTCCATGACCTTCATTAGCATACAATTTATGATTAAAGTGTTACTTGAGAAAGAGCTATATATAGGATATTTCCCTCATAGATGTAACATAAAAAAAATGCTAAGTTGAAGTTTAAATATGTATCATGAACTACTGGCAGCGCCAATTTCTATATCGAAACAGGTAGTTATTCAAGATTAAGTTTAAGTTTAAGATTGCCCTCTTACTTGAAAATAATTTATATACAGGAGAACAACAAGTAATAAATAATGGTCACTTGAATTTGGAGAAAGAGAGAAAAGTGAAGCATCTGAGATGGGTTTATCATACATGCCATTCAGAGTCCAACATAACTCCAGTGCAACAGAAACTGAGAAAACTGAGAGTGAAATTAAATGCCTATTGAAAATTAAGCTTTAATTATAACTCAAATTTCTATTCATCATAATATTACTATGGTGATCATAATGTTGTGTGATTTACAAATATGATGAAGACATAATACAGATGATCACGGAAACAGAGAATGATGGAACATACACTCCTGGAAATGGAAAAAAGAACACATTGACACCGGTGTGTCAGACCCACCATACTTGCTCCGGACACTGCGAGAGGGCTGTACAAGCAATGATCACACGCACGGCACAGCGGACACACCAGGAACCGCGGTGTTGGCCGTCAAATGGCGCTAGCTGCGCAGCATTTGTGCACCGCCGCCGTCAGTGTCAGCCAGTTTGCCGTGGCATACGGAGCTCCATCGCAGTCTTTAACACTGGTAGCATGCCGCGACAGCGTGGACGTGAACCGTATGTGCAGTTGACGGACTTTGAGCGAGGGCGTATAGTGGGCATGCGGGAGGCCGGGTGGACGTACCGCCGAATTGCTCAACACGTGGGGCGTGAGGTCTCCACAGTACATCGATGTTGTCGCCAGTGGTCGGCGGAAGGTGCACGTGCCCGTCGACCTGGGACCGGACCGCAGCGACGCACGGATGCACGCCAAGACCGTAGGATCCTACGCAGTGCCGTAGGGGACCGCACCGCCACTTCCCAGCAAATTAGGGACACTGTTGCTCCTGGGGTATCGGCGAGGACCATTCGCAACCGTCTCCATGAAGCTGGGCTACGGTCCCGCACAACGTTAGGCCGTCTTCCGCTCACGCCCCAACATCGTGCAGCCCGCCTCCAGTGGTGTCGCGACAGGCGTGAATGGAGGGACGAATGGAGACGTGTCGTCTTCAGCGATGAGAGTCGCTTCTGCCTTGGTGCCAATGATGGTCGTATGCGTGTTTGGCGCCGTGCAGGTGAGCGCCACAATCAGGACTGCATACGACCGAGGCACACAGGGCCAACACCCGGCATCATGGTGTGGGGAGCGATCTCCTACACTGGCCGTACACCACTGGTGATCGTCGAGGGGACACTGAATAGTGCACGGTACATCCAAACCGTCATCGAACCCATCGTTCTACCATTCCTAGACCGGCAAGGGAACTTGCTGTTCCAACAGGACAATGCACGTCCGCATGTATCCCGTGCCACCCAACGTGCTCTAGAAGGTGTAAGTCAACTACCCTGGCCAGCAAGATCTCCGGATCTGTCCCCCATTGAGCATGTTTGGGACTGGATGAAGCGTCGTCTCACGCGGTCTGCACGTCCAGCACGAACGTTGGTCCAACTGAGGCGCCAGGTGGAAATGGCATGGCAAGCCGTTCCACAGGACTACATCCAGCATCTCTATGATCGTCTCCATGGGAGAATAGCAGCCTGCATTGCTGCGAAAGGTGGATATACACTGGACTAGTGCCGACATTGTGCATGCTCTGTTGCCTGTGTCTATGTGCCTGTGGTTCTGTCAGTGTGATCATGTGATGTATCTGACCCCAGGAATGTGTCAATAAAGTTTCCCCTTCCTGGGACAATGAATTCACGGTGTTCTTATTTCAATTTCCAGGAGTGTATGTATTTTTAAGGAGTTGGTCATATTGACAACTGAACAAATTCACTATTTATTTCACTTCCAATGTTGTCAATCACCACAATGAAAGTTATTACAGTTCTCCAACACTTGGTCATTGTGTTCCTCATGAGTGATCACTGCCTTCTAGTAGAAGTCATGGATAACAGAAGGAATATACTTTTGGAAGGACATGAGACATTCTCTCTTTTCCCTGCTGATGGGACGAATACCTGAATACAGGGCATCTTGGTTTATATTCACAAATTCAGATTGGCGACTGTTGTAGGTTTCTTCAAAGTCACCATAAGGAATGGAAAATTGTCATAAAAAGTGGTCTTGTATTTTACAGAAGGTAGTAACTTCTCCAATCGAACCAATTGTATGTCAAGCCAATTTACTGGTAAACCTTCAAATGTCTTTTTGTGGTTTGCTGTAAGGTCTTCAAGAGTCTTTGCAGATAAAAATCATTATGATGCACTTCAGCTACTAAAAACAGGTTCTTTGTTTTGCAGTAACAAATTACATTGTACCAATCTTCTGGTGAGACGATGTTTTGCATCTTTCTATATCTACATCAAACTTTGCAAGCTGCCTAAGGGTGTGTGGCACAAGGGGTAGGGGGGGAGGGGGTGGGGGGGGGTGGGGGGGGGGGCGGGGAGGGTACTTCTGATACCATGAATTGATTTCTGATTCCCCCTTCTATCCTTCTATGTTCCACTAGTGAATGGCATGTAGGAATATTTATTGTCGGTAAGCCTCTATACTAGCTCTATAATCTCTCGAATTTTCTCACTGTGTTCATTTTGTGAGATATATGTGTGAGGAAGCAATATGCTGTCTGACTCTTGCCACAAAGTACTCTTTCGAAATTTGAATAGTAAACCTCTCTGTTATGCAAAACAACTCTCTTATAATGTCTGTCACTGGAGTTTGTTGAGCACCTTTGTCACACTCTCACGTCAACTACATAATCCGGTGATGAAACATGCCACACTTCCTGGGAACTTCTCTCTCTCTTCTGTATGTCCTACCTGGAAAGGATCCCAGATTGATCAACAATATTCAAGAACTGGTCAAACAAGCACCTTGTAGGCCACTTCCTTTCTGGATGAGTGACATGTACTTAAGATTTTTCCTGAGAATCTCAATCTGGCATCTGCTTTTCCTATGTAGTTATTCCACTTAAAGTCTTGCTCTAGATTCAACTACATCATAGGTGAAATCATTTGGTAGTCAGCTGTGTCCAGGAATTAAAAATTTTTAATCAACAGCATCCGCTTTGATTGCAGAGCTTTTAAAATCTTTGTTGTCATTAACATAGTTTTTAAGTTTCGATTCTGATCAGGGCATGAATCTGAGTAAGTCTATGCTTGTGGTCTCTTGCACTGTTTGTTATGTGCTGTTTCAGGCATGTAATTATCTCTTGTGGCCCTCAAGAACCTTCTGTTTCTGGCCATGCATACTAAAACCTTTGTTGTTATTGAAATCATGACAACCAGATTGATGTTGTTAGTTTTACCTGTAAGTATTTAGTGATAATACTAAGAAGTAATATAAAATGGGACAATCACGTAAAATCTGCATTAAGGAGGATGACTGTAATACCTGATTAAATATGAGGAAGCAAATGCTATGAAAATGCAAATAAGGAAATTGGAGTTAGTCACTTTGGCTTCCGAATGCTGTAATAACACATTCAGTTGACATGGAGAATATTGTCACCAACTGGTACAAGAATTAATGAACAGAATTAAGAGTTCAATGTTTGGGCCACTTAGTTTTTCATAATCAAAAGAAGAAAAAATATAAAAACCTTGGGCATTAACATCTATACTGTTTCTAATATGTGACTGCCATGGTCTCCATGTGACTAGACGAGATTGCAATGTGTCTAGAGGCAGTTCCCTATTCTTAACAGGGTTAAATTGAGTGATTTCCACTCATGTGGCTTAAGAGACATCTGCCAAAGCAGAAGTTTGGTGTAATTTGTTATTTTGCACCTTCAGCAAATTGTTCAACAATCTACATGCCGACTTTTTGTCTCCATTAGGGGATTAACACGCCAGGGAACAGAGAACAAGGTAATACACTATTTTCAGTAATTGCATGCACTGTTCCTGCTGTCTCAATTTTCTTGTTTCTCTGCATTCATGTGCAACCGAGCACCCGGTAGAAGGACACTTTATTACCATTAGTGTACAACATCAAAATCCCTCTAACACATTCCATTTTGTATGCTTGGAACACTATTAAATTGATATGAAAGGCATTTAGAAAACAGAGCAGATCAACAAATTAATCTGTGGATTGCACTTCATCTGCTGCAGTACCTTTGCATCAAATACGGTAAAATTATGTGGAACCCAAATTCTAGAGACACTACGGAAAGCTATTGAGCAGTCTACAGACTACCTGAACAAAGATATCTATGTACTTAAATTTACTAGTGTAAATAACTGTAAGGTTCTGGTGCCCATTTATGTGTATGTAAAAGATTTGTTTCACTTAGTCAAATTCAGACAGGATCTGGCTCTCACTACTGGCCAGTGAGGATACATGCTGTAACCCAGGGTTGTAGCTATGCAGTGGCAATGCACCAGAGCCCTCGAGGAGAAGGGGGCCCCTTAAGCCCAAAAGAAAGAAACGAAAAAGTCAAGGAAAAATTGTGATGAAAAGAAAAAGCAGAAAAAAACTATATTTATTGATGTATGTATACAAATGTTAATTGTGTGTTGGTCATCAACAGCTGCATGGTCATCAACAGCTGCAGTCTAGATCTAGTACTACAAATGTAAGCTAATTTACTAAATTTCATTTCAGTTTATTGCTGTAATTGCAAATAATTTTCAAGCATTAAAAGAACATAACAAAATGGTGCATCATCACTAAGTCTGAATCAACCAAAAGGAAAGGAAGAGTCAAAGACCAACATTTTATGTCCACAAATTACAATCATTTTTAACATTGTGCTACCACACATGTACATCCCCATTGCTTAGTAAAAGTGAGAGTGTTATTGAGATGCTCCAAAAACTTCAGAGGCTCATGCTACAAGAGATTCAATATGCCTGACACAGATAATAACTGTTAAAAAAACTACGAGAGCACACATTCCAAGTAGTGTTGGATAACGTATTACTTCCTCTCACATATGTCTCACATAATGACAACGAGAAAATCAGAGGAAATAAAAGCTAGCTTTAAGGATTACCAGTCATTTCTCAAAACACATAATTCACAAACAGAACAGGGAAAAGGGGAAATGATAGTGATATCAGACACACTTCCACCACACGTCATAAGGTGGCTTGTGCAGTACAAATGTTGAACACTAAAGAAAGGAAAGGTCAGTGCCTGGCCACCAATTCCATAAAGCAGTACAATGTAATTCTCAAAAAAACTTGAAAAACTTTTCTTTGAAGAGTTTGGAGAACTGTCAAGTAGTGAACATTTTGACCAATTTTGCAGAGTTGTCACAAATCAAATATGCAATGCAGAAGTCTGATTATCATGAAGCTGATGGTTTGATTCATGATAGCACAAAGAATTATTTTACTTTATGTGAAATATAATCATTTTCAAATGGAAATGTTAATTAACATATACTGAACAATAATTTTCAATGAAAATAAGATCTTTTAAATTTTAGTTACTAATCACACAAAAAGAAGGATTTACCAGGGTTGGTCCTTCTAATTATCTTAATAATTTTGCAGAAATATATATTCTACTATAGTGCTCTGTCAAAACTTTTCTCGCAAAATTATACCTCCCATTTCATAAACATAACGAACATCACGCACTTCCCCTTCCATTCTCACAACACTACCTCCAAACAAATTTCCTTCATACATATTTTCAACGTATCATCTGCATACATATTTCACAATCCATGGTGCATAGTGGAGGGTACTTTGTGCCACCACTAACCATTCCCCTTTTTGTTCCACTCATAAATGAAGCATGGGAAAAATGACTATCTATACAACTCTGTCTTGTATTGTGTTCACAGTCCTTATGTGAAATATGAGTTGACAACAGTAGAACTGTTCTGCAGTCAACCATAAATACTGGTTATTTTAAATTTTCTCAATAGTGTTTCATGAAAAGAATGTTGCCTTGCCTCCAGGGCTTCCTATTTTGGTTCTTGAAGCATGTCCATAATACTTGTGTGTTGATCAGACCTACTGGTAGCAGCACGCGTCTAAGATTGCTTTGATGTCTTTCTTTAATCCGGCCTAATGAGGATCCACAACACTCAAACAGTACTCAACTATGGGTTGCACTAGTGTTCTACATGTGTCTCACTTACAGATGAGCTATACATTCTTAGAATTCTCACACAATAAACGAAGTCAGCCATTCACATTTACTACTACTGAACTTACTTGCTCTTACATCATTTTGAAACATTACACATAGATATTTAATCAATCTATGTCAAGCAGCACATTGCTAAATCTGTAAGTCAATATTATGGTACTGTTTTTACTACTCATCTGCATTAACTTACATTTTTAACAGTTAGACATGCTAACATTTGTCATATCAAATAGACATTCTGTGTACATCATCCTGTATTCTCCTACAGTCACCCAACAATGACACTTTCACACACATTATAGCGGCATCAGCTAACAATCACAGATTGCTGCTCACCCTATCCATCAGATAATTTACACATATAGAGAATACAAGCACTCTTATCATACTTCTCTGGAGCACTCCAGAAAATAACCTTGTCTCTGTTGAACTTTTGGTGCCAACGACAGTGTGCAGGGTTCTATTTCTTAAGAACTCTTCGAGCCACTCAAGTGTGTGGGAACCTATTCCGTATGCTCAGACCTTTGTTGCAGTGGGACCCTGTGTCCAATGCTTTTCAGAAATCTAGGAACATGGAATCTGCCAGCTGCTTAGGTCCATTCTTTTACCCTTCTTCTACACAGGAGTCCTTCCACCTTTCAGTCTTCTCTTCTTTGCTTGCTACTGGATTGTCATGTTAGGTCTAGATAATCATACAATTTTTTAAAAGTTTTATTAAATTTTCCAATAAACTGCAACTATATTTTGCATATTAATGTACACTTCTAATGCTTTGTATTTCTCTCTGGCTTCACCACTTTGCACTCTCTGTCATTCCCACTTCTATGTGCCTGTTCTCCTTTATGCCTGCCTCTTCATTTACTGCATTTCTAAGTTTTCTCCTTGCAAGAATTAAAATTAGTAATGCAGTTGTTATACAAGGACTTCTGCTGGGCCTTGCCTTGTTGCCCCCCACCCCCGTCTGTTGTTGTCTTCCTTAGTTCATCTCTCAAAGCTACCTGCTCTTCTTGTATTTGTTTTGAAAGAGGGTAAACAGAACATCTCTTAGTTAAAAGACAACTGAAGCAAAGTATCTAAAAAATGAAATACAAATATCTGCATCTCATCAGGCACATTCCATTATAAATTTTATGGAAAAAAAATTCTGGATGAAAAAATACATCATCTGAACACATGAGGCAACCAGCAATAAATTTTGGAAGAAATAATCTAGACGACATTATTAACTGTACTTATAACTAGTTTCATATAAATTTGATTTGCAATTATGACAGTGACAGAATGAAAATTTCAGTTGCCAAAATACTATTTTACTCTAGGTTGCACTATTTCCATTCTTGTATATTTGTAAATTTTAATATCTTACTAATAACCTGAACACAAAGGAAAACTCACCCGCATGCAATGACCAAATCATTATCAAACTGGAACAGTCCCAACCAAACAGCAGGACTTAAAAAATCTAGTTAAGGGAGCTATGTAAAAGGTGGCAAAGCAGTCACAAATTGGACATATCTGGATCAGGATGGTCAATTAAAAAGAAAAAAATATTAATTGCCAGAATGACCCCCAAAGGGGTTTATTAATAGGGTACACATTTGTGGTACTTAAGAGAAGTGGAGAGGTGGCCGCTAAAACCAAAATGCAAATAGTGGCTTGGGAGAACAGGAGATGAGTGTGTTGAAATGAAATGTCGTGTGACGAGGGCCTCCCTTCGGGTAGACCTTTCGCCTGGTGCAAGTCTTTCGATTTGACGCCACTTCGGCGACTTGCGCGTCGAGGAGGATGAAATGATGATGATGAGGACAACACAACACCCAGTCCCTGAGCGGAGAAAATCTCCGACCCAGCCGGGAATCGAACCCGGGCCCTTTGGATTGACAGTCTGTCGCGCTGACCACTCAGCTACCGGGGGCGGACATGAGTGTGTTAGTGGTTCATGTCCCGGAGAGCGAGAGAGCAATGCGCCTTCGCTTGAGCCCCTGCGCAGCCACGTCCAATGCACCACATGACCCCTCCTACATTACGCCATTGACTAAGGGGTTGAACAAAGTGCACTGAAAGCATCTGTTATTCAGTGTTCCTTCTGTGAGAATGTTAACAGGTCAGCGTCTCACACTGAAGTAGCAATTTTTGAAAAATCTACTGACTCTGGCGACTCCAGGTGGGTGATACCTCCACAACTACAATGTGTTGACACAAAGGTTTTGTATGGGAATTGTTGTGAGGGTTCCTGTTGACTTTCTAGTGTCATCATGGCGAACTGATTCCAGACTTTTTGAGGTGGAATGAAGACGCAAGACCATACACAGTATATGAAGGTACCATCTGTAAAGCAAGTTCTGTAAAATAATAACATGGAAGATCTGCCATGTAATGTTTTAGGGACCTCTACATGTACTGATTTGGATATACTGGAAGGATTGTAAATGTGAATATTGAATACGTGAGTATATATGCAGCCTCCTACCACCACCTATTCAAGCCCTGGATCTGGCAAAACATTTACTGTCAAAGGGAGAGCCCCCTGTGAAACGACACTTCATACACCAGCTGTTATGTAAACATGGTTCGGCTTTTTTACATCACCATTACTATGATGCAGTCATCAGCGAAGATGAATGGGCATATGCAGAGGGTGTACAGGTGACACACAATATCCTGCTGCAGAGCATGCTGTACAACATGACAAGTCATGACCTTGGTGCCTGTTTCACCACACATGCCACCTGTATTCTTCCTACAGACATCAGTTTCTCAGAGCTCCATAGGTGGGAACTACCACTACAACATGTCCTTGGTTCTCACCATGCAACTGGCCTTAATTTACATTAATTCCTCTCATCTCAGCATTTTTTCACAGTAACTACTCCTTTCTTCGCTCCATTTTACTTGTCTACATCTTTCATTTTCTGACTCGTCATTTTTCGCCGTCCCCCTTCCACCTCTGTTACACACAATGCGTTTAGCTTTTCACTCTTATTAACTTGTGCACGGTGCTTTAGTAGTAATCTCTGCCTTGCATATTACCCTGTCTTCCACCTTTAAGCTCTCAAGTTTTCACATCTTGTCCAGTGCAGTCCCCAACATCAGTCTTTCATTCTCATCCCGTCCAGCAAGTTTCCCTTGACCTGGGGATCTAGGTGACTTTTCTGAACTGCACCCCTTTCCCTAAACCTCTCTAGTCCTTTTCCTTCACCCCTCTTCCTTCTCCTTCAACACTTCTGCCAGAAGAAGGTGCCACCAGCTCCGAAGCTTGTAAAAGTTAAACCCTTTTGTGTATTTGTTCCCCTGCCGCACCTGGTGAGTAGACTTTTTTATCTATCCATTTACATTATATTATCAATAATTATTTTCATTGTTAAACAAATGAATGAATGCCACATGATTTCCAGTGATAGCCACTAATGTCACTGGGTTATGGTATTTCAAGTGCAAGAGTCAGGAAAATTTTTAGCGGTTATAATTTCACAGAGGAAAGTGAAGTTGGCCAGACTTTGTACAGATCTTAAGAAAGTAAACATGGCCCAAGCAGGCAGTATTATATTTATTGTCTATGATAATAGCTAATTTTGACTCCTAAGTCATTTTCAAGCAGTTATCATAAGTGATGTGTGCCTTTACAAATGTACTGGCTATTTAGTCAAATGTGATGTGAAGCTTGAGGCTTGTCATAAATGCCTGAAAATTGCTTAACAGTCAAAATTAGCTAATAGCACGGACAGTAAATATATTACACCTGTTTGGACCATATTTTCTTTCTTAAAACATCAGTCTCTCTGTTTTGTAAAACAGCTTGAGTGGATAGTGTAGCAAAAAAGCTGAAAAACCTGACCACTGGAAATTACCAGATGAAACCAGTTATATTCACCAGCTTGCATTCTGCACACAATCTGGCAATAGGAGCCTCTAGTGAAGAAACCCTCCAATGTAACATCAATATCTGACTGAAAGAGTTAAAGAACAAATGCAGGTCAATGTTGGATAACCAAAAACTAAGGTTATAAACAAGAGGGAAGAAAGTCATAACATTACAGTGGAAGTGAAGCAACTTGAACAGATTTGTAAATTTAAGTTACTTCAGCTCTACCATCTGAAGCAAAGAACAAAGGTTGGGTTTAATGTTCCATTGACATCGAGGTCTTTGGAGACAGAGCACAAGCTCGGGCTCAGTTCTATCATCTGAACAGGTGGGAAGATGGAAGAAGAAATTGGGAGACGTCGGGCAACATGTTGTCTATTAAATGCAGTCCAACAGAACTTCCTCCCAGAAAGCAAGTTCAGCCAGCCAGTGTGGCCGTGCGGTTCTAGGCACTTCAGTCTGGAACCGCGTGACCACTACGGTCGCAGGTTCGAATCCTGTCTCAGGCATGGATGTGTGTGATGTCCTTAGGTAGCAACGGCTACCTGGTAAAGCTTAACTGCTAAGCTTGCGACTCAAACCAAACTACTATAGCTGTATCGTCATTCATTTGACCTAAATTGTGTCTCATATTACAATGGACCAACTTTGTTTCGATTTGGAGGTGCGGCCTAAAACTTTTCTCTCCCCTTAAATTTCGAGTCTCAGATTTCAGGTGCGGCTTAGATTCGGAAAAAAATTTTTTCCTCGATTTCGAGTCTCATTTTTCAGGTGCGGCGTAGATTCGAGTGCGGCTTAAATTCGAGTAAATATGGTAGTTCTAAGTTCTAGGCGACTGATGACCTCAGAAGTTAAGTCGCTCAGTGCTCAGAGCCATTTTAACCACAAAGCAAGTTCATCTGCTCTATGCTAGCTTGCTCTCCTGACCAACACATTTAGAGCAGGAACTGCCAAATTTTTTTTTAACATAAATAAAATACAATGACAACATTTAGCAAGAGAATTTTGAAATCTGACGCAAGACAAGAATAGAAAGAGAGCTATCAACAGGGATAAAGTTATCTGTGTATATGTCTACCACATCCTAATATTGGTCACTGCTTGAATCTGAGACAGTAAATAAGCACAGAAATATGCAGACTCAGGTGGTAGAGTATGATACAGTTCAGTTTTTCAAAGCAGCTATGCATACATTAAATTACTGAAATATAAAACAATAATATTAATTTTAAATAGTGTTTTGTGCTGTAGCATTTTTTCTTCTTTCGCAAATGAACAATGTAAATGTAAAATTCCTATAAACTGCAAGCCACTTACGCAATATGATGATCCACTGTTATTCATTTTACAGCATAAAACTAGGAGTAGGCAATAGTATAATGTATTCAAAGAGTTATTCAGTAGTGTGTCACATATGTATATGTAACGTACACCATTTAATGATCTATTTATTAATGTAGCCAAGTGAGTAAATGACTGAGTTCAAGATATAAGAAAGGAGCAAGACAATCACCTAATAAGAGATGGATACATGACATTAGAAAATATGCAGAAGCAACATGGATGTCTATAGCAGAAGGCAATAGTGGATGGAAACTCTAGAATAGGACCTTATCTTGCAAGAGATATCAAATGGCTCATGATATTGATGATGATGGTGATGATTCATTCAAATATATATACATTTTTGTACACTGGACATTTGAAGGCAATTACAAAAAGGATGGAAAAAGATGTAAACAGAAGCACAAAGCTGGCTGGGAGCACTCTTTATAAACTGAATAAAGTTTGCGAAAGTAAGTTATCAATGTGTGTGGAACAGAAAGTTTACAATTGGTATGTATTATCAAAAACATGGACTTGCTCAACAAGCTGTGGAGGGAGACATGATGGGAAGAACTAGGGAAGATATGAAACAAACAGAGCAGGCAACATACTGGAGTGGAAGATATAATTATGATCGTAATGAAATGAAATGGATGTAGACAAAACACATAGCCAGCCCCAGAGATGGAAAATGGACAAATAAAAGTTTTTTACCAGATTTCAAAAAACAGTGATGGTGGTGGTGGTGATGATGATGTGGCAGTGGTAGAAGTAGAAGTGGTAACTTTATGCATCTGTGGATAAGAAAATACTGTGAAAATGGCCTAGCAGAAATTGGTTACATATCTCAAAGTACCATTCGTGGTATGAATTTCTTCCTGGGCAGAGTGCCCTTAACTTCAATACTCTCAAGGAGATGCAAAACAATGAAAATTACTCAACCACTAAAGACAAGATATCGTTGCACTCTCCTCCCTCCAGAACATTACAAGGTACTCTACATATGTATTTTTGCAGCATCACACGCATGCCCAAAACTGCATACCTGCACTCATTCTGGCAAGATACAGGCTGCCTTCCAATATATGCCTAAGTTCAGAATGTAGGAACATCTGCGGCATGATACTCGAATATCACCACATACATATGCAGTCCACTGTATTGCTATTCAAATACTGTCAACTGGCAGTATTACACCCAGTTTCCTCTGCCAATATACACTTTAGTGGGCTTCTACTGAAGACACTTGTTTGGAGCATGGGGCGACTGTGAAAGAGGTCAGCTGATTGACAGGCTATTCACCATTTCCTGCTGAAGAATGGTTATGAGACTGAGCACAGGCTGAAATCAGCACTAAATTGCTCCACTTTCCCTACATTGGACTCTTTCTTGTAACAGTGCAGTTCTATCAATATATTATCTCCTAAGTCAAGCAAAGTTGATGCCCCAAAGCAGCGGCAACTTCTAACCCTGCTTGGGAAAAAGTAGGAAAGAAGGAAGATTAAGGGTTTAATGTCCTATCAGTCTCAATTTCAGGCAAGATATGCATACTCCTGGTTGTTTTTACAACTTTTCTTAATATGTTATGGTACTGTTAATAATATGAAAATATTTCTGGATCATTACTTGTGCTGGTTATTTTCTGCAAGTTATTTTTTTGTTGTGAACAGATTCTTATTCCTGTAGTGGTTGAAGGTTTCTTTAATAACTTCCCATTATTACATATAGTGAGCTTTTTAGGAAGATGACTTTAAAAAGTGGATACAAGCTCATGACGAAATATGTTGAATTTCGAGCTAGAATTAGGCAAATTGTAATCCCTACACCTGTCATCACTTTTTAAGCTTCCTTTAAAATCTACAGTAGTTTTGCATCGATCAGTCTCACTCTTTTCTTTGAGCATTTCTTAACTGTACAGATATTAGTTCTATAATGAAACTAACTGTACTTTGTGATGTGACATTCTCTTTACCACTGGACTGGCATGTATATCTCTAACTTGCACTTGCTGTATGAATAAATTATAGATAATTGTGCTACTATCTTGGGCAGCTAGAGTAGGGAAGTTTATAACTAATAACAAATTATAAGTGACTACCAGCACCTCTAGATAACTTTTTCTGTCAGATTCCTTCAAGAAATTTGCATTAATATTACCACTTAATAACGATGCCTTCCCTCTGTATGAGAGACAGCACAATAAGCCATCATGACTTTTCATGAAAATTCCCCAGTTATCCAGTAGAGACCTATATACTATATCAATCACAAGTGTTACATTTCCAAATATTAACTCACAAGCACATGCTTCTGTATCATGATCTACAGAGAATTTACTTATTTCTACATTTTTGTATTTATATTCCTTTTTATGAATGTGACAGCTCCTTTATCCTTACTGGATCTACAGGAATATGCAGCTAATTTATAACTACTCAGATAAACAATGAAAACTGATTTTAAATGGCTCCAGCAAAGTGCATTCTTATCCAGCATTTAATGGCCTCATTTAATCGCTTTCTTTCGATTAAAGACATCTTCCACCCAGTTCAGATTGGTGTTTCACAGCTTTATATCAGTTCTATCCTGGTGTGCTGGAATAGTTTTTGTTAATTAAGGTGGTTATGCATATTTACAGTAGTTTGATAGTCAAGCATTTTCTTCTATTTAACAACCCATGAAGTTAGTAAAGGATTTAAGGCTTCAGTGTGAAGGCTACCATTAGAGAGCACTAGCAACTCATGGTGGTGTGGAGTGGCTTCAGGATTCACAAGATGGACCATCACCAAGTGTGCACCGAGTGTTTTAACGACAGTTCCCAGAAAAGATCCCAGCTACAGCATGTAAACAAAATGCAGCAGAGGTGCTGTAAAGTGCGTGCAGATAAGGAGAAAAATAGAAACCGAGAAAAGAACAAGAAAAGAAACATGATGGTGGCGTACGCAGTGTAATGTGGGCCTCTGCACACCTGACTCTTTCAAAGAGTACCATACCTGAATAAATTATATATTTAAAAAAAAAAAAAAAAAAAGAAAGAAGAAGAAGAAGAAGAAGAAGCCCAACTTATGTACTGAATTTTTCTTGTATGCATGTTTTTTCCAATAAAATATGTTCTTTTGTACATGCTTATTTCTTTCAAACATTAAAAGTAAAGAGTTTTGGAAGTCAGATATATTTCTTTTTCGGAAAAACATTTGACTTTCAAAATTCTAGAAAAAAATGTTCAGATATAGCATTAGAAAGACGAAGATTGAAACTTTAATTTAAGATTCACTATCTTTATATTTTCTTCATGACTTCTATAAAAAGTCCATAAAATGGCTTGAAAAATGTCAGTCTGCAGGGACAAAACATGTTTAAATGGCTAAGTGTGGAAAATGTGAAAATATTTTTTATATCACTTTGGGTGGAAATTTATTTATTTTGTTTTGAGGTCATATGCTGCACCGCAATATGTTATTCATGCATTAACTTGACTAGACGAATATATACCTATGCTCTTCTCGGCACACTACAGGGAGGGGGGAACAGTTTCAAGATTTTTCTTCCATCTAAAGCTTACTGCAGCCAATGTGATGAAAGCCTGGTCTGCTGGAGATTGCTATTTGATCTTTATAGGCAATTCTACAGACAGGAACTGGTTATATATCACTTCAAGACAACAATTAAACTGAAACTTTGCTCACTCTCTTACAATTATTACCAAGTGATGCCTGCCCAAGATGTAATGAAATGTTTTGGAATTTGGTACGCGCATTAGCTGATTTGTCCAACCAATCACTGCTGGTTTTTTTATGGAGATATTTACAATAACTTCTGTCACAATACACTGATTGCCACAGCAATGAATACCAATAGATATAGGTATATAAATTACTTTGTACTATTTCACACATGAGTTTGGGACCTGAAGTTATAATATGAATTCATCATTATAAACTGTGTAACCTTTTTAAAATAACATTTCACTGCTGTTCTTAAAAGTAAAAGTATTTCCTTCACATATTAAAACTAAATTCCATGTTTCATTTGCAGCACACATGCTTCTTAGTTTGTATATTTAGTATCAAACCTTTAAAAACATGAGCCATATATTAAACATACCTATGTCCACATATCTGCACACGGACACACTTCTCCTTGCATGGCAAATGAAGACGACCTTGAAAGCACACACGACAAGTCCCAGCACACACATGTCCACATTCCAATGTCATTCCACATGCTGTTTTACACCTTGATAATAACTCATCACTGTATGGTGATAATTCTGAAATCAACATATAATGATAATATCAGAAAAAAATAAATGCAAACAACAAAGAAACAAGATTCACACAACCTGAAGTCTGCTAATGAACTCTTCATTGTTTTAAGATCCCCAATTTGTGGTTTAAAATTTCAGTACTGATTATACTACCACTTTAACTGAAATGTAGCTTAGGAAAAAGAAAATAGCTTGGTATCACACAGTACGCATTCATGCCAATAAGGAAACATGTAGTTCTACACATTGTAATGTAACTGCCTAGGATTTTGGTGTAGGAGTATGCAATACACAGTTTTTAGTGTATTACTCAATACACTGTATCAAGTATTCTGTTGTTATATCGTCAAATAGAAAATAGCTCTAAACCTTTATATCTTGCTTGAGAATAGGAACATTGCAACATCAACAGTGACAGTGACAATATTCCAATAAAAAGTTTTTAAGCTAGTCTTCATCTATAATTTTTCATCTGGGTGATCTATGAATATTTTCTGGTTATTTAATTTAAATACTGCAGTTATGGATAGTAATAAGCTACATCTTTGTTGATACATCATTTCAACCATAAAAGCAAAGCAGAGAACAGATAACTTCAACCAGTCCCCAAAGAACATAATTATTTGGCATTCATAAAAGATTTCCAAGTGTTTACCAACTGTGTTTTTCTTGATCACATTCATTACGATTCTAAGCATGTTGTATGTAAAGCTTAACTGGATGCGCTACTATAATAATAACAAAGATTTAAATAATAACATAACAATAACATTTAAGTTGTTTATTTACTGGTCTTGGTATGTAATTGCCTTGGCACTGGAAGTAACATAAGGCTACTGGCTACAAACATCCTCGTGGTTAGACACTGGACTCGCATTCGGGAGGACGATGGTTCAATCCTGCGTCCGGCCATCCTGATTTAGGTTTTCCGTGATTTCCCTAAATCGCTTCAGGCAAATGCCAGGATGGTTCCTTTCAAAGGGCACGGCCGACGTCCTTCCCCGTCCTTCCCTAATCCGATGAGACCGATGACCTCGCTGTCTGGCCTCCAAAAATGGTTCAAATGGCTCTGAGCACTATGGGACTTAACTGCTGAGGTCATTAGTCCCCTAGAACTTAGAACTAGTTAAACCTAACTAAGCTAAGGACATCACAAACATCCATGCCCGAGGCATGATTCGAACCTGCGACCGTAGCGGTCTTGTGGTTCCAGACTGCAGCGCCTTTAACCGCACGGCCACTTCGGCCGGCTATGTCTGGCCTCCTTCCCCAAAACACCTAACCAACTAACTGTAAACATCCTTTAAAAGTGGCAGTAATTTTTGTTCAGAACAACACTATCCTTCCAGCTACCCTGAATCGCAAATCCCTCACCTATTGCAGATTCACTGATGAGCTCTTCATGAAATGCATCAAGGGTGTGAGCAACCTGTCCACATTCTTCCAGAACTTCTACATCTACATACATACTCAGCAAACCACAATATGGTGCCTGGTAGAAGGTACCTTGTACCACTAATAGTCATTTCCTCTCCGTGCCTGGTAGAAGGTACCTTGTACCACTAATAGTCATTTCCTCTCCTGTTCCATTTGCAAATGAAGTGAGGGATAACGACTATTTAAAAGCCTCTGCACAAGCCCTAATTTCTTGCCATCTTTTATCTCCATAGTCATTATGTGAAATGTATGTTGGTGGCAAAAGAATTGTTCTACAGTAAGCCTCAAATGCCATTACTCTAAATTTGCGCAATAGTTCCTTATGGAAAGAACTTCATCTTCCCTCCTGGGATTTCCATTTGAGTTCATGAAGAATCTCCATAATGCTTGCACTCCAATCAAACCTACTGATAACAAATGTAGCAGCCTGTCTCTGAATTGCTTTGATGTCTTCCTTTAATCTGATCTGGTGGGGATCCCAAACACACTAACAGTAGTCAAGAGCAGGTCCATTAGTATTCCATATGTCATCTGCTTTATGGATAAGCTACACTTTCCCAAAATTCTCCCAGTAAAATGAACCTGAGCATTCGCCTTCTCTACTATGAACCTGACATGCTCATTCCATTTCATGATGCTTTGCAATTGTATAACCAGATACTTATTTGAAGTGGATGTGTTTCAAGCTGCACTCTACTAATGCTGTATTCGAATGTCAAAGGACTGTTTCTCCTACTCATCTGCATTAACTTGCATTTTTCTACATTTAGTGCAAGCTGCCATTCGTCACACCTACTAGAAATTTTGTCTAATTTATCTTGTCTATACCTAGAGTCAGTTAATGACGACACCTTCCGATACACCACAGAGTTGTCAGCAAACAACCACTAATTGCTGCTCACCCTGCCCATCGAGTCATTAATGTATATAGAGAATAAAAGTGGTGCTATCATACTTCCCTTGTCTCGGATGAACATTCACTGTCGAGGACCATGTATTGCGACCTATTACTTTAGAAATCTTTGGGTCGCTCACATATCTGGGAACCTAAGTCTTATACTCCGGCCTTCATCAACAATTTGCATTGTGACACCATTTCAAATGCTTTCCAGAAATTTAGGAATATGGAATTTGAATGTTGCCCTCCATCCATGGTTTGTATGATGTCCTGTGAGAAAAGGGTGAGCTATGCTTCACACAAGTGATGTTTTCTAAATCTATGCTGATTTTCAGACAGAAGCTTGCCTGTCTCGAGGAAATTTATTATATTCGAACTCAAGAATTCTACAGCAAACCGATGTTGGGGATATTGGTTGCAATAATGCAAGGTCAGTTCTTTTATCTTTCTTATATGCAGGTGTCACCCTCGCTGTATCCCACTCGCTTGAGAGTTTTTGCTGGGCAAGAGATTTGGGATAAATGCAGGCTAAGTAAGGACCCATTACCGCAAAATACTCACTGTAAAGCCGAATTGAGATTCCATCTGGACCTGGTGAATTATTTGTTTTCAGTTCTTTCAGTTACTTAAAATATAATTTAAAACTTTGGCTTTCCTTTTGCTGACTTCTTTGCCACCTCAGACTGGTCAACAAGTGAGTTCAACCTTGCTTAGTGATTTCATGTATGACCACAATTTTCTTCGGTTCTCAGCAAGATCTTTTGCTAAGGTATGATAGTGGAAGCTGTTGTGTGCTTTGTGCACTGCTCTCCTTTCAGAGGTACAAATCTCTGCAACTTTTGTCTGACAACATTTGTGCTCTCTATTTCGAAGTGAGAGTGCAACAATCTCCACTTCCTCAGCATTTTATAAATTTAATTATTGAACTGCAGGAGAGGGGGTGGTGGGAGGGCAGGGTGGGGTGGGGGTGGGGGGAGGGTTCTTTACATCCCTAATCCACTTCCATGGCACAGAAATCTCCAGAGTATGATTTATATCAGGTTAAATTTGCCCATAAATCCTCTACATCCATCATACTGGAACTAAATGATGTCTAGTCATTGTCTAAGTGGGATACTAACAACTGTTTAAACATTTTCCTGGCCTTCTTGATGGACTTAATACCTTTAGTAACCATTGTTGCTCTGACGGCACCATGATCACTAATCTCTATTTCTATACTGACACTCTTGATACAGTCATGCCTCTTTGTAGCTACAAGGTCCAAGACATTTCCATTGTGTGGGGGTTGTCTAACTAATTGTTCAAGGCAGTTCTTGGAAAACATGTTCAGAAGTACTTCCGAAGACTATCTGTCCATAACACCTGCAATGGATCCATAGACGTTCCCGTCTATACTTGGTAGGTTAAAGTCACCTCTAATTAATATTGTATGATCATGGCACTTCCACAATACTGACTGTAGACTTTTCTTGAATCACTCTAAAACTGTCACCGCAGAATCGGATGGCTGGTAAACACATTAAAAAATTACCTGATTTCACCTAGACCTGTTATACAAGTCCACATAACTTCACTATCACACTCAAATTCAAACACAATATTTTTGTCAATTGAAATGGACATTCTACATTTATGGCATTTAATCTGTCTTTCCAGTATCCATTCCACAAATCACTATGTGTCTCGGAGAGAATAATTTGAGCACAATCGATTTCCTGGGGGGTAGTAAATTTGGGAACTTTGTTACAAATACTTCGACAATTTACTGATAAAATTTGGACAGTGGAAGTGTCTCTACTTTGTATACAACATGATTTCACGCTCTGTATGTAGACAGGTGACTTTAGCACCCTCTCCCTTATTACCTTCATTTGATCCTCCTCGGCCCACCAAGCTATCTTCCTTGATGTCAACCTCAACCTCACACATGGCTCCATCAGTATTGCTGTCCATATCAAACCTACCAGTCAACAATAATACCTTTGTTTTGACAAATGCCAGCCATTTCACACCAAGAAGACCCGTACAGCCTTACCACCTGCACTTACTACATCCGCAGTGGTGAGCAGTCCTCCATGAAAAATATTGAGGGTTTCACTGAGGTCTTCGCAGACCAATATTACACTCTCCACTGAGTTCAGTAGCAGATCTCCAGTGCCTTGGCTTCTCAGTTACCCACCATCCCCCAAATAACCACTTATCATCCCCTTCACACTTCAGTAAGACCCAGAACTGGAGCAACTATATGATAGTCTCTGCTATGGTTTTGACTACCTGTTGTTGTGCCTTGAAATGAGTATTAGTCTTCCCACTTCTTCCATAGTTGTACTCTGACATCCATCCAACTTACAAAATATCCTAGTTCCTCCCTATACCACCCTGGTCACCAAATCCTTTCCCCAGGCTCTTACTTGTCTAATAGGCCTAGGTGCAAGACCTGTTCCATAAATCCTCTCACTGTAACCCGTTCCAGTCCTGCCAGCGGCATTTCATATCCCATTAAAGGCAGAGCCACCTGTAAAAGGAGCCATATGGTCAACCAACTTAGCAGCAAACACTGCAAGGCATTTTATGGGGGATGGCCACTAACAAGCTGTCTGTCTGCACAAATAGCCATAGCCAAAATGTGGCCAGGAGGCAGCTAGACCACACAGTTGCTGAGCATGCTGTACAACATGGGGTGCTCGAGTGAAAAGACTGCTTCACAGCTTGTACCATCTGGATTCTTCCCAACAACACGTCTTTTCTTGACTATTCTGATGGGCACCCCTCCTGTAGTATATTGTGATGATCTTTAAAGGGTTGATAAAATAATTAGGTGCTGCAAATAATGTGACTATAACATTGAAACCTCTGTAAAAGGCAGCATAAAAACTGTAAATGGCAGTACAAAAATAATTAAGTACCTTAGCTGTAATTTATCTATTCATATAGCAATTGTCAAAGAGATTCATTTCCTGAAGTTTTGCGTAGAAAATCAAATCTTGTTAAAATTAAGTTTATATCATACATTTTCCTCCTTTCTGTAAAGCATAACATCACATTTGAATATTTATGAATATGTAATTTTTAACTACAAAATAAAAAAGTAACTGCTTTTATGGTACACTTGTAACCTGGTATTGTGATGGTTTCATCCGCAGAAGTCAATTCAGTTAGTTCTGATTCCATACAGACAGTTAATGAGTGGTAGTTAAAAATTGTAATACAGCAGTAGTTGCACCAGTTCGTTTGTAAAATCAAGACTTGAAATCGGAATAATTTGGGACATGGAATCAAAGTTTGTTAAAATTCTATGAATACATCTGCTGCTCTTGATGAAAATAAATGGAAAATAATACATAAAAAAGTTATCAGGCTATTAATTTACACTGAAGACCGTAAGGTTCTTTATTCAACAAAAAAGGCATTAACATTATTTTATACTACTATGCGATCAAATATTGGCTCTTGGTGATGCACATTAGGTTAGTACAGCTTTTTTAATCTCAACTGGACAGTAGTGTTGGAAAACACACACACACACACACACACACACACACACACACACACACACACAGCTACACTGTACTGGCAGAGTACAAAATTCTGAGATAATAGTTCAGCAGTCTCTCCTTTCTCTGTTCCATCTCTCCCTCCTAATCTACTCCTCCATGTCCTTGTTATCCATTAAAATGTCCATTTGCACCTGTATAAAATACACTAAAAGAAATTTACTACTTGAAAATCTACATGGACCAGAAGGAAGAGGTTCTGGGCTTCCCTTTCACAGTTTTATTATTAATTCTCATTGAACTTGATGTCAGATGAAGGCTCTCAATCAGCTTGAAGACAGCAGCACGATGACACAGACCTCGACAATGCCTGTAGCATGATATGTCTCAGTAGCTCCGTTCGATGCAGCTGCCTGTGCAGCAGCCTCGAGCTGACTGATAAGCTTCCCAGTAATAGGTCCCCTCATATAGCTTCACTGCCAGAAGCCCATATCAGCACCGGAAGGGCATTGCCTACTGCACACATTACTATAGTTGTCCTCTAAAACTAGGGATGGCTCCAGACTGTGTAATCACTAAATGAATGAGGCTTACACTATTGCAGCTCTGTGTGGTGTGTAATCATGCAACAGAGCTGTGCGCAGCTAATGAGTCACACAGGGACAATGTGACTGACCCAGAACAATCCAGAGAGCTACAACACCAAGAAGAATCTGTTTTTGGCAAGATCAATGCTTTTTTCATAAAATTAAAGCTTTATTAACAATGATAATATAGTGTTACATCTCCAATTAATCTAAATTCTTCTGCTGATTATAAATTTTCTTTTAGCATCTTTCATACAGGTGCAATTGGCAGGATAATGGATGGATTACTGTTGCTGCGGTGCGATGTATACCTGCATCAGTGGCTGGCCTTGAGAGTTTTAATGAAAGAGATGTGATTGTGTACAAGACTTTCACATTTCTGAGTTCGCTAACAAGGACTATGAGGAGTCTGCTTATCAACCTGATGCTCCTCTGATTTTCACCAGGAATCAGAGGAGAGTTGGTCTAGCTGAATCAATATCTTTCTGGATAAATTTAGATTAATTGGAGAAATAATACTCCATTATTATTAATAATAAATATTTACTATTAAGGAAAAACACAATGACCTTGCCAAAAGCCTACATATTGCATTCATATCCCGTGCATTTGCTGCCTCTCACTCCTACATTCCTAACTCACAAACCTGCTGCCTCCCTCCGAGCTGTGAGCCTTCTTGCCCCAATCTTCCCTCCCACTTCCCATCTCATTTCTCCCAACAGGGACTCCACCCAACACAGTCCCTCACTCCAGACTTCCTACAAAACTGCAAGACCAGCATTCTGTATTCAGCCAGCACAATATAGCTGTACGTGTGTGTGTGTGTGTGTGTGTGTGTGTGTGTGTGTGTGTGTGTGTGTGTGTGTGTGTGTCCCCAACAGTCTACATTTAAATACGCCTGTCCACTGCTCAACACCTCCTCTGTATGATGAGTGGTGATCTGTCTAATCATAATGCCACGAGCTGTCATGCTTGCAGTGTGGCAAAATGCTTAGCATCACTGGCTGGCATGCTGAGGGAATATTCAGTGTCTTTATAAATAGATCACTCTCTGTTCAGGAGTTCAGATCTGTTGTGGCAGCACCCTGGTGTTTGGAATAAGCACACTTTCAGTGCTTAGTATTGTACTTCATTAGCAACCTAATTTTCAGATCTGGGCTTGTGTGTGGTTAAGACATGAATTGTTGTTATGATATCACATTGTTTGGTGGAGACACAGGGTAATTCAAAATATCTACATCACCATGGCTCCAACCAGGCAATGTAAAAGCCATCACCTACATGACCAGGAACTGGAATTGAGGCCAGTACACGGTTTCCAAGGTCCGTATATTAAATTACCAATGGATTACTACAAAACAGCAACAAGCCAGCTGCACATCAGGCATCCATCAATGTTCTCTGGAGACACTGGTCAGGATACAATGAAATAGTTGAAATGATTCAGCCCAGTCACCAAATACAAGTGAATGACATGATGTGTTTGGCAAATGTGAACTTTTACTTGGATAGAAACAGCCCAGCAATGGTTCAAGAACAACGAAGACAAACTCAATATCTGGGACAAATTCCAGGTTGGAATGAAGAAAACATTTGGTGACAATCGGTAGCAACTCTGTTCAGCAAAAGAACAACTGAAGAACAGGGCCCAATGTCATGGGGCAACAACAATGTCTACATACAGAATGTTTTGGCCCTGTGTCACAGTGTGAATACAAATATAAAGAAAACTGACAAGATCTCACATTTGATGAATGGGGTCACAGGTGACATCTACCACACTCTTCTGGTAATGGATAGCACAACAAGTAAGGTTTTCAAGTTGTGCAAGTGCATCAAGGAAATGCAACAAAAAAGAGTTACATGAAAGAAGTATAGCCATCTTATGAATGTGGTCCCTATGGTTAATTACGGAAGACCACCAGGATCTTGGCCAACTCATAAGCCAGGGCAAGACAACAGCCATGAATCTTGCCTCCATACATAAGGTAGTAACAGAGAATGTTGAAGAAGAGGTGTGTCAATTTTTAACACCAATCTCCACCAACTGTCAAATGCACCAGGAAATACTGATGACTTTACTAGATCGTAAATGACACCACCTCCTCCTCCTCCACCACCACCACCACCACCACCACCACCACCACCACCCATCATCTGTGTGCTGCTCAAATCCTCTCCTAAATCATACATATTAAAAAAGCTTAGGGACTGCAACACTTCTTTGAGGAACACTACACACCACTTCCGTTTTACTCAATATGTTTCTGGCTGTTACTATGAACTGTGACCTTTCTTACAGGAAATTACAAACCCAGTCGCACAAGTGAGACTACTTGTGAGGGGTGGTGTCAAAAGCCTTCTGTAAATCTAGAAATATGGAATTGATTTGAGATCCCCTGTCATAGGACTCATTACTTTCGGTGAACAAAGGGCTAGCTGTGTTTCAAAAGATATATATTTTCTGAGTCTGTACTAACGGTGTCAAAATATTGTTTTCTTTGAGGTAATTCATAATGTAATACAGACACTGTATACATTCCATAATCCTACTGCAAATTGACATCACTGATAAGGGTCTGAACTCAGCAGATTACTGCTATTTCCCTTCTTGAGTATTGGAGTGACCACCAACTTTCCAGTCTTCAGGTACGGATCTTTCATTGAGCAAGCGATTGTGTGTGATCGCTAAGTATGGATTTGAAAAGAACCTAATTGGTGTACAATTTGGACCAGAAAACTTGCCTTTATTCAGTTGTTTCGCTACAATGGGGATACTGACTTCAAATTTATAAAGCTTGTAGCCGTTCTTCATTTGAATTCTGGAATATTTACTTTGTCTTCTTTCGTGATTGATTTTTTATAACTGTGTTTAGTAACTTGGCTGTGATTGGTAACATTACCATTGCAATTGCATGATGAAGGTAGTGGTGTGTCTTGATGCACAATTAAAACATACCAATCTTGGAGCCACAACATTCTGTTTTCATTGCTTCCCCAACTGTGTTCTGACATTTGTTGGGTACAATGGGCAGTCAATTCTGTCCCTTATTAATTTATTTCGTATAAATCTCTGAATTGCCATTGCCACAATTTCTCTGAACTTAAGCCACATCTGATTTATGCTTATGCTTACATAGGTGGTTTGGAAGGATTGGAGACCATCTCTTAGGAAGAAGTCAAGCAAATTTTTATCTGCTTTTTTAAATGGATATATTTTATTTTTATTTTTGGTGGTTTTGGATGTTATGGCATTCAGTCTCTTTACAATGACTTTGTCATCAATAATCCTTGTAATCTTCATGATGCCCCCTATTTACTCAGAATTATTTGTTGCTATGAGGTCACGTCTGTTTTCACAACCATTTACACTTTGAGTGGGCTCCTGAACTAAATGCTCAAAATAATTTCCACAGAAAACATTTAGTACAATTTTGGATGATGTTTTATGCTGACCAGCAACTTTAAAACATGTATTCTCTCCAAAAAATCGAAAATAGACTTAAATCACCAGCAACTACAAATTTTTGAATGGGGCATTTATTTGAGATGAGACTCAAGTTTACTTTGAACTTTTCATCAAATGTATCATCTGAGCCAGGGCAACGCGAAAAAGGAACCCATTATTAATATATTCTGCTTGTCAAGTAAAACCTCTACCCACAGTGAAACACAGGAAGTATCTACTTAAATTTCACTACAGGATAAACTATTACAGACATCAACAAATATTCCAGCACCATTTATACTTAACTTATCCTTTCTGAACACTACTATGATTTTTGTAAAAAATTTGACTTAACTTGCAACAAATATTTCACTGTCATCTGTATTTAATCTATCCTTTCTGAAAACTGTTTGGATCGTTGTAAAAATTTTGACTGGACTTATCTCTCAATTCAGTCACCTTTACCTTCAGTGCTTTCTATTAATGCTTGGAGCTCTGGTTCTTTCTCGACAAAGGTACTACGACTTATAACTATAGCCCCAATTTGTAATTTGAGGCTTTAATGGTGTATATGCTGTTTCCATGGCTCTTGGATGTACTGCTGGCTCCAGCTGTCAAAAGTCCATTTTATTTCAGCAGACAACCATTCCATCACCATCAGGTTGCTCTGAGGGAAAGAACTGTCTGCAGCACGCTCATGGTATTTAAACCTACCAGTCCAGAGTCAGGCCTTGCTGACTCTGCACTGTGCTCAGTGGTGGAAAGGCGTGCAGTGCGATGATGAAGGGGAGAGCCTCAATAACCATCTCTGTCACATCTCTTGTTCAGGTGCCATTGTATTGGCTCTCACCCCTATTGATTACATTATCAGTCACATGAATTTCAGTTGCTTCTTTGAATATGTGGTCTCAAAGTTTATCAGTGGTAGCTAGGACTATTAATGGCTGATAGTTCATTTTATGTCTATTTTCAATGTAGTGTTTTGCTATCGCAGACTTGTCGGGCTGCAGTTAGTTGGTGTGGCACTCAGGTTCTGTACATCAATCCATTGCACTCGAACCAATGTCCACATTCACATGAAACTTGGTACATCTCCACTTTTTTGAGATCCAGGTCACCTTTCACTGTTTCTAATACAGTTTATTATTCCGCCAATTTTCGATGATACATTACCAGCAAATGGTATGAAAGTGATCTTCTTACATCCTTTTGTGTTTGGGGCTCTTTCATTATAGAACTGTCAGTTGCTATACTCATTCTTGAGGAAGATGGATTCCAGGTGCTGCAGCTCAGCAGTCAGACTTTGTTCATCTAAGATGAAGTATGCTCCATGCACTGGAGTGTTGAGTGCACTGGTCTTCTGCAAGGGATGGTGGCAGCTGGAGGCATAAATCTGTTTGTTTGGCTTACAGTAAACAAAGCATTAAGCGTATGCTCAACTAGGATGCCAAGAAAAGGAAGCTTGGCATCTTTTTCCATTTCCATGGTAATTTGGACATTTTCATTGATGCACTTCTGATGTTTAATAAGTTCTGTAGTCTTTTGGGCCCATGTGGCCAAATGATAAAACCGTCATCAACATATTCAAAGAAACAAACAGGTTTTAAGACAGCAGTTTCCAGTGCTCTGTCCTCTAAGTGTTCTATGAACATATTTGCTACAACTGATGAGAGAAGGTTGCTCATGGCTATGACATCAGTCTGGCACCATCCCTTGCAGAAGAACAGCATGCTCAACACAGATGACATATTCCATTTCAGATGGACGTTGTCTGACTGCAAAGCTGCGGCATCTGGAATCTATCCTCCACGAGAATGAACACAGTAACCAACTGATTCTCAAAGCCATATGATGCAAGAGCCCCAAGAACAACACAGAAGATGAAAACACGGAGAGGAAGATGAGACTATTTTCTGACAAAAATTGACAGACTATTGTGAAAATGCCACATTAATGCCGATTTTCCACATGCTAGGAAAAGTACGAGGAAAGTGACAGTGAAAGACAACGTGGTCTGACTGAGTGAGGTGGCACAGTGGTCATCACACTGGACTCACATTTGGGAAGACGATGGTTCAAACCCACTTTCGGGCATCCTGATTTACATTTTCCTGATGTCCCTAAATTACTTCAGGTGAATGCTCGAATGGTTCCTTTGAAAGGGCACGGCTGATTGTCTTCCTCATCCTTCCCTCATCCAATGAGACTGATGACTTCACTGTTTGGTCCCCTCCCCCAAATCAACCAACCAACAACCTGGTCTCAAAATAGAGTGGTGTACCAAGTACCTTGTGAATGCCAAAAAACTTATATTGGACAAATGATTCACACAACTGAAGATCAATGTATAGAACACGAGTGCCACACCCTCTTATGGTAGCTTAATAATCCTGCAGTAGCAGAGCACTGCATTGAAAATGTGAATAAAAGTAATTACCAACAATAAAAAGTCCTGACTACCGCTGATAAATTTTGGGGCAGCACTTTCAAAGAAGCAACTGAAATTCATGACTGATAATTTAATCAACATAGATACTGGCTTATAATTGAGCAAAGTATGGGAGCCAATACTACATCAAATTAACATGTGACACCTGGACATGAGATGCGACATGGCCAGGGGGGCTAGTGGGAAGAGGCTGCCGCTGTTAAAACAACAACGGTACCACAAGCTCCAATACAAAGTGATTCGCCGGCGGAGTTAAAGAAGCCGATATCGAATAAAACTTCCGTTATCGCACAGGACAATGCGGGACGCGAGGAGGTGTGGCTTATAATTGAGCAAAGTATGGGAGCCAATACTACTACATCAAATTAACATGTGATACCTGGACATGAGATGCGACATGGCCAGGGGGGCTACTGGGACTCTTCCCTCCACAGTCACCTTCACAGCTGCATCAACCCGCACCACCAAGCACAGCGTGGAACTGGTAAGGCATTACTCTGGAACAGCAGGTGTAAATACTGTGAGCCCATTGCAGACAATTCATTCTATCAGCACCAACTGATGACAGTGGCAGGGTTGTTCGCTGAAATATAGTGGACTTTCAACAATCAGATCCAACAGTAAACCTGAGAATCATGGAAGCAAAAGTCTGATTGTTCTTAGGCCTACCCTTATGCGGGTTTGACCTGCACCTTTTAGCCTGGAGCCTTTTTTTCATTTTCCTGAGACCGTCAAACACTATAAAACTCTACTTTGCCCCAGTGTACAATAGACCCCTGACCTTTCAAGTGGGATCTGATAACCCACCACTCTACGGTGCACACCAAGGAACCTCCAGCATGTGCGGTCATAAAACAAGTCTGAGCCTCTGATTCAGACCTTCCACTGAGCTCTGTACCAAAGGTCTGCAGTTGATTCTGTCAATAATATTACAGATAGTGAGCTCTTCCTTCATCTCACAAGCAAGACTGGCAGTCTTTGTCACATCATACAGCTGGCAGAAACTGGAGAGAATCTCTTCTATATAAAGCAACACATGCCATTAGTACAGACATGAGCCACCATTTGCAGATGGCTGCACCCTATGCTCTTCAAGGGTTCCGGAGGACCCATTCCACATCAGGTACGATCCCCCAGCATGCACATATACGTGCACACTGGAATTCTTCCCCTCCTTGGCAGCCATATCCCTACAGGGGGACCATTATGTGTCTGACACAGGAACTTCCAACTACAAGTAATACCACCCTCTGTTAATGCCTGTATCTCACAGGCCAAGAAGCTTCCTCTGAAACACGGCAAGTGACTGCATCTGGTTCCAAAACTTTATCAGCCATAAACAGCACATGAAACCTGTTTGTCAGATGAAGTGGGGAGGCCTTTCGATCTGCCCTCTAGAAAGTTTTTCGGTGCCTACCACAGTTTCAAAAAGACCTCCCACTTGACGACAGGTGAGGGGCCAATCTCAGTATCAGCACTGACTGGACCTGCCACAGTAGATAACCATTCAAAGGACATATGTGACTTCCTGGACTTCACTTGGATCCTCACACCCATCCCCCTACAGCAATGCCCATTGGCAACAGCCTGAAGTTGCGTGACCGAAGCCAGCACCGATTGAAGCTGTGAGTGATAGGTCACCAACTCAGCCTGTATCTGAGTATAGCAATCACAGTTCCTATCCATACTAAACAATTATTAAAACTGTGACACTGACCCTAGTCAATACAAAAACAAACAATAAATTTAAGAATTAAACTACAAATTGCTACAGGTAAACCACAATGACTCACTTATACCTAAAAGCTTGAAGAATGATAACTCAAATGAATGCTGTGCTCTTCTTTGGTGCTGCTGCAACAGGAAATGGTACCTAAATGAGCTGACTTAAACCATCACTGGCTGTACAAACAATGACTGTGCTGATAGTGATGGCTGACCTATACACCACACAGATTTTAAGTGCAGAATTGTGCCCAGTAAATGCAAAAATACACAAGAAATTTAAAAATTACATTATAAAGCACAGAGGTGAATCAAAATAAGTTGCTTCTAGTCAGAAGCTTGTACAGTAAAAATATGTGCATAAGGGCAGCTGAAGCAATGCTGGTAGGACAGCTCAGTATCACCAAAAAAATATCATCCTCTACTATCACTATAGACAATACAGGGGAGGAAGCTACTATTTAACTGCCTACAGGATCTAGCCTACCCAAAGAACATCAGAGAGGATTAGCTGTTCTGTGCCAGTTTTCAGATGCTTTTAAATCTGGAATGGAGCAAAGACAGAGCAAGCAGCCCACAGTAAAACAATGTATCAACACTGGGAGGTCGGTCTAAAAGAAACATAATGAAACAAAATCCGAAGACAATAAATCACATATTGGGGGGGAGGGGAGGGGTAAATGGGTGCTGGCTGAAAAGGGATGGGGGAGATACAGGAATATACATTATTAAGCCAAGACTTACAAAAGTAAGAAAATTAAGATGGTTAACAGTGTAATTAAGAGAGAGAGAGAGAGAGAGAGAGAGAGAGAGAGAGAGAGAGAGAGAGAGAGAGATGGGTTTGGAATCAAATACAGAGCCGGGGGGATACAATGTCAATGGACAATAGTGAGATGGAGAAGTGGGAAAAGCAGTGTTAGAAGATAACAGAACATAAGCGACATTGCAGACTGGGGCAGAAGATGAAATCAGCTGTGGCAGAGCACATGCTCTGTGAGACCGATCACGTAGTAAAATTTGTCGACACGGAAGTTCTGGCTGTAGAGAAAAACTATCACACCCACTTGTTCAGAGAAGCTATAAAGACAAACAAACGCAAGAATAGCTTCAGCAAAAAAGAAGAAAGCATCAGGGTAAATGGATCCTGGCTTCCTGCAGCGAACGACCATTGCAGGTAGCGAGAGAACCACACCCGAAATGACCGCAGAGAAGCCCTTGGAGGTTGGCACGCTAAGTACATATAGTCTGCGGCTGTGAGCTCAGCTCCAGTCCACCACCAGCAACAGAAGGTGAAACTTTGACAATGCCAGCCACTCGTTATGTCAAAACATCAGTAAAATCATCAGAGGAACATCAGCCGAAGAAACCGAGACAGAAGCCAGCAGGCAGTTTGTCTGCAAGTGGCCACAAAAACTTTAGTAACTCTTTATATCTGTTTGCAAAGGATCTGCCAGTCTGGCCAATATAACATTTGTCATATGACCTAAAACTGACTTTCTATACTCCACATTTTGTGTAGGGACCTGTTTTATTTTTGTATTGTCTCAGTTGTTATCTTAAATTGTTACTGGTTTTAAATGAAATTTGCACTTTTCTATTTTTAAACAATGAGGCAATTTAAGTGGAAACTGTACCCTAATCTTGGTTTGTTGTATTTCTTTTGTGGTCTGTTTGGCTTTTTTGTTTTCAGAAGATTGGTTACTACTGAGGGGTTGTAGCGCTTATTACAGCAACCTCTTTCAAGATGTATACCTCTTATCTATTTCAAAAAACAAAGATGATGTGACTTACCAAACGAAAGCGCTGGCAGGTCGATAGACACACAAACAAGCACAAACATACACACAAAATTCTAGCTTTCGCAACCAACGGTTGCTTCGTCAGGAAAGAGGGAAGGAGAGGGAAAGACGAAAGGATGTGGGTTTTAAGTGAGAGGGTAAGGAGTCATTCCAATCCCGGGAGCGGAAAGACTTACCTTTTGTGTGTGTGTGTGTGTGTGTGTGTGTGTGTGTGTGTGAATGTATACCCGTCCTTGCTTTAGTAATATGGTGAGGAAAGTCATTGTCCTTCATAGTCTGTTTCTATTTCTGAAATAAACACTTTATTCGTGCTTTTTCACTATTAGCCAATTTCGCCCCTTTGCACATTTTTCAAGCTACCTTCATCACAGTGGAAAAACTGTAGTCACACAGTTTATCTTCCATACATTAGTGTGGAAGAGCACCATCTAATGGTATCTCTATTGAAGGTTACTTGCGAACGTTGCGGGAACAGGCACAACACAGATGTGGGTACCGTATGTAAAATGATAAAATGCAAGACTTTTGAGGGCCTTTCTCACTGTGCCAATGTAAACCACATTAAAATGCATTACATTACATTTTAAATACAACTGCATATGACAGGGTCAACATCTAAATGTCTTTAACCGTACACCACCAGACATGCTCTCAATGTATGCTTTGATGTCGAATAGAGAGACTGGGGTACAATACTGTCTGTTGTGAAATTTGCATGCAACACAGCGATGCAAAAAACTACTGTTCTTTTTACTCCACGATTGAGAGTTTGGAATGACAATGGATATTTCATTACCATTTCAACTAGATGACATTTAGGATGACTTTTTGAAACACCTAATCACCAGGAACAAAGAAGCAAGATAGTTGGCTCACATACAGGTCCTGGACACCCAGGGAAAAGACTGAGGGTACTATAACTGCAAGCACCTGCCAGTGAGATACAGCCCATGAGTTGGTATGAATTTTTATCCCTGTTCAGAAAGTGAGACTATCATAAATGTTGCTTAAAAACTATACTGGGTGTATCATATGCTTTGCTTTTGTTGGAAGTAACACATGAAGTCGAGAATTATGACCCTTCCCCAAGAACACAAAAATACAGAAATGGCCATGTCATTTATATGGATCCAGGAGGTACAGTTCGATAATCGAGAATTTGCGTACAAGGAAAATGAAGATTTGGTTGACAATTACAAATCTTCGATGGAAGAGGCTACTTTCCATACTCACCACAGTGAAGAGGATGTAATAAAATGACAGAAAGCATGTATTTGACACTGTCATCACGCAAACAAGTAAACAACGCATTCATAGTACAACATGGATGGCAACCTTAACCCACGCAGAACTATGGTAATGGTAACGGTAATCACAACGGCAATGGAGAAAGCCATCAATACAAAGGCGAATATAAAAGAAATGGGCAAAAAATTAGCAAAAACAATTACAATGGACGAGTAGTGTATGGCCAGCCTGTACAATATGTACAGACACAAGCAACCAGCAATAATCAGCCAATTGCTTGGCAAACACAAAACAATAACAGACCACCAAATAACCCACAGACGGCAGAATTTGGCCATAAAAGTAACATACATATGCTGAATAATACACAGAAGCAAAGAGAATTTCAGTCAAGAGCCTCTCAGGACAATAACTGGCGTAACCATACACCAAGGGTCAACATAGTGGAAGTTACGCCTAACCTAGAGGTCGTTGCCACTGAGATGCCAGAAAACTTGAAATGGTCACAGTAGGCCTCCGTTCTGTGACCTTGGAGAGGAGTGGGGGCACAAGCTTGATCGAGACTTGCTCATCAGATACGATTATGGTAATGATGTGAGAGATGATCCATATCAAGGTAATGAGGGTACGGTGAAAAACTGGACAGAAGACAAGGTACAAACTACTATTAAAGCCAAAATATTTGACCCTGATGTACCCACTGTGATTGAAACAGGTGCTACGACTAATTTGATGTCACAGGAATTCTTTCAAGAATTGAAGAAATGTGGACGTATACCTACACTGTCAGTGCAAAATTGCAGGGTACGAACTGCCATTGGTCATAAATCGAAATGAGTCAAGATACAAGCCATAATTCCCATACAATTAGGACAGTTTTCTGTCCGATGCAATTTTCTGACAGTAGAGAAATTAATAATTGATTTTTTAATCGGTATGGATACATTTAGAACATACCAAGTACAAATCGATATAGGGAAGGGCCAATGTCATTTCACTGTAAATAACGAAATATTTGTAATAGACCTCATCAGGGGAAGTACTAATGTATGTAAATCTGAAGTTGCTCATGACCTTTATGTGCAATTGGCAAATCCCATAGTTATGTTTGTCAACACACACAGTAGCGAACAGTTGTCAGCAGAAGAAATAAAAGTTGACACAATAAACACAAAAGTAAGTGAATCGAAGTGCTTGTCTAAAGAAAAGCAAGCAGAACTTAGGGACCTGATACTTGCTTATGTACATGTATTTGAAAAAAGACCAGGTATTATTAAGGATTTCATGTACAAAATGGAAGTGTATCCTCACGAAACTTTTGTTCTACCTCATCCCCTATACCATAGACAAAGACGGAAGCAGTAAGAAAAGAGATTAATAGGATGCTTGAATGGAACATAATACAAACATCATTTTCCCCTTATTGTAGTCTCATGCTGACTGAGAGTAAGCTACATGGCAAGGTGCACTTGGTGCTCAATGCACGTAATATTAATAAGATTATTATACCTGTACAAACACATTCAGACAATTTAGAGGAACAGCTTATGAAATTCCATGATGCTAAATTTCTTACTATAATCGACCTTCGGTATTCATATTGGCTAATAAAACTACAAGAAGAAAGTCGGAAGTATACCACCTTTGTATGTGGGGGCAGGAGCTTCGAATTTCAAGTATTGCCGTTTGGATTGAATGGGTAAGTGCAGGTGTATTTATCTCAGCACTTGACGGAGTGCTAGGGCCCAAACTTTTGAGTAAGGTAGCAGTGTATATGGACGACCTTTTAGTCACTACACCCACTTGGGCAGAACATTTAAGATTAATTGAACAAGTATTAAGCTGTTTTCCGAATATGGAGTAACAGCAAATCTCAAAAAATCTAATTTTGGACAAGAAAAAGTAAAATTTTTAGGACACATAATCTCTTCGGAAGGCATACTGCCAGATCCTAAAAAACTTGATGCTATTAGCAACTGCCCTATTCCTCAAAACAAGAAATAATTAAAGGCATACTTAGGCCTAGCGTCATTTTTCAGGAAATTCATCACCAATCAACTTATGAACAGTGACGCTTTACTCAGTCTGCTCCAGAAAAACAGACCTTGGGTATGGGACAAGCAATGTCAAACCAATTTCGAAAACATCAAGCAAGCCTTATTAAATGCTAATATTCTTTATCAACCAGACACGAAAAAAGATTTTTGTTTGTGCACCGACACGTCTTCTCATTGTCTGGGTGCATGCCTTTTTCAAATGGTAGAAGAAGAAGGAAATCTCATTCCTAAAGTAATTAGCTTTGCCAGTCACACCTTATCCGAAGCTGAACGTTCATATTCAGTCATGGAGTTACAGGATTTGTCTATAATTTGGTCCTTTAAAATGTTTGAATATTTCCTTTGGGAGTGGGCACACAAAAGTGTACTGTGACCATATGTCCCTATCGTTTTTGTTAACTTGTAAATTGCTACACTGATGGATAGCCAGGTGGTGTATGTATCTTCAAGAATTTGATTTTGAAATAGTATACATAAATATGTATCTTCAAGAACTTGATTTTGAAATAGTATACATAAAAGGAAATCAAAACATAATAGCTGATGCTCTTTCTCGACTACCACAAGACTTAGAGGAATTCAACAACCTTTTAGAGCAGGAAGATGAAGTAAGAGCTATACTGATGGAGGACAAAACACTCCAACCATACTATGTACATATGTGAAAACATATGGAGCAATTACAGCAGGAAGAAACACGCTGGGGTAAGGCGATGAAAAAGTAAAAAGGTTTTTCAGTATTCACAAAGGTGTTTTGTTCCATAGGAACAAGAGAAATGGTGCGTGTGTTTGCAAGAGGAATATGCGGATAATTTTATCTTATACACGCACAATATTTGGGGCCATTATGGCACTTCAAAATGCACTGACAAAATAACTAAACACTGTTATTTCCTCAACCTTAGACAAAGAGTAGTACAGGTGGTAAGGAAGTGTATTGTTTGCCAGAAAGCAAAACTATCTAGCATCTCCAAACAGATAGAACTACATCCCATTGTGGCTAAGAAACCTCTAGAAAAGGTATCATTAGATGTGGATGGACCCCATCCCAGAGGTAAAGGGGGAGCAAAATACATAGTAGGCCTGTATGACATTTTCACTAAATACATAAAACTGTATGCTGTATAGAAAGTTACAGCCAGTTCAATTATAAGACAAATTAAAGAGGATTATTTTGCAAGGGTAGGAAAACCAGAAGTCATTTTAACAGATAATGCCTCATATTTTGTGGGAGAAAAATAGAAAGTTTGTAGATTCCAACCGAATCAAACCCATTTTAGTATCGAAATTTCATCCCAAAGCCTCCCCCATAGAAAGGGCATTTAAGGAATTCAACAAGTTTCTGAGGACCTATATACCTTATAAACATACCAAGTGGATTGAATATTAAAACTCCTTTCTTACAAGTTGTTAACAACCTTCCCCATACATCAACTGGATTTACACCAAATGAGCTAATGTTCAATCGCAAACAGGTTGACAAATGCGAGAAACCTTTACTCAAGATACCGATATCGGAATCATCACTGGATGATAAAATACGACAAGCAGTAATCAACCTTGAGACATGGGTTAAATATAAGAAAGGAATTTATGACAGAAAGCTGAAACGTACAAAATAGTTTTAAATAGAACAAAAAGGGTTACTTAGAACACATCCCAAATCCACAAAAATTGGAAAACTGAACCATAAGTGGCAATTACTATACACCAGACCATACATAATTACCAAAATCCCCTACCCGAAAGCATACAGATTGGCACACATGAACAAGGGTAAAGACAAGGGCCTTTACCCACACAAAAACTTGAGAATGTTCATATATTGAAGGAGAGGGTATGTATCCATTTTTACTCCTCTAAGTTGTACATATGCATAATAATATTGATTTAGGATGCTGGAAAATCAAATTCCAGAATTTCTGTTGAAAATGAAAATTTTTGTTTAGGTTTTTTCTTGTATGTCCAATATGTAAATGATAAGGTGAGTGGATGTAACAAGCAAGAATGTTTCTTTTATGTGTCTAGAGATGATGACGATACTTTAAACACAACGCTTTGCCTTGCATGTAGCCCAGTGTAAATGAATGAATGAACTTATGAAACAAACGGTAGCACGCACTGCAATACCCAGCCCGCTGCCACGCTGGTATTAACAGAGCAATGCAGAGCATGTGCATGGGGGTGAAAGCTCGTCAGCAAACCACAAGCGCGTGCACGCCAGACACAGCTGAAAGTGTTGGAACATCCAAAACAAACAAACCATATGAGATACAGCCTGCACTAGCATTTTTAAAGCCTATTGCATAAACTAGGACATCGAAAATTAAAGGAGAGCCTATACTAGAACTACGACTATATACACAACACACACAAACCCAGGAAAGGCAAAGGTCCCGAGTTAGATTCTTGGTCTGGCACACAGTTTTAATCTGCCAGGAAGTTTCATATCAGTGCACACTCCGCTGCAGAGTGAAAATCTCATTCTGCACACAAACAAAGATAAGCTACGGGATTGTATACACAGAAAGGGATCCTAAACTATGAAATATTTACTGAAGATATGTTACTACATCTATATGTTTACAAATTTAAATATTGAAAGTACACACACTAATTAGAACTGAGGGACCAGAAAACTCTTTCTGCAGGTAAACAAGTCAGTACAACGTAAATCACAAGCTGAATAAGAGGTCGGACCACACATATATTACACTTTATCTTTCAGATGTATAAGGCAAGTAAACACGCACACCCACACCCACACGCACACCCACATCCACACCCACACGCACACCCACACCCACACGCACACACACGACTTGAATGAGTTTGTAATAGCACAACTGCACACTGAAGTAAATGAATACATGGTCGAATATATGAAAGAGGTATTAGTGACCATTGAGCCACTGTACACTTATCTATGAAGATTTACTTTTAAGTTAGTATTAAGTTTTATCTTCCAGGGAACGATGCATTGACACGTCCTAAAAGTGAAGAAAGGTAATGCATGTCGAATGTTGGTACCATATAAACATAAGAAAGAGCCACACCCCAAGGAAATATAGTTGTAACTTTATGGTATGTATGAATGTGATAGTGTAAAAATATGTGTAGAAGAATACAGTTGCAGTACGTCGCATATCATGATGCTGAACTAAGGTGGAGCACTAGCAAATAATCAAGGGGTCGAAACCTAACTACTGTGAGCGTCAACTACTCATGAATGCATCAAACACTTTATTTACATTGAAATTTTTAGACACGTTTGCTATTTACATAAACACTGTTTTACACTCATTGCATATAAAATATAGTATTGATGATACAACTTTGTATACCTCGGCATATAAAATGGTTATCTTTAATACAATGAATATAACAAAAATATTGAGGTGCATAAATATTCGATATGACTGGTATCATCAGGTTTACTTTGTGTTTATAAACAACAAACTATTTTGTTCTGGGGATCACAATTAAGTGTAGTAACGAGACATAATTGAGCATATAAATGACTTTCCATGAAATTTCCTCAACCCTGTAGTGTGTAGACCCTTCCTGGAGAAAGCTAGAGAGGTGAGGCCATGTGTAGTTATTTTAGCAGCATGTAGTATCTGTTATAGCGACTACTGTTTACTTTTTTAATTCTTTGAACTTCATAAATATGCTCCAACAAGAAGCCACAGTAAATTGAAATGAAATGTATGTCAATTTATGCCATAAAAGAAAAAAAGAATCTATTATTGTATGAATGTTACATAAAGAATGTAAAACAAAACAAGATTAAAAATTGTACTCATTTAATCATTGGAATTGAACACTGTAACAAAATTATAATTTAACAAAATGTACTAAAAAAATGACAATCAGACTGTAATGTATATAAGCAACGATAATGGCATGTCAGCAGATGAATAGGATAAGTTTGTTTTGGTAGTTCTAGTTTTATTATTTCTTTCGTCATGTGTGTAGTATGTGGAAAGGACACTACAGAAATTTTGTGTAATGCAATGGTCTGAAAGGCGCTCAAAAACAAGGTGCAAAAGCATACGAAACCTCCCTGCAAAGTGTTAGTGTGTGTGTGTGTGTGTGTGTGTGTGTGTGTGTGTGTGTGTGTGTGTGTGATGAGTTAAAAAATGACAATACTTCACGTAACATGAGGTTTCTGTACTCGACAACATCGTAAAAACATGAATTTTATATGCTCGACAATGTTGTAAAAACATGAATTTTCTGTGCTCGACAATGTCTTAGAAGTGGCAAGAAACTTACCTTGTCGGTGGATGTCGGAAGTACGTCTAGTGTTCCCCCTGAATAAGTGCGAGTGACGGGGTGAAATACTTTCCTCGGACCGCTGATAGGGAAACCAGTTGTCACCACACTGAAGATTTCACAAAGGATATCAAGCCGCTAAACATGAGATTCACGAGTTTGTGCAGTGAAGACTATATGAACACACGACATGGGCACTCTGACTTTGTGTTAAACACACGTGAAAGCTAGCTGGGTCGGTAATGGCTATCGAGCTGCGTGCGCATGCTTCGCAAGCTCAACACTGGGCAGATACTGACTGACAATAATGGGACTATGCGCTTACAGCAAGCATGTCGTTAGGAAGGAGAACTTACATATGTATGTGTTAAGGGAGCTGACATGCCTATATAAATTGATAATCAAAGAGGATAACTCCAATGGCTGGCCAGGGTTGTCAACCCATAAAAAGAGAAATAAGTCCACTGTGCACCTCCGTATGACATCAGTACACAGTGAAGGGCAATTGTGAATAACCATATTATTAGTACTATTTTTTTCTTGTTCTTTTCTTTTTATTTTGTACCAGCGATACTATAGGTCATAAACAAAACAAGGAAAAAGATGCTCTTCATTTTTTTTTTTTAATTTCTTTAGTTTCATCTCTCTGTGTCTATATGTGATAGTGGGTGGACGTATTGCGAGTTCCGCTGATTTAATATTGTTAAAATATGTGTATTCCAATTGTATAGTAAAAGTGTTATCAAGAAAGCAAAGTTTATTCACACAGTCATTTTCTGTTTATTATTCTGTGACGCGCCAAGAATCTTGCATCAAGAGGACTGAAGCTAACAAGAAGAATTCGTGTGAGCAGAGGAGGGGCGATCCGGAACCAGTATTGTCATACAAATCTCCATGCACAATAGCGGTAACAGAAAAGGATGCACATAAATTTATGAATGTTACATACTGAATATATGTATTCAATATTGAAGGTCTGTTTATATTAGCGGCAGTTAAAGTTCACCCATAATATGAGTACTTTCCAGTCCTTTTTTAATCATTCTTTCAAAATTTTCCTTTTAATTATTTAAGCAGCAAATTTTTTATTATGATTTCCAATATATAAATCACTTTTCTAGTCCCTGTTGCCACTATTCACCTCTCTAAAACTTTATATTCCCTCTCAATATCCTGTTTCTTCTCTTCATGGACTTTGTCTCCTGGCCAATTTGCCTGTGTTGGAAATAGAACCATACTTATCTATTTCCAATAAGCTACTTAATAACCAAACCATTTCTTCTCAGACGTGTATATATTCTTCCAGCTCATACTATGTTAAAATATCCCATACAATAACTGTCTGCAATATTAATTTGGATAGTATGTCAAGCAACACAGGTTGTTTGGATACACTGCTACTCACAGTAAAATGACATATTAAATTGCACACGGGCGCAGTGAGAAGACTGTAATATGTTAACTTTCATGGCCAGAAACGTTGCAATTAATAAAATGTTCTGGCCTATTATGCCATCATCAAATTGATTTCACATTTAAAAGCTTCTTGGAGTGTCCAGTCAACACCCTGGCTCACTACCAACTGCATCAAAATTTTGTTTAGACATGTTCCCTGCAGTGGTGTGATGTAATATGTTTTGAATACCCGAGCACAGTTGGCCATTGTTGACTGAAATCGTCTGGTATTGCTGTCACCCTGTGGTGGAAGACTGGTTCACATCATCTTCAGTACTGAGATCCAAATGGCATTCAATTACAAGCCCTCCTCCTTCCCACTGAAATTGCTGGGATGTTTTACAGTCTCTCTGTATAGCCTTTCATGGTATCTGCTTGTGGTTGCCAGTAAATGAGTCCTGTCAAAATGAATGTGATGGTTTCCTGGCTGCAAAGCATGTCCTGCAACAGATGATCTGTCAATCCCCCCCCCTTCTACAATTGACTTTCTGCTCTTCTAGTAGTTTTTTGGCCATTCTTTTTGTAGCACCTACGAAAACAATTTGTAAGCATCCTTGGCTAATTGTAGGTAGTTCTGCATCTTCTGGGTGGGTTTGTAAATTACCACAACGTTCCACTTTTTCAAGATTTTTCCTGTGCAGTCAGTAATGTCATTAATGAAGGACAGGAAAACTTTCGATTTCACAGGCGCTTGTGTATCACTACGATTTTTGCACAGCAGTGTAGGTGATGGTCTGTGTGTGTGGGTTTTCAGTAAACTGTGTGGCATAAGCAATCACCTTCTTTCTTGAAAAGTAGCACATCAAGAATATTTAATCTTCCACTTGCCTCCTCCTCCAAGGTAAACTAAATCTTTGGGTTAATCCCACTGAGATGCTTGTGAAATTGACCTAGTTCCTCTCTGCCAAGCCCCCATAAAACAAATATATCATTCATATAGTGGAACAAATATTCACCATTTTTTTGGCAGTTTCTAATGCCTGTAATTGAATTTTTCCATAAAGATATTAGCTATAACTGGACTTAAGGGGTTCCCCATTGCCACACCATCAATCTATTGATAGAACTCATCATTCCAAATGAAATACATGTTTGTGAGGCAATATTTAAACAGTTCTGCAATATCGAGAGAAGAAAATCTAATTCAGCTGTTGTAACATCTCTTTGAGCGAAACCATTGTAAATAGTGATACCACAACAAACCTAACTAATATATGTCATCTAGCTGGACTACTATGTGTTTAATTTGCTGATAAAATGTGGTGAATTCTTGATATAGGAATCCGATCAGTCCACATACATCCATAAGAATGTTGTCAAGAACTTGGCAGTCAAATAGATGGGCACACCAGGGCAGTCATTACAGACCACAGAATAACATGTTCTTTATGCATTTTTGGTCTAATCTATAAAGTCTTGGTGGTCGCACAATGGAATTGAACACTTTTATGAACACACTGTTCGATAGAGGACTTTTTTTATCAACTTCATAACAGTTCTAAGAACTTTGTCAGTAAGGTCTTTATTCAGTTTCCTACATGTCTGCAGTTCTACATAGTTCTTAATCTTAATATGACAGTATTTCAAATTCAAAACAACTGTCACATTTGCCTTGTCAGTGGTCATCCTCATTCAGGCATTGCATGGCATTCCTCTCACCCACAATTATATAACTTTTCGAAGGCTTCACACGAGACAGTATTCTTACAGTTTCTAAACAGATTTCTTCAGGTATAGCGGTGTCCACACAATGAATATGTACTTCTACACTAGTTATTTCCTCTGAATGACATTTGGATCCCAGTGCTGAAGAATATGTGTACAAATCCTCCAACAGCAGATGATAGCAATCAACAATGGCCAACTGCGTTCAGATATTCAAAAGATGTGATATCACAACACCACATGGGAGCATGCCTAAACAGAATTTTTATGCAGTCGGTAGTGAGCCAGCATTTCAGTCGGTTGCTCAAAGAAGCTACGACCCTGCCTTGAAAATGCCCTCCACAAGCGGTCATGAAATTTGGGTTTAAACATGAAATCCATTTGATGACTGCTTCATAGTGTGGACTATTTTATCAACGGTGAGCGTAAAGACTGCTGGACATTGAACTTTCAGTCAAAGTCTTCTTCAGAGGGGAACACCCCACACACATTCACACAAGCAAGCACACCTCATGCACATACAAGTGACCACCATCTCCAGCCAGAATGCAGTTCAAATGTGTTGAGTAGAAGAAGCAATCTGGAGTGGGGCATGGAAGGAGGCGGGACAGCAAGATATGGGAAGGGGTTAGTGCAGCCTGACACTAGTGTGCACTGGCCAGGTGGCAGGACAATGGTGGCAGACACAGCATCAGCAGGCTGTGGTGGAGGGAGGGGGAAATGGGGAGCAGAGAAGAGGAAAAGATTGGTGGATGCATTGGTAGAGAGTGGCGAACAATTAGAGTGCACCAATAAATCCCGATGACAACACATTCGCCACTTCTGAAATTTTCCTGGCCTCAACCTACAGTAACCGAGTTCCCCACACCTTCCACTCAACAGCTTTTGCCCCCTCTGACCTATTAACTCCTCCCAATTCACTTCCCCTCACCCTCATTGTATGCCTTTCTCTGCAAATGCAACAACTGACCTTTTCACCTTCACTGCCCCCCCCCCCCCCCCCCCAGCTTCTTAATGCTGCACCTGCAGCTTTGTTTGGTCACCTAGGCCCACACACTCCACAGGGCTGTGCTGACACCCCCCCCCCCCCCCCCCCCCATCCTGCTGTCCCTTCCTCTTCCTGGCCCCATTCTGCATTGTTGCACACAATTGTGCACTATTCCATGGGGCACAGTGTGTCTCTGAGACAGGGGCACAACTGCATGGAGTAACTGACAAACTAGCATATGCCACAAAGTGTGACTGAACTGCCAGTGTTGCCCCACATTACAAAAATGCTGCATCCATCCTCTTCCAATTAAATGTGCAGACAAAAACAAATCTTCACACAATATGCTTATCTAAACTCACTAAACCAACTAATGAAAATTCACTGCATGTTTGGCAATCACAAAACATCACTTCACTGAATTAGTACGCTACAGTAGATGACGATGAGGTATGTGAGGATTACATTACAACAAAGAACAAAACTAGTGCAGCAACTTCATGAGGCATCTGATGATAAACCACATTCATATCAGCATTACATAATCTGAGCAAACATTGTGATTGTTTGCTGTAGATAGTATTAACTTTTTCGGGCAAATCTCAAAATAGTTCACATCAAAAACATTAAAAATGCAAATTTCTCAGCGAGTCTTATCAAGAAAAGAGGGTCACATTATAGTGGCATAAATATGGTAAATGCTTTGTTTGAAGAATAAGATAAATACAGCAACTGAGTAGTATACAAGAATGATCATTGAATTTTTTCAATGTAGCTGTTTTTATTGTATGGAATAACAATGAAATAGGATAGATTGTCACTCAAGCCTCTTCTATGTCGTGAGTAGCACACAGACATTTAAAAGTTGACTAAGTTATCAGACAAAGTATTTCCTCAGATGTAGAAAAACACACACGACACATTCATACATTAACAACTCAAAAACACATGGTCACTGTTGTTCTAGCTTACATATAAAAAGTAACTAGATAGACAAAAAAATCTACTCACCAAGCGGCAGCAGAATAGAGATATGACGGTATTTAAATCTGCAAGCTGTCAGAGCCAGTGGTTCCTTCTTCTGGAACAAGGGTTGAAGGGGAAGAAAGAGGGGTGAAAGAAAAGGACTGGCGAGGTTTAGGAACTAGGGAGAGTTCGGGGAAGTCAACAGAACCCCAGGTCAGGGGAGACCTACCATGGTTCTGAGTGACGTTTCCAAACTCTCCCCATTTACTAAGCCTCACCAGTCCTTTTCCTTCACCCCTCTTCCTTCCCCTTCAGCCTATTTGCCAAAAAGAGCTACTAGTTCAGAAAGCTTGCAGATTTAAATACATTTTTTTGTTGAGCATATCACAATATCTGTCTTCCTCTATTATTTTTACCATTTTTGCCTTCTTTATCTGCCTCTAATACAATTGCAGCAATCTCTGATGTCTTCAAGTGTATCCTATCAGTTATGTGCCAGGCCATACAATTTTCAACATCATTCTTTAACATCACATCTCAAATGCTTTGCTATTCTTCTTTCATAATTTTACCACTGTCCATGAGTTGCAAGATACCATAAGTGAAATAAGCTTCCCATGTTTCAACCAAGTGCATTTTCCTGATTCTCTGAGAAAATCATATTTTAATGCAGGATGATGGTAATGGTCAAAATTAATAAATATATGTTCTAGAATGCTACAACGGATGGGCCATATCAATGTGTGTCTGTAATTTTAGGCATCCATTATTTTTCCTGCCTTATGGGATTATTGCTGCATGAGTGATTCTTGATAAAAATGAGCTGGGAAATATGCTTAATTCCTGTAATGTATTCACTGCAAAAGCTGACAAGAATATGATCAGGGCTTGCTGCCTTATTCGATCTGAGTAGTCTTAATTGTTTTCACTACTGAGAGGACTCATTTCAAACACCTCTTGTTTCGGAGTGTGTGAGATGGTCAAAAATAAGTATGGCAGTACATGTATATATTATAAGAATACATTTTCAAATCCATAATTAAATACCCATGCTTTCTGCTTGTTATCCTCGGATTTACAAGCGGACTGATCTATCAGAACCTAAATGGAAAGTTTGGTTCTGTTTATGAGATTGAGTTTAAACACAATTTCCTAAGAATTTCTGATACATCTTTTCCCAGGCTCTGACTATGCACATAATTGTAGGCTTCACACATAGTCTCTCTTTGGCTGCAAGATTTGCTGTTAAGTTTTCTCTGTCACTTTCCATGCATTGCTTACTTTATCAGCCCATTCAATTTTCAGTGCCCTTCTGGAGCATCATGTCTGAAATACTTGCAGTCTCTCCTTTTCCACTTTTCAAAACGGCAGCAACGGAAGTAGTTTATGGGCATTTTTTGCAATTCTTCATTGCGTGCCCTGGATTTCACCATGAAAGAAGACGGTCAGGAACATGGATCAAGTCAAGGTATAAAATGGATCAGTAAAGCTTGATAACTGCAGTTCACTATGGCACCAGAAACAGAAACTCTACTGGAAATAAAAAAAAGATGCTCAACTATCACGTGTAAGTGAGAAAAACAATGCATCCGTCACCATCCCCAGAACTACTGACCACTGACTAAATGCTTATATCCTTTTTAACAATACTTAATTTCAATCTAGTAAACTCGTGAAATATTTTTAGATTTTGAAATAATTACTAGCCCATTAATACCAAGCTATTCTACTATCTTTTTGTTAAACAGTTGTTAATAATGGTACAGACAAATTTACATCTTATTGAAATATTTATCAAACCTGATCTTTTCAGGTAACATGGAATTTCAACAGCATGTCCACATGCAGGAGTTATAGGACTCGGAATGAGTTCTTCACACCGTGAAGTGCAAGGATGGCAGCACGAGCTTCTACAACGATGCCCACATTCAAGAAGCCTTTCACACGGCTTCCTACACATACTACGTGTGGGCTGTTCAGAACAAGGTATGTATATTTTGTGCCCACAGTCTGGAATAACTTTCTGCACCTGTTAGCAGAGACAAGGCTTATAGTCACCACATCAAATGATAGTTACACTTTTTATAAAATTACAGTTCTTACGACACTGGATAAATTAAAAATTATCCAATTAAATACACAAGAAAGTTAACCAGTTTGTTATATAAATTATCTACTGCAAGATATTGGCAACTGAGTACAGTGATTGCATGATTATGCAATTCAACACTTAACATGATTGTACATGATGATAATGAATACAAGTTTTGGAAAAAGTAATCAATACACACAAACAATAGAGTCATTTACAAAAGGAGGTCTATGTACAAGATGCCACTAGGCACAGTGCAAGTTATCTCAAGTCCATTTTCCCAAGTACAGTCCAGTTCAAGCCATATCAGCGTTCTGTATATTACAAATAGAGTCCACCAAGATAACCCCCTAAGCACTACGCTGCTTGGAAAAATGCATGATGAACATAGTGCTGCCTTGTAAATTATTTATTCACAGCCATTTTCAGTCATAGACCATCTTCAGATTGCTTTACATATTAATGAAACAAAAAGGAAGCCATGAACATCGAAACAACGTCCAGTATCCAAAGAAAAACTCAATCAAAAACTTCAGGTTCTTACTATTATTATTATTTTACAGTGTCCACATCACAGGACATTCATGCCTTTACATATGGATGAATGACATTGCAGAGTCAAAACAATAAAAAAATTTAATGTAGGTGTTCAGTACTAAAGCATTGGCTCAATCAACAAGTGAAATTCTAGCACTCAAGCACACAAGTGCGATCCAAGTGACAATGCTAAGCCAAAATTCATACAACTAAAGACAATATAAGTCCAAAGAAAGCTACCACATAATGTTGTAAGGGAAGAAGTATAAAACAGTGAAAAATAAGCTATTATAAACACAAGGATTTTTTCAAATAACTTCCGGGAATTCAGCCAGGTAACACTTTCAGCGACCGCCAATATTTCGGCGGGAGAACACCCCGCCATTTTCAAGGCAAACTGCAACGGGCAGGCGACGTACATGCAAATTTAATACCTCGGTTCTCGGACCCAAGCAGGAAAGATAACACACACACACTGAACACTAGTGCCACCAAAGATGGCCAAAGTCAGAGCTATCGATAGTGAGACTATGAATTCGCAGGTGAGGTAGCATTGAGTCTGTCCCTCTGTTTCTTGACAAGGGAGAGAGCCGGATTCCAAACAGAGTTTAAACAGAAACCTCCATCCCTGTTAACAAGGTTGCTCGCTAATTTAATCTCAACTGCCTCCCGAATCACACTGTCCCAATAGCTGGACGTGCATGCCAATATCTCGGTGTTATTATATAACATGGAGTGACCAGTATCCAAGCAATGTTCGGCAATAGCAGATCTATTTGGCTGCTGTAATCGTGTGTGCCGTTTATGCTCAGTACATCTGTCCTCCACGGTCCTGATAGTTTGACCAATATATGCCATGCCGCAGCTACAAGGAACACGATATACACCCGCCTTACGCAGTCCAAGATCATCCTTAACGGAACTCAAAAGTGCTCTAATTTTAGATGGAGGTCGGAAAACACATTTCACATCGTATTTCCGTAAAATACGACCGATCTTATTGGACGTGTTTCCTACGTAAGGCAAGAAGGCAGTAGACTTAGGTGTTGACTCAGAATTATCATCAATCACCTGATGTACAGTTGGTCGATAGCGCAACGCACGTTCAATCTGTCTATCACTGTAACCATTTTGACGAAATGTAACTCCAAGATGGGACAGCTCAGCTGGCAAAGTCTCAGCGTCAGAAACGATATGTGCCCTGTGTACCAAGGTACGAAGTACCCCTTCACGCTGAGCCGAATGGTGACAACTATTAGCTTGTAAGTACAAGTCGGTGTGAGTACGTTTCCTGTAGACTGCATGTCCCAATGATCCATCATCCTTCCACCTAACCAACACGTCGAGAAAGGGAAGGCAACCATCCTTTTCCACCTCCATCGTAAAACGAATGTTCGGGTGGATCGAGTTCAGATGTTCTAGAAAGACATTCAAATTCTCCCTACCGTGAGGCCAAACAACGAAGGTATCGTCAACGTATCTATAGAAACAGGCGGGTTTTTAAAGGCGCCGACTCCAATGCACGTTCCTCGAAGTCTTCCATAAACAAATTTGCGATCACAGGAGACAATGGACTACCCATCGCAACTCCATCTGTCTGCTCGTAATACTGGTCATTAAATAAAAAGTAAGTGGATGTCAACACATGCCTAAAGAGATTAGTTAAATCAGCACCAAACCTGGCTTCAATTAACCGCAACGAATCAGACAGAGGAACACGAGTGAAGAGAGAGACCACATCGAAACTCACTAAAATATCAGAGTCATTCAGCCTCAGTCCCTCCAAACGACGTAAAAAAAAAACGTTAACAGGGATGGAGGTTTCTGTTTAAACTCTGTTTGGAATCCGGCTCTCTCCCTTGTCAAGAAACAGAGGGACAGACTCAATGCTACCTCACCTGCGAATTCATAGTCTCACTATCGATAGCTCTGACTTTGGCCATCTTTGGTGGCACTAGTGTTCAGTGTGTGTGTGTTATCTTTCCTGCTTGGGTCCGAGAACCGAGGTATTAAATTTGCATGTACGTCGCCTGCCCCGTTGCAGTTTGCCTTGAAAATGGCGGGGTGTTCTCCCGCCGAAATATCGGCGGTCGCTGAAAGTGTTACCTGGCTGAATTCCCGGAAGTTATTTGAAAGTTGTATACGCCAGGAGAAACTCAGGTCTCACAAGGATTTTTTATACATGCAAATTAATGCGCTCGTGCGCACGCGCGCTCACACACAACCCCCCCCCCCCCCCCCCCCCCCCCCCCACACACACACACACCTCACTCTTTACGCACACACTAATTGATGTTAATGATCCAAATGCAGCCTAGCACTCCTGGAAGAAAGGATACTGTGGAAACTTGGCTTAGCCACACTCTGGCAGCAGAGTACTTGCCCATGAAAGACAAAGTTTACAAGTTCGAGTCTTGGTCCTGCTCACAGTTTTAATCTGCCAGAAAGTTTCATATCAGTTCACTCTCCCCAGTAGAGTGAAAATTTCATTCTTGAAACATCCTCCAGGCTGTGAGTAAGCCACGTCTTCACAATATCCTTTCCTTCATAAGCTCTAGTCTCGCAAGTTTCGCAGTTAAACTTCTATGAAGCTTGGAAGAGAGGGGACGAGGTGCTGGCAGAAATAAGGCTGTGAGAATGGGTTTTGAGTTGAGCCTGAGTAGCTCATTTGGTGGAGCACTAGCCCATGAAAGGCAAAGGTCACTAGTTCGAGTCTTGATCCAGCACACAGTTTTAATATGCCAGGAGTTTCACATCAGCACACACTCTGCTGCAGAGTGAAGATTTCATTCTGAAAATATCCCCTACGTTTTGGCTAAGCCATGTCTCCACAATATCCTTTCTTTCAGAGGTGCTAGTTTTGCAAGTTTCACAGGAGAACTTCAGTGAAGTTTGGAAAGCAGGAGACATGGTACTGGCAGAAGTAAAGCTGTGAGGACAGGTCGAGAGTCATGGCTGGGTACTCAGTTGGTAGACCACATGCCTGGGAAAGGCAAAGGTTGCAAGTATGAGTCTCGGCCAGGAAGTTTCATATCAGTGCACACTCCACTGCAGAGCGAATATTTCATTCTGAGGGGAAGCTCTGTTTATTACCCTTTAACTATGATTGCTTAAATGACCACTGTTTTTCTTAGAATTGATTATATTATGTGTGTGTAACAACAACCATTTTTACTATTATGGCCCCCCCCCCCCCCCCATGAACCATGGACCTTGCCGTTGGTGGGGAGGCTTGCGTGCCTCAGCGATACAGATAGCCGTACCGTAGGTGCAACCACAACGGAGGGGTATCTGTTGAGAGGCCAGACAAACGTGTGGTTCCTGAAGAGGGGCAGCAGCCTTTTCAGTAGTTGCAAGGGCAACAGTCTGGATGATTGACTGATCTGGCCTTGTAACAATAACCAAAACGGCCTTGCTGTGCTGGTACTGCGAACGGCTGAAAGCAAGGGGAAACTACAGCCGTAATTTTTCCCGAGGGCATGCAGCTTTACTGTATGATTACATGATGATGGCGTCCTCTTGGGTAAAATATTCCGGAGGTAAAATAGTCCCCCATTCGGATCTCCGGGCGGGGGACTACTCAAGAGGATGTCGTTATCAGGAGAAAGAAAACTGGCATTCTACGGATCGGAGCGTGGAATGTCAGATCCCTTAATCGGGCAGGTAGGTTAGAAAATTTAAAAAGGGAAATGGATAGGTTGAAGTTAGATATAGTGGGAATTAGTGAAGTTTGGTGGCAGGAGGAACAAGACTTCTGGTCAGGTGACTACAGGGTTATAAACACAAAATCAAATAGGGGGAATGCAGGAGTAGGTTTAATAATGAATAGGAAAATAGGAATGCGGGTAAGCTACTACAAACAGCATAGTGAACGCATTATTGTGGCCAAGATAGATACGAAGCCCACACCTACTACAGTAGTACAAGTTTATATGCCAACTAGCTCTGCAGATGACGAAGAAATTGAAGAAATGTATGATGAAATAAAAGAAATTATTCAGATTGTGAAGGGAGACGAAAATTTAATAGTCATGGGTGACTGGAATTCGAGTGTAGGAAAAGGGAGAGAAGGAAACATAGTAGGTGAATATGGATTGGGGGACAGAAATGAAAGAGGAAGCCGCCTGGTAGAATTTTGCACAGAGCACAACATAATCATAACTAACACTTGGTTTAAGAATCATGAAAGAAGGTTGTATACATGGAAGAACCCTGGAGATACTAAAAGGTATCAGATAGATTATATAATGGTAAGACAGAGATTTAGGAACCAGGTTTTAAATTGTAAGACATTTCCAGGGGCAGATGTGGACTCTGACCACAATCTATTGGTTATGACCTGTAGATTAAAACTGAAGAAACTGCAAAAAGGTGGGAATTTAAGGAGATGGGACCTGGATAAACTAAAAGAACCAGAGGTTGTACAGAGATTCAGGGAGAGCATAAGGGAGCAATTGACAGGAATGGGGGAAATAAATACAGTAGAAGAAGAATGGGTAGCTTTGAGGGATGAAGTAGTGAAGGCAGCAGAGGATCAAGTAGGTAAAAAGACGAGGGCTAGTAGAAATCCTTGGGTAACAGAAGAAATATTGAATTTAATTGATGAAAGGAGAAAATATAAAAATTCAGTAAGTGAAACAGGCAAAAAGGAATACAAACGTCTCAAAAATGAGATCGACAGGAAGTGCAAAATGGCTAAGCAGGGATGGCTAGAGGACAAATGTAAGGATGTAGAGGCCTATTTCACTAGGGGTAAGATAGATACCGCCTACAGGAAAATTAAAGAGACCTTTGGAGATAAGAGAACGACTTGTATGAATATCAAGAGCTCAGATGGAAACCCAGTGCTAAGCAAAGAAGGGAAAGCAGAAAGGTGGAAGGAGTATATAGAGGGTCTATACAAGGGCGATGTACTTGAGGACAATATTATGGAAATGGAAGAGGATGTAGATGAAGATGAAATGGGAGATACGATACTGCGTGAAGAGTTTGACAGAGCACTGAAAGACCTGAGTCGAAACAAGGCCCCCGGAGTAGACAATATTCCATTGGAACTACTGACGGCCGTGGGAGAGCCAGTCCTGACAAAACTCTACCATCTGGTGAGCAAGATGTATGAAACAGGCGAAATACCCTCAGACTTCAAGAAGAATATAATAATTCCAATCCCAAAGAAAGCAGGTGTTGACAGATGTGAAAATTACCGAACTATCAGCTTAATAAGTCACAGCTGCAAAATACTAACACGAATTCTTTACAGACGAATGGAAAAACTAGTAGAAGCCAACCTCGGGGAAGATCAGTTTGGATTCCGTAGAAACACTGGAACACGTGAGGCAATACTGACCTTACGACTTATCTTAGAAGAAAGATTAAGGAAAGGCAAACCTACGTTTCTAGCATTTGTAGACTTAGAGAAAGCTTTTGACAATGTTGACTGGAATACTCTCTTTCAAATTCTAAAGGTGGCAGGGGTAAAATACAGGGAGCGAAAGGCTATTTACAATTTGTACAGAAACCAGATGGCAGTTATAATAGTCGAGGGACATGAAAGGGAAGCAGTGGTTGGGAAGGGAGTAAGACAGGGTTGTAGCCTCTCCCCGATGTTGTTCAATCTGTATATTGAGCAAGCAGTAAAGGAAACAAAAGAAAAATTCGGAGTAGGTATTAAAATTCATGGAGAAGAAATAAAAACTTTGAGGTTCGCCGATGACATTGTAATTCTGTCAGAGACAGCAAAGGACTTGGAAGAGCAGTTGAATGGAATGGACAGTGTCTTGAAAGGAGGATATAAGATGAACATCAACAAAAGCAAAACAAGGATAATGGAATGTAGTCTAATTAAGTCGGGTGATGCTGAGGGAATTAGATTAGGAAATGAGGCACTTAAAGTAGTAAAGGAGTTTTGCTATTTGGGGAGCAAAATAACTAATGATGGTCGAAGTAGAGAGGATATAAAATGTAGACTGGCAATGGCAAGGAAAGCGTTTCTGAAGAAGAGAAATTTGTTAACATCCAGTATTGATTTAAGTGTCAGGAAGTCATTTCTGAAAGTATTCGTATGGAGTGTATCCATGTATGGAAGTGAAACATGGACGATAAATAGTTTAGACAAGAAGAGAATAGAAGCTTTCGAAATGTGGTGCTACAGAAGAATGCTGAAGATTAGATGGGTAGATCATGTAACTAATGAGGAAGTATTGAATAGGATTGGGGAGAAGAGAAGTTTGTGGCACAACTTGACCAGAAGAAGGGATCGGTTGGTAGGGCATGTTCTGAGGCATCAAGGGATCACCAATTTAGTATTGGAGGGCAGCGTGGAGGGTAAAAATCGTAGAGGGAGACCACGAGATGAATACACTAAGCAGATTCAGAAGGATGTAGGTTGCAGTAGGTACTGGGAGATGAAAAAGCTTGCACAGGATAGAGTAGCATGGAGAGCTGCATCAAACCAGTCTCAGGACTGAAGACCACAACAACAACATTATGGCTAGTACTAAGTGCTCAAGTTCAACCACACCCCGCCTATTCCTGTGGTAGGTTGACGATCAATTTGATGGATATATGACTTCATATTTATATTTACTTGTTTGCTGGTTCTGTTATCTAGTTGTTGATTAGCCATAGTATATGTTTTTATGTTACACTTGACTAAGATACATTGTACGTAGTCTAGGCACAAATGAGGACTAATATAAAGACTTTATTCGTTTACTTTACTATTTTGTGTGTATAAAAATCCATGTGTTCATCATAGCTTATTTTTCACTGATTTACACTTCTTAAATAACGATATTATGTTGTAGCTTACTTTGTTCATGTATTATCTTTGGCTGTATGATCTTTGGCTTAGCCTTGTGACCTCTTGGGTCACATTCGTAAGCTGGACTGCCAGTATTTCACTTATTGTTGATCGAGTAAACTACAGCACTGAATATCTATGTTAAATATGTTTTTGACTCATCAATGTTGTTCATTCATATCTAAAGGCATGAATGTCCTGTGATGTCACTGTAAAAAAAAGTTTTTTGTATCTGATGTTTTCAACTGAGTGCTTCTTTGAAAACTGGATTTTGTTTCAATGTTCACAGTTTTCTTTTAGTTTCATTCATATGTACAACACCGTGACAATGTTCTATGACCAAAACCGGTTGTGAATAAATAATTTACAAGACAGCACTGTGTTCATCACACATTTTTCCAAGTATAATTCAATGCCATTAATACTGCTTGGGGAAAGAAAGAAAAAATGAAGAAAAAGAAGCCAAAAAGAAGAAATTCGTTCTATTGCTCTCAACACACAGAGAAGACAGGATCCGACATGCCATGCACCAGTTCATGTGCCAGAGTCTGGTGTGATCCCATAAGAGAGCATGCCTGAGGACAGCACTATCTGATTAGGCGCCACAGTGGTCGATAGAAATGTTGCACTAACTACTTGCTTTCCAAAGTAATGTCAGGTGGCGCCACTAGAGTAACAATCATATTTTCCTGGTTTGCTTCATGGAACAGCACTCATCCAATATTACTGTGATATTACAATGTAATGTAACATTCCTTCCATAAACTACAATTCCTAACACTATTTCATTTGGATATTAACACCGTCTGGACCAGACTTGCACATTTAAAAATTACATGCAGCACCAGCTTCTCATATATGCACTAACCAGTCATCATTTCAATCCATTCTGGAAATAATTAATATCGTCCAGAAATATAAGAGTACTATTGTGTCGAGTGCTATTGTGTCAAACACTCCTTACAGCGATTGTTATCTTAAATGTCTTTGTGACTAGATGTATCTGACAAGTTTCGTCAAACGTTATTATTTCACTAATTTGTTTACTGTGTTTCACAGATCCCATCAAGTACGAGAACCTTTAGAGAAGTAAAAAAAATGTCAAGTAAAGGCAATGAAATCAAAGAAACGTTATAGTTTACTAACAACAAACTATCACAGTACTGCTTAATGCTATTCACGCTTATGCCAGCTAAATTTAATCCAATTAATAAGAGGAAAAGCTGCTACTTTGAAAAAATTGCTGCCTTCCCAGTTAAGCTAAATGGCTGCTGTTTATCACCTGTGGGTAGTTAAATACCAACTTGATTACACTGGTATTTTTCAAAGAAAAGGGAGTCAAATATTTAATTTTTATAGGAAATTGGAATTCAACAGCAGGAAAAGGCAAATGTGGAAAATAATAGAGCCCTGGCTGGGGACAAGTGTGAAGTGGAAGGCATTTGATACGATTTTGCACAGACCAACTTTTAATCATTGGTAGCAAGTGACTTACGATGTTATGATAACACACTTAATTTCAGATTCATGAAAGAAGGCTGCTTTGTGGAAGAGTTCTGAGGACATTATAAAGTATCACGTAGGTTAAACAAAGACACCAGATAGGTTAAACAAAGGCATCAGATAGTTTAAACAATGGCAAGAAAGAGATTGAAAGATCAGATTTAAATTGCAAACTGAAACTGGAGACTAAAACTGAAGAAATTGTGAACAGGTAGAAAATTACAGAGTTGAGACCTGGATAAATTAAAGCCCCAGATTCATTGTGAATTTCAAAATTAGCATCGCGCAATGATTAATTGAAGCAGGGTTAACGAAAACAACAGACGCCGAATAGATAGTTTTGAGAGATGAAATAGTGAAGGCAGAAGAGGAACAAATAAGCAAAATAACAAAGTCTGTATGAAGGTACAAAACCTGGCTGAATTAAATTAAAAAATTCCCCATTAATATTTAGAGGCATGAAATTTTTTGTACTCTTGTCATTTACATGTGAGCAATATACCTACAACTCATTTTATTACAATGTTTATGATAATTAAATAACACAGAAATATTTTATTTGTAGACAAAAGGTATGCTGTATTGGAGAAGAAATAAAAACTTTGAGGTTTGCTGATGACCTTGTACTTCTGGCAGATACAGCAAACAACCTGGAAGAGCAGTTGAACGGAATGGACAGTGTCTTGAAAGGAGGATATAACATGAACAGCTTACAGAGATAATGATTTTAATTCATGGAAGAAGAAAATATAAAAATGTGACATATGAAGTGGGCAAGAGGAAATACAAGCACCACACACTGGATGGTCCTCTCGCTGGAGCAAGAAGCCATGCGTCCTAGGCTGTGGCCTACATGAAGAGGAGTGAGAAGAACCTCAGTCCGTCTATGTGGCTGGATGTAAGTACACCATGGCCACGTTGTGGGCTTTACTAGACAGAGCTTATAATCTATCACTTCCAGCCACTCATCCCCACCGATGGAAGACTCTGGAGCCCAACAGCGAGGTTGTAGCATGCAAGGGGATGGCACACTGAAATACCTGAGGATCACAACACACCTCCTTGGCTGCTAGATCCTCCCTTTTGTTCCCCGCAATTCCCATGTGCCGTGGTAACCAGCAGAAAGACACCTCCTTCCCCAGTCATAGTTCGTGAAGGGCAGCCTAGATAGTCTGGACTATGTTATCTGCTGGGTACAAACATTTCAGAGAGTGAAGGGCACTCAGAGGATCAGAACAGACAAGAAATTTAGTACTGGAAGAACATCCCCTCTGCTCAAGTCTGTGGGATCGCATATAATACAGCATAAAAGACAGCAAAGTCTTGAGGCAGTCGGATGTTGAGAACAAGATCAGGAAAAATAACATAGCCAGCAACACAGTCCCCCTGTTTTGACCCATCCGTAAAAACAGCTATGTAGCTCTGGTGTTCAGATAAAATGTCAGAAAATATTGCATTAAAAATGGAAGCAAGAGTGAAATATCTCCTACACTGCGCCAAGTTTAAAATTACTCTGGGCTACTTCAGTAACCAGGGTGACAGATGGTTAAAATTCTGCATTTCGGGTCAAACTAGCTCCACACCGAATTATTCCAGCACGTGCTGCACACAGATCCCAAACAGCATTGTGACTCGTAGACAATTGGAGAAAAGATGTTCCTGAGCAATAGTATGATGTGCAGTTGAAGTTGGAGCTGTGAGGAACTTATTCGCCTGATGCACCAGGAGGAGCTGCCACCAGATGGTAAGTGGCAGTTCCCGAGCCTCAGCACAGAGGCTGGGTATGGGACTGGTCATATAAGCCCCCATGGCTAGCCAAATCCCCTCATGGTGGACAGCATCAATGATCTTCAAATAAGAAGGCCTCACCAATGCATACACTATGCACCTGTAGTCCAGCTGTGAACGCACCAAAACTCTATAAAAATGGAGATGACGCACTCTGCCCGCTCCCCAAGACCTGTGGCTAAGGCACTTTATGATGTTTAGTGCTTTGAGAGATATGGATTTCAGGTTGGTCAGGTGTGGCAACCACGACAATTTGGAATCAAAAGTGAGTCCCAGAAACCTCGTTCAGTCTCTAACAAGTAGCATGGTGCCCCTCGCATGCAACTCAGGTAAATTAAAAATACAATGAGAATGATTAAAAGGAACACTCCCACTTATCTGCAGTAAACTAATAACCCATCTTTGCAGCTTATTCCTCTAACCTCCACATTGTAAGCTGTAACTGACAGCTTACTGTTGCAACACTGATGGAGGAGCAAAAAACAGCAAAATCATCCACAAATAACAAGCACTGTACCGGACTCCTTATCATAGATGTGATATTGTTTATGGCTATGGCAAAGAGAGTAACACTTACAACACTGTCCTGAGGGACACCATTCTTCTGCTCATAATGATCAGATAGTGTGTCACCAACTTGAATCCTAAAAATCAGATGAGACCGGAAAGACCATAACAAGATGGGGAGGTGGCCACGAAAGTCCCACTGATGCAGCTGCATGTGAAAACTGTGTCTTGAAGTAGTGTCATATGCCATACTGATATCAAAGATGATGCCAATACAGTGAGGTTTATACAGGAAAGACTGCTCAATAACTGCCGCTAGTGGGGTAAAGTTTTCAACAGTGGACCAAAATCTATGGAATCCATGATGAGAGCAGCTAAGGAGTTGTCTGGTCTCAAATAACCAGACTCGACTACGGATAACCATTTGCTCCAGGGTCTTTCCTACACAGCACATTAAGGAAATACTCCTATAATTACAGTGCGATGTGTGGCCCTTTCCTGGTTTGAGAAGAGGTATCAGAATTGCTACCTCCACAAGCTGGGGAAGTTGTCCATCTGCTATTTGAGATTAGAAAATTCAAGAAGGATTTCCTTTGATAGCACTGGTAAATGTCGAAGCATGCAGAACAGGATTTGTTCATGACTGGGTGCAGTGTCACGAATCTCAGACAGTGCCAGAGGAGTTGTAGGCCTCAGACCTGCTGAATCTGAAGTTCAACCTCCCCCTCTCAACAGTCACACAGTAATTTTTGCAAAATGCTTGGCCAGTGTCTGAGTGATGTCTCTGGGTGTTGTTTGGAGACATGCTTGATCGCTCTTATTTCCTGTATTTTGCATTCCTTGGCAAAAACAGGGCATTCTTGGCTCCAGAGTGGATGGCTCCCAGAGCAGCTGATGCAGCTCACCGGAGACAGGCAGTCAGTCCCAGCATCATGGGCTGCTTTTTCACACTTCCCACAGGTCACTTCATCTTCACAACTCATGGTTGTATGGCCAAAATGCTGGCATTTATAGCACCCCATAGAGTGTGGTATTGAAGGCCTAACTGTAAGTCGAAGGAACCCTGCCAAAATATGTGCGGGCAATGTTGGAGAACTGAATGTGACAATGAAAGTGGCAGTCTTTTCAGTTTATTCATTATTCCTTCATATTTGTTGCTCTACATCGACTACCCCCTGGGATGCCTATTCTTGTTTCAGCTCTGCTATGTCCATATCCATGATATCACGCCACATTACCACATCCTTGAGGGAGTTGCGCATCTCAACAACAATATCATATTCACCTAGTTTGTGTGATTTCTTTAGAAGTTCCACCTGCTTTGCTCTGTTAGTTTTGGCAAACAAGCAGCTATTACACTGTCATTTTATAAATTTTCAAGTGCCAGCAAGTCCTTCCAAACCCTTATGGATATAGAAGAGGGCAGTTTTTCAAACGTTGTCTCCTTCCTCAATCACCAGAAACATATTGTGATTTATGACCCCATGAGTAACTTTTACTAAAGTCTAACTGATTCTTACTATCATGAGGGCTAACCTCCCATTCATTTGGATGAATGGGTGTGAGTGCTTCCGGGTGATACACCCCTCCCGCTAGGATGGGAAGAAGATTTTGCGGGTTCCATCTAGGTCCCCATGAGCAGCTGGGGAAATAACGCTCCACTCACACAGAGCCCTGCAAGCCTGATAAGCCTTATACAACTGGGGTGTGGCAGGTTCTCTAGAGGTTGCCCACTAATGACTGTTCAACCTAAACAGCCAGGGATCTGATCAAGGCCTTGAGACTGAGTTTTTATATATATCATCCTTGTAATCCAGGCTGTCAAGCCAAGACCCCTGTTCCCTATGCCACATAATGTTCCACCATCACGCAACCTTCCACCATCATGCTCCACAGTGGTCACTGGAGCATGCCCAGAGCTTCCAGTGATGGAGGACTGGTGGTGTTAAGTCCCCAGAAACCCTGGAGTGGCCAAGCCCGTACTCAGCAAATGAATGCTGAGCCCCTGAGGTCTGGGTACATTTATCTGTTTCATCTTTTGCATCAGCTATTCAGTATTGTCTAAGCTTCTGCTGCCTATGAAAGCATAATGTTCCTGTATACATCTCTAGCTACTTGATAAGCAGTTGCAGTTTAAACATTTATGACTGGACTCATTGGTATGTTCTGCTTATCAAGTTCTGAAAAGAAAAGATTATATTACGAGGGTTGTACCAAAAGTAAGGTTCTCAATGAGCTACAGCCTAGAGGGAAATGCTAGGCTAAATCTGACTACAGTGCCGTGCGCAGTGCTTAACCCACTCTCAAGCCCGCCCATCCGCGATTCACTACGTCGCTCAGAGTTGGCTTGGCAGCAGCTGGAGATGGAAGTATTGATCGCCGCTCACACCAAGAGTGAGATTTGAGAAGTAATCCAGTTTCTCCACGCAAGGAAGTTACCGCTATGGAGATTCATCAGCAACTGACTGAAATCTATGGTGAAGAGTGCATGTCTGTTTAGCACATCTGCAAATGGTGCAGGGCTTTTTTTCTGAGGGTCGCATGGATGTTCATGATAAAAAAGGGAGTTGAAGACTGCTGGTTTCGGATGCGACTGTCCAGAAGATAAGCAGTGAATTGCTCGAAGATCGGAGGGTCACTGGGGGTGAACTTGAAGCTTCCCACAGCACAATTGAAAGAACTTTAATGGAAAACATTGGGTTATTGCAAGATTTGTGCTTGCTAGGTCCCCCGGATGCTGACTGATGGACACAAGGAGAACGCCTTGACTTTGCTCACAAGTTTCTTTAACAATGTGAGGGAGGAGGCAACAAGGAGAAGTTATTGGACTCAATCATCATGGAAGATGAAGTGTGGGTGTTTCATTACACCCCCAAAACAAAACAACAATCTCGTCAGTGGTGTCACTCTGATTCACCACCACCAAAGAAGTTCAAAGAAACGCACTCGGCAGGAAAGGTTATGGCGACTGTGGTTTGGGATCAGAAGGGGGTACTTCTCATTGATCTCAACCTGGGATGACAATAAATTCAGACAGATATTGTGAAACACTGACCAAACTCCAGCGAGCAATCCACAATCGCCAGATAGGACGACTGACGGAGGGAGTAGTGCTTCTTCACGACAACACTCAAACCTACGTCACTTGTCAATCACAGGAGCTTTTGCAGAAATTTAAGTGCACTGGTATGCCCTGTCCCCTGTACAGCCCGGACTTAGCCCCCAGTGATTCTCACCTCTTCCCCAAGCTAAAGGAACACTTAGATCGCAAACGCTTCAAGAATGATGATGAAGTCCGAGCAGAAGTCACACGCTTCCTCAATAGGTTGGCAGGAGACTTGTTCGACTTAGGATTACAAAAGCTGGAGCACTGTCTTCAAAAGTGAGTCATAAAAAATGGAAACTGTGTTGAAAAATAGACATAGGTGTAAGCTTTTCAATGATGTATAAATTAATAACAACAAACAATGTTTTTTATTTGTAAAAAAAATGGGAACCTTGCTTTTGGTACAAAACTCGTAGATTAGATTCAGTTTTTGTTCTAGGCTGTCCTGACAACTACTAAGCAAAAACATTTTCAAAAACAATTATAATAACCTAGCAAACAAACATTAAGAAGTAATTAACTCTAGCAATATCACACCAAGCATATGCAAACAGACCAAAAAACCAATTTATCCTTTTGGGGCTAACATGTATGTTCTCGTAAGTAATATGCTGCAGCAAAATTCTGTCAGCTGCAGATGACTAACTGTACCAAAATATTATCTGTAGTGCAGATGACGCATAACTACATGAACAGTAAGTGTTATTATGGTACACATTTTGTTAAAATATTGTGAATATAATAGCCATAAAACCAAATTTGACTATTACTCGATAGTAAATAAAACAAACCCATTGTTGATGTTAAAATTTATCGCAACAGGCACGGGTGAAAAGAATAAACTGTGTTTGTTCAAGACATAATCCCATTCCAAAAGAGATTTACTTGAAAGCAAACAGAACAGAAGTGAGCTTTAACCTCAAGATGAATATGTATATTTATGTTTTTCAATTAAGAATGGTTTATATCATTCTGTTATATAGTGCTCTACTAAGTATCAGGAAATTCAAATAGCAATAAAAATGTTATTTCACTATCAAATGTAATTCAGCCATTTATTGGACTATACACAGACTCTCACCTTAACTTTGCAGCCGTCACACGGCTGGAAACACAGACGATGACACACGTGTCCACATGCCATTGTGCGTTTGCAGTCTCTGTCACATTTCACTTCAGATGGATCAGTACTACAACGTATCTTATGGGTGTGTCCACAGCTCAGCTGCACTTGGATTTCTACAGCACACTCTCCACAGTCCTCATAACATCTTTTGTTGCACTTATGATTCCTTTTGCAACCAGAATTACTTTTTTCACACTGTTTATAACATTTGTACTGTAAAGGAAATTAACTAATGAACATGACCAAAAAAAATAAAACTGTCATTTTTTAATATAGTGTTTTCTAGAAACCTAACTACATATTAAAAAATTGTCTTGGAAATCACTATGATAATTTCACTACAGCACAATTACTTGTGAAGTGTCCCGATGGATACAGCATTAGTATTTATCTACAATGCAAGCATTCAGTTCTGAGAAAGCAAAACTGAATCAACGGGACTTCATTAACTAGTAAGTGTGCCGTAACCAGGTCATTTGCTGTAACTGACTGAGTAATACCCAGTACAGAAATCAGAATGGAAATAAAGTTATTTTGAAGTACCAAATCACAACCTAAAATTGAAACGATTGAAATATGGCTAAGAGGGCTGACAGTCATAACAGGCAACTAGTTGTCTCCATCTCTAGGATATTTATATTGTAGCAGCTATTGTTGTGAACTGTCTCATACAATAAAATGTCCCTAATGAAATGATCACTCAACAGAAATTGAGAAAATATGAATGATGGTTAGCACATTTGCTCACTTATCGGACCACAGTTTCCTGACCTTTTAAGTGAGCATACGATTATCATATTTGATTATTCCCCAATAAAATGTCCTAGTACTTTTATGAGTTGAGGTCCTCAGATAATAGTAAAATTTTTGATAGGAGATGGGGAGCCATGTCCTACAGTAGCATTCTAAAGCCTTAAATCTGTTAGATATAAGAAAGAGTTGAGGGAGGGCTGGCAGTTTATTGTTCTACTAACTGATGAAGCGCACTGACAGTTGCAAAACTTTTGCGATGAGATGAGGGTACCAAAGCCTTGAATCTGTTAGTATACTATGAATTTGAGAGAGTGATAGCTGTCAGTTGATTAGTCGGCTGACACTGCCAGTTCTTCAGTGACATAACAAGCAGATGAGACTAACAACAGTTACAAGAAGTCAGTTTTCTGGAAATATGTTGAGAAGTGACATATCTGACTCATCATGTGATGAGATCACCTTCACAATGACCGCAATGATGTAAAGTTCTTGGCTAATTTGAATGAAGATTTTCAAGATCTAGTGTACACCAATGAACTAGAACAACTTGTGTTCTCCAATTTGCTGAAGTCCATCTATCTTTCCCAACATTTAACCCTTTGGCTGCTGCAGGTGCACATCTGGCTGGCCATGTCAAGCATACCCTTGAGGTCACCTAATTCATTTACCTGCACTAATAGCCATCTCTGTGGACTGCTGTCTGTGCCTGAGCTCTTCACTTGGCCGACCTCGCCCTGTGCTCGGTATATGGCACCAGGGCGGTCACAACTCACTGGCAGTCTCAGTGTGATCACCAACATTACAAATAAGCACAGTGTATCTGGATGCTTATACCATAGCTTTGAATCTGGAGATAAAGTGCTTGACAGACGCAATGTACACAAACTGTTTATGCTGCTAACATGTAACTCCTCACCAAAGGCTTTCTTTCAGTTGTAATTAGTTCTTGCGAAACATCATAAGGTCTCTGCATACATCAGAGTTTTATTTGACATATTGATACTTAAGATGCTTAATTATCAGCTTTTTGTATGTAACTTATGATGTAAATACTGGAGCATCCATAACGATCAGTGACGTTCATCTGTACTAGCGCAATACGAGGTGCATTCAAGTTCTAAGGCCTCCGATTTTTTTTCTAATTAACTACTCACCCGAAATCGATGAAACTGTCGTTACTTCTCGATGTAATCGCCCTGCAGACGTATACATTTTTCACAACGCTGACACCATGATTCCATGGCAGCGGCGAAGGCTTCTTTAGGAGTCTGTTTTGACCACTGGAAAATCGCTGAGGCAATAGCAGCACGGCTGGTGAATGTGCGGCCACGGAATGCGTCTTTCATTGTTGGAAAAAGCCAAAAGTCACTAGGAGCCAGGTCAGGTGAGTAGGGAACATGAGGAATCACTTCAAAGTTGTTATCCAGAAGAAACTGTTGCGTAACATTAGCTCGATGTGCGGGTGCGTTGGCTTGGTGAAACAGCACACGCGCAGCCCTCCCCGGACGTTTTTGTTGCAGTGCAGGAAGGAATTTGTTCTTCAAAACATTTTCGTAGGATGCACCTGTTACCGTAGTGCCCTTTGGAACGCAATGGGTAAGGATTACGCCCTCGCTGTCCCAGAACATGGACACCATCATTTTTTCAGCACTGGCGGTTACCCGAAATTTTTTTGGTGGCGGTGAATCTGTGTGCTTCCATTGAGCTGACTGGCGCTTTGTTTCTGGATTGAAAAATGGCATCCACGTCTCATCCATTGTCACAACCGACGAAAAGAAAGTCCCATTCATGCTGTCGTTGCGCATCAACATTGCTTGGCAACATGCCACACGGGCAGCCATGTGGTCGTCCGTCAGCATTCGTAGCACCCACCTGGATGACACTTTTCGCATTTTCGGGTCGTCATGCAGGATTGTGTTCACAGAACCCACAGAAATGCCAACTCTGGAGGCGACCTGTTCAACAGTCATTCGGCGATCCCCCAAAACAATTCTCTCCACTTTCTCGATCATGTCGTCAGACCGGCTTGTGCGAGCCCAAGGTTGTTTCGGTTTGTTGTCACACGATGTTCTGCCTTCATTAAACTGTCGCACCCACGAACTAACTTTCGACACATCCACAACTCCATCACCACATGTCTCCTTCAATTGTCGATGAATTTCAATTAGTTTCCCACCATGCAAATTCAGAAAACGAATGATTGCACGGTGTTCAAGTAAGGAAAACGTCACCATTTTAAGTATTTAAAACAGTTCTCATTCTCGCCGCTGGCGGTAAAATTCCATCTGCCGTACGGTGCTGCCATCTCTGGGACATATTGACAATGAACGCGGCCTCATTTTAAAACAATGCGCATGTTTCTATCTCTTTCCAGTCTGGAGAAAAAAAAATTGGAGGCCTTAGAACTTGAATGCACCTCGTAATTCGCTCGGAAACAACTATTGAGGGAAGTGTTTTGATGCCGAGACATACTTTTGAAGCTAATCACTATATTTTGAGCTCATTAACCCAATAAATTATCCCCAGGGAAACTTCAAACCAAAAAGTCAACTTTTTAAATTCTTTTTATACGGGACACAATTGAAATTATAAAATAAAAATAAATGAGGACATATACATTTTGCTTCAGAATTCGATAGGGAAATACTAAAGTTTCCACACTACCTAATTAAACATCACCTTTAATTCCTAATGACTTTTTGTGCATCAGAAAACTCAACTGACCATTGTCTAATGAAGTTAACCTTCATTTTATATTTGTCTCACTAAAATTCAAAAATGGCTTACCCAATTTGGATGATTCATTTTTTGTTTTTTTTTTGCGTTCATAATTATTAAGGCAAGATTTGTTTGAAAGAAAAGTTTGAAAAAGTTACCTGGAAAATTCTAGAAATACTGAAAGAGGTTTTTTCTATGGGATTTTCACAATTGAAACAATTGATATGAATAATTCTTTTTTCATTTTGTTCATTATGGTACTGGACTTGAAGTATGCAGTCTGTGTTTGTTGGCACAGACTGGATGTTTCACATGTTCGTACATAAGGTGCTTGTCAGCACAGTAACTCACCTGTACAGGCTCTTTAAGCTCATATAATTATGTGTTTTTATTTAGTTTTATTTTTATTTATATGCACTGTTATATTTCCCATTCTTCTTTCTCATACAAGCTTTGAACCGAAAATGGTGAAGTTATTTTTGTACATTTTTATTTTTTAAATTTTTAAATGATTTTTTCAGATGTAAGGGATGAATTTCATCTTCCAGATGTACCAACTTGGCTAAAGTTATTCTGTGTGAGGTATGCTACAACACACTAGCGTATACTGCATATTTTGCATTCATATTTTGTTTCTTGGCACACATTCTGTTTTGAGCAGACTGCACATCTATGCCATAGTCTGCATTTCTTGGACTGATCACTTGGAATGACATTTGGAAAGTGCCTTCTAGTAAAGCACACATGATTCTCATGATCAGAGCATCTTCTTTTCTTATATATTCTTTGTTCAGTAGCAAATTGTTCCACAAGTTTTGTACCAGACATAAATGGAAATCTGCTAATGGTATCTTTCTGGCTGTAACTGATCTATGAAGAGTGCGAGCATTCGAAACACAATGGTCCACAACATCAAAAAAATCTTTTTGTATAATTTTACGCAAATTCCAACTGAGCTTAAAAGCATGTCAGAGTGGTCTTCTGCGTCCATACTTGCATTGTAGCCGACAACAAGTTGAGGCCTCATTACTTTCACACTAGTCATCCTGTTTTCTTTCCTGTGTAACACATTTCTGTGGTGTTACATGTAGTCAACATCAACATTTCACTCTTGTTCCACCACTTGATGGCAAGCATTGTGTCAGATGATATAAATTCAACTTTTCCTCATTTCAATTTCTTCTGTAGCTTCAGAAAATTGCGCCTCCTGCTACATACAGTACCGCAGGCTGCTATCCTATGGTTTTGCAACCAGAGGAACAAGTCTGGACTTGCATACCAATTGTCAACATACAGAGTATGTCCACGTTCACAGTATAGCTTCATTAATGTTGCCGTTATACTGCCGGATTTCCACAAATTATGGACTTCAATTTCTGTTGTTAGTCCTGTGTATACAGTGAAATCCAAGACATATCCCATTTTACAGTAGCACAACATAAATGGCTTGATTCCGAATCTACTTCATTTCAAAGTAATAAATTGTTTAGAAGATAAGTGATCTTTAAACAACAATAAGTTCTAATCAACACGGGCATTTTGAATGGATTAAACACACTGTGGAATGCAATACGAACTGCATCAATTATTTTCCTAATTTTAAACACACTGTCACCTCCACGATTGGCAGAGTTATCACTAAAATGCAAAATTCTTAAAAGGAACATAAATTTGCCAAAAATTGGAGTGCTCAGAAGTACATCTCTGGACCAATTTCCCAATATTCTCAACTTTTTAACACAGGCCAAGAGAAGCCAAATACCAATGAAGCAATACAGTTCCTTAAAACCAGTATCTTTCCAGATGGACAGTCGAGAATGAACTGAGTCCGAAGTATTTGCCATGGTGAAAGTGTAAAATCACTTTGTTTTAAGTGCTATAAATTTCATCAGATTTTCTAATTGAAGTAGCACGAAAAATCAGGTGCTAGTTGGCAATTATGTACTGAGGAAGAGTTATCAAATGCATGCAGTGCTGGACTGAAATCACACTTTTGCCAGTCAAATTTGTCACTTAAGGTGTGGACTTCTGCGGATCGATTCATCTTCACTTTCAGAATCTGGTGAGCTCTACTAGGTGAATGTGGACAAACATTACTACAATATTCTTCTGAAGAATGATTAAAATCAGTACAGTCTCTGAAGATGCCACACTCACAGTCACTGTCACCCCTTGTGAGTATATACAGTATTTCTTCATCAGTGCAACCACGCCAATGTGCTCCCTAAAAATCCTGATGAATAGACAGAAAGCTAAACAACACACACACACACACACACACACACACACAAAGGCAGAATGCAGATGCAGATGATCACATGGACCAGCTAGCGTGAATGTCAAACAGCAACAGTGAAACTTCCTGGCAGATTAAGCCATGTCTCCGCAATAGCCTTTCTTTCAGGAGTGCTAGTTCTGCAAGATTCCCAGGAGAGCTTCTGCAAAGTTTGGAAGGTAGGAGACGAGGTACTGGCAGAAGTAAAGCTGTGAGGACGGGGCGTGAGTCGTGCTTGGGTAGCTCAGTTGGTAGAGCACTTGCCCGCGAAAGGCAAAGGTCCCAACTTCGAGTCTCGGTCCGGCACACAGTTTTAATCTTCCAGGAAGTTTCATATCAGCGCACACTCCGCTGTAGAGTGAAAATTTCATTCTATCAAAAGTGAAATCCGACAGAAATACTGCTGAAAGCTTAACAACACCACAGAAGCAGAATACAGATGATCACATGAACCAGCTAGCACGAAAGTCAAACAGCAATTGCTGGAAATGCTGCTGACTGGCTATAGATGTCTGCAGAACCATAAGTAGTGGAACTGGCTGATGGTAAAAGCCGTCTCTGAGATTAAGGTACCGGCCACGCCGAGATGATGAATGTCGTCTGCAGCACCCATGGGAAATACCACTGCAGTGGCTAATGATGTGTACAGCCCTTGCAGAATGGTGGGGTGTGGCAGGATTTCCCATCTGCAGCACTCAAAGGGTTAATCTAGAAACACCTGTAACGTCATAAACTGCATTTATGCATTGACAGGATCCTACTTCTCCATAGTCACTGACACTGACACAGAGCAAGCAATGCATTACCCTTTGGGATCTCTTGCCTCCACACAACTAACTGAGGTTTCCTACCAATATAAGCTGTCTTTATTCCCTCGATTCCATTCATAGTTCCTTTCATGTTTAAGCACCTTAAGTTTCTGGTAATACATGACACTAAACAAGGTCAAACTTCCCAAGTGGTTAGTTCTATCTGGAGAGCCACTGTTTCGGACATAGTCAGCTTTGTCTGGTTTGATCCTAAGTATCAAGTGGAAACAACATGTACTTAAAAAGTGGGAGAGGGGGCAAATAGAGGGGAGTAAAGGTGTCAGACACTTCCAACATATTTTTTCGGTAGAGCTGCACTTGGATTTTCAAATTGTATTAAAGATGAGCAACCAGATAGTAATCAATAAAACCCTCCAGTAGACTTTTCCATTCATTATAGTTTTCAGTTACACATGCATTCACATTACCCCTGCATGTTTTCCAATTTTACGTGCTCAAATTCTGACAGATTGTCATCTCTGGCTTTTCTTGCCTCTTCAAACCAGGGAAGAATTTCCTTCATCCATGTATCAAATATTCAACTGCTTACATATCCTAGTCACCTGCATTTTGTTTTCATTACAGTCACAATTATGTTTTTGATTCCACTCTGTTTCCCCATACATTTGTTTGTTCTCCTGTTTCCCCTTGTAATTCCTGACAAATATTGCACCATGCCTCATAGAGCAACCCACAATTTTTAAATGGTTTTCACAATTAAAAGTTTATACTACATGAGCATATCTTAACTGACACATCAAATACATCAAAAGATTAAATTTGAAAAATATATTTAGTTTACCAAAAGCACTTCATATTATTTCAAATACATCAAAAGGTTAAATTTGAAAAACATATTTAATTTACCAAAAGTACTTCATATCCTTTTATTTCTTTTGCTGTCGTAACCGAAAGACATCACAGAGTTTTATTTTCACATAGTTAATTTGCATTATTTTCTTCCCAATAGGTTAAGGTCACACAGTATCTTTATGGTACATGGTCGAGTCACATTCATGTGAACACTGCCTATTGTGGCGATAACAGTTCTGAATGTATCACGGAATGTAACTGTGTCATCCGAAGCAGCACCTCCTTGAATCTCAATTGAGCTTGAACTGACCACCTTGTGCAACTACTAAGACTGACGATACTCTAATCCATCTCCCCTAAATTTATGATGTCCAGGAGTTAACTGGAGCCAGGAATACTTACTTTTCTTCAAACTGGCTGAACACTACATTCACACATGCAAGGAATTAACCCAAACCTACAACATTATGAATAATCACCCATTAGCTCAGATCAAAGAGATTAGCACTGATAAAATATTCCCCTAAACAAATTGGACAATTCATGATGAGTTTATACCTAACAATGCAATGGCACTTAATGCACAGTACACAAAATCCATTGGCAGAGCACAATAACTCGCATCAGATCAAATGCGAAACAAAAAACACGCAAATGTAGCTAAACACTTACAAAATATGTAAACAAAGCAACATTGGCAGTTAAAACCAAATGAAAGGGAATACAACTGTTTTAACTTTCACCTCCTTAGTACTGACAGCAATTGTCTGCAATAATACGGACTATGACATAAGCCAATGAGTTTGCAAAATTGTTATGATTATGGAAAGAAATAAGTTTATGGACGAAATTAGGTTTTAACTACCGTTATGAACATTATTATTGAATGAGAAATCAAACAAAATTCCAATACGACAATTATGTAAAATTAATCACCATGAAAAGTTTCTCTTGCTTATGCATACTGAGCTTTTACAGCATGATTTGAATAATATTGTTTGTACTTTCCCTCAGTCAATGTTCTTTCAAAACACTTTCCACTTGGCTGATGCTGTCAGCGAGTTGTCAGCATCCTCCTCGTTAGTCCATGATCATTGAGCATGTAATCCAATAAGTGGCATTGCCTTACTGAGCTCCTGAATCAGGGGCACCTGTTACAAATCTAACAGGAATGCTTGATGATGGCAGAATTAATTCCAATTTGTGTATCTAAATGCTGTGACAAACATAAGACATTTTTCTTCCCATTAAAGCATAACATAACCTGATGTCATAATGTTTGTTACATACATTAGCCACAGTTTGCAGATGTATGGTTTACAATTGTGCTGCGGTACTTTTCACAGTATATCTATATGTATTACGAAAGTAAATCAAGTCAATTGTACTATAAATCATTAGTCTGTTGTTCAAACAGAACAATAAGTACTGTGCGCAACTGTCTACACAATCACTTCAATTATGCAGCAATCAGCACATCATATATTCACAGTTAAGTTCTTCATATCAATGCAACATCTGTTCAGAATATTCTGGAACTTGGCCCACAAAATTTTACTGCACTTACCTTTTACTTATTGTGCATGGTCTCCTTCAAACTACTCTCTTCCTCAATTGATACACCACTCCCAATGCCGTTTTCACTTCCGGAATCAGTCTTGATATGGCTCTTGCTGGACTGCGCGAAGCGCCGTCTGTGAATTTTCTTTTATCTTGTCTATCATTGCAAATCTCCATTCTTTCAATGGGGTTATCAACTTTAGAAATAAAAAAAGGCTGCAGAGAAAAGGTCTGGGGAGAATGAAGGATGAGGCAGCACAGTGATTTCGTTTTTTGTGCAATAGTCACGCACAACAGGGAGGAACGTGTGGGTGCGTTATTGTTATGTAAAGTCATGAATTGTGTCACCACATTTCAGGCCATTTCCTTCTCACATTTTCTCACAGGCATTACAACCCATCCCTATGGTACCAGTGATTAACAACTTGTCCCTGTCACACGAATTCATGATGTACTAATCCTTCAAAGTCAAACAAAACTATCAGCATGACTTTGACATTTGACCTGACCTGATGAGCTTTTTTTTTGTCTTGGAGAACCTTTCCTGACCCATTGTGGTGCTTGAACTTTGGTCTCAACACATTAACTGTAGATCCACATCGTATTACCAGTTATGATTCTCTTAAGGAACTTATCATTGTCATTTGCATGATCCAAAAGGTCTTCACAGATTGTGAGGTGAAGGTCTTTCTGGTCTTGACTCATGAGCAGTGAAATGAACTTGGCGGCAGCACGATGCGTTTCAAGATGCTGTGTCAGGATTTCATGATATGATCCAATTGAAATGTTACATTCTTCTGCAATTTCTCGGATAGTCAATCTTCAATTGGCACCCATAATTTCATTGATGTTCCTCACATGAGGATCATTGGTAGACATCGAAGGGCGTCCTGAATGAGGGTCACCTTTAACTTCCGTCCGGAGATCTTTTAACTATGTGAACCATTTGTAGCACCAAGTATGGCATAAGCACACATCACCATAGGCTTCCTGCATCATTTATTATGTTTCTGTAAGGGTTTTCTCGAGTTTCGTGCAAAATTTAATGCAGTTGAATTGCTCCTCTAACTCTGCCATCTCGAAATTCATAAACTTTGCGATACAATTTTCTAGTCAATACAGCACTGAACAATAACTAATAACAGACACAATACACATTAAACACAAATGTGTGCAGGGATGCCAACTGAATTTTGCACCTACACAACATTGGCGCAAAATTACAAATGTTCCAGAATTTTTTGAACAGACCTCGTATATGACATAAAAATGTGTAACCACATTTTCTGTTCCATCCTACAGTCCATGGTATGCACTAAACAGTGTGGTGTCACCGCCAGACACCACACTTGCTAGGTGGTAGCTTTAAATCGGCCGCAGTCCATTAGTACATGTCGGACCCGCGTGTCGCCACTGTGTGATCGCAGACCAAGCGCCACCACAAGGCAGGTCTTGAGATACGGACTAGCACTCGCCCCAGCTGTACGGACGACGTAGCTAGCGACTACACTGACAAAGACTCGCTCATTTGCAGAGCAGATAGTTAGAATAGCCTTCAGCTAAGTCAATGGCTACGACCTAGCAAGGCGCCATTAGTAACATTGCATGTATCTAAAGAGTCTCACTTGTATCGCCACAATCTCCAGATGTACCAAAAAGGATGGATTAAAGTTAAGTATTACAGAAGCTACGTACTTTTCTTTATAGCATTCATTACGTATCGTGTTTCAGACCTCACGCCATCCTGCTTTAGCTAAACGCGTGCCTTTCGGCTACCTCTCATTGTGTCTAGGCTGTCTTGTCTAGACACAACAAACAGTTTGTGCTCTCTACAGTCAAAAACAGTATCTTTATGGCATGCACAAGCTTGCCGGTCTGCATATCAAAGTTGTATATTTAATGAGTCAATACACAGTTCCTGCAAATGAGCAACATGACACGTAAAGTAACTAGTTGCTTAATCATAGTACACATTTAGCACTCTCCAAACACTGACATTTTTCACCAGCCACGAAAACAATGTGTAGCAGTATTATGTGGCACAACAATCAACTCCAGTCTCTTCTTCTCACTCCCAACTCTTTGTTGATGCCTTCTATTTCTACTTCTCATATGATTCCGCTTCACATAACATTTTCAAAAATTCTGATCATACTGATTAACAGCTTTATACAAAATCATAATTTCATATTGTGTCCACAGAAAATGAACTCAAATAATACGTTAGCAGATAAGAAAGTATACAACATCAGAACAATTGAAAATGGCAATCAGATTCTTAACAACTACATTATGGAAACAGAAACATAATTACACAAAGAATTATATTTACAAAACTCATTCTGAAATAACCTTTTTCATGTATGAGAAAAATAAAGCAGGAAAGAAGTAAAAGAAAATATTGTAAAATACAAAAAAAAATTGTATATCTGCCTGTAATGTTATCTTCACACTATGTTCAATGTCAGCGTGCCGTAACCAGACACAGACAGCACGTGGAAACGCTTGACACTGGAGGGCGTATAAAGCATGTTGGGGTGACGTGGAAAAAATTTCAGTTGCTGTCACGAAGCAGAAATGGCTCTGCGACAATCGTCCTAAGGGTCCAGGCCAGAGGAGGGAGTGTTAAGGTTTGCAGAATGTTTTGGTGGCATTCCCTAAGTGATCTCGTCATTTTGGAAGGCACAATGGATTAACAGAAGTATGCATCTACCCTTGGGGACCACATCCACCCATACATGCAGTTTGTTTTTTCCTCGGCTGGAGCCGGCCGGTGTGGCCGTGCGGTTCTAGGCGCGTCAGTCTGGAACCGCGTGGCCGCTACGGTCGCAGGTTCAAATCCTGCCTCGGGCATGGATATGTGTGATGTCCTTAGGTTAGTTAGGTTTAAGTAGTTCTAAGTTCTAGGGGACTGATGACCAATGATGTTCAGTCCCATAGTGCTCAGAGCCATTTGAACCATTTGAACCTCGGCTGGATGGCACCTACCAGCATGACAATGCAACGAGTCACACAGCTTGCAGTGTATGTGTGTGGTTCAAAGAGCAGCAGGATGAGCTTACTGTAATACCTCGGCCACCATACTCCCTGGATTAAAACCCAATCACGAATCTGTGGGACCACGTCAATTAGGCTGTTTGCACCATGGATCCTCCACCAAGAAACCTGGCGGAGCTGGCCATGGTGCTGGAGTTACTATGGCTCCACATACCTATTCGCACCTTGCAGAATCTCTCTGACACTCTTACTAGATGTCCACACTACAGAAGTGGGTGTTCAGTATTGACAGATGTTCACATTCATGTCACTGGACCATGTACTGAAACTGATTTTCAGGTCTACACTAAAACCTGTTCTATTAACTTCCTTAATTTCTTGTGATTTATCTCCACTAGAGGCAAACGGTACACCATTATCAGCAAAACGAAGGCAATTCAGATATATTCCATCTTCATTTATCCATGTTAAGAAACTGAAAACTTCCTCTAAGAACACACAGAGTGGTTGTTCTGGGATTATGAAATCTCATAGGAGGACTCTTCTCTAAATTTTGAATTTCGCACTATTCTTAAAAACTCTAAATGCAATTTGTGACATTGATATACCTACTCATCAGTACACTAACTTATGTTGAATGAGTGCCTTGTCTGTGAAAAATTGTCAGTACAGATTTGGTTGAAAATGAGTCTAAAGCTTTTTCAAAATCTATAAATCCAACAAAAGTCAAAATTCATATTCACTGCATTGTTCTCTGGCTATGTGTGAGACTTGCAGATTGCCAATAGTGCAATATAGACTTCTAAATCCAGCTTGTCCGTCTCCCTGACTGTAACTTTTTCCTCATTGCTTGGTGATAAATATTATGGAATACTTTGTACATTAGAAATAGTTGACTGATAAATCCATGTTTGTTTGCTTTGCTTCTCTCTTTTCTTGTGACAGAGTAGAAATAAACTATTGATACAGTTAAGTGGACTTGATCTTACAACTTTGGCATTGATGGATGAAGAAATGTCATTGGCAGAGAAAACACACATCAGCTTTAGCAGCTCAAAGGCAATTGTAACTGCACCACATTACTATTGATTAACAATGTTGGTCGCCAGCCACAGAACAGGAGAAAATCAGTTCTCTTCCGGCAGTCACTTCAAACAGATGATCAACAGTTATACCATGCCATCATCTTTTCATTGCGACTGCAGTGGAGTCAAAATACTCTGCTGAATATCTTGTACAGCCCTGGTGTACAGCCACTGACTCTTGTCAGCAGTGCTCAACTTCAGGCAATGTCTCAGACATTGAGAGGGAATGAAGTTTTCCATGATTTTATCGTAATAATTCTGGTTAAAGTTAGTTGGCTGGTTGGAAATTCCTGTACCACACTTGTCTATAAATGAACAAGCATGATGAATTTTGAATTAGTGGAAATTTGGTTGGAAGTTAGGTAAGATCATCATCTCAATAATTAAAGTTATATTTGTTTAGTATCAATGTTACTCCAGATCACATTCTGTTGTTGTTCGGTTTGCCTGTCTCAGGTGTTCCTTTTGGGCTTGGGTGGTGATGAGAGTAGTCGAGCTGTGTCTGATGTCATCACAAGTACAGGAAAGAGACCTCCACGCTGTAACGCTGTACACTGCTCCTAGGAATATCAACGACTGAATGTCCGATGGACATCTAAACTGATACTTGCTTTTAATGGCACTTGTTTTATCACTTAAATGTTACATTCATTCCAAGTAAGAGTCACTGTACATAAGAGAAGAATAAATAATATGTTTCTCTTCAAGTTATTTATATTACACTGCTGCAACGTCAATGGAAAAATGCTCTTGTGTTAGCTCACACAAATAGTTGTTTATCACTGAGTGAAGTCTATGACAAGAAATGAATCTAAAAACTTCATTTGTCATTTACTTTTATAAAAAGATTATGCACTGTATTTTGGGTGTATTAATTTGTATTGCAGACATTTCAGGGTGGCAAGGTGGTCACATAAGACAGCTGTGTGCTTCATGATTGATACATAGTTGCCAGTTCTCTGACTGACCTATCTTTTACGATCTCCACAACAATGATCAAAATTCCACAGATACAGATAATGGAGAAAGGGAATAGACACATTTTAATGTTTTAGGATGCTCTCATGAAATGTCTTAGCATAGCCCATAAGCAACAGGATGTTGACACGAGCACAAGTGCCAGTACAGAAAGTAAGTTACAGAATACCCAAGTATTCTTGAGCAAGAAGGGGTAAACTTCCCAACTGACATACTATGAGACTTTTTCATTTACTAAAGACTGAGAAGATTCAACCTTGTGCGTACCATCCGTAGACAAATGCAGCACTCAAAAGAATACACAGAACACTAACACAATATCGATATCTTTATGAGGGAACTAAACAGAAAAACTTGGTTGAATGGGTCAATTTTGTCTACATCATCACACCACATTCTTTGACTAGGGTCACCCCATTTTAGATATTTTTTGAGAGGGTATGCAATATCCCGGGATCCTACAGGAGGATCTGGCCAAAGTGCAGAATACAGTGCTTACCTAATGTAGCTCAAGGAGGGAATGTGCCAGATGCATCAAATGGCAAGGAATTTTAATAAGGAATATAAGGGAAGAATAAAGAATACCATGATTGCACACAAAACATCAAAATTTTTAGGACCGAAGACAGAGCATTATTATGTAACAAAAGTGTGACACAAGGGTGGTTAGAAGTTAACAAGCCCCTGGAGGAACCTTTTCATGTTGTGGCGAATCAAGGACCGAATACAGAGCTCCAATCAACAAATAAAAATTTATAATGATGCATGGACACAGATGAAAGGAGTTCTTTCCACTTCAGGCATGTGAGGCTGCGATAAAATCAAGTTGATGTGTTCTGCCATACAGAGGTGAAAGAATGGGCTAATTTTTTTCTTAAATCTCATTAAGGTCACATAAAAGATTAATAGAGACTGATACTAAGTGAGCTAATTGGAAAACACACACTTCCATCTATGAATCAGTATCCATCAGCAGCCTCATAACCATACAAGTGATTATTATACATATGAAACACAGCTTCCAGTGCAGAAAGTTACAAGAAGAGAAGTATTATGATCATATGCACGTGAATTGTGATCTGGCTCATGGAAAAATCTCACAAGAAGTGCAACACCCTAAGCCAAATTCTTCCACACCACAGATCTTTGTCACAGGATCTGCAGGATCGAAGATGAAAGAGAGAAAAGATGTAACTATATATTGTGCATATCTACTTTTACATCTACACCCATAGCCAGCAAACTACTAAAGTGCATGGCATTCACTTATAGAGTGTAGGAAGAACAACTGTTTGAATGCCTCTGTCTGTGCTGCAATTACTGTATTCTAACCTTGCCTTCACAATCCCCCTTAGGGGTTTAGAGTATATTCCTAGAGTCATCATTTAAAGCTGGTTCTTGAAACTTTGTTACTAGAATTCCTCAGAATAGTTTACATCTATCTTCAAGAGTCTTCCATTCCAGTTCCTTCAGTATCTCTGTGACACTCTGCCAGGGACCAAACAAACCTGTGACCATTCGTGCTGCCCTTCTCTGTACATGTTCAATATTCTCTGTTAGTCCTATTTGGTATGGGTCCAACACACTGGAGTAATATTCTAGAACCGTTTGCACAAGTGATCTGTAAGTAATCTCCTTTGAGGACTGATTGCACTTCCCCAGTATTCTACCACTAAACTTAGGTCTTCTACCTGATTTACCCGCAAATGAGCCTATGTGATTATTCCATTCCATATCCCTACAAACTGTTACAAGCAGGTATTTGTATTGAGTTGGCTGATTCAAACTGTGACTCATTGATATTATAGTCACAGAATACTACACTTTTTCCATTTTCTGAAGCGCACAATTTTACATTTCTGAACATTTGTAGCAAGTTTCTGATCTATCACCACTTTGAAATCTTATCACGATCTGAATGAATATTTATGCAGTTTCTTTCAGACAGTGCTTCATCAGAGATAACTGCATCATCTGCAAAAAGTCTGAGGTTATTATTAATGTTGTCTGCAAGGTCATTGATATACAAAATGAAAAGCAAGCATCCCTACATACCTTCCTGGGGCACACCCGAAGGTACTTCTACATCTGATTATGAATTTCCATCCACGATGACAATCTGTGTCCTCCCTATCAAAAAGTTCTCAATCCAGTCACAAATTTCACTTGATACCTCATATGACTGTACTTCTGACAATAAGTGTAGTTGTGGTATTGACTCAAATGCTTTTCAGAAATCAAGAAATACTACTTTTTGCTTGACACATATGTGAGACACTAATGCAGATTTGGGGACCGGAGATAATATACTTAGCAAATAGCTTTGTACACAGATACCACCACATGGCTTTGGAACATAAATTAAGAAACCAAATTAGAGGCATGGGAACTTGGGTAAAGAGACCCACTTGCAGCTGGTATTACGTAATCCCTATAGCAATGGGGCTGCTGGTTCAATGGGGCTGCTGGTTCATGATCTTGAAGCAGTAATGACAATGTAACCATGGCCAACACACTGCAGTGAGATATGACTTGTCAGTTTAAAAACAGTAACCACAAGCAATGAAACACGCAATGTAGCCTGTTGCTGTGGTACATTCTCTCAAAAGCTGTCTGCCAGTTTAAGATACTGTCAGCACACTTTGGCAAATCAAACATGGTTTTCTGGATGCTTAGAAACATGCTCTTTTCAACTGTCATTAGTTTGAAATCAGTTACTGAAAACAAGTTTTCTATTAGAAAATTGATCATTATCAATTTCTTGAATTCTTACGAAAATCAAGTTTTGAACTGACATTGTAGAAATGTGGAAGGCAGTATGTGAATTATATTTTATATTTGAAAACTTTATGTGTGAATCATATTTTATATTAGAAAACTTCATGTTGTTAAGTTTTTGTGTCCCAAGTTTATCATGTATTTAATCAATGAGACATAAGAAGCCAAAGTTAAAATTTCATTCGCAGTGTGATTTTTTATGGTTGTTTTGCCTCAATTTATGTAGTATTGTTAGCCCATATTAGAAATTAGACCACTGTTCTGGAAGGATTTTAAAACATTGTGTTGAATGGATATACTTGTGCTACAGAGCTACTGTGTATTACGTTTCAACCTCATTACATGTTTACGAGTTACAAGAATCTGTAGTTTACATTTTTTCGTGCCGCGATTTACATGCCCAACTTCCATTCAAATTATCTAGCATTGTTAGCCTGCACTGGATAATCAAATACACTGTGTTTTGTGGTTAAAAACCATGATTTCAAATTTTTGACCTTTTTACAAACTCTTCAACTTCGTGCTAAACTTAATCAGTTCAGGAAAGTGGCAAATAAATGAAAATTTGTATTTGAGACCCTTGTGTTGTTGGGTTACTGAATTTCTGTTCAACAGTAGGAAGCAAGAAGGTGCTTAAAACATCAATGTAGGCCTGTGCTGTGATAGTGACACACAAAACAACAAGGGGTGCAAGCCCCCTCCATGAAAAACATAACCACACCATAACACCACTGCCTCCGAATTTTACTGTTGGCACTACACACGCTGGCAGATGACGTTCACTGGTCATTCGCAATACCCAAACCCTGCCATCTGATTGCCACATTGTATACTGTGATTCGTCACTCCACACAACGTTTTTCCACTGTTCAATCATCCAATATTTATGCTCCTTACACCAAGCGAGGTGTTGTTTGGCATTTACCGGCATGATGTGTGGCTTATGAGCAGCCGCTTGACCATGAAATCCAAGTTTTGTCACCACCAGCCTAACTGTCATAGTACTCGCAGTGGATTCTGATGCAGTCTGGAATTCCGTTGTGATGGTCTGGACAGATGTCTGACTATTACAAATTATGACCCTCTTCAAGTGTCTGCTGTCTCTGTCCAGTAAACAGACGAGGTCGTATTGTACGCTTTTGTGGTGTACATGTCCCTTCACGATTCCACTTCACTATCACTTTGGAAACAGTGGACCTAGCGATGTTTAGGAGTGTGCAAGTCTTGCGTGGAGACGTATGAGACAAGTGACACCCAATCACATGACCACATTCGAAGTCCAAGAGTCCCGCGGAGCACCCCATTCTGCTCTCTCACGGTGTCGAATGACTGCTGAGGTCACTGATATGGAGTATCTGGCAATAGATGGCAGCACAATGCACCTAATATGGAAAACATTTGTTTTTGGGGGTGTCTGGATACTTTTGATCACATAGTGTGTATACCAAGTTTCACATTCATTGTATCTTTAGTTCCCGAGACAGAAGAAGCCAAACTTCGGCATTTTTTCGAGCGTAAATTTTTTCGGGAGACTTTGCCTCAAATTTTCTAGCTGAATATTGATCATAAAATTCTTTTCATTATTATTCTTACGAGAATGCACAAAGTTGTGCAAGATGGCCAAATTTAATTTCTTTCAACAAAATATTGCCTGAGATACAACAGCTCAAAGTTGACAGAAATTCACGCTCACTATGCGCAAAGTTGCGCATGAAGTCAAGCAAATGACTGTGTCTCAGACAGTATTGTTTTGACAAATGTTAAACTTTTGCGATGTTCATTTTTGGGACATGTGCCAATGTTCACATAAAATTTCAATGAAATCTGAGATGGTCAAGCTGGAAGGCAGAGGTGAGTTGATATGGAATGACCCATCAAGGATACTGTACAGTATTGTGGATCATTTCTACTCCCCTTCTTGTAAACGAGTGTGATCTTTGCATTCTTCCAACTACTGGGCACAGTTTTTTGTTCAAGGAATCTGCGAAAGTTATAGTTAGAAGAGGGGCTAACTCAGCCACAAATTCAACATAGAATGTGACAGGAATTCTGGTTGGCCTTGGAGCTTCGATCAATTTTAACGATTTCAGCTGTTTCTCAACACCACTGACACTAATACTGATTTCACTCATCTTTCAGTGGTATGAGGATTAAATTTTGGCAGTTCTCCTGGGCTGTCCTTTGTAAAGTGACATTTGAAAATGGAGATATGCATTTTAGCTTTTGCTTTGCTAGCCTCAATTTCAATTCCTGTCTCATTCGCTACAGATTGGACATTCACACTGATGCCATTAACAGCCTTCACATACGACCACAATTTCTTTTGGTTCTGTGACAGATCATTTGACAATATTCTGCTACTGTAGTCATCTAAGTCTTCACACACTGCTCTCTTGGCAGCCAAATGTGTTTCATTCCACATCTCTCTATCTATAGCTCTATGCTTTGTTTTACACCCATTATGTAGTTGTCTTATTTCTTTAGAAATTTCTTTACAGTGACAGTGAGATTGTAACATGTCACCAATAAAATGAAATATTCCACATCCTTGGCCGACGAAAGATGTTGATGGTTAAGATAGTTAGTGATAGGATGTACCCCATTTTTGGGAGGTTTTTGATGGTTTGTGCAGATCACAGTCGTACCGATCTTGTGTTATCGGTGATGAGGGCTGCAGACTGAAGAGCATGGAGTTTATGTGACCTCCATGATGTCAAATGAATCAGTGCCAAAAAGACAGCTGATGCTCAGATTTTATTGTAATAATTGGTTAGAGTCTCTCGTGAGGTGCATTCATGCAAACACATAATCAGAATTTTATGCCTATATTGTCAATCACTTAGAAGAAGTTAAAATTGTATGAAATAATAAATACATTGAGATCAACCAGGATGTTTAATTCCACTAGATAGAAGAAAAAGTCTTTCACAACATTGACGCTGTGGATTGTAGACCACGGGGGAGAAGCTTGTTCATAATCAACGGCACTGTGTAGAAACACTCTTGTAGCATTGATATTGTGTGGCAACCGAAGGCCACTCCTATCACCCCTATTAGGAAAATAAAACGAAACATTTCATTTGGTAACTTCAGTGAAGAATGTGAAGATAAGGTGCAAAGAAAGAGACGAAAAGAAGGTTTTATGTGACAATTTCATGAAAATATCTGAGAATATACATTTTTGTCAAGGACAACAAGAGTTAAGAATAGAAAGTCTAGCATTCCACAAGCTATGCAGTTATATTCAAATTATTCAAATATTAAAGAAGAAGACATCTGTGTTTGACTTGAGAAAAAGAAGAAATGTTTGGATAATTGGAGGATATAAATTGTGGTTGTCTTGAGTAACAGAGTCAACCATTACATTATTGTGCATGTTTACGAAAGTGTAAATAATAGTCACACACTGACAATTCAAGTTTCAACAAAGAATTTATATTGTAGTCCTAGAAGAAGACTATCAATTTTATACCAACTGATAGACCTCAAGAGAGCAGTTCAACTTAGCATGCTGTTAATGGTGCCACACAGTTACATGTCACTGGCCACATCACAGCATTTGAGTAGCAGCCTGCTACAGTTGAACGATGAGATATGTCCACTGAATACCAGCACCTCAAGCGCGGCTGACCGTAGCATGCAGTTACGGTGTCTCGTGAGCTGTACTAATCATACATTTTTGACACAAACGTATGATTTTTCATAGTGGACATTGGTAACGAGTGACATAGATGAACTATGTTTAAAATTATAAAATTTGTGACAACTGCTAACTAGTGGCAAACTCAGACTTATAATTTTTGTAATGTTCTGTGCCAGTCACCACACATAAAATGGCATCTAAGACACAAGGAATAGATATGGCAGCTTTAGTTGCTGAATTTCAAGAGAACGGAAGTGTGTAGGGCACAAGGGGATAGAATTAAAGCAGAATTAGCTGTGCATAAAATACAACATGAAGCTAATAATACTAAAAAAAAAAAGGTAATACTAAGTATAATAACAACACAGGGAAATAAAATTTCTGTGTTAGAACAATTAATCACTGATTTACTCTAGAAGTTACAAAAATAAATAAACGATCAGTGTGATTTAGTTCACAAAGAAGCTGCCAAACATTTTACAGATATTCATTAAAAGTTAAAAACAGTAAACAAGAAAATCTCAGATACTAAAGAAAGGGTAGTTATACTCTGACAAAGTACAGTATTCAATGAAACTTTCAATCCTCATACGACATTAGCTGCTTTGGAGGGACGATTGTACGAGTTCGTAGAACAAAAAGTACAAGAAAAAATTGATTCCGCTAGCTCTACACCAACTTCTACTAGCAAGTCTAATTATAATTAACAAGAGTTTCTCACATAGGAAGAAGTGAGACATGTAGCTATATCAAATACCAACCGAAATCCAACCCATGTGAATGGGTAATGAAACAACTGGGAAAAATATGTAGAACATATTGTTTAGAAAAACATACTACATGGGCACAACTAATTCCTGAATTTCAGGTGAAGACAAATTAATTATCACACATGGCTATTGGAGTATATCTAGCAAAAATCATGAGTATAACCTTTGTTGGAGAACCATTTCTGAAATTATTTAAGTGGCGCTCTACACTCAAAGAAAATTTGAAAGACATAAGACACTAGGACTGCGTTCACATGGACATGCACATATTAGAGTACACAAATTTAATACTATATGAGAGTACACAAATTTAATACTGAAGCACATACTCCAATGTTTAATACTGATGAGTTAGTGCTTGTTCAATCTCATCATCACAGTTTCAATATAAAGAACGAAACTAATAATTTTTTTCCAAACTATTGTGGACCATACATGATAGTTTTTCTATCCTATAATTTTTCGAAAAAAGTTCTCTCTGACTATCCTGTCTTAGAATTAGGTGTATGGAACACCTACTTATAATATTTATACATATAGTGTACTACAGTACACATAGCTACTCATATACTGATAACTCGTATACAAGCAACTAGCATTTATACTGGTAAGAACCTATCATTTATTTACAATCCATCTTTCGCATATTGTGTTCAAACATTCTATTATTTAGGTACTTATGTGCAAGTTATAGGTTGGTATAGTGGTTAATGTTTCAATGCATGAAAAGAAGAGTGCTACAAACCTTCAATTGTCACCAGTCTGATGTTCAGTTTACTAACATTACAGAATATTGCTGACATTGTATTGGCAACAGAACTTTCAAATTAAAGCGATTGTAGGAAATCAAAAAATAGCACAGCACTTGCTGATAAATCACTAGTGTGCAATGCAGACACATGGTTAAGTGTTTATCAATCAATCAAATCAAAAACTAGCACAGCACTTGCTGATAAATCGCTAGTGTGCAATGTATACACATGGTTAAGTGTTGATGATGACTTATTTTTCATTTTTTTAAATATAAATAATCGTTGGGTTTGTGGAGAGTTTCTAGTAGTATTATAAACATGACAATAGACAGATGGACTCAGGGCACTGATGACTGACAATATACATTTTCCCCCCACCTTGTGATGTTTGTTCTTTCTCAACACGCTTTCCACAGCAGTTCACTGAGATCACTTTTCGGGGTCTGCGAAGGTGTAGCTGTGGCAAGTCCATTCCATGGCTTGAGAGGGGGAGGGGAGGGGGAGTGGGGATGGTGGTATGGGACTATCTTGTTTCTTCCTTTGATCTTGATAAACCTATCTTTCTTTTTCTTTCCACTTCTCTAATCGGAGGCCTACCTCCATACTTCCCACTGTTTTGTACTCACAAGTTTCTTTCGCTAAAACCCTTCCTCCTTACAGATTACCTTAATACAACCTGTCTTCACAGGGTAGCTAGGAAAACAACACATTTGGGAGAATATGACAGACACACTTACACAAAATTTCGTGACCACTACACACAGAGTTACGTGCTGTGCAGCATGTTAGTTGCATAATATATTGTGGGGGAAGAGAACCTCAAAGCATGTATAGCACATCGGCTGAGAAGGTGACAGACAAATAAGCATACATGAAAAATTGAATCAATAAAACACAGTCCTCATTTCAAAAAGAGAGAGTTCTAATGTGAAAATAAAATCACAAATATGAAAAATTAAACTTTATTTGTTAAAGGATGAGGTCACAAATTAAGACACTTGAGAACTGATGATTAACCAGTTAAATATACATTGTAATATAAAATCAAACAATGGAAAATCCATGATGGAATAATGAGAATGTTATGAAAAGGATAGATTGCTACTCACCATACAGTGGAGATGCTGAGTCACAGACAGGCACAACAAAAAACTCTGCTGGACATGTAAGACTTCAGCCAAAATGCCTTCTTCTGAACCAGAAAACATACACACACAACATTCAACCAAACACAATTCACACATACACAACCACTGTGTCTGGCTGCCGAAGCCAGAGGAGTAAATATTAATACAAGACAAACCTGAAGAAGGTAGGAATGTAGACAAGGTAATGATCACCAGAGTCAAACGTAGAAGGAGTAACATCTTTGTAATATAAATATTATGAGTATTCAGAGATGCTTGCACATACCACTCAGTATTCATCTCGATAAGTACCTATAAGATGGTCAAAATATATGACAGATTACAAATAGGGATCATGGATCACAGACTGCAGAAGGAATCACATCTCTACTATTATAACTCTCCAGACCTGCAACTTGCTTTCACTGTATCACCAGGATACCACACAACTGCAGCAGTGATCCAACCATTACCACTAATAGCTGCATCATTCTTCATACATGTAAAATTAAGTACACACCTGCAAAACATGAAAGACCCTTGCTGAATCATTTGCGCTCCGACTTAACTACTTGTAGTAACTTCTGTATCATCAATGGCCTTATACGGCATCAGATGAGGACACCTAAATCTCCTGCTATAATGTGGCATCTCTGTTCGCCGTCCAATGCTGTTGCACATGCAGTTGAAAGATGACTGATGCATTCACATATAGCCTCATGGCAGCCTTCAGCCTTATCAACTTCCAGCTGCAAATAAAATCGTGAGTGACTCTAAGTAAAACTAGAGAATCATGCAAGCACCAAACCCAAAGTGACGTCAGCACACTACTGCGCAAGAGCATACCATGCACTGCAGCTCACAGAGATGACCAGAGGTGCCCCATACATAGAGCATCCCAGGGTGCCCCTGAGAGCTACGATCAAGAAAAATCTTGGTTTTGGCAAGACTGATCATAGAACCAAGTTAAACATATTATAACAAAGTGGAGCATGTGAAAAACAGCTACTGGTAGGTGTTATCACACAAGGTGAAGCTTTCATTATTAAGTGCAATACCAGCACAGAACTGTTAAGAGGTGTAAATATTAATGCAAAACAAGTCGTGAGAAAGATGAGAATGTACAAAAGGCAATAATCACCAGAGTCAAACAGAAAAGGAGTAACATCTTCTACTGATGAGAGCCTAAGCTGGGTAAGATAATTCATATAGGAATTGAAAAATGATGGTGCAGTGTACCAAAAGGCAACATCTGAGGAGGGGATAGGGTAAGCTGATCTATGGAAAGCATGACTGACACCTTAGGTCACATGGATCTGCAGAAGGAAGGACCCGTACTGCTTTCACAATGGGAAAGTTATAAAAGGACACAGGCATCTCAGACAAAAATGTAATTGAGAAGTTATCTGCCCACATAATGAGGTGTAAAATTGCACAGGAAGTATGTTGGCATTAAAGTGTTCTCCGGATTCAAGTAATGTGGTAGGGACCTGGTTGATTATACTTCATAAATTTGAGTACATTTCTACCTTAGTTTAAGGATGCAAATATATGAGATTGGGAATAGGTAAATGGATTGTTGATTCCAATGCCAGAAGTAACTTTTTGTGTGAATGAATTAAGCAAAATAATTTAAATTGCAAATAAGCATAAAAAAGATAACCTTGCCAAGACCTGAAGTAAAGAGAACAGGATAATAAACCTGCCTCATCTATATGCAGGAAATAAAACAAGATAATTAGTTAAGTGTAATGTCTCGAGAAACCTGCAAAAAAATTGGTGCATATTGCGATCCCCATAGCTAAGTGACGTAGAGATTGTGTAACCCAGATAATAAGAACAAAAGGAAAACACTAAAGTATAATCTCAAAATTAAAATGTCCAAACTACAAATACCCATGATAAACAAGAACTGCAATGAAAGAAACTACATGCGAGTCCCATAGGGGCCTGATCTGAAAATAGCTTTTGTGTTTGGTAAACTTATGACATGAAGTAACTGGTGAAATATGAACCGAGCTAAATGAAACTTTATGCAAGTCCCAGAGGGACAAGAAATATAAACAGCATTAATACAAGATGTATCAAAAAGAATCATCTGCTTTGGAACATCTACATTTCTGAAACTAATAAACATATAAAATGAATTTTGTTTTTTATTTAATGGGAAACAGAAAAAGCTTTTTTCATACTTTTCCATAGGAGTTCAATATGTCCCCATTGAGATGCAAGGCAGTTGTCAATGCAGTATTCAAACTGTTCCCACACTGCAGCGAGCATTTCTCAAGTTACAGTTGCTGTTATGTGATGTTTCAGTTCATTCATTGTTGTTGGTAACAGAGGCAAATAAACGGAGTCTTTTATAAACCCCCACAAGAAATAATGACATACAGTCAGGTCCGGTGACCTTGGAGGCGAGTAATGTAAGGTTGAATCATTTGGTCCAGTGCGACCCATACTTGTTCAGTAATCCTTTGATTTGAAAATTCCCACACTTCCAGATGTCTGTGTAGTGGTGCCCCATTCTGTTGGTAAATGAAGTCGTTTGAATCAGTCTCCAACTGTGGGAAAAGAAAGTTTTAAAACATATCAAGACATGTGCCTCCTCTAACAATGTTGTTGGCAAAGAAAAGTGGACCATACACCTTTTCCAATGAAACTGCACAAAACACATTAAATTCTGGAGAGTCCCTCTCATGTTGCACAGCTTCATATGGTTGTTCTGACCCCGTATTCTCAAATTATGATGGTTCACCTTTCCATTCAAATGGAATGTTGCCTCATCACTACACTAAGTGTGGGAGAAAACTGTCATCCTCCCATCTTGCTAAGAATGAAATTACATAATTGCACATGATCTTGTCTGTCACCTTCACAAAGAGTTTGGAATAGCAGAATTTTGTATGGTTTCATGTGTAAACATTGACGCAACACATGCCAGATGGACATCGCGGGCATGTTGAGCCATCAAGCTGCACATTTCTGCAGACTCCTAGTGAAACTATGGCGGATGCGTTTCATGTCTGTGTCAAATACTCAGGGACGACCCAATGATTTGCCTTTACACAAACAACCTGTGTCGCAGAATTGTTCATGCCATCGTCTAATGCTCTGTGCTGTAGGAGGATTCACACCATACATAGTACACAAGTCACGCTAAACAGTTTTACTAGAATTGAAGCAGGTGCACACTGCTGCTACCTAGTGGGCACATTGTAAAACTTGACAGTTTGCTCTTTCCAACAGTACACTGTTCATGCACATATCTCAAATAACATAATAGTTATGATTTTTTAAAAATCTGATGAATCTTTTTGATACACCCTGTATTTTGGAAAGTTATAACATTACATAACTCTCTGAAAAATGATGTTTATGGTCAATGTGTTAAACCTTTCAGAATTACGTGTATGTGCACAACATCTTTTGTCTCTGTGGGAATATGAGGTGTAACATGTCACTCACTGAATGTGATGCTCCACATCCTTGATCTCCATTGGCTGCTGAAAGTCGTTCATAGGTTAAAGTAGTAGGTAAGTAGTAAGAAATCCACTTTTGGGAGGTTTTCGACAGTTTGTGCAGATCGGATCTATACCAATCCTGTGCTATCAGCGGTGAGGGCCACGACTTCTACCTTAAGGGTGGAGTCGTTTGCCCCGTAGGGCCATGGTAAAGGGCAAGGAGCGCAAGTACCACCCCCCCCCCCTCCACCCCCGAGTTCAAATAAATCATCACCAAAAAGACAACAGATGATCAAATTTTATTATAAAAACTGGTACGAGTCTCTCATGAGATGCACTCATGCAAACATCTGGCAGGAATTTTATGCCTAGGTAGTTGATCAATTAGAAGAAGTTAGGATTGTACGTTGTAGGAAATACATTGAGTTCAACTTCTCAGGTGTGATATTCCACTAGGGAGAAGAAAAAGTCTTTCATTATCATCAACACTGAAGATAGAAGTTCAAAGAGAGAAGCTGATTCATGGTGCAAAGTCATTGTGTAGCAGGATCCTTGCAGCATTGATATTCTATGTTGAGTGACAGAATATGTAAGAAAATTAGAAACTTCAGTAAAAGCTGCAGATCAACTACTGGGCTGTTTCAACAGCCCATTCCTATCACCCTCAGTAGGAAAATAAGCCACGAAACATTCCAGTTGTATACAACAGAGGGTGCCTCCCACTATGAAATGTTCTGCTGCCCATATCTGTCCAGTGCATGGTCAACTATTCTTTTAAACTTGAGCCATTGTTCTTTTACATGTTCCTATCCTGTGCTGATAGTTTCTAGTTTCTCACTGGGACGTGACACTACTGATTTTTTAATCTAGTTTACTTAACTATTGAACGTAAAATAACAACTCCATTTCAGCTACCCCATATTCATGATATTTTTAATGCTTGGGAAAAACTAAATACTTCACCACTTTCAACTGTGCAAAGGGTAACCATCAGATGCTGTTGAATGAGGATGATAAGAGTGAAAACAGCCAAGCCCCAGAAATATTATGCAGTAACAGAGCTTCTTTCAGAGAAGTTCATTTTACCGGTGTTTTGTCAAGGGGTTCTACTGGAGAGTGAATTGTCACATTAATTGCTGAAGAAATTGAACAAACTACAAACAGTCAACACAGCTGGAAGCAGATTTCCACAGATTAAAAGGAAAAGTAGTTAGCCCCCGTGAACTTACAGTATCCATATTTTATTAAGCAGTTCATAACCACAACAGACACTTGTAAGCAAGTAATGGGCACTTTACTGAGTCAAGGAGAATTAGGACAGTGTAGACACCAAAAAAGGATATGGTACAACTGAGTGAAAGCTGTTGCCATAATGTAGCAGTGCGTAAGTAAGTGATCAGTCATCAAGATCAATGAAATGAAACTGTCAGAATACGCTTTTGAGATTATATACAAAAAGGACTCACAAAACACAGTGACAGATGGGTTATCATGTTAACCAGAAGTGGTCCCAGTTTCAGTCATTAGTTGTGTGAAAGAGGTCGACAGGGGACCAGTGATTAGTGAAGAATAGAAATGACCTATTTCGAATCAATAGGTGAACATCAAGGGGTCAGCCACACATACGGCCATCTTAAAAGGTATATATCATGGATGTAGATGTAGATGCAGATGTAGAAATGAGTTGATTTGACGTTGTACGAGTTGGCAGAAGAACAAATTATGCAGGAAATGAACAAAATGTCTTTAGTTGTGACCGAAATATCTACCCAGGTATTTGCTCATTATGATATTGATGTGATCTGTTAGCTACAGAGAAAGGGGATAGGTACATCCAAATTTTTCAGGATGCCCTCACAAAATTTAGTGTAGAACTAAAGTCTTTCTCCTCTCTCATTCCCACCACCAAGCCAATACTCTCCCATAACCTTTCATCTGTTCCTTTCCCTACAATCACATTAAAATCCATTGTGATTATTTGATTATTATCTCCTTTTACATACTGAATTACCTGCGCAATACCCTCACATACTCTATCTCTTTATCCTCCACTTGCAACGTCAATACGTATACCTAAACTACTGCCATCGGTTTTGTCTTGTTGTTGCTCCTGATGGGCACATCTCATTACTGAACTGTCACAGTACCATACTCTTTGCCTTATCTTCCTGTTTATGACTAATCCTACTCACTTTACACTGTGTTCTGAGATTACCGTATTCGTCTGACCAAAAATTCTCAACTTCTTCCATTTAGCTTTACTTAGCCCAATTACATATAAACTGAGTCTTTGCACTCCTTTCTCCAGATTTTCTAGGTTCCCTATCACATTCAGATTTCTGATATTCTATACTCTGAGTCATAGAATGCTATCTGTTTGTTGTTTATTCAGTCTTTTTCTCATGGTTACCTTCTCCTTGGCAGTCCCTACTGGACATCTGAATGGTTTATTAATCCAGAATCTTTTGACAACAAATAGATTACGATGACACTTTCTCAATTACAGGCAAAAAGTCTTGTCGATAAACATTGTGTGTCTTTAGTGCAGTGGTTTCCATTGCAGTCTGCATTTTCAAGCCATTGATTATTGCTGATTCTCCCACCTTTATAGGTACAGTTCCTACTCCAAGGGCAAGAGGATACCCCAAACCTGTCTGCTCTTCTGTCCTCTTTCAGGTGCCTTTTGTATAACTACTCCTCCATTTTTAACCATTTCTTTGGTATCCATGTCAGACAATGATATGGAGCTCATATTAAAGCACTAACTAAAGTATTGCCAGTGTGCAGTTCTTCAATGCTGCTAAAAGTGCTGCTCTCATATCTGGTACACAACACCACCGCCTCTGCTTTGGACATGAAGGGAGCTATCTCTGTAGAGCATCAAATATAGTCTCTGTCCATTCTAACTACACAAATTAGCAGATCCTTACTATAGACTTATTTTCTCTTGGATTGTTTTTAGTTATTTACTTGAAACTATGGTAAGAGAACTTGTGCTACTAACTGGTTTTGCTTGGAACCTTTCACCTATGACTATTATGTTGCTTTAGTTTGTAACTTTTTTTTTTTAGTTTGTAACTTTTTGTGCCTGTATCTGATATTCCAGTGCTTTTACCATGCGACTGTAATAAATCAGTGTTAGTACAAACACATATGAAGAATAAGGATCATTTAGCTACAGATCAAAACATGAGCCTGTTTCAGTTAGTGAACTCAATGTCCAGAATTGGTTCTGCAATCACCAATGTAAGTGCTTCCCATTACAACAGCTCATAAAGTTCTTACTGCAACCCAACAAACATTGTATATAAAATATATGCCTGGCAGGAGTGAAATCTAGCCTTATACCCACAATCATAATATAAAAAAGGAGCTTTCTTATCTTCTGACTGAATGTCCTCATGCCACAGAAGGAGACTTTGTTGCAAATCAGTGTTATAAACTGTAAGAAAGCGACAGCAATCAGCAGCATTATCATTTTCTAAGACAGTTAAATGGGATATAGTTGATTTTTATTGCAACACACACATTTATACAGTCTCTGTATGCTTAACGTATCTTTGATTCAAAACAAACATGATTATCCCTGTTTGTAACTATGGAGCAACAATCCCTACCAAGGTGAACACCGAGTGCAATTTCAGCTGGACACTGGTGCCTCTGTCTCTCTTATAAAGCACCAATATTTATGAAAAGGACAGTTGCAACTCACCATATAGCGGAGATGCTGAGTTACAGATAGACACAACAAAAAGATTGTCACAATATAAGCTTTAGGCCAATAAGGTCTTTGTCGAAAATAGATGACACACACACACACACACACACACACACACACACACACACACGACTGCAGCCTCTCGCAGCAAAAGTCACACTACGAGCAACAGCAGCAGTGCATGACGGGAATGGCAACTAGGTGGGGGTAAGGGGGAGGCTGGGTCAGGGAGGAGGAGGGATTAGCAGGATGTGGTGGGGGACAGTGAAGTGCTGCTTGGGAGCGCGCAAGGACGAGGTGGAGAGATGGTAGAGTAACTAGGTGCAGTCGGGAGGTTAGACGGAAGGCATGGGAGGGGGGGATTGCGGAAAAGGAGAGAAGTAAAAAAAGAAAAAACAGGGTGCATTGGTGGAATAATGGTTGTGCAATGGAATGGGAACAGGGAAGGGGCTGGACGGGTGAGAAAAATGACGAACAAAGGTTGAGGCCAGGAGGGTTACAGTAACGTAGGATATATTGCACAAAGAGGTCCCATCTGCGCAATTCAGAAAAGCTGGTGTTGGTAGGAAGGATCTATATGGCACAGGCTGTGAAGCACTCACTGAAATGAAGGACGTCGAGTTGGGCAGCGTGCCCAGCAACAGGGTGGTCCGCTTGTTTCTTGGACACAGTTTGTCAGTGGCCATTCATGTGGACAGACAGCTTGTTTGCTTGTAGATTACATGACTGGTTTCTCAGATAGCCCTACCTTTGATGGGATAGGTGATGTTTGTGACCGGACTGGAGTAGGTGGTGGTGGGAGGATGTATAGGATATGTCCTGCATCTAGGTCTGTTGCAGGGATATTAGCCATGAGGTAAGGGGTTGGGAGCAGGAGTTGTGTTGTAGTTTCTGTGGACGCGGAATACCACTATGGAAGGGGTGGGAAGGATAGTGGGCAGAACATTTCTCATTTCAGGGCATGACAAGAGGCAGTTGAAACCCTGGCAGAGAATGTAATTCAATTGCTACAGTTCTGGGTGGTACTTACAAGGGGAAGACCTCAGACACGGCCAACCGATTCAGCTCAAATTTGGCAGGTCGCTTGTGGACAACCTAAAACGAAGGAATCTAAGGTATTTTGGGTCAACACCCCCGCGTTTTTGGGAAAATCATCCCTTAAGGTTATGACGAGCAATCGACTCAAAATTAGCAGGATCGATAGATAATTGTAAATAGAACATTTTTAATCATCAGGTATGGGGTCTGAAAAAACATACTTTTCCAGAAATCTAGGTAAGAAACTTTTACAACTGCCGCTTCTGTACCCGACAGCACAGATAGCGCAACGGCCAAGGTAATGTCGGCACAGCAGCTCAGTGTGTTTGGTCAGAGGGTTAGCTGCCCTCTGTAATAAAAAACTGAGTTAATCAACCGAGAATGACCTTCAACAGACGTCTTACGACGTCCACCCCGAGCAGATGCAACAAACGAAAATGGAAAAAAAAAAAGGTTCCTTTCCTTGATTTCTGGAAAAGTTTGCGTTTGCGGACCCCATACCTGGTGATGAAAAACACTCTATTTACAATTATCTATCGATCCCTCCAATTTTGAGTCAATTGCTCATCATAACTTTTAGGGGCAATTTTCTCAAAATTGCGGGGTTGTTGACCCAAAATAGCTTTAGAGTCCTTTGTTTTAGGTTGCACACAAGCGACCTGCCAAATTTGAGCCGAATCGGTTGGCCGTGTCTGAGGCCTTCCCCTTGTTAGTTATGAGGGGAATGCTCCTCTATGGCCATACGGTGAGACTTTGTGAGGTTGTGGGAGACTGGAAAGATAAGGCTTGGGAGATTTGTTTTTGTACAAGGCTGGGAGAATAATAACAGTTTGTGAAGGCTTCTGTGAGACCCTCAGTATAGTTCGAGAGGGACTGCACATCACTGCAGATGCAACGACCACAGTTGGTTAGGCTTATGGAAGGGACTTCATGGTATGGAATGGGTGGCAACTGTCAAAGTGGAGGTATTGCATGCAATTAGTAGATTTGACGTGGGCAGAGATATTCATGAGGCCATCTCTGAGGTGGAGGTCAACATCTATGAAGGTGGTTTGATGGGTTCAGTAGGACCAAGTGAAAGAAATGGGGCAGAAGCTGCTGAGGTTTTGGAGGAAAGAGGATAGAGTGTCCTTACCCTTGATCCAGATTGCAAAGATGTCATCAACGAATCTGAACCAGGTGAGGGGTTTAGGATTCCGGGTGTTTAGGAAGGATTCCTCTAGATGGCCCATGAATAGGTTAGCATAGGATGGTGCCACACAGTGTCCATGGCCATATCCCAGATTTGTTTGTAGATAATGCTTTCAAAGGAGAAGTAATTGTGGGTGAGGATATAGTTGGTCATGGCGACTAGGAAGGAGGTTGTTGGTTTGGAATATGTCAGGCATTGGGAAAGGTACTGTTCAACAGCGGTAAGGCCATGGGCATTGGGGATGTTAGTGTAAAGGGAAGTGGCATCAACAGTAATGAGCAGGGCACCGTGTGGTAAAGGAACAGGAACTGTGGAGAGTCATTGGAGGAAATGGTTGTCATCTTTTGTAAAGGAGGGTAGGTTTCAGGTAATAAGCTGAAGCTGTTGGTCTATGAGAGCAGAGATTCTCTCAAAGGGGGCACAGTAACCGGCCACAATGGGAAGACCTGGATGGTTGGGATTATGGACTTTAGGAAGCACGTGGAAGGTAGGAATGCGGGGAGTGGCAGGGGTAAGCAGAGAGATGGACTTCAGGGAGAGGTTCTGGGATGGGCTTAAGGATTTGAGGAGAGACTGGAGGTCCTGCTGGATTTCGGGAATGGGGTCACTGTGGTAAGGTTTGTAGGTGGATGTATCTGACAGCTGGCTGAGTCCTTCCGCCAGGTAATCCTTGCAGTTCAGAACAACAGTGGTGGAGCCTTTGTCCGCAGGTAAGATTATAAGGCCGGAATCAGTTTTTAGAAGGTGAACTGCAGTTCTTTCTGCAGATGTAGGGTTAATTACCATGTTGAGGGATTTGGGGAATGATGGTGAGGCAAGGTCTGATATTAAGAAAGTCTGGAAAGCAAACGGAGTGATTTGGGGGCAGTGGGGGTGTATCACAGTTGGACAGAGGAGTGAACTCAGTCAGGCAGGGTTCAACACTGGTCTTTGGTCGAGTCTGATTGGTAGGGTTGGTGGCGAATAAGTGTTTCCACTGTGGAGAAGGAGAAAAGATCTTTAACAAGTCCTGCATGATTGAACTTGGGTGTGGGGCAAAAGGTGAGGCCTTCGGAAAGGACTGATATTTCTGTAGGGGCTAAGATTTCTGGAGTAAAGGTTCATGACAGTGTTTCTGTTTAGGTTATGGATTCTGTGTGGCAGTGGGAGGGAGTTTTGGATGGTGAGCTAAATTTAGGAGACCTGTGAAACAGGGTTTGTCAGCTATGAGGGGATGTGGGGGAGGTTTGCAGGTTGTTGTCGAGGTGACGGACAGTGGTCCTCAAAAGCAGGAGTAGGATGTGAGCAGGGTGGAGATTTTTGAGGTGGTGTTGTGCAAGTTCTACATCTACATCTACATCTACATGGATACTCTGCAAATCACATTTAAATGCCTGGCAGAGGGTTCATCGAACCACCTTCACAATTCTCTATTATTCCAGTCTCGTATGGTGTGCGGAAAGAATGAACACCTATATCTTTCCGTACAAGCTCTGATTTCCTTTATTTTATCTTGGTGATCATTACTCCCTATGAAGGTCAATGTCAACAAAATATTTTCGCATTCAGAGGAGAAAGTTGGTGATTGTAATTTTGTGAGAAGATTCCGTCGCAACGAAAAACGCCTTTTTTTTAATGATGTCCAGCCCAAATCCTGTATAATTTCTGTGACACTCTCTCCCATATATCGCGATAATACAAAACATGCTGCCCTTCTTTGGACTTTTTCGATGTACTCCGTCAGTCCTATCTGGTAAGGATCCCACCGCGAAGCAGTATTCTAAAAGCGTAGTGTAGGCAGTCTCCTTAGTAGGCTTGTTACATTTTCTAAGTGTCCTATCAATAAAACGCAGTCTTTGGTTAGCCTTCTCCACAACATTTTCTATGTGTTCCTTCCAATTTAAGTTGTTCGTAATTGTAATACCGAGGTATTTAGCTGAATTTACGTCTTTCAGATTAGACTGATTTATTGTCTAACCGAAGTTTAACGAGTTCCTTTTAGCACTTATGTGGATGACCTCACACTTTTCGTTATATAGGGTCAACTGCCACTTTTCGCACCATTCAGATAACTTTTCTAAATCAATTTGCAGTTTGTTTTGGTCTTCTGATGACTTAATTAGTCGATAAAAGACAGTGTCTTCTGCAAACAACTGAAGACAACTGCTCAGATTGTCTCCAAAATCATTAATATAGATAAGGAACAGCAAAGGGCCAACAACACTACCTTGGGGAACACCAGAAATCACTTCTGTTTTACTCAATGACTTTCCGTCAATTACTACGAACTGTGACCTCTCTGACAGGAAATCACAAATCCAATCACGCAACTGAGACGATATTACATAAGCACGCAATTTCACTATGAGCCACTTGTGTGGTACAGTGTCAGAAGCCTTCCAGAAATCCAGAAATATGGAACTGATCTGAAATCACTTGTCAATAGCACTCAACACTTCATGTGAATAAAGAGATAGTTGTGTTTCACAGGAACAACATTTTCTAAACCCTTGTTGACTGTGTGTCAATTGACTGTTTTCTTAGAGGTAATTCATAATGTTCGAACACAATATATGTTCTAAAATCCTGCTGCATATCGACATTAATGATATGTGCCTGTAATTTAGTGGATTGGGCCTGTAATTTAGTGGATTACTCCTACTACCTTTCTTGAATATCGGTGTGACCTGTGCAACTTTCCAGTCTTTGGGAACAGATCTTTTGTCGAGCCAACGGTTGTATATGATTGTTAAGTATGGAGCTAATGCATCAGCATACTCTGAAAGGAACCTAATTGGTATACAGTCTGGACCAGAAGACTTGCTTTTATTAAGTGATTTAAGTTGCTTCACTACTCTGAGGATATTTACGTCTACGTTACTCATGTTGCTGTAGTTCCTGGAGGGCAAGAGTTTCAATGTGTGGTATGTGTTCCAAGAATTTGGGATTGCAAAGCAGAAGAATTTTACGGATGGAGAGAAGGTATTGCCAGGAGGTCTGGGCTTGTCTGATATGGTTTTGCAGGACTATGTTGGTGAGAACTAAGGATTGGCAGAATCTGAACAGATGGAAGTCATTGTTAAAGGAGGGGTGGCAGCTGGAGATGGATAATTTGATATTGAGGCCATTTGGGAGGATTCCATGAGCCAAGCAACAACTCAGTAAGACAAAGTAAGACCCATATCAGGTTATTGGTTTACAAGTGTTGATACCAACGAAGTGTAGCCTTATTACATACAGTGGACAAGATGTTGTGCCAGTAAGCCAAACTGTAGTCGTCTCCGCCAGTAACAAGGAAGTCAGATCCAACTTGACATCACTTGTGACACCAAATCCTAAGACGTTGTGTGTGTGTGTGTGTGTGTGTATATATATATATATATATATATATATATAAAAAAACAAAGATGAAGTGACTTACCGAACAAAAGCGCTGGCAGGTCGATAGACACACAAACAAACACAAACATACACACAAAATTCAAGCTTTCACAACAAACTGTTGCCTCATCAGGAAAGAGGGAAGGAGAGGGGAAGACGAAAGGAAGTGGGTTTTAAGGGAGAGGGTAAGGAGTCATTCCAATCCCGGGAGCGGAAAGACTTACCTTAGGGGGAAAAAAGGACAGGTATACCCCCCACTTCCTTTCGTCTTTCCCTCTCCTTCCCTCTTTCCTGATGAGGCAACAATTTGTTGCGAAAGCTTGAATTTTGTGTGTATGTTTGTGTTTGTTTGTGTGTCTATCGACCTGCCAGCGCTTTCGTTCGGTAAGTCACCTCATCTTTGTTTTTATATATAATTTTTCCCACGTGGAATGTTTCCCTCTATTATATATATATATATATATATATATATATATATATATGTGTGTGTGTGTGTGTGTGTGTGTGTGTGTGTGAAAGCACCCATGTGATTTAGCAACTGACCTGCCTACACTGTGAAGCTTTCTATGTGGGAATGACCAGCAACAAACTGTCCATTCGCACGAATGGACACAGGCAGACAGTGTTTGTTGGTAATGAGGATCACCCTGTGGCTAAACATGCCTTGGTGCGCAGCCAGCACATCTTGGCACAGTGTTACAGCGTCCGGGTCATCTGGATACTTTCCACTAACACCAACCTGTCAGAACTCCTGAGATGAGAACTTGCCCTTCAGTATATCCTCTCTTCTCGTTATCCACCAGGCCTCAACCTCCACTAATTTCAAGTTGCCGCCGCTCATACCTCACCTGTCTTTCAACATCTTTGCCTCTGTACTTCTGCCTCGACTGACATCTCTGCCGAAACTCTTTGCCTTTACAAATGTCCGCTTGTGTCTGTGTATGTGCGGTTGGATATGGGTGTGTGTGTGTGTGAGTGTATACCTGTCCTTCTTTCCCCCTAAGGTAAGTCTTTCCACTCCCGGGATTGGAATGACTCCTTACCCTCTGCCTTAAAACCGACATCCTTTCGTCTTTCCCTCACCTTCCCTCTTTCCTGATGAAGCAACCGTTGGTTGCGAAAGCTTGAATTTTGTGTGTGTATCGACCTGCCAGCGCTTTCACTTGGTAAGTCACATCATCTTTGTTTTTAAGATATATTTTTCCCACTTGGAATGTTTCCCTCTATTATATTTGTTTCATTCATTTGAAGCCAACAATTACGTTTGTTATTGTCACTGTTGCATTTTGAAATCTTTTCTGATGTCTTCTTTTCTCTCTGTTTTTGCCACTAGTTTCACTTTGTATTCACCTTCTCTTTTTTACCGTAATCTACAATACAATTTTATCCCGCCTATATATACTCAATAAAACGTAACCCAATTCCAAACCATAACCAAAAATTTTTTTTTTCCACTTTCAACACTACCGCTGCTATAAAATCCACCATTCCTAGTTCACAAACAGTTCCTTTCACCTATTAAACAACCATTTTGGCTAGTTCTAATAACTTTCGCTTTATTTCCATTTCCGTTTTTCCCACATCACTGATCAATTTTAGGTGCTTCCCACAGGTTTTAACGTCATTATTTCTTCGTCAGACAATTATTAGCCTCATTTTCTTAATCTGCCACCACAAAACCACTTCTTTTAATACATTTACATGCAGTTTTTTCGAAATTTTCCCGAATTTCTCCACCCTTTACGTGTTTTGGCGGCAACACAACCACCTAACCTTTGTGCACATCGTTGTCTACCAACCCAAGTTCACCACAGGATCAACATAGCCCAGCTTTAACCAACACTTTTTCGCCTTTTTTCACTCCAGATCTCCAGTTGCTTTCTAGTTCTCCTTTATCTCTCCCCATATATTTTTATTTTCATTTTCGTTTCAGCCTCATGTTACACTTTCCACCTTCTAATACCATGTCACCCTCACAACATCCCCACAACGACCCCATTAAGTTTTATTTACATTCCCTCCGCAAACATGCCTTCGCCCTAGCCAGGTCACGCTTCCATATTTCATTTTCTCGGGCTTGTCTGACATTTGGCATTACCCCCAAAGGCCTCACACTTAAAATTCCCATCTCTGGCTGCAAGCCTTCTTCCCATCAGTCCCTATACCAATTCCAAACTGAACAATCCATTGCCCTCATCCACCTAATCCTTCACCTACACATCAACTCAGCCAATGAACACACCCGTCAACTCCTATCCTTAATAAAAGTCCTTAATCTTTCCTCCCCCACATCCACACCAGCTGTTCAGAGCATCCTCCTACAGGCCAACCGCAAATTAGAACAGCATGCCACCCTCCACCTCAAAAAACTATCCAATCTCCTGGCTTCCCACCTCCGGAAAGGCAACTCACTCACCCTTCACAATCTTTCCAACAAACCTCAATCCCCTCTCATTGCACACAAACCCAGTCTCTCCCATCTACTTCATCTCCCACTCCCAGCTCCACTCACTCCAAAACCTCAAAATTCCAATTAACAAAATCTGGAACTACAACACCCTATTTCAGTAGTTAACCTTTCCTCCAAACCTCTCTCCCAATCCGAAACCTCTGTCCTATCCAAAGGCCTCACCTTCAGCCCCACTCCCAGATTCAACCAAACAGCCCTTGTCAAAGATTTACTATCCTACACTCGTACTCTCAGCTGGAAATATCACTTTGCCACAAAGATAAATGATCCTAATCTTACTTCTAATGATCCAAATCCCCAAGACACTGTCCAAATTGAACCCTGCCTGGAACAGTTTCGTCCTCCGTCACAGCGGGACCCACCTCCTCTTCCTCAAAATCACCCTCTCCAAACCTTCCAAGAATTTCTGACTTCCAGCCTTGCCTCTCAATCCTTCGTAAAAAACCTTAATCCTACTCCCAACATCACCACTGCTGAAGCATCACCGATCCATCGTCATTCTTCCGGCGGACAAAGGTTCCACGACCGTGGTACTTGATCATCTGGAGTATGTGGCTGAGGGACTGCGTCAGCTTTCAGACAACACCACATACAAAGATTGCCAAGGTAATCCAATTCCTGATGTCCAGGCGGAGCTTCAAGGAATCCTCAGAACCTTAGGCCCCCTACAAAACCTTTCACCTGACTCCATCAAACTTCTGACCCCATCGACACCCCGCACCCCTACCTTCTACCTTCTTCCTAAAATTCAGAAACCCAATCATACCAGCTGCCCCATTGTAGCTGGTTACCAAGCCTCCACAGAACATATCTCTGCCTTCGTAGATCAACACCTTCAACCCATTACATGCAGTCTCCCATCCTTCATCAAAGACACCAACCACTTTCTCGAACGCCTGGAATCCTTACCCAATCTGTTACCCCCGGAAACCATCCTTGTAACCATTGATGCCACTTCGTTATACACAAATATTCCACACGTCCAGGGCCTCACTGTGATGGAGCACTTCCTTTCACGCCGATCACCTGCCACCCTACCTAAAACCTCTTTCCTCATTACCTAGCCAGCTTCATCCTGACCCACAACTTCTTCACTTTTGAAGGCCAGACATACCAACAATTAAAGGGAACAGCCATGGGTACCAGGATGGCCCCCTCGTACGCCAACCTATTCATGCGTCGCTTAGAGGAAGCCTTCTTGGTTACCCAGGCCTGCCAACCCAAAGTTTGGTACAGATTTATTGATGACATCTTCATGATCTGGACTCACAGTGAAGAAGAACTCCAGAATTTCCTCTCCAACCTCAACTCCTTTGGTTCCATCAGATTCACCTGGTCCTACTCCAAATCCCATGCCACTTTCCTTGACGTTGACCTCCACCTGTCCAATGGCCAGCTTCACACGTCCGTCCACATCAAACCCACCAACAAGCAACAGTACCTCCATTATGACAGCTGCCAACCATTCCACATCAAACGGTCCCTTCCCTACAGCCTAGGTCTTTGTGGCAAACGAATCTGCTCCAGTCCGGAATCCCTGAACCATTACACCAACAATCTGAAAACAGCTTTCGCATCCCGCAACTACCCTCCCGACCTGGTACAGAAGCAAATAACCAGAGCCACTTCCTCATCCCCTCAAACCCAGAACCTCCCACAGAAGAACCACAAAAGTGCCCCACTTGTGACAGGATACTTTCCAGGACTGGATCACACTCTGAATGTGGCTCTCCAGCAGGGATACGACTTCCTCAAATCCTGCCCTGAAATGAGATCCATCCTTCATGAAATCCTCCCCACTCCACCAAGAGTGTCTTTCCGCCATCCACCTAACCTTCGTAACCTCTTAGTTCATCCCTATGAAATCCCCAAACCACCTTCCCTACCCTTGTAACCGCCCCCGGTGTAAAACCTGTCCCATGCACCCTTCCACCACCACCTACTCCAGTGCTGTAACCCGGAAGGTGTACACGATCAAAGGCAGAGCCACGTGTGAAAGCACCTATGTGATTTACCAACCGACCTGCCTACACTGTGAAGCTTTCTATGTGGGAATGACCAGCAACAAACTGTCCATTCGCATGAATGGACACAGGCAGACAGTGTTTGTTGGTAATGAGGATCACCCTGTGGCTAAACATGCCTTGGTGCACAGCCAGCACATCTTGGCACAGTGTTACAGCGTCCGGGTTATCTTGATACTTCCCACTAACACCAACCTGTCAGAACTCCGGAGAAGGGAACTTGCCCTTCAGTATATCCTCTCTTCTCGTTATCGGCATGGCCTCATTCTCCGCTAATTTCAATTTGCCGCCGCTCATACCTCACCGGTCTTCCAACAACATCTTTGCCTCTGTACTTCCGCCTCGACTGACATCTCTGCCCAAACTCTTTACCTTTACAAATGTCTGCTTGTGTCTGTGTATGTGTGGATGGATATGTGTGTGTGTGTGGGCGAGTGTATACCTGTCCTTTTTTCCCCCTAAGGTAAGTCTTTCCGCTCCCGGGATTGGAATGACTCGTTACCCTCTCCCTTAAAACCCACATCCTTTCGTCTTTCCATCTCCTTCCCTCTTTCCTGACGAAACAACCGTTGGTTGCGAAAGCTCGAATTTTGTGTGTGTATCGACCTGCCAGCGCTTTCGTTTGGTAAGTCACATCATCTTTGTTTTTAGATATTTTTTTCCCACGTGGAATGTTTCGCTCTATATATATATATATATATATATATATATATATATGAATATAATAGAGGGAAACATTCCACGTGGGAAAAATATATCTAAAAAGAAAGATGATGAAACTTACCAAACAAAAGCGCTGGCAGGTCGATAGACACACAAACAAACACAAACATACACACAAAATTCAAGCTTTCGCAACAAACTGTTGCCTCATCAGGAAAGAGGGAAGGAGAGGGGAAGACGAAAGGAAGTGGGTTTTAAGGGAGAGGGTAAGGAGTCATTCCAATCCCGGGAGCGGAAAGACTTACTTTAGGGGGAAAAAAGGACAGGTATACACTCGCACACACGCACATATCCATGTGTGGATGGATACGTGCGCGTGCGCGAGCGTACACCTGTCCCTTCCCCCCCCCCAAGGCAAGTCCCACCGCTCCCGGGATTGGAATGACTCCCCACCCTCTCCCTTAAAACCCACTTCCCTTCGTCCTCCCCTCCCCCTCCCTCTTTCCTGATGAGGCAACAGTTTGTTGCGAAAGCTTGAATTTTGTGTGTATGTTTGTGCTTGTCTGTGCGTCCATCGACCCGCCAGCGCCCTTGTTCGGCAAGTCACCTCATCTTTGTTTTTATATATAATTTCTCCCACGTGGAATGCTTCCGTCCATTATATATATATATATATATATATATATATATATATATATATATATATATATATATCTGAAACAAAGATGATGTGACTTACCAAATGAAAGTGCTGGCAGGTCGACAGACACACAAACAAACACAAACATACACACAAAATTCTAGCTTTCGCAACCAACGGTTGCCTCGTCAGGAAAGAGGGAAGGAGAGGGAAAGATGAAAGGATTTGGGTTTTAAGGGAGAGGGTAAGGAGTCATTCCAATCCCGGGAGCGGAAAGACTTACCTTAGGGGGGAAAAAGGACGGGTATACACTCGCACACACACACATATCCATCCACACATATACAGACACAAGCAGACATATTTAAAGACCAAATATATATTTCCTACGTGGAATGTTTCCCTCTATTATAACTATATATATATATATATATATATATATATATATATATATAATATAGAGGGAAACATGCCACGTGGGAAAAATATATCTAAAAAGAAAGATGATGAAACTTACCAAACAAAAGCGCTGGCAGGTCGACAGACACACAAACAAACACAAACACACACACAAAATTCTAGCTTTCGCAACCAATGGTTGCCTCGCCAGGAAAGTGGGAAGGAGAAGGAAAGACAAAAGGATATGGGTTTTAAGGGAGAGGGCAAGGAGTCACCCCAATCCCGGGAGCGGAAAGACCCACCCTAGGGGGAAAAAAGGACAGGTATACACTCGCACACACACACATATCCATCCACACATACACAGACACAAGCAGACATTTGTAAAGGCAAAGAGTTTGGGCAGAGATGTCAGTCGGGGCGGATGTACAGAGGCAAAGATGAAGTTGAAAGACAGGTGGGGTATGAGCGGCGGCAAATTGAAATTAGAAATTAGCGGAGATTGAGGCCTGGCGGATAGCGAGAAGAAAGGATATGCTGAAGGGCAAGTTCCCATCTCCGGAGTTCTGACAGGTTGGTGTTAGTGGGAAGTATCCAGATAACCCGGACGGTGTAACACTGTGCCAAGATGTGCTGGCCGTGCACCAAGGCATGTTTAGCCACAGGGTGATCCTCATTACCAACAAACACTGTCTGCCTGTGTCCATTCATGCGAATGGACAGTTTGTTGCTGGTCATTCCCACATAGAACGCTTCACAGTGTAGGCAGGTCAGTTGGTAAATCACGTGGGTGCTTTCACACGTGGCTCTGCCTTTGATCGTGTACACCTTCCGGGTTACAGGACTGGAATAGGTGGTGGTGGGAGGGTGCATGGGACAGGTTTTACACCGGGGGCGGTTACAGGGGTAGGAGCCAGAGGGTAGGGAAGGTGGTTTGGGGATTTCATAGGGATGAACTAAGAGGTTGCGAAGGTTAGGTGGACGGCGGAAAGACACTCTTGGTGGAGTGGGGAGGATTTCATGAAGGATGGATCTCATTTCAGGGCAGGATTTGAGGAAGTCGTATCCCTGCTGGAGAGCCACATTCAGAATCTGATCCAGTCCCGGAAAGTATCCTGTCACAAGTGGGGCACTTTTGGGGTTCTTCTGTGGAAGGTTCCGGGTTTGAGGAGATGAGGATATGGCTCTGGTTATTTGCTTCTGTACCAGGTCGGGAGGGTAGTTACGGGATGCAAAAGCTGTTTTTAGGTTGTTTGTGTAATGGTTCAAGGATTCCGGACTGGAGCAGATTCGTTTGCCACGAAGACCTAGGCTGTAGGGAAGGGACCGTTTGATGTGGAATGGGTGGCAGCTGTCATAATGGAGGTACTGTTGCTTGTTGGTGGGTTTAATGTGGACGGACGTGTGAAGCTGGCCATTGGACAGGTGGAGGTCAACGTCAAGGAAAGTGGCATGGGATTTGGAGTAGGACCAGGTGAATCTGATGGAACCAAAGGAGTTGAGGTTGGAGAGGAAATTCTGGAGTTCTTCTTCACTGTGAGTCCAGATCACGAAAATGTCATCAATAAATCTGTACCAAACTTCGGGTTGGCAGGCCTGGGTAACCAGGAAGGCTTCCTCTAAGCGACCCATGAATAGGTTGGCATACGAGGGGGCCATCCTGGTACCCATGGCTGTTCCCTTTATTGTTGGTATGTCTGGCCTTCAAAAGTGAAGAAGTTGTGGGTCAGGATGAAGCTGGCTAAGGTAATGAGGAAAGAGGTTTTAGGTAGGGCGGCAGTGTATACCTGTCCTTTTTTCCCCCTAAGGTAAGTCTTTCCGCTCCCGGGATTGGAATGACTCCTTACCCTCTCCCTTAAAACCCACTTCCTTTCGTCTTCCCCTCTCCTTCCCTCTTTCCTGATGAGGCAACAGTTTGTTGCGAAAGCTTGAATTTTGTGTGTATGTTTGTGTTTGTTTGTGTGTCTATCGACCTGCCAGCGCTTTTGTTTGGTAAGTTTCATCATCTTTCTTTTTAGATATATATATATATACATATATACACGCACGCAGATGATCTTAACAGGTGTATGGGCCAGAAGATAACGTTACAACATTGAAACTAGTTGCCAAAATAAAATCAACACCTTAAATACTGCTGGAGGAATTTCTTCATTTTTAATTTTTTATATATATATATATATATATATATATATATATATATATATATAAAAATTGCCCCGAGCCCACAGAAAGATTTCCACCAAAAATTCCCCAACAATGCAATCCAGTTTCACTTGCACCAAATGAAGAGGAAATCATTAAAGAAATTCATAGGTTGAAAAACAACAAAGCATCGGGTGAAGATGGAATTGTTGCAGAACTTTTAAAGGCAGCTGGTCCAAAAACCGTTAAAGAAATTACTTCAATCATGCAAAACATTTGGCAAACTGAAAAAATTCCTGATGAATGGAAAACTGCCTTGATTCACCCACTTCATAAGAAGGGAGACAAAACTGGTGTTAATAATTACAGAGGAATTTCTCTTCTTCCAGTCACATACAAAATCCTCTCTCAATGTCTTCTGAACCGAGCACAACAACAACTTGAATGGAAAATTGGCGAATATCAAGCGGGTTTCAGGCCAAATAGATCTTGCCCAGAACAGATTTTAGTCCTCAAACTAATTCTCAGACATCAAAAAATTTACAATAAAAAACTAGTTTGTACCTTTGTAGATTTTAGAAAGGCTTATGACTCCGTGGATCGTGAATCTCTTTTCCAAATTGTGAAAGAACAAGGCCTGGATCCTAAAACCACGGCAATTATCAGAGACACGCTAACTGGTACAAAATCAAAAGTAAAGTTCAGAGGAGAAATTTCAGAATCCTTTGAAATAAAAACAGGCGTGAGGCAAGGTGATGGACTCTCTCCGTTGCTATTTAACTGCGTTCTAGAAAAAGTAATACAAGAGTGGCGCGAACGAAAATTGGAGTTCAAAATTGACCAACCAGTGAAATTAGGACGAACAAATATTCGAATAGACTGTTTGGCCTTTGCAGATGACTTGGTTATTCTAACGCAGGACATCCAAATTGCTCAGAAACAAATAGAAATTCTTAAAGAAACAGCAGAAAGAGTAGGTCTCCAAATCTCATTTGAAAAAACACAGTATATGACTAGCAACAAACTGGCACCCAAACTTTAGGAAACTAAGTATGGAAAAATCAAAAGAGTTTCGCAATTCAAATATTTAGGTGAAACAATCTCAGAGACTGGTCTAGAAAAAATTGGAAATGAAATTCGTTGTCAAAAGATGGAGACAGCTTTTAGACTTACAAAAGACATCTACAACAAAAAATGTCTCTCGAGGTACTCTAAATTGAGACACTACAACACGGTCATAAAACCAGAGTGCCTTTATGGGGCTGAAACGCTAATTTTAAACAGAAGAAAGGACATTCAAGAAATCCAAAAAAGAGAAAGAAAAGTAATCAGAAAAATTCTAGGTCCAAAATATACTGAAGAAGGAACATACAGGCTAAGAGCAAATAGTGAAATTCAACAATACACCAGCATATATTCGGATATGAAAAAACGCAGATTAAAATTTTATGGGCATATTAAAAGAATGGATGCTACCAGACTAACTAAACAAGTAGTGGAATTCTACGAAAATCGAAGTAAAGCTAAATTTGAGACAATAAAATGGATTGCTGCTATAAAAGAGGACATGAAAGAGGCAGATATAAAACAAGATGAAATTCAAGACAGAAAATTATTTAGGCAAAAAATTCATGACTGGGTAGTTGGTCAAGCTGAAAAACCAAAGAAAACTGGAACCACATGGTCTGATGAAAGGAAAAGAGCTCATTCCGAGAGAATGAAAACAATTTGGGCAGAGAGAAAGTCTAAAAGAAAATAACTGAATGCCCCGTGATTGTACTTCGCGTGGTCCAGTAGGGCCCAAACGTGAATAATAATAATATATATATACATATTGGTCTTTAAATATGTCTGCTTGTGTCTGTATGTGTGGATGGATATGTGCGTGTGTGCAAGTGTATACCTGTCCTTTTTCCCCCCTAAGATAAGTCTTTCCGCTCCCGGGATTGGAATGACTCCTTACCCTCTCCCTTAAAACCCACTTCCTTTTGTCTTCCCCTCTCCTTCCCTCTCTCCTGATGAGGCAACAGTTTGTTGCGAAAGCTTGAATTTTGTGTGTATGTTTGTGTTTGTTTGTGTGTCTATCGACCTGCCAGCGCTTTTTTATATATATATATATATATATATATATATATATATATATATATAAAAAACAAAGACGATTTGACTTACCAAATGAAAGTGCTGGCAGGACGACAGACACACAATCAACCACAAACATACACACAAAATTCAAGCTTTCGCAACAAACTGTTGCCTCATCAGGAAAGAGGGAGGAGAGGGAAGGACGAAAGGAAGTGGGTTTTAAGGGAGAGGGTAAGGAGTCATTCCAATCCCGGGAGCGGAAAGACTTTCCTTAGGGGGAAAAAAGGACGGGTATACACTCGCACACACACACAGATCCATCCACACATATACAGACACAAGCAGACATATTTAAAGACCTTGTCGAGGCAGAAGTGCAGAGGCAAAGATGTTGTTGAATGACAGGTGAGGTATGAGTGGCGGCAACTTGAAATTAGCGGAGATTGAGGCCTGGTGGATAACGGGAAGAGAGGATATATTGAAGAGCAAGTTCCCGTCTCCGGAGTTCGGATAGGTTGGTGTTAGTGGGAAGTATCCAGATAACCCAGACGCTGTAACACTGTGCCAAGATGTGCTGGCCGTGCACCAAGGCATGTTTAGCCACAGGGTGATCCTCATTACCAACAAACACTATCTGCCTGTGTCCATTCATGCGAATGGACAGTTTGTTGCTGGTCATTCCCACATAGAATGCATCACAGTGTAGGCAGGTCAGTTGGTAGATCACGTGGGTGCTTTCACACGTGGCTCTGCCTTTGATCGTGTACACTTTCCGGGTTACAGGACTGGAGTAGGTGGTGGTGGGAGGGTGCATGGGACAGGTTTTACACCGGGGGCGGTTACAAGGGTAGGAGCCAGAGGGTAGGGAAGGTGGTTTGGGGATTTCATAGGGATGAACTAAGAGGTTACGAAGGTTAGGTGGATGGCGGAAAGACACTCTTGGTGGAGTGGAGAGGATTTCATGAAGGATGGATCTCATTTCAGGGCAGGATTTGAGGAAGTCGTATCCCTGCTGGAGAGCCACATTCAGAGTGTGATCCAGTCCTGGAAAGTATCCTGTCACAAGTGGGGCACTTTTGTGGTTCTTCTGTGGGAGGTTCTGGGTTTGAGGGGATGAGGAAGTGGCTCTGGTTATTTGCTTCTGTACCAGGTCGGGAGGGTAGTTGCGGGATGCGAAAGCTGTTGTCAGGTTGTTGGTGCAATGCTTCAGGGATTCCGGACTGGAGCAGATTCGTTTGCCACACAGACCTAGGCTGTAGGGAAGGGACCGTTTGATGTGGAATGGGTGGCAGCTGTCGTAATGGAGGTACTGTTGCTTGTTGGTGGGTTTGATGTGGACGGACGTGTGAAGCTGGCCATTGGGCAGATGGAGGTCAACATCAAGGAAAGTGGCATGGGATTTGGAGTAGGACCAGGTGAATCTGATGGAACCAAAGGAGTTGAGGTTGGAGAGGAAATTCTGGAGTTCTTCTTCACTGTGAGTCCAGATCATGAAGATGTCATCAATAAATCTGTACCAAACTTTGGGTTGGCAAGCCTGGGTAACCAAGAAGGCTTCCTCTAAGCGACCCATGAATAGGTTGGCGTACGAAGGGGCCATCCTGGTACCCATGGCTGTTCCCTTTAATTGTTGGTATGTCTGGCCTTCAAAAGTGAAGAAGTTGTGGGTCAGGATGAAGCTGGCTAAGGTAATGAGGAAAGAGGTTTTAGGTAGGGTGGCAGGTGATCGGCGTGAAAGGAAGTGCTCCATTGCAGCGAGGCCCTGGACGTGCGGGATATTTGTGTATAAGTGGCATCATTGGTTACAAGGATGGTTTCTGGGGGTAACGGATTGGGTAAGGATTCCAGGCGTTCGAGAAAGTGGTTGGTGTCTTTGATGAAGGATGGGAGACTGCACGTAATGGGTTGAAGGTGTTGATCTACGTAGGCAGAGATACATTCTGTGGGGGCTTGGTAACCAGCTACAATGGGGTGGCCGGGATGATTGGGTTTGTGAATTTTAGGAAGAAGGTAGAAGGTAGGGGTGCGGGATGTCGGTGGGGTCAGGAGGTTGATGGAGTCAGGTGAAAGGTTTTGTAGGGGGCCTAAGGTTCTGAGGATTCTTTGAAGCTCCGCCTGGACATCAGGAATGGGATTACCTTGGCAAACTTTGTATGTGGTGTTGTCTGAAAGCTGACGCAGTCCCTCAGCCACATACTCCCGACGATCAAGTACCACGGTCGTGGAACCCTTGTCCGCCGGAAGAATGATGATGGACCGGTCAGCCTTCAGATCACGGATAGCCTGGGCTTCAGCAGTGGTGATGTTGGGAGTAGGATTAAGGTTTTATAAGAAGGACTGAGAGGCAAGGCTGGAAGTCAGAAATTCCTGGAACGTTTGGAGAGGGTGATTTTGAGGAAGAGGAGGTGGGTCCCGCTGTGACGGAGGACGAAACTGTTCCAGGCAGGGTTCAATTTGGATAGTGTCTTGGGGAGTTGGATCATTAGGGGTAGGATTAGGATCATTTTTCTTCGTGGCAAAGTGATACTTCCAGCAGATAGTACGAGTGTAGGACAGTAAATCTTTGACGAGGGCTGTTTGGTTGAATCTGGGAGTGGGGCTGAAGGTGAGGCCTTTGGATAGGACAGAGGTTTCGGATTGGGAGAGAAGTTTGGAGGAAAGGTTAACTACTGAATTAGGGTGTTGCGGTGCCAGATTGTGTTGCTTGAAATTTTGAGGTTTTGGAGGGAGTGGAGCTGGAAGTGGGAGACTGAGTAGATGGGAGAGACTGGGTTTGTGTGCAATGAGAGGTGGTTAAGGTTTGCTGGAAAGGTTGTGAAGGGTGAGTGAGTTGCCTTTCCGGAGGTGGGAAACCAGGAGATTGGATAGTTTTTTGAGGTGAAGGGTGGCATGCTGTTCTAATTTGCGGTTGGCCTGTAGGAGGATGCTCTGAATAGCCGGTGTGGACGTGGGAGAGGAAAGATTGAGGACTTTTATTAAGGATAGGAGTTGACGGGTGTGTTCATTGGCTGAGTTGATGTGTAGGTGAAGGATTAGGTGGGTGAGGGCAATGGACTGTTCAGTTTGGAACTGGTATAGCGACTGGTGGAAAGAAGGGTTGCAGCCAGAGATGGGAATTTTAAGTGTGAGGCCTTTGGGGGTTATGCCAAATGTCAGACAAGCCTGAGAAAATAAAATATGCGAGCGTAATCTGGCTAGGGTGAAGGCATGTTTGCGGAGGGAATGTAAATAAAACTTAATGGCGTCGTTGTGGGGGTGTTGTGAGGGTGTGCATGGTATTAGAAGGTGGAAAGTGTAACATGAGATTGAAATGAAAATGAAAGATAAAAATATATGGGGAGAGATAAGGGTGAACTAGAAAGTAACTGGAGATCTGGTATGAAAAAAGGCGAAAAAGTGTTGGTTAAGTTGATCCTGTGGTGAACTTGGGTTGGTAGACAGCGATGTGCATGAAGGTTATGTGGTTGTGTTGCCGCTAAAACACGTTAAAGGACGGAGAAATTCGGGAAAATTTCGAAAAAACGTGTAAATGTATTAAATGGAGTGGTGTTGTGGTGAAAGATTACAAAAATGGGGCTAACAAATGTGAATAATGACGTTAAAACCTGTGGGGACCGGCTAAAAATGATCAGTGATGTGCGAAAAAACGGAAGTGGAAATAAAGTAAAAGTTATTAGAACTAGCCGAAATGGTTGCTTAAAACGTGAAAGCAGCTGTTATTGAACTAGAAACGGTGGATTTCATAGCAGCGGTAGTGTTGAAAGCGGAAAATAAAAATTATTTGGTTATGGTTTGGAAGTGGGTTACGTATTATTGAGTATATATATAGGCGGGATAAAATTGTATTACGGTAAAAAGGGGAAGGTGAATACAAAGTGAGACTACTGGTAAAAACAGAAAGAGAAAATAAAAAGAAAATAAGACGACAGGAAAGATTTCGAAATGTAACAGCGACAATAAGGAACGTAATTGTTGGGTTCAAATTAATGATTGGTTATAATAGAGGGAAACATTCCACGTAGGAAATATATATCTAAAAACAAAGATGATTTAACTTACCAAATGAAAGTGCTGGCAGGTCGACAGACACACAAACAACCACAAACATACACACAAAATTCAAGCTTTCGCAACAAACTGTTGCCTCATCAGGAAAGAGGGAAGGAGAGGGAAGGAGAGGGAAGGACGAAAGGAAGTGGGTTTTAAGGGAGAGGGTAAGGAGTCATTCCAATCCCGGGAGCGGAAAGACTTACCTTAGGGGGAAAAAAGGACGGGTATACACTCGCACACACACACACACACATATCCATCCACACATATACAGACACAAGCAGACATATTTAAAGACCTTGTCGAGGCAGAAGTGCAGAGGCAAAGATGTTGTTGAATGACAGGTGAGGTATGAGTGGCGGCAACTTGAAATTAGCGGAGATTGAGGCCTGGTGGATAACGGGAAGAGAGGATATATTGAAGAGCAAGTTCCCATCTCCGGAGTTCGGATAGGTTGGTGTTAGTGGGAAGTATCCAGATAACCCGGACGGTGTAACACTGTGTCAAGATGTGCTGGCCGTGCACCAAGGCATGTTTAGCCACAGGGTGATCCTCATTACCAACAAACACTGTCTGCCTGTGTCCATTCATGCGAATGGACAGTTTGTTGCTGGTCATTCCCACATAGAATGCGTCACAGTGTAGGCAGGTCAGCTGGTCGATCACGTGGGTGCTTTCACACGTGGCTCTGCCTTTGATTGTGTACACCTTCCGGGTTACAGGACTGGAGTAAGTGGTGGTGGGAGGGTGCATGGGACAGGTTTTACACCGGGGGCGGTTACAAGGGTAGGAGCCAGAGGGTAGGGAAGGTGGTTTGGGGATTTCATAGGGATGAACTAACAGGTTACGAAGGTTAGGTGGACGGCGGAAAGACACTCTTGGTGGAGTGGGGAGGATTTCATGAAGGATGGATCTCATTTCAGGGCAGGATTTGAGGAAGTCGTATCCCTGCTGGAGAGCCACATTCAGAATCTGATCCAGTACCGGAAAGTATCCTGTCACAAGTGGGGCACTTTTGTGGTTCTTCTGTGGGAGGTTCTGGGTTTTAGAGGATGAGGAAGTGGCTCTGGTTATTTGCTTCTGTACCAGGTCGGGAGGGTAGTTGCGGGATGCGAAAGCTGTTGTCAGGTTGTTGGCTTCATAGAAACAGAAGCTCTCCTCGCAGGAGAGCTTCTGTAAAGTTTGGAAGGTAGGAGACTAGGTACTGGCAGAAGTAAAGCTGTGAGTACCGGGCGTGAGTCTTGCTTCCGTAGCTCAGATGGTAGAGTACTTGCCCGCGAAAGGCAAAGGTCCCGAGTTCGAGTCTCGGTTGGACACACAGTTTTAACCTGCCAGGATGTTTCATAGTTCAGTATCTGTTTTGTACACCCATTCTAGACCTGTTTCAGACCTTTCTTGAAGCATATATAACAAAGATGATGTGACTTACCAAACGAAAACAGATATATAATATCAAAATGAAGAACTTCCTCCAGCTGTACTTAAGGTGTCAATTTTATTTTGGCAACTAGTTTCAACATTGTAACAACGTCATCTTCAGGCCAATACACTTATTGACGACAACTGCGTGCAGCTGATACTAGAAGTCAGTGGTGAGATATGGACGTGCTGTGTGTGGAAGGTGGGTAGTAACTAGTATGAAGTTTAGACCGGTCTGAACTTCATACTAGTTACTATCCACCTTCCACACGGAGCACGTCCATATCTCACCACTGACTTCTAGTATCAGCCGCACGCAGTTGATCTCAACAAGTGTATGGGCCAGAAGATAACATTACAACATTGAAACTAGTTGCCAAAATAAAATCGACACCTTAAATACTGCTGGAGGAATTTCTTCATTTTTAATTTAATTCTATATATTTGCTTTAGATTCCTTTCTCCATTTGCACTCAAACATTTATACATGGTTAACTTGGTCTCTAAATTAGTTTCAATCACAGATTTGGAATTTGCTTGACCAAAGTAACAAGTCCTCTTTTCAAACATTTGTCATGTTGTGCTACTAAAAAAGGAGATAGACTGATTGCAAGAACTACAAGTCACCATTCCTATTTAATTAAAGCCAATCGACAACATCATTTCAGGAACTACACATCATCATTCCTGTTTCACTACACCAGGCAGCTACATCTTCAGTCATAATTCACAAGCCCAATGGATCATTAACAGCCTGAGACAATACCTAATCTGCATTAAACATTCATTGTTAAGTAGATACTTCACCAATTCCTCATCCAGAGGAGATAAGGGCTAAACTATTTGGAGGCCAATATTATTCAAAAAAGATTTGCCACATATTTGCTTGCAATTCAGTAAAAAACTCATGGTCATAAATATACTTTAAAACAAATCTGTTTCACAGGACCCCTGTTCAACAATAGATTATGATACATATTCTGCTTAATGAAATTCCCAATTCAAATCAATTTTCAACAAATGTATTTTGGAAAATTCCAAATCTGATTTTCAGAAACATATTTTTTGGGACTGATATTATGTTTGGTAACATTTATTTGAAATTTCCTGTTTTTCATATGTTCTGTAATATTTGGGAAATGAATTTTTATCTTTAACTTTTAGCAACATTAATTCTCCTATAGTTTAATTTGTATCTTCCAATTGTAATTGGCATGTATTTCACATTTTGAAATATTTCATTATGAAAATTTGTCATAGCATTTCCCTATCCTTAAAAATAAAAACCATTTCAATTTTGCGTAAATACCAATTGAGATTGATATGTTTTTGATGCTTTGCACCAAGGAGTAGTACTACCTTTGTTTAGTTTTCTTTAGTTTTTGGGAGTAATGGAAATAGGACAGTCATAAAAAGTGTTGGGCTCACTTCATATAAGATGGAGTGAATTGTGTCTAGGAGAAATGTCACTTTTAATGATTCTACAACGATGAAAATAAATTCAATATTATCAATTACAAAATCAGTGATTACTTAAAAGTGACTCTCTGTAACAAAATATGATCTATTTTAAAATGAAAAATGAGAAGTGAATAGTTCGATTAATTTAACGTGGCAGTAAACTATGACACATTTTCATCTACAAATTAATATCTTCACCAAAACATATTAAACCTGGGCTTCATGCAGAATCATACCCACACAATATATATTTGGACAAGCTTAGCCACTAATTACTTCAATTAATCAAGATGAGTATTATTACTATTTCTTAGTTTATGCAACAAACATAATCGGAACTGCTATTCTATAGTGCGATTTCCCATCATTTAATGTTATACATTTACATATCTAATTATATCTAAAAACAAAGATGATGTGACTTACCAAATGAAAGTGCTGGCATGTCGACAGACACACAAACAAACACAAACATACACACAAAATTCAAGCTTTCGCAACAAACTGTTGCCTCATCAGGAAAGAGGGAAGGAGAGGGAAAGACGAAAGGATGTGGGTTTTAAGGGAGAGGGTAAGGAGTCATTCCAATCCCGGGAGCGGAAAGACTTACCTTAAGGGGGAAAAAAGGAAAAAAGGACGGGTATACACTCGCACACACACACATATCCATCCACACATATACAGACACAAGCAGACGTCTTTAAATACGTCTGCTTGTGTCTGTATATGTGTGGATGGATATGTGTGTGTGTGCGAGTGTATACCCGTCCTTTTTTCCTTTTTTCCCCCCTAAAGTAAGTCTTTCCGCTCCCGGGATTGGAATGACTCCTTACCCTCTCCCTTAAAACCCACATCCTTTCGTCTTTCCCTCTCCTTCCCTCTTTCCTGATGAGGCAACAGTTTGTTGTGAAAGCTTGAATTTTGTGTGTATGTTTGTGTTTGTTTGTGTGTCTGTCGACCTGCCAGCACTTTCATTTGGTGAGTCACATCTTTGTTTTTAGATATATTTTTCCTACGTGGAATGTTTCCCTTTATTATATACATATCTAATTACTCAGACAAAGAAATCTTACTGTTTAAATTACAACAATTGAATAATTTCTCATTCACTGGACTCAAGTTTTGGGACTGTTAGAACCCTTTGATCACTATTGATACAACTGGTTACCATTTGGAATTTCAAGTATTCCAGCAATATTTACTAACAAATTTCGTATAACCAGTTACAATGATATGAGTATTATTTTTATTTGAACTGTAGGCCTATTTCAGCTATACTTCTTTCAGAATTTTCATGCTGATGGAGCATATAACATAACTCAGCTGAAGAGATCACCTGTCGCCATTCATGTATGCTAAGTTGCAGTACTGGCGTGCCAGTTCCTGCCTTTGTCACTGATAAACAGCAGTCAGCATGGGTGCATGAAATAGGCACCTGAAGCAGAAGCCTATGCACAGCCACATTTGATGAATAACTGCTGAGGAGACTGTGTTGATAGCTCCTTGGTTCATCTGGGTGGTTTGTTGCTCAACAGTTGCACAGCTACTAGCCTGTACATTTCTCCACAGCCATCGTTCATCCGTTTTACCTATGGCCCGCAGTGCACTGCAGCTGCCTCAGCACCAGTTTTGGATAATACCATTTTGTCAAACGTGGCATATTTTAACCACAGCAGCAGGTGAAAAATGTACAAACTTAGCCGTTTCGAAATTGCTTCCAACCTTGGCCCATCACAGAACAGTTCACAGTAACTCTCTGCCATACCTTCCTATTCATTATAAATTCTAATCCCATTATATTATCTTCTGCAGCTGTTGGTATTACTCTATCTTCATCTAACCAGAAATTCTTATCTTCTTTCCGTATCACCTGATTGACCCCACTATATCTGGATTGAGCCTATGCATTTATAGTATCACATTTTCTAGCTTTCTACTATGTTCAAACATCTGACACTCCAAACTCTAACTCTTAGTATGATACTCTTTCACTGATTATCCAATCTTTTTCTCATGGCTACATCCTCCATAGTAGTCTCCTATCAGAGATCGAAATGGGGGGGGGGGGGGGGGGGCTAATCAGAAATCTTTTGTTGATGGGAAGAACATCATGGCACTTGAATTTTTCAGAACAGTTTCAACATCAAGCCACAAGATGTTGCCCTGAAACTCTGTCCACTCATCCGCACTCTTTGGCAAGAATTTTGGCAGAAAGGGGGTGACTTCTTGTACTGTACATCTTGTGCAGCCATTACTGAAGAAGTTTACTCAAAATTGAAGCACTAGTTTGGTTTGAAACTGAGACCCCCAGAGGTTTTGATTATTAATTAAAGGTGCTGTCCCAAGAAGACGGTTGCAAATTACTGTTGGAAATTAGAAATGGAATCCATGTTGCTACTAAAAAATCATTTTTGGTTCCACTGCTACCGCTGCTGCTATGGTTGTTTTTGTAGATTTTCTGTGCTTTTAAATTTTGTAATAGTTTGCATTAGATTTGTTCAACGTGAAAATATATCTTTTTTTCTCCCTTTAGTTTGAAACAGTAACCACTTTTTTATATAAGGATTAAGAAACAACAAGCTATGGGCAAAGCACACCCAGTTCAGCAGTATTATGCAAAAAAAGTGATTTACTTGAAGCTAAGAAAATTATGAGTCTCCATTTATTAAGAGATACACTTCAAGATGCAATTAAAGGACATCACTATCAGGAGTTCCTTCACCATTAATTCGTTGCCTTTGGTCAAAAACTAAAAAGGAAGAGAAAATTATGATACTTTATAGTTTGCTATAAAAACTTACTTGCAACACTATAAAATTTGGCAGCACATGACTAGTTAGATCACAAATGACATTAAAATATGTGCTACAAAGGGTAAAATTTTTTCAGTTGACCTTTCTATTACATGCATAACACATTGGCTCGAAAGAACCATGGGAGAAATTAAAACAAACCTATGAGGACTCAGGGTTTTACCAAAGAATAGGATTACAGAGAACCCTCTTAACAAGTAGAATGTAAAACAATGTTTCTCATGATCCACATTCTTCTGAAATGTTGTTATTCAGCCTAGTGTCCCTTGAGTCATTTTCCATCCCATTGTCTTATAACTGTAACTTGACTTCTTGTGATTCTGTTTGATTCACCTCCTCATCTGTGTATGAAATATGTTTTTTGTTTGGATCCAGAGAATAATTTGATGTTACTGGTTTGTCAGTAACAAAAGAACTCTTAAAGTGCCAATAATAGGAAATTCAATTTAAAAAAAATTACTACAGGAAGCAAACTATGACGTGTGTGGCAATCTGAGTTTTAATGATGCAGTTCAAGTAAATGAGAAGGACAACAGCAACAACCCACACTATAATCCCAGATGTGCAAGATGTTGCAACTGCAAGAAGTATGGACACCTCTTGAAAAACTGTAGCAGTAAAATAGGTTATAAGACATTCTCAATGATCCAGTTTTAGCTAAAAATACACGAAGTCTAGTATGTACATTCTGGTGCATCAGCACATATGTCAAAGTACCTACGTGATTTGTATTTCACAAACTTAAGAGCTGAGTTCACAAGTCGTAGTGATTAATGATGGCAACTTACCTGTTAAGGGGACAGGTTGTATGCATATTGAAGCACTAGTAGGTATGGAGAAGATAAATTTGTTCCATTTATGACAACTGAGTGCAGTTTAATTTTCCATAAGAAAATAGTGGAATAGGGCCACTCAGAGATTTTTCATGATAGTGGCTGTCGCATTCCTGATGCAGAGAAGAAATTGACTGCCATAGCGTCATTAATCAATGGATCAACCAAGTGAAACAAAGGAAGTATCAAAGCAAAGTGTCCATCCTTATCTAATGAAGCAGACCTATGGAGTGTAAGATTAGGTCACCAACTCTCACATATGAAGTAAGAATTACGAACAGGTTTGACCAGTTGCATTAGGTATCAAGGAGCTGCCAACAGTGCGGGCATTATGTGGCTAGAAGGTAAGCAAACTAAATTAGACTTCCCTACCCACATTCCATTTCTGGAGCTAAAAGGATTTTGGAATTAATACATTCTGATTTGTGCAGCCCAATGTCGACCACATCAATGTGGGAGCTAAATATTTCCTACCTGTAACTGATGATTTTTGAAAAAGATGTCCCTTTCTCTGTCAGCAATAAATACAAAGTACCTCACAATTTTAAAAGTTTGTGATGAAAGACTTTGTCTCTTACAACCTGATAATGGAAAGGAATACATAAATGAGAGATTAATGAAATTTTTAAAGGGTAACAGAGTTAAACATCAAACCACAGTTTTTCACATTCTTGAACATAATAGTGCAGCAGAGAGATAGAGTATAACTGTAATGATAAAGAGCAAGATGTGTGTTATTTGATGAGAAATTACCTATGAAATTTTGGGGCCATCAGATCACCACCAGAAGCAGCCTTCTTATGGAAGAAACATGGCCTCTGAAATCTGAGATTATTTGGCAGCAAAACATTTGTCCACATATTAAAGAAATTTGTTGAGAGCATAGTTGCTGGATACTGCCGAGATAGCAGTGCATTTAAGTTGTTCCATCTGCTTCAGTAAACAACTACAAAAGCTAGAGACAAAATGTTTCAAGAACAAACAATTCAGAAGAGAACTGACAAATTAGTAACATAAAATTATTCACTGGATCCAAACCAAAAATATACTTCATACACAGATGAGGAGGAGAATCAAGTTACACTTATAAGACAGGGTGCAAAATGACTCAAGGGACACTACACTGAATAAAAACATTTTCTTCTAAACTACAAATCATCTCAACAATTACTCAGAAGATCTTCCTGAATACTGGACACAAAGAACATGGGCAGTTATGTTTTCAATCACATTAAAGATTCACTAGAATCCACTTTGGAAGAAGCATTGCAATCTAAACACTCTCAGAAATTGACTCATGCAATTCAAGATGATCAAAAGTCACATGCAGAAAATCAAACTTGAGAATCAGCAATCCTACTTCTAAGTAAAAAAGTTAAAAATCCACTGTGGGTCTCCAAGACAAAAAGAGATTTACAAAGGCAAATAATTCACCGTAAAGCCCATCTGATGGTTAAGGGATTTGCAAAAGTCAAAAGTTTAGACTATGAAGCAACATGCGTACTGGTAATATGATACAATAAGCAAAGATATTTATTTAGTCTAGCTGCCAAATACAACATAGGCACATATCATTGCAATGCAGTTAAACGAGAGTTGTTCAATAAGTAATGCCTCACATTTGTTTAAAAGCCATTAATATACACAGACAGACATCCTTGTTGGTGCTTCACATGTGATGTTTGTTCTGTGTGCTAGGGAAGTTTCAAACTGTTCTGGCACATGGCACAGCGGTAGTACAGTGTCAAAATGGTGTCCACACATGGCTCACTATGGCTCACATAAGCAGCATGCTGTTATTGAATTCTTGAGTGCAGAAAAAGGAACCATGGTGAACATCTATAAATGTTTGTGTGCAGTGTATGGCAATGCTGCAGTTGATAGGAAGTACAGTTGGACGATGGATAAAGAAAGTTACAGCCTAAGGAAATGCAGAAACAGAGCTCCACGGTCAGCCACACTTGGGACGTCCTCTCACAGCCACTGCTCCAGACATGCTGAATTGTGTCGATGCCATAATTCGTGCCAACCAGCGCATCACAACTCGATTCTCTATGGGGTACACAGTTTGAAGATGACGAGAGTGTCAGTCATGTAGTGAAAACATGGCTACGTCAACAGGACAAGAGCTTTTACTAGGAGGGAATACATGCTCTTCCACAACGTTGGTGTATGGCCATAGATTGTGATGGAGACTATGTAGAAAAACAGGACATGGACAAGACATGTTGATTTATATTGTCACCAAATTCTGACTCTTAACAATAAATATGTTCTAAGAAAATAATGTGGGGCATGGGCATTACTTATTGAATGATGCTTGAAGGTTTTTTCACAGACAACTTGAAAGAAGAAATTTATGTTAAAATCCCCACAGTTGACTACATGACAAAACAGTAACAGACAAAAGAATTGAAAGGCGTAAGAAATCAGTCTACAAAGTTAAACACAGATACTGCTGTTGGAATATCAAACTGGATAAAGCTTTTTAAGTTTAAATTTCAGCAGGTGCACAGCTAACCCCTGCGTTTACCACAAAATCAAGGAAGGGTGACATTCTGATTTTTTCTAACAATTTTCATCAAGAAAATTCATTTAAAGAGAAACTAAGGGAACAATTTCAACTAGAGGACAATGATTATGTGAACTTTATGTAATAAAGAGAAACCATGATGTGTCATGTTTTATACTTGTATAGAATTATGTATCGATTTTTTAAAGATAATATATCAGTGTCGGCAAGTACTGGAACCACCACAGACGATACTTACTAAATATCAAACAAAGATGTATTAAACCGAGTATAAATAGTAGTCACCGAGCATTAATTTCTCCGTCGTCTTTTTGGAGTTACATGAGTAGGAAGAGCCTGTGACGCTATATTGTATGTTTGTGTAGCATTCTTTTGTCAAGATTCAGAGACGCCATTAGGCATTGATTTGTAAAGGTGTGTAAGAATATAATCTGTCTAAATGTTTTGAACAGAGTTACTTAGTGAAAACTTGCATCATGATATGTAATCAGCTTGCCTGATATTTTATCCCATCCTTTTAAGACATTTTCAGCTATTTAAATATTATTCTTGGTGCAGAGCTGCGCTGCGAACGAATGAGCCACTGCCGCGGCACATTCAAACTACATCCAATGAAACCAATCATACCACAAAGAAGCGGACAGGTAATAGTGAACTAAAATTATTCCTTTCAGTTTTCGGGATTGCAGGGCAGAGCAACAGATTTTATGATGTGTTTTACAGGTGGATGCGGGCTGCGGATGATGTTATATTATTAACACTTAAAAAGGATAATTTACCTTCATGACATAAAAGAAATCTTGCTGTGCGTAGTTCTGGTCTGGCAAACATTATAGTAAAAACATTTTCTCTCTGATAATTGTCTCATGTTCATCACGGTACTTATTGGTGTTTTAATGTTAACAAAAATCCACTGCAAAATTTTGATGTTGAACAAACATTGCATACCGTAACATCAGTATTGATAACAAAATAATTTTCAGTAGCCTTTTCAATAACTGTAAAGAAAGAAAGATATGTTGACAGAAACGAAACAATGTTCCTTCTATAGAAAGCCAGTTTCAGGATAATAAGAACATAATATATTTTGTTTAGTTGAAAATTAATGATCCAAAGAAAGTCACAGCACAGGATCCACAAAAAGTATTTCAGGGCTCTTTTTGTAGCAACATTTTTTATCACATCCATTTATCAATACATTAGTTGTTAGGCAAGCAATAAAAAAGAGAGAGAAAACCTATGATACAAATTGAATGTTAGAGAAGTATAACATGCAAGACTGTCAGCTGATCTCCTCACTGCCACATAATAATAAAACATTAACTCACAAAATGAGCCCAAAGACAGACATAGAAAGGGATGCCATGAAGAATGACCCATACAGAGAAGCAGTACGGCCGCTAATATATGCACAATTAGGTACAAGACCAGATCTTGCATATGCAACTAGAGTGGTAAGTCTGTTTAATAATAACCTAGAAATATCCCACCGACAAGTTATAACTAGGCTCCTATGGTACCTAAAGAAAACTTAAGATTTCAAACTACAGCTTCCTAAAGATGAGGGCCATGACGTCACAGGATAAATCAATGCTGACTGGGCTGGGGGCCCTGGGGATAGAAACTTGATTACTAGTTTTTTTGGATAAAGTAATGTTGGGATATTGGGCCACATTATTATAAAACTACTAAATTGTCAACATTCTGACCGACTTGCTGCGGACCTCTTCAAAGCAGTTCACTGCTGTATACTGTCACTTTTGGTTATTTGGGGGTTACCAACAGGAAAAAAAAAAAAAAAAAAAAAAAAGAAAAGAAAAAGTAACAGCAACATCTCTATTGATGACAGCAGCACAGTACATCACATTAACTTCTGTCTGTCAGGAAGCACTTTGACTGTGATGGTTGCTAAAAGAATTATTCCATTCCCAAAAAGATGGCCCGATTTAAAGTTGTGCAACAACAAAGGTTCACCATTCTTGAAGTTTTCCTGACATACTGAATATTCAATGAGGTTTCGGGATTGCAGCCAGATCATGTTGACTTCTTACCACAGTATTTCAGCTGGCAATCATCCATTCATCTTCAAGTGAGTGTCCGACACTAGAGACTGCAAGTTCCTGGCAACAGTTTTATAGCAAAAATTGGCGTGGAAAAGCATGCACACAGGCAGCTATCACAGGAGTGTCCTCTATTGAAATATGTTCCCTCTCCAGATACTGTTCTATCTATGGTGCACAGACGCCTGCATAATGGTGAAACTACATGTCCGTCCTCTTTCAGAATGTGCGCTTGCAACGCCAAAACCAGATGTCAGATGTCGCCAGATGTGTCATTATGAATAAACTGTTTTCCCTCAGAAGAAATTAGAGTTCACCGGGTACCAAGCCTTGTTCTGTTGAAAGCTGCCATCATGATTGATAAGATTTTGTGCTAGACGTATTTCCATAGATTCTTTAATTACTGAATCACAAGAAGTTCTGGCTGGGGCCAAGATTTTTGTGGCAGGAAAATCCATAGCGTGTCCTGTTGTAATACAATGTTCAGCTACGGCCAGCTTACTGGGCTGCAAAAGACAAGTGTTGTACTCATGTTCAACGCACCTTTCATGTACTGTACGTATCATCTGACCTACGTAAGCTTTGCCACTCTGGCAAGGAATTTTGTACATCCTTGCCCTCCGCAGACCCAGATCGTCTTTTACCGAACCGAGAAGTGCACCAATCTCTGCCAGTGGCCGGGAGATTACTTTAACTTTATGTTCCCGTATGATCCTGCCTACTTTAGATGAAAGGTTGCCGACATATAGAAGGAACACCCCGGACTTTTAACAGCGTCTTATCTTCTTGATGTTGTGGGTGGTCACGTTTCTTCCTCCTTAGCACTGTGCTAATCTGATGGGGAGAGTAACCATTCTCTTCAAAACACTCTGCAGTCAATTTAACAGTTAAGTTTTTGTACTCCGTAACACTGTCTGTGCTAGGGAAAGGCTCGAACTCAGGCCCTACGCCAAGAACCCTGCCTCTGACTAATTTTATTAGTGCTGTTGAGGAAGTTGTTAGACCTCTTCCTAGTGATGCTGCAGAAGAAATAAGACATGAAACATGTCGTGCACTCATGAAAGCTCCACCTCAGAAGAGCCTCATTTCTGCCACAGAGAGGGCCACACTACGAAAGCTACGAGAAGATCCTCAAACAGTGGTCTTACCAGTGGATAAGATGAATGCTACCATGCTGTTGCCTCGTGAGGTTTATGAACAGACTATTTACAACTTGCTGAGTGAACCAACCACTTTTTTATGGAAGACTTTGAGGAAAGGGTACTTGATTTGGCAGAACTTGAACTCAGAGTCTTCTGGCGATAAATGGATGGCACATGCTCCATGGTGAAGAACAACTGTCAATTCTATTGCAATATCTGAATGCAATCCACAAGAATATCCAGTTTACGATGGAAATAGAGAAGGATGGTTGCTTATCATTTTTGGACATCTTGGTTAGTACGAGAGTGTACGGGTTATTAGGGCATTCTGTCTAACATAAGCTCACACATACAGACCTTTACCTGTAAGTGTTGTGTTGCCATCAGCCTTCACAAACTACCAGCATCCTTAGAAGATTGGTGAACCAGTCACATGTTGTTTCTGATGGAGACTGCCTTACAAAGGAGCTAGAACATCTATATTTGGTGTTCAAAGACAATGGTTACTCTCCACATCAGGTTAGCACAGTGCTAAAGAGGAAGAAACATGACCACCCACAACATCAAGAAGATAAGGAGCTGTTCAAATCCAGGGCGTTCCTTCCGTACGTTGGCAATCTTTCATCTAAAGTAGACAAGATCCTAAGGAAACATCAAGTTAAAGTAATCTTCTGGCCTTCGGTGGAGATTAGTGCCCTTCTTGTTTTGGTAAAAGACGATCTGGGTATGCAGAAGGCAGGGATCTACAAAATTCCTTGCCAGTGTGACAAAGCTTATGTAGGTCAGATGATACACACAGTACATGAAAGGTGTTTTGAACATGAGCACCACACTTGCCTCTCACAGTCCAGTAAGTCGGCCGCAGTTGAACATTGTACTTACCACAGGGCACACTATCGATTTTTCTGCCACAAAAATCTTGGCCCCAGTGAGAACTTTTTGGGGTTTGGTAATTAGTGAATCTATGGAAATATGTCTAGCACAAAATCTCATACATAGTGATGGTGGATTTCAACTGGACAAGACTTGGGACCCAGTGATCTCTCTAATTTCTTCTGAGAGAAAACAGTTTATTCATAATAACACATCTGGCAACACCTGATATCTGGTTTTAATGATGCGATCGCGCATTCTGAAAGAGAGTGGACATTTAGTTTCACCTTTATGCATGCATCTGCGTGCTACAGATATAACAGTGTCTGCAGAGGGCGTGGATTTCAATAGAGGACACTCCTGTGACGGCCGCCAATGTGCATGTGTTTCTGCACCAATTTTTGCTATAAAGCCGATGCCGGGAACTTGCAGTCTCTAGTGGAGGACAGTCACCTGAAGATGGACGGCTGATTGCTAGCTGAAATATTGTGGCACAAAGTCAACATCATCCAGCTGTAATTCTGAAACCTCATCGAATAAAGGTGGACCAATTAACACAAATGGATAGAAACGTCACACTAAACACATTACTACCAGCCATTACTTCATCACAGAAAAAACTGATTCAGAAGAAATAATAGCGGGTCAATTTCAACAAATGGAATGGTTGCAACACGATGAAAAAGCTCGCGCCAAGCTCCAGACATCATCAACTAATACAAAAATCTAGACTATGCAAAGTACAGAGTGGCTTTGCTTCTAGTGGGAGTGCTGTAAATTATGAACTAGAAATCATACCCATACTAGAAAATCATCTTTGGCACCATTGCTACAGATGTTGCTGTTGACACTTCTTGTAGGTGTTCTGTGCTTTTACCTTTTGTAATAGTTTATGTAACATTCACTCTGTGTGAAAATAAAACACTTTTTCTCTTTATTTTCAATCCATTATTGTTTTTTTATTCAAGGATTAAAAAACAACTGTCTTCACAGTAAAAATAGTAGACAGTAGTCGTGCGTTTGTGAGTTGTACTTGTGTGTGTGTGTGTGTGTGTGTGTGTGTGTGTGTGTGTGTGTGTGTGTGTGTGTGGTCTGCTTCTGGAGAAGCACTATTTGTTTGAAGTTTTGCAGGTGTATTCATTCTGTCTGTCAGCAACTAATAGCCCCCTCCATGTGGTGAGTAGCAATCTGTCCTGTTCATACTGTTCACATCTAAATTAGGTTTTTAATACACAACCTACCTGAAGGTGATCTGGATCATTTGCTGCATGGCAGTTTAACGTACAGCTATGACCACAAAGTAGCCTGTCTTCACAAGGAAATGAACACTTCACATTTTTAACATCTTGAAAGCAAAGTTTCTTTGCTGTGTGTTTACATGGTTCCAATACAGCTTCCACTACTTCCTTGCAATGATACTTGGTAATATCAACGTGACATGCTATTGTTGTTATATGTTGACATGGAAGCACCTTCTCCACAGATGTTTCACAGTTTCCACAGTCTTCGTAACATTTTTTAAGGCACTTGTGACCCAATGGACACTGTTTTGGAACCCTGAATAATAAATGGAAAGATTTTAAAATTTCATTAAATAATAATAATAATCTATGTTGGCAGTATTTTTGAAAATCTACAATAAATGGATGAACACACAATGTAACCACATCACCAGCATACAAGTACTTGGCATGATTCACCTTATAAAAAAAGTGTAAACTTACATATAACCGACGTACAAGTTTCAAAATTATTGAAAACAAGGAAGAAAATGTACTTCATAAATCTTTTTCAATGAATAATAAAAATATATTTTATGGTCCCAGGAATCAACCTGGGAAGAACTCTCGGCTCTGTTAAACGGGAGTGAAATGCATAGTTGGCACATTCATGTAGGAGTAAGAAAAATGGCACATTCATGTAGGAGTAAGAAAAATATCACCTACCTGTCACCGTCAACATCAATTCTCTCCACACGGTAGCTGAGACAACAGCTTCACGAAACACATTTTGATAATGGCACCATAAGAGAAAGCATTCATAGATCAAAATGTGATGAAATCACGGGACTACCGGATCTATAAAGCATAACCGGATCAGACAGTGATGAAGAATGTACCTCATTAAGGCGTTCATCATCAACAACACAATAGCAAACTTCAGTCTCCTTCTCATCTATGCCCATGCTCCCATCAATAGCTCGATAGCAAGAATAAGGAGGATACTGAAAAAATATGGTACCTCTAGAGAGAAGTAGAAGAAACAATAGATATTGTTCTTGAACATCATACAACTATCACAGTGAGGGACTTCAATGGTCCAATTGGGAAGGAGAGAAGACTCAAGAACACAGTCGGAGAGTTCACAACCAAAAAGAAGACCAAAATGAATGGAGAGCAACTCACTGACTGCTGAAGAAACTAGAAATATGACCAAAAATCTGCACCACTCAACCACCTTCCCAGGAAAGCTAAGACATGAGAATACCCCATTAGTCCAGATCCACTTGTATCATGTTACTTTAACAGGAAAAGAAATGAGGAAATGCTCAATGTGAAGGTATTGAAAAGTACTACCACTGATTCAGACAAGAATCTGCCACTGACCAAAGCAAATTTCATTCCACTCTCAAACTACTAAAATAACAGCTGCCATAAACCACGAATACTGGATTCAAACCAGCTCATTTCCAAGACGACAATAATTTCACTGACGCCCCAATTAACAACAAGGATAAAAAATACAGAAGGCCACGACTGATGCTTCCATCCCACAGACCGAGAAGAACATTTATGGTCGACAACAGCATGGATCAAAGTGACTGCTAATTACAGAAGCTTCCAAATAACTGGGAAAGTCACACCCAATATTACAAGAAACACTATGAGACAACACAACAAAGATGTTTTCGATGAACTGGAAACAAACTTCCAGACAAATGATGCCAGAGATCTTTACCAAACTATCAACTCACAGGCCAGACCTTTCACCTCTGGAGACCAAATGGTAAACTGAAACTTACTAATCAGGACTGCATGGCTGATCTAACTGAAAATTTCGACACACTCTTCAATTCAGATGAACCTGAGAAGAAACTACACTTTGAACTTATGATTGTTAATAACTTAGATAGTCTCCCTTCCACGAACTAAAGTGGAGATCCAGACAATTATTTTCAAACTCTAACCTAACAGAGTTGCCGGATGACATGGTATCATAGTGGAGCTGTGGAAAGGCGCAGATAAGAAGACAACCCACACTATTCCTGGCATCATAGCCAAGATCTGGGAGTCACAAGATTAGAGCGTTAATAAGACTCTGACACAGGAAAGTATCAAGCCAGATTCACGAAATCAAGATCATGTGCTGAATAGGCATCAAACCTCAAAACCACCCCTAATATACGAGTTACATAGCAATCTTTTCTAGATTGCATGTGGAATGAATCAAATTATACATTAAGAGGCAGAAGCAGCCACTGCAATATACCAACAACAAATTAAACTAGAATAAATCTAGTTGCACAGAGAATTATGGGAATTACTTCTAAATTACTTTACATGTGCTTATTAGGGGCAGGGAAAGTTACTTTGAAAAAAAGTCATCGATGCTTCTGTTTACCCTAATAATCTGCTGCTTTTGCCTAATAGTTTAAACAAAACATTTACTTTGCACAGACAGCATAGATATAATGGCAAAGTCAATATCAGTTTAATACAAAGCTTATAGTTACACAGGAATTATGTCCCCGAGTTCAAATATTTCCAAAAATTATAGCTGGAGTTGTTAAAGAGGTATCTGTTTACTACTGGCAACACACTATAGACCATGCATGGCAACCAGCTGCCTGCAACCAAGATATGACACAATATTAGTTTCAATACAGCCCTCAAAAGAAATTCAAGAGAGAGTCAGGTTCTTGTATTGAATTCCGTGTGGGTCACATTTTCAGATATTCGCCATTCTGTTGTTCACATTTTTCCAGTGCGGCTTTTGTATATTACAGCTGATAAATGCTAAGTTTGAGCAATAATGACTTTTAAATTTCTTAAAATGGACAAAGAAATGGTGGTTTAATGTATTTACAATTACAGATACAACTCATGCCTATCAAGATCAATCACCAAATGTATTTTCAGACAAATATTTAAAAAGTGCCTGCTAGTGGTGTCTGTGGATATCAACACACTAAAATTCAAACACTCCAATGACCTGGTTGGGTTGGTTTGGTTATTTGGGGAAGGAGAACAGACAGCGATGTCATCGGTCTCATCAGATTAAGGAAGGACGGGGAAGGAAGTCAGCCGTGCCCTTTCATGAGAGGTTAGGATTTACTTGTGTGTCATGAACATTTTTCTTTCCTAACGCCACCATAGCATTTTTTCAGCATTTGTTTTTCAGACAACTGTTGTAAAATGTCGTAACTAAAGAAACAATGTTCACGACACATAAATAAATGAAAATATCTGAAGATGGGGTGAACATAAAATGAATGTACATTCAAAAATACATTTTGAGTGTAATTTGTTGGCCTGGCATGTCAAGAAAGTGGTGCCATTCGTATCGGTATGTTATCCCATGATCATTAATGTTGTGAGCTCCAGTTTTGACATCATGTGCTAGGAGCACTGCTGTTGTGTCACATGGCGAGCCAGCCCACAGGTCACCAAAGGTTGTCCATGCCTGTTGTAGACATCTGCAGAGCATAAAACTCAATTTTGAACCCTAGATACGGATGTATCAATATGCATGCGACATCATGTACCTAATATGTTCCAAACTGCCGCACATAAAAACGGGATCTTTCAGTGCTCAAACCTTAGGTTCTATTGGTAATAAAAAGGTAGGGCCAAGTGTATCAGACAGCCCTTGGGCTAGGTAACATTTATATACCCAATAGAAGGATCACCTTAGTGTCACTGTTCTACAATACAGGGTCAAAGTATGACTATTACGCACTTCCTCCTCCTCAGGCAAATGGAGCAAATCGGTTGGCTTTTTTTGCATTTGATGTAGTCTATGGTGTGCTTGATGGGAATTAATGTAGGCACCATTAGTTCCCGGGTGATTCGATGGAAAACCCCAAAGAAGTGATTTTTTGCCATATTTTTGCTGTCTCCCCCAAACCAAAGCTGAGCTGAGGATTCCAAGACAGCTACACACAGCAAATGGCCGAAAATTTTATGATAATATTATGAAAATGAAAAAAGAAAGCAGGTGTTGACAGATGTGAAAATTACCGAACTATCAGTTTAATAAGTCACAGCTGCAAAATACTAACGTGAATTCTTTACAGACGAATGGAAAAACTGGTAGAAGCCAAACTCGGGGAAGATCAGTTTGGAACACGTGAGGCAATACTGACCTTACAACTTATCTTAGAAGAAAGATTAAGGAAAGGCAAACCTACGTTTCTAGCACTTGTAGACTTAGAGAAAGTTTTTGACAATGTTGACTGGAATACTCTCTTTCAAATTCTAAAGGTGGCAGGGGTAAAATACAGGGAGCAAAAGGCTATTTACAATTTGTACAGAAACCAGATGGCAGTTATAAGAATCAAGGGGCATGAAAGGGAAGCAGTGGTTGGAAAGGGAGTGAGGCAGGGTTGTAGCCTCTGCCTGATGTCATTCAATCTGTATACTGAGCAAGCAGTAAAGGAAACAAGAGAAAAATTCGGAAAAGGTATTAAAATCCATGGAGAAGAAATAAAAACTTTGAGGTTCACTGTGACATTATAATTCTGTCAGACACAGCAAAGGACTTGGAAGAGCAGTTGAACGGAATGGACAGTGTCTTGAAAGGAGGATATAAGATGAGCATCAACAAAAGCAAAACAAGGATAACGGAATGTAGTCGAATTATGTCGGGTGATGTTGAGGGAATTAGATTAGGAAATGAGACACTTAAAGTAGTAAAGGAGTTTTGCTATTTGGGGAGCAAAATAACTGATGATGGTCGAAATAGAGAGGATATAAAATGTAGACTGGCAATGGCAAGGAAAGCGTTTCTGAACAAGAGAAATTTGTTAACATCGAGTATAGATTTAAGTGTCAGGAAGTCGTTTCTGAAAGTATTTGTATGGAGTGTAGCCATGTATGGAAGTGAAACATGGACAATAAATAGTTTAGACAAGAAGAGAATAGACGCTTTCGAAATGTAGTGCTACAGAAGAATGCTGAAGATTAGATGGGTAGATCACATAACTAATGAGGAGGTGTTGAATAGAATTGGGGAGAAGAGGAGTTTGTGGCACAACTTGATCAGAAGAAGGGATCGGTTGATAGGACATGTTCTGAGGCATCATGGGATCACCAATTTAGTACTGGAGGGCAGCGTGGAGGGTAAAAATCGTAGAGGGAGACCAAGAGATGAATACACTAAGCAAATTCAGAAGGATGTAGGTTGCAGTAAGTACTGGGAGATGAAGAAGCTTGCACAGGATAGAGTAGCATGGAGAGCTGCATCAAACCAGTCTAGGGACTGAAGACCACAACAACAACAATTATGAAAATGATAGTTGCTACTCACCATATAGCGGAGATGCTAAGCCGCACATAGGCACAACAAAAAGACTGTCAGCGAGCAAGCATTTGGCCAAAAAGGCCTTCATCGGAAATAGACAAAACACAGGCACACTCACGCACGCACGCAAGAGCCCCCCCCCCCCCCCCCCCCCCCCCACACGCACACCTCTCCTAACCACAGTCTGGCCTCAGCAGCCACAGACAGTGGTCGTGTGTGTGTGTGTGTGTGTGTATCTATTCCATATGCAGGCCTTTCTGGCCAAAAGCTTACTTGCTGACAGTCTTTTTGTTGTGTCAATTGGTGACATATCATCTCTGTTAGATGGTGAGTAAAAACAATCCTTTTCATAATATTGTCATTACTCCATCCTAGATTTTCTACCGTTTGAAATTTTTATAATGTGTTCTCAAGATCGCAATGTCAAACAACTTCAAAAATTTCGTTCATATCTTTATCTATTTCCAAGATACAGAGGTTCAAATTTACCCTGCTTCTACACATAAAACCCGGTATGAGGTTAAATCTAAATAATAAACAGCTGCAGCAAATTGCTCAAATTTTAACAGTATATTCTCTGAACTTTTATGTAGAAGAGCCATCTCTGTGTTTTCAAAAATCTATATCCGTTATTGAGAAATGCCCCACAAAGAGACTGCCTACACTACGTCCACCCTCTTTTAGAATACTGCTGCACGATGTGGAATCCTTATCGAATAGGACTGACGGAGTACATCGAAAAAGTTCAAAGAAAGGCAGCACATTTTGTATTATCACGAAATATGGGAGAAAGTGTCACAGAAATTATACAGGATTTGGGTTGGACATCGTTAAAAGAAAGGCGTTTTTCATTGCGACAGAACCTTCTCATGAAATTCCAATCACCAACTTTCTCCTCCGAATGCGAAAAAAATTTGTTGACACCGACCTACATAGGAAGGAAGGATCACCATGATAAAATAAGGGAAATCAGAGCTCGTACAGAAAGATATAGGTGTGCATTCTTTCCGCGCACTGTATGAGATTGGAATAACAATGAACCCTCTGCCAGGCACTTAAATGTGATTTGCAGAGTATCCATGTAGACATAGAAACTTGTTTTTTGGGTACCAAAACCCAGCTGCGGAAAATAGCTGTAATGTAGACTATGTTTTCCTAAGGTCCTGATCTCTAACAACTTTGAAAATTTTCTTCATATTTTTATCCGGTTCTGAGATACAGAGGTCCAAATTTACCCTATTCGCACACACAAAATACACAAGTAAAATCTGGTGTGGGGCAAAAATGTATTTTATAAAATGACATGTCTCCATTATCTTCTGGGAACCCCATGATATAGTACTGAACCACATGAAAAATTTTTTGCACATAAAATATGGTGTAAGAAATAAAATTAGTTTTGTGTTATTTCAACTTCACATAAGTAAGCTTTCTAAATTTTACTGATCAATACATTTCTTTTTACAGTAGTTGTATAAAGATGGGAACCAGCAGGAAAATGCTCCTATCAGAGTATGAAAAATCTGAATATGTTCCTGTTTATTTAAAAGACTCTGACAGAAAATTGGGTACCAGCTGCGTCATTCTACTTCTCAGCACCTTTAACTATTTTCCCAAAAATTCTGGCATGCAAATATATTCATGCTTTTTTACGCTGCGAGAGAAGAAGACATTGCCACTGGCATGGAGACGGAAAAGTAATAAGTACTGGAAGATAGTAGACAGTGGTTGTGTTATAGACAGAGTGATGGAGACAATGGCAGTGTGAGAGAAACAGAGGGACACAGTGGCAGTGGAACATACTTGACAGTGACAGAACATTGATACAATAAGACTAGGAGACAGCACCAAGGGGGGAGGAACCAAAAGAGAGAGAAGATGAAAGCTGGTGAGAACCCGTGATAATGAGTGATAGAGTATATGAAAATGGCAACAAGGAAAAGAGAGGGACAGTGACATTGAGAATAGACAGTATTGGTAGGAAGGAAGGAATGAGATATTAGCAGTTAGAGAGAGCAAGAGGTAGACATTGACAAGAAAAGGAGACTGTAGTATTAGAACAGAACAAAGGGGACTGTGGCTGTGACACAGGAGACAATGACAGAGAAACACAAAGAGACAATTACAATGAGCTGGGCTGAATGAGTGAGTGAGAAAGTGCAACTGGGAGTGGATGGCTAAAAGTGACTTAGAGCGATGGACTTGTGGGTGTGAGTGAGTTACAGCTGTGGGAGTTTGAGCTGAGATGCGTGTTAAAAAAAAACATGAATATGTACACATGCTAAAATTTCTTATACATGATGAGGAAGGTAGAACAAGGCAGTTGGTATCCCACTGTCTCCCTCCTGTTCTCTCTCTCACTACTAATGTCTCATTCCTTCTTTCCAACTGCTGCTAGATCTTCCCACTGGTCACTATCCCTCTCTTCCTCATTGTCACTGTCACATACTCTGTCTCTCATTATCACTGGCTCTCACCCACTTCCACACTTCCTTTTTCTCTATCCTACCCCCCCCCCCCCCTTTTTCCCATCCTCCTGCACTGTCTCCTTCACACTTTTCCTAGTCAGAGTCTTTTAAATAAACAGGAATGTAATCCCTTTTTGTGTGATCTGATAGGAGCATTTTTTCTGCTGATCCTCTATATGTTTATAGTATTTATTGGATATGCAAACTGCATCCGAAATTATTCATTCATATTATTACCACAAATACCATAAAAGAGTATACAGGAGGGAAGGAAAATGCTTTGAGGGGTGGTAGTTTTAATGAGTCAGAAGAAAAAAGTAATATGAACATAATGCCCTGTTCCTAATAGCTTCTGAGGACAAATGGAGGTGATAGTCAATGAAATACTGTTATCTAATGTTTTGTTTAATTATGTAAATTTTCTTACAAAAGATGTTCAAAAAGTCTGTCAACTGCAACGCAATACATAGACAGCTGCTGTATTGCTTATCTGAGCTCATTTGTACGGTCCTTTACTTCAGCACACACATGTAAAATAAGAGTGAAAAGTTCCTCCTTTGTGAAGTGCACGCTGAAATGCTCAGTAAAGGCAACACTACACAGTCTAATGTCACTTTGGTTGTATTTGCACATATTGCTGGTGAAGGACATGTGACTGATGCCTGTCATTTCCACACAGTTGTATGCTAGATACAGTTTAAGACAAGAGCATATTCATTTGAAGTTTTTTGTTCAGGATCACTAATACTATCTTTCCTCTTGATTCTCCCTCTATGTATTGGCACATAAGTATAAGAATCACTTGGTCCCTGAAAAGGCTTGGACAAGATATTTGGTTTACAATGTTACGCAATATTTGTACTGCAAGCTTCTGAAGACTGGACTTTTTTGTAACCTTGGATGAACTGCACCAAAAAAATTATGCCATACAACAGTACTCAGTGAAAGTATCCTACAAATCCTGTATGCTTGTCAACAGAATACGGAAGATGTCTAAGCACTGTCCTGGCGTAAGCTGTCGCCAGTACACCAGTCGGCAAATAGGTTGCACGAAGATCAATAACAGGTGCTGAATCAAGTCCACCTATCAGGAGAGAGGCCAAAGACAAACTCGCAAGTGATGTGCTGCCAACGCCCTCTCAACCACCAGTACTTAGATCGCTGCCACGGACTGGAGGGCCCAGAAAGTCACAAATAGTCAGTCGCAGTTGGAGTCACAGTCGTATTTGGCCGTAGTTACTAGCTCAGTCACTATTCTAGTTGGTGTCTGTCAGTTCATGGCACTGGCTATGGGAGTGTAATGTTTATAGCAGGAATTCGCCAGCAATGAGGCTAATGTGGATTATTAAGGAAGAGCTTGTACCACAACAACTTGCTTAGAGATAAGTAGCTTTCTGTTTTGGTAAATAAAGAACCCTGTTAATACATGTGTGCAGTTGTGTGGTAGAAAGAGGATGCCAGCCACCAAACATCATCCTCTCCTTGCTTTCAATGGTACAAAAGTCTTCAGTGTCAACGATGACACAAAACTGGCGGTGAGGATAATTCAGTGCAGAAGCAGATTTTGCTTGCTTCTCTTATGTTTTAGGCTGCAGGGGTGATCATTTTGCTAATTTGTTGTTGTGTTCTTGCCTGTATTCAAGGAGGGGAGCCGCAGAAGTAATCAAATTTTTCTTTTCAGAGGCCTTGCTTGCTTTTTTGTTATAACATATTTGTGTAAACCACGGCTACTACACCCCCTGCCCCTGTGCTTGGCCACAGACGACCAATGTGAAGGATCTAGCACAAATTTGTCAGTTCCAGAACCAAAAAACTGCTACTCTGCTGACGATGATACAACAACTACTGGCTGCAAAAGCCGCGTCGGCCACACAACAGAGCAACAAATCAGTCCAACAAGTGCCGCCGACCACCATACCAACATTCTGCCAATTTAACGGCACGGAAGGGGAATGACTTGAATACCTGACTCAGATCCAAGCATATTGTCAAGTTCATCATGTTGAAGGAACCTCAAAGCTACAATACTTTCTTTCAATTGCAGGGTCCCCAGTGTTCAGGTTAATAAAAAAACTATTCCTAATGGCGTGTCCCGAAGAACTCCGCTATGACGAAGTAATTGCTGCATTAACCAAGTACTATGACCAGCAAGTTCAAGTAGCTGCAGCCAGATATCAGTTCTTTTGCTTTGCCGGAATAGATGTCCCATCAGTGGTACACAGAATTAAAGGGCATGACTAGGAAGTCTAAATTTGAGTGTAGTTGTGGCAACTTTTAGAGTGATTAGAGATGCATTAACATTCAGTGTCTCAGATAGTTGAAAATGAGACAGATCTTAAAGTACTCTGATCCATCACTTCCTTTAGTGTTGCAAATCTTAGAGCAATATGATTCGGGTGCCATAGTGCTCGATAAGTTTGACCAGGTCCCGATTTGTTGGGCAGATTAGCCCCTTGCTCACGACCGCCCCAAGCAGCCACAACAACAAGTGCATACACAGATGCACGGACAGCCATGTAGACCGTTAAACAGACCTGTGAAGGGACTGAAGTCTTGCCCTAGATGTTTTGCTGGCCATAAAAGACATGATTGCCCATCATGTAACAAAAAACGTGGACAAAAGGCCATGTCCAAGCAGTTAGTTTGCAATGGCACAAACACACCAATTTTGTCCGCATCCAGGAAAAACAGGCTCATGCATGTGGAGTGAACGTTATGTTTTCCAACTCTACAACAGGTTCTCACAAAAGTAAGATTAAGGTTGTGCCTCCTTCTCGACCTAGTGCTGTGCAACGACGTTCTAACAAACTATTTGCCACATTACGAATTGCTGGCCATTATGTGAACTTTCAGTTAGACACAGGTGTCTCAGTAACTTTGCTTAATCATGCCATGTACAAACAGTTAGGCTCACCATGCCTTTCTAAATCTAGCAAGCGCCTCACTGCTTACAATGGACAGGAAATTCCAGTGCTTGGACAGTGTAGTTTGCCTGCCATTTACAAATACCACACTAGGACTGTGAATTTTACTGTGTTGAAATCATGAGACAGTGAGAACATTTTCGGTTTAGATGCCTTCATTTTGTTTGTCCTCAGCATCCAAGACAATATACTTTCCACATCGTCTTGTGACCCAAAAGACAGTGCCACTAGCTTGCTTACAGAATTTTCTGAACTGTTTTGAGAAGGCATGGGAAAAGATAATAACTTTGTAGTGTGTGTTGCATTGAAAGACAATGCACAGCCTAAGTTTTTTCAGGCCTGCCCCTTTCCATTTGCTTTAAGAGACAAAGTAGCCAGTGAATTGAAAGAATTGCTCCCATTCAAGCTAGTCAATGGGCAAGGCCTCTTGTTTTGTTGCCTAAGACTTCTGGTCGCCTTCACATTTCGAAGAGTGTGACATTTTTCAAACTGAACTACAGTACTTAGCTGATGTGTAACATTTTTCAAACTGAACTACAGTACTTACGTCATGTGATAAACAGTCAGGATGTGAACCCCATCCAATCTCATTTGCTTGCAATCTGTGACCTACCTGTTCCTCGCAATGTGTCTGGACTGCAGTCAGTACTAGGCAAGATGACTTACTACATTCGGTTCATTCAGAATTCTGCACAGATCGCGGCTCCATTGCATCGCTTGAGTCGCAAAAATCTACCTTCATGTAGACTAAAGGCTGTCAAGATGCATTTCAGAAACTCAAAAATGCCTTGCTCAGTGACAGATGTTTAGCACATTTTGATTCTTCCCAGACAGTAGTTTTGCAAATCAACACTTCTTCCTATGGAATTGGCACTGTTCTTTCACACAGAATTGGTGCACAAGACAGACCTATTGCTTTTGCCTCAAAGCTGCTCGATCAAAATCGGTGCAATTATTCTCAAATTGAAAAAGAAGCTCTCACTATTGTGTATGGTGTGACAAAATTCCATCACTATTTGTATGGTCGCCAGTTCTATTTAGTGACAGATCATAAGCCTTTGCAGTCCTTGTTTCATCTGTCAAAGCCAGTTCCTACATGCACTGCTCAAAAATTGCAATGTTGGGTGTTGTTGCTTCAGCATATCAGTATGGAAGCATGGCAATGCAGCTGCCCTATCTTGCCTTCCGACTGGCCCAGACTCTGATTTCGATGCATCTGCCACATCTTGTTGCCAAATCAATGTGTAGGAAACTGAATTGCTGAAATCTTTTCTCTTGCATTACAGAAAAATCGCACAGGCCACAGAAGCAGACTCAGATCTCAAGATTTTGTTGCATTACATTTTCATGTCTTGGCCTCGTTCATTGAACATTACCCAGAACTCAGTTGTGTGCTGATATTTTGCACGTTGGTGTAACATTTCAGTTCAACAGGTTGTGACTCTAGTTCAGAATGCCAGTGGAAAATTGCATGTGCCCATTCCCAAAGTGTTGCAAAATACTGTGTTGCGATAGTTTCACCAAGGACATTGGGGAACTGTTTTCACTAAACAGTTAACGCGATGCCACTGTACTCGGCAGGGCATGGATGCCCACACTAAACAGATCTCGTCATAGTGTCACATATGCGCTGAAAACCAATATGCTCCATCACAAACATTCTCAGCTTGGCCTAAGACTCAATCGCCATGGCAACAAATGCTCACACACTTTGCAAGACCAATTTGGAACACTCGTTGGCTCATTATTTTGCATAGAAGGTTTGTCACAAGTAATTGTGTTGGACAACGGACCACAGTTCACTTCATGATTTTAAACAGTTTTGTGAAGGCAATGGCATTCGTCATTTAACAAGTTCTCTGTTTCACTCACAGTCCAACAGAGAAGCAGTATCCTTTGTACACACTTTTAAGCGACAGATAGCCAAGCTTCACACCACGCATAGACAGGAACAGGAGCTGCAACTCTTTCTCGCTTCCTATCGCTCCCACCCAAGAGACAGACCGACACTGGTGGAACTTCTGCATGGCCACCACCATCAGACGCTGTTACACTTGCTGCATCCACCGCAGCATCCGGCACCGCCAATGGTATGCAAGTATAGCTTTGTGGAGCACTATATTGTTATCTTCAGGGTTTACAGCAACTGTGGGGGCTGGGAAAGAGGCGTGATCCAAGAACGCATTGGCTCTTCTATGTATTTGATCACACATCCCGATGGTTTGCAATGCCGGCACAAGAACCAAATTTGCGCCTGTCATTTGCCTCACGATTCTGCTGCTTTTCTTCACCCAGGTTCATGACCTCACGGGACCGCGCAGCCTTCCAGCTGCCCACTGGTGCCACCAGGGCATCCCAGGAGGAGCAGGATGACGATGCACTCTCAGCCCCACTGACCCCACTCACTAACCCCACTGCACCTGGACCCACCAACAACATCATCGATCCAGGACATGCCCTCAGGCTTGGACGTGTGCCCTGGCAACAGTTTTTTGGAGGATGTTCCTGTTGCCTCACAAGCCAGATGGCAGGGTACGGTTGGGAGCATGCTATCCTCCACAGTCATGGCTCCTGGCTCATCTCTACATTCCCCGGAGAGGGGGGCCAAAGTGCGGGTGTAAGCTCTCACCAGCGCAACGATCAGCAAATAGGTTGCACAAAGATTGATAATAGTCACTGAATCAAGTTTGCCTATCAGGAGAGAGGCAAAAGACAGACTCGAAAGCAATGCAATGCCAACGCCCTCTCAACCGTGAGTATTTAGATCACTGCCGCAGATCGGAGGGCCAAGTCACGCATAGACAGGCAGTTGGAGTCAAAAGTCACAGTCGCAGTTACTAGCTCAATCACTATTCTGGTTGGCGTGTAGCAGTTCATGTCACCAGCTACGAAAGTGTAGTGTTTATAGCGGGACTTGGACTTCGGCAGCATTGAGGCTAATTTGGACTATTACGGAAGAGCTTAGAGGTAACTAGCTTTCTGTGCTGGTAAATAAAGAATCCTGTTAATAGTTGTGTGGTAGAAAGAGGATACCAGCCGCCAAACAACATCCTCTACTTTCTCCCCATGGTACAAGACTCTGCAGCGTCAACAACTACACAAAAAGTGCAAAGCTGGCAGGACTTAGACTATGCAGCTACCAGAAAACCTCTAATAAAATTAGTGAAGAAGGTAACTGCTTTTGTCTGGACAGAACACTGTGAGAGTGCCATGTTAAAACTGAAATAAATTCTTACATGTTCAACTGTCCTGGCTTATTCGGATTTTACACTACCATGTGATTCTAACAACACCGTATGGCACTACACAAAAAGAACTTTGGCATTTGTTTTTGGAAGTCATTACTTTCATTGTTACCTATGCGGACAACACTTCACTGTAATTAATGATTATGTGGCTTTACAGTGGCTACTGAGTTAAAAAGATCCCAGTGGCAGACTTTTTAGGAGGACCTTAAAATTCAGTCAATATGACTACATAGTTAAACACAAGCCTGGCAAATTAATCAGAATGCAGGTGCCGTAAGAAAGAAAATTAAGAACCTACAAATAGACGATTTATTTGCTGGAGACTTAAAGAAGGCACAAAAATCTGATGCTGTGTGTAATAAATCGTCTAATTCACTGGATTTTATTACAACAGATGATGTTTTACCAAAGAAAGTTCCTCTTGGAGTATGGATAGTAGTTCCCAAGACTATTTTCAAGTGCATACTCAATGTCATGATAGCATACAGACATGTCATAGTGGTAAAAGCACAATGCATTCACACATTGTAGGCTGTTATTGGTGGTCACAATGAAAGAAAGGTGTAGATTACATTCAAAACTTTCTTCCTGACACTTGGAGAGTGCCTGGACAAAGACCAAGAGTACCTCTTTAACTTTATTGAGGCAGCAGGACCTATTGAATTCATATCCTCAATATCTCAAGAACGTCCCCTATAAGAGCTCAAAATAACAGACAATTTATCCATCACTGACCATTTCTCTCGCTATCTTATTTTGATAATAAATGAAGATATGACTACTGAGATAGCTGCCAAAGCATCTATCACTCATTCAGTACTACCATTTAGGAGTCCAGAGGCCATTAAAAAGAGACAAACTTTATATCCAATCTTATCGTACAAGTATGTTAAAATGTTGTCATATTACATGAAAAGCTCCCACTCAGAATGGTGTTGTCTATTGCCATGTATGACTTTATCATACAACGGCAGGCACGCGATACAACAGGGTTGATTCTTTAACAGGTTGTTTACAGCCACAAAATGCATGTCCCTTTCGAGACTGAGAAGTTGCTGCCTGGAATAAATTTCAGTGAAGTGGAGCACCTGGCTAAAATATTAAAGATCATTTAGAAGAGAATTCAGCAGAACAGTGCAGCCAAAACATGGAGGCAACACCAACTTAGTCAAAAGAATGCTGGGATATCACTATACTAAGTAGGAGATTATGTGATGCTATGACATGCCACCATAAAACAGGGGAGAACAAAGTAATTTAAATGCTCCTACGATGGACCTCTCTGGATATTGCATGACACACTGTTTGTCAATGTCGAATAAGAAGACTGTAGTTTTTATTTTCTTTGCTTAATTAAGTATTAAGATAGCAATACACCATGTGCTTTAGTTGATCCAGCTGAACCCATAAAAAAAATCATTCAGCACATAAGCCATTATCCAGTAAAACTGTTCCACAGCAACCAATAGGTTCCCATCACTACAATTTATGTTCTGACTCGCTGTACAATTAATGATCTAGGGATTAATAACAGATCTTATCTTAAGTATTAGTTGAAAGATCATATCAGTATTTTCTGTGTCACTCCTGTTTAGCCATACTGATTATTCTGATGGATGTTTTCACCTCTCTAGGCTCCCGATTAACCAGAAATTTTGCTTAAATGTTGTATATTCGTCATTGCTGTAAAGTTTTCTCTCTGCATTATAGGTTTTCAAGCATATCAGTTTGATATTACCATTGCTGAACAGAACTTCTCTCCCACTGGACAGCTTGGTATGAGCAAATGCCTGTCCAGTTTGGTCATCTGTCTTTGTCAAACAATGACACTCTTTGTTCAAATGTGACTCCCTCTGGTTTAACTTTGTTTCATATGACTAGTAGACCCCTGTGCAACTAATGCATCATGCTTTTTGCATCTGTATGCTACGTACTCCACACTGTCCCAAAATTAACTAGTATGCCCTTTTCAGCCTTGTTTTGCTCTACTTACTCCTCTATATTTTATTTTCTGCCTCTCCTATCCACTGGTTTTGTCAGGTGTTTGCACCATTTTGCTATGCTGCGATATTGTTACATAATTTTCGCCATTGTCTGTATGGTGGAGTAATGTTCAAACTTCACGAACTTGAAAACTTCTATAACAAAAGTGCAGATATGTAGCCACCATAATCGAGAATGCCATCATATTGTTTTACAGGAATTTGCAGAAATAAGATCCCGCTCTCCACCTGACCAAATCACCAACTGCCACTGAATAAGCACAACCCAGTGCTGTTCTATATGGCTGGTCTCCTAGTAGACAATGGTAACACAATCAGCATCTTTACTTACATGAACAACACAATTCAGTGCCTTTTGTAGAGACTGTTTCATCTTGGAAGATACTGAAGACAGTTTACTGTCTCATGTGCAACGAATTTGACTGGTCACTGCCCAGTTACTATCTCATTACGAAATACCCCCCCTCCCCCCCCTCCCTCTCCCCCCCCCCCCCCATGACATAATAAATCAAGATATGAATGCTATGCAGAATCAACTTAGTGACTCACCTCAAACATTGGCAAAATCTCATGCACTACAAAAAATGTTTTGTGACAAAAACTCCGTTCACTGAAGTGAGTATACTAAGTGTTGGCAATACCGACCAGCCTACAAAATAATCTCAGTTCCATTTTATTTTCTCCTGAATCCTTTATGAATATCTCAGCAACTGTGTGCCCCTCTCTTCATATCACATAGACCCTCACTTCTAACTATATTGCAGAGTTGACTCAAGATTACCCCAAAGTTACTTTTCACTTGTGGATATGTATCCTGTCTGAATTGTGGATACTGCACATGTTGTACCTCTATCTTATACCATTTAGGCCCTCCCCATATGGGAGCAACACAAATGAACCCCACTGCCGATGCAAGCAGGTGCAGAGAGCGTGACAACAGAGTGACTCTTCAGTAAATCACTCACAATGCGTTGCCAACCATTTGCCAATGACTTGGCATCCACACTGCCAAGTGAGCTGACCTGCATTGTGTCCTTGAACACTACTCTGTACTGATGTAATAAGAAAATGAACAAGCAGGTTCTGAAAATTAGTTTTGTAAAGGAACCGGAAAAAAATCCCATTTAATACAACTTCACAATCCCCGGCTACTACAGACGGATTTGACTGGTAGTGTCAAGGGGCAAAGAAATTTTTATGACATATTTGCAATATACTGTACATTAACCAATCAAAATAAAATTACTGGCATGTCAAAGGAAACAAATGCACAAATAAATACAACATACCTGGAGTATTCTTTGGTGAGATTTGCAACCTTGCATTTTCAAGAAGAAATAAATACTAAAAACAGCAGGAAAGTGGCAGAAAAGCCTCAAATTTCTCATACATACAAACACAATGGTGTTCACATATAAAAGATTTAACAAGAACAAACCACTAGCACCATAACTTTGTGTACATATATCTGAAGACATTTGGGTTTTCAAAATAAAAGTAACACTGTGTTAAGGCAGAAGTTAATTGTGCAAAATCACTGTAGCTGTGTTCATTTGTTCTATAAAATGCTATGAATTTCAAATCCATCTCCTGCATCTCTTTTTATTTTTATTTTTATTTATTTTTGGATATATGGATGAATCTAAAATTTTCTTCTTTTTCTCATTCATGTGACACAATTCACATGTAGGGAAGTCTGTAGCAGTCTATTAATTATCAGCAGTTTCAACTGTACAGCAAATATTTATACCACTTAGGACACTGGCAGTTAGGGATAAGAAGGATAACCCTGTGCATTCACTGTGTATTTTCTGCTGCAGCAGCATTTAAGTGAGAGAGGTGTGAGCTACAGACTGTAGAGAACATGTGAATAAACAATGCCAATCATCTAGAGGTAAAGTCATTCTTGGATCATTACAGTGACCAGCAGATGAGATTGAGATGACCAGCCTTGCTCACATAATGTCACCAAAGCTCACAATCTGCAGCAATATCTACAAATTTGTCTGAAATCAAAAGCTTATGAGTTGTATAAAAGGCTTGAACTAGAAATGTTGAAGGTTTTGTGACAAGTTGGGCTCTGACTTTCTTGACTTGCACCATAATGTTGAAAAAAGTAGGATCCTCCTGATGGGTCAGGAGTGCGCTACCCAGACAGCTGTGTGCAAAGTAAATAAGATTATTTTAGATTACGTGATTTTCCATCCACTGCAGATAATTGTAGCTTTTACAAGACATCGAAGAATTATTGTACGAACCAAATAAACAACTCCCACAGATACAGCTATTATGATTTTAGTAATCAACAGCTGAAGCATTTGCATCACAATCCCAGGATTTGGAGCACTCCGAAGAAGCAATGGAGCTCGCAAAAAAACGGAAGTTTCATTGTTGTATGTCCGTTAGTAGTAGTGTAGAACATTGTGCCGCAAAGTTTGCAAATTTTGAGATGGCAGAGTTAGAGAAACAATGCATCTACATTGAAGTTTGTGTGAAACTCAAGAAAACCTTTACAGAGACACACCGAATGAGGCAGGAAGCCTACAGTAATGATTAAGCCATAATTGGTATTACTAATGGTTCACACAGTTTAAAAATGGCCAGACGGAAGTTAAAGGTGACCCTCATTCAGGACGCCCTTCAATGTCTACCAATGATGCTCATGTGAGGAACTTCAATGAAACTGTGCGTGCCAAATGAAGACTGACTGTTCGAGAGATTGCAGAAGAATGTAACATTTCAGTTGGATCATATCATGAAATCGTGTCACAACGTGTTGGAATGCATCGTATTGCCACCAAGTTCATCCCATGTCTCGTGAGTCAGGACAAGAAAGATCTTCAGGTCATCTTATCAGGTCAGGTCAAATATCAAAGCCATGCTGATAGTTTTCTTTGACTTTGAAGGGTTAGTTCATCATGAATTTGCGCCACAGGGACAAACTATTAATTGATTATGCCACTGGGACATGTGACGCCTGTGAGAAAATGTGAGATGGAAACAGCCTGAGATGTGGCTAGATGATTCACGGCTCTTGCAACACGATAATGCACCACACATTTATCCCTGTTGGTGCATGCCTATTGCACAAAAAAAAAAAAAAAAAAAAATCACTGTACAATCTCATCCTCCATACTCTCCAGACCTCTTCACTGCAGACTGTTTTTTATTTTCAAAGTTGAAAATCTGGTTGAAAGGACAAAGATTTGCAACGATAGATAAGAGAAAATTCGCAGATGGTGCATCTCGCAATCCAAGCAAGAGGCATATCAAAACTGCTTCTGAAAGCGGAAACAGCATTGGGAACAATGTATCAATTGTGGAGGAGAGTATTTCGAAGGAGACATCAAAGATAAGTGATGTAGATATCACTACGACCGATGCTGAGAAGCAGCTAAAAGTGATAAAACTGAACAAGGTCTATGAGCAGAATCGAACTTCTAACAGATTCTACACAGAATTTATGATTAAGTTACCTCAATTTTTAACCATAATATACACTGCACCCTCGAACAAAAAAGTTGAAAGACAGATTAGGTCAGATCTGCCTACAGGTACCTGAAACAGAATGAACTATGCCACGCCAATCCATATGAATTCCGAAAACACTGGAAATGCAAAACCCAATTTATTTTTTTCTCACATGACATTGTGAAAGCCACATGTCAAGATAATCAGGGTCATGCAGTACTTCTTCACTTCCATACCTGACAGAATCTGTTAGCAGAAATAAAATACAATAGGGTTTCAAGTGAAATTTGTGACTCGACCGAAGATTTTTTGGGAGGGAGGATGCAGCATGTCATCTTTGATGGAGAGTCACTGACATATTTAGAAGCAACATGAGGCATGTTCAAGGGAAATGTTTTGAACATCTGATGTTCATGCAACATTTTGTATAGATCTAGCTGTCAATAATAACCTCAACTTTTGAAGAAGAGACACTTATTCATAATGAAGTACCTCTGAAAAACACAGAACAAATATTCACACTGATGTGTTGGTAAATGTGTCAACACCTTGTAGATAGAGGAAGCCTAAAATGCACGCTATCTAACGCAGACGGGCGTGAATTCTGGAACAGGATAATTAGTGAATGCTAATAAGAAAAGTATGCAGCTCCTCGAATACTTAACTTTATTCGATCCTTGTGGTACATCGCTCTTGATAATACAAATAAGACTATCTTCAGATACGGTTAATGGCGCCTTGCTAGGTCGTAGTCATGGACTTAGCTGAAGGCTATTCTAACTGTCTCTCGGCAAATGAGAGAAAGGCTTTGTCAGTGTAGTTGCTAGCAAAGTCGTCGTACAACTGGGGCGAGTGCTATTCCGTATCTCGAGACCTGCCTTGTGGTGGCGCTCGGTCTGCGATCACACAGTGGCGACACGCGGGTCCGACCCGTACTAAATGGACCGCGGCCGATTTAAACTACCACCTAGCAAGTGTAGTGTCTGGTGGTGACACCACACACACAATATAATGTAATTGTATAGATTAAAAAAAATATACTCACCAAGCGGCAGCAGGAGAACACACATACAAAAAAGGTATTATATATATTATGTATTGTAATATGTGTATTCTTTTTTTATGTGTGTTCTCATGCCACTGCTTGGTGAGTAGATTTTTTCTCTCTACGATTACCCTATCTTGTCAAAAATTGACTATTTTTGTTATTATATTAGGACAAATATTCAGTCAGTTACTGATACAATATCAAAGTGTTGTATACATTATAAACTTGCTTTAAATGAAAGGCTCCGTGTAAAAATAAACCAAGTCCAAAAAATTTAAAATCTTAGTTTTACGACAGCTGGGTTCAAAATATCAGTAATTCTTCAAAGAAAGGGGGAACCAAGTCTGTAGTTCAATATACTGTCTGCAGGATGCGGTAGTTACTTGATGCTCCAAGACAAGATTGCATCTTCTGGCAGAGGCAGAGCTATTGTCAATCATGTCAAGCTGCAAATCATATACAGAAAATTGGACAGAAAAAAATCATATACAGAAAATTGGACAGAAAACATAATGGAGGTGTGTCTTAGAATACTGAGGTATTAAAGTATGAATTAATTTGTGCAGCTTTTATTAAGTTAGAGTGCAATAATGGAAGAGGAATCTGATTACATTTTTCTGGATACTGATAATTCCAGCTCTTCAGGAAAGTGTCACGGGAAGTTCCACTTTAATAATCAACGCACAAACACGTTGCTCTTTATTCTGATGTGTGTTCTGGACAGAATCCATTAAGATAGCTCTCACCCTCTTGATAATAGTCAATGATACAAAAATGCAGGTGGAAGTAACTGACCACAAATGTATAGTTTTGGGCCATTCACTTTTACTGAACGCTGTGAATGCAGCTGACTTGTGTAAAATAAAAAACAGCTGCAAGCAAAATGCAATATACCTATGGCCCAGAGGAATGGTCAATACTTTAAAATATGAAAAATGCAAAGCACCAAAACTGGAAGTCAATGTAATGAAAAGAACAAAACCAGAACACAAAATATTAATGCCTATGGGTTAAATTTGTTAATCACTTGATGAGTGAGGTATGGCAGAGGAATGCCTTTTACAGTAAGGTTTAAAGAGGTTAAGTGGCATGGTGGAATTCAATGAGGTACATTTTATCAAGAAGAAAAAAGGAAATAAACTTAATTCGCTAGCCAGAGTCCACCAAGATCAACTAATCAAGAATCATAGATCAGTTACAAATGAAAAGGAGGAGGACATGTTCAATTTACTGAAGTTCATTCCAACATTACATCAAGCCTATTACAAGAATTCCTAACTGCAAAGATAGCTACATGAGGGAGAACACGAAATGACCAACAAGATTTTCATGAACAAGATTATTCGTAGGTGGGGATTAAATAGTGTCTGCATGAAAGAAAAGAAGAAGAAGTAGTAGCAATGGTAAGTGAACTTACTTATAATCTTGCAGTTTGAATAATTAATTAAAAGAAAAAGTAATTTAAGAGGATGCATTAAAAAATGAAAAGAAACAGGGACATTGGTTTAATTTTTGAAGTACGAAGTGGAAATTTTCCAGTGCACTAGTGAACAAAGTCCAGTAAATAGAAAATAAATAGGAAAAAAAAACTTTTAAATTGATAAAAATGTCTGTCTGCATCATGTTATATAGATTAGCATGTATTTGTTATTCTTCAATGTAAAAAAATTAACATTTAATTCTTTATCTGCAATAAAATGTATTACTTTAACTTTATATCAGTTTTTCTTGTAAGAGTAAAATATGGACTTGATCCACTTTTGCTCTGAACCTCTAAAATGTTCAGAAGTATAAAATTGTGCACTTCTCAAAATAAGAAAAAAAAGGACTATCGTATGACAACAGTACTAATGAGTTACAGCTGGAATCAGAAAACTTATAAAAATACTGGGGTATCATAATTTGTGAGAATATACAATGGTATTTTCATGTAAGCTTAGTTGTTGGTAAAAATTCGGTCCATTGGTATGATGCTAAAAAGATGCAGTGAAACTAGAATGAAGACTACTTGCAAAACAATTATGTGACTGGTCTTTTAATATCATCTTTGTCACTGAGCACCACTACTGCCCCTCCCCACTTCCTTCACCACCCACCACAAACATACACTTAAATATTGTTCAAAAGTGTGGTACACATACCAAATAAATATAACAGGGGGTACTGAATATATAAAAACAAGGCAACATAAATGGTCACAAGATTGTCTGAACCGAAGAATATTGAAATGGAAATGCCGAAAAACCTAAACACATAGCTGCTTGAAGATAGATGCCAACCATCTTACAAAAGCCTACTCAGAAATTTCAAGAAACTCTACTGGGCAAGGAATATACTAACGTACTGCTCCTATAGTGATTGAAGACAAGATCGGACTAATTACTGCGCACAGAAATACATTTAAGCAGTTATTCTCCTTGCATCCCATATGCACACAGAATGGGAAGACACACTAATATGTCGTACAATGTAAAGTACCCTATTCCACGTACTTCACAGTGGTTTGCAGAGTATGGATGTATCTGTAATTTCATACAGATGTTTATAACTGTAGTATTTTCATTACATCCTGCTTTTGTTTTATTAATGACCGAAATGTACAAATAATTTTTGACGTTAGTTTGGCAATGATTTCCATTGTAACAATGTCTCTAAAATACTTTTTGATTTGGATCCACTCATCACACAAAGCAAGACACAAATATTCTACTACTGACATTACCTGAAATGATAGTACACTGCCCCTTTGTATTCGACAGGAGTAGCAATTTCATCAATTGGCAAGGTTATTTCTTTTACATCTACATCTACGTGATTACTCTGCAACTTACAATGAAGTGCCTGGCAGAGGATTCAACGAACCACCTTCAAGCTGTTTCTGTACTTTTCTACTCTCTAATGACTGTCTCTTAGAAAGGTGTCAAGCAAATTTTTATCTGCATTTATTTTTGGTGGGTTTGGATGTTACAGTATTCAGTCTCACTACAACAGCCTAGTGGTCATTAATCCCTGTATCTGTCATGATGCTGCCTATTTGCCCAGGATTATTTGCTGCTATGAGGTCAAGTATGTTTTCACAACCATTTACACCTTGAGTGGGCTCCTGAACTGATTGTTCAAAACAATTTTCTGAGAAAGCATTCAGCACAATTTCAGACAATGTTTTATGCCTAAGCTGGCTTCAAACAAGGATTTTTGCCAATATATTGAGGGTAGATTGAAGCCACCACCAACTAAAATTGTATGAGTGGGGTACCTACTTAAATAAGACTCCCAAGTTTTCTTTGAACTGTTCAGCAACTGTATCATCTGAGTCAGTGTGTCGGTAAAACAAACCAATTATTAATTTATTCTGGCTGTCAAATATAACCTCTACTCATAATATCTTACAGGAACTATCTACTTCAATTTTACAACAAGGTAAACTACTTCTGAGAAAAGTAAACATCCAACCACCAAAAATGTATTTAATCTATTCTGAACACGGGTAGGTTCTTTGTAAAAATTTCACCCGAACTTATTTCTGGCTATTCATACCTATAATAATTTAAGCGTCAGTGCTTTCTATTAGTGCTTAGAGTTCTCGTTCTTTCCCAACACAGCTATGACAATTTTACAACTATGATAAAGGTTGTTGCTAGGTCTACCTTTCTGTGTTTGCCATACACACTTTTAGACTGACGCACTTCCTGTAGTGTGTCTGAGAGCCTATAACCCTTTTTCTTTTTCTTTGCATTACTTTTTCTGTCAGGCCCTTGGAATCTGTTGTATTTATAAAAGTACCACATGTTGATGTCAACACAATAAGCTTTTGGTGAAGCACACTAAATATAATCACCTCATTTTAACTTTAAACTATGTGGATTATATGCAAAACAATTTTCAGACGCATGTAACGTGGACATTCTAACACGTCAGCACACAAGGGAGGGAAAACTGGATTACTGAATACCTTCTCTATCTTCTATGTAACAATGAAGACAATGGACTCATAATACCATATTCAGAGACTGTGATTGATTAACAACAGTTAGCAATCATTACAAATTACAGTCACATTGCACATGACCCTTTGTGACATGAAAATGATTGTGATTATATTTTAAGTCTTACCTTTGGCAAGGAAAGGAGCACTTAGTTTTTTCATGATATCTGTCCTGTACATGACAAACACTCTGACATTTGTGGCCACAAGGAAGTTCAGCCTCACAAGGAAGGCTGCAACCTCCCTCAGGAACAGCCTTGAAATCTGATGCTGAGGCAACTTTTGTATTCTCGCTGGGGTGTACCTGACATTTCAGTGTCAAGTGACGGCCAATTGCATCTTGTTTCATCAGTGTTTCATTTATTTTTGGCCATATTTTGCTGCTTCTAGTTAGGCTGTCCATGTTACCTACATAAGTACAATGTACTTTTAATGTTGTTACTGAATGGAAAATAATGAGGACAAAATTCAGTCAAAAGTAAGTGTAATATAAATGCATCAACAGTAACATAACCTAGTGCTTAAACTATAATTTGCAGACACAGAATTATGTCTTTCTACTAATCAGTTGCACTGGTTCATCGATGCAGAATGAAATGCTCTTTGGAAAAAAATACAAAGGATAGTAACAACATCTTACATCCTGAATTTTTATTCATTTCATGGAACCTTAGATTCGTCTTCATTACTCCTTATATTTTTTCATTCTGAAGATATAACTGTTTACTACTACTGTGTTGTTTTGAATTCAACATTAAGCATAACAGCAATTTCTGGCCTAACAGGTTAAATATATAAAGTAACTGCTCTCTTATAATGAATTATCAAGATCCACACAAAAAAATGATGACAAAACTGTTTCACTTAACATGCAGAATATGTAAGAACAGCAAAATATTCTTAGGCTTCAAGAAGCCCCCAAGTCAAGGAAAGCAAGTGCTGAGAGGTATGAGTATTGCTAAACCTAGTCACAATTGCAAAATACTAACACATATTATCTTCAGAAGAAAGGAATGACTGGTACCTGAGATATAGGCTGAGGTCATATTGGTCCCCTGAGAAATGTCAGAATGTATGAGGCAAAACAGACATAATATACTTATCTTAGAAGAGACATATATTGATTTAGGAAAAAACTTCTGGCAGTGTTGACTCGAAATTCTGAAGTTATCAGGGATAAAATATCAGGATCAAATTGAAGCCCAAGTTTTCCCTGGCATACACAATGTCCAGATAACTTACACGCATGCACGTGGGTCACATCATTGACAACCGTTGATATTTTGACAGGTGCACTCCCTGTCATTTTCAAGGCAATACTGCAGCTAGTAAGCACTGTGCAAGGGAATTTAAAACCTCAGTATGCACTGCAGTTGTGGAAAAATAATCCCCCCCCCCACACACACACACATACACATACACAAACTTTTGCCACAACACAAGCAAAGACGACCGATGTCAGAAGTTACTGATAGTGAATATTAATAACCAATGGGGGTGTGGTACCATTAACTCTGTCCCTCTGTTTTTTAACAATGGAGAGAGCAGGATTTCAATTTAAGCAAAAACCTCCATCTCTATTTATGAGGTTAATTGCTAATATAATTTCAACTGCTTCCTTAGTGTCACTATACCAATAGCTGGAAGTGCACGGCAGAATCTGCGTGTTGTCATATTCCATAGGATGAAAGGCAGCAAGACAATGTTATGCAATAACTGATTTGCTCAGCATGTTAAGTGTCTGTGAGACTTACACTCAGTACACCAGTCACCCGCTGTCCTGTCAGTCTTACCAATATATAACATGCCGCAGCTAAGGAATACAATAGACAATCGCCTTAAAACCAAGATCATCCTTAACGGAAACTAAAAGACCCTAATCTGAGGTGGTGGTCAAAAAATGCATTTCACATCATATTTCCACAAAATACAACTTATCCTGTTGGAAATGGTCTCAAAATACAGCAAAAAGGTGTAGCCTGATACCATTGATCCCAAATGCACTGTTTGTTGACAGTGCAACACTTGTATGATCTGTCTTTCACTATAACCATTCTGATGATAGTGACCTCAAAATTGGCTATCTCAGCTAACAAACTCTCAGCGTCTGAGGCAACGTGGGCCCTGTGAGCCAAGGTATGAGATACCCCTTCACACTGTGCAGGATGGTGACAAATATTAGCCTGTAGTTACAAGTCAGTGGAGTAGGCCTCCTATAAATGGCACAACCCAAAGTACCATAAAGTACCCTGACCAACATGTCAAGGAGGGCAAGGCAGCCATCCTTTTCAACCTTCATCATGAAAAGAATATTTGAGTGGACTGAATTCAGGTGCTCTAAAAACCGCTCAAGTTTTCATTGTCATGAGGCAAACAACAGAACTGTTGTCAATACATGCTGGTTTCAATGCTGACCCCACAAGAAGTATTGAGAAAAAGACTAACAGGGCCCTAGAAAAGTTCCTTGCTGCAGAATACTATCAAAAGCCTTGATTTTTATTGTGCTGTTCCCTATATGTTATATGAGAGTTTATCAGGTAAGTTACCTCATCTTGAGGTCATCTTTCATCAGAATAGTTATAGTGAAAGACAGATCAAATGTGTTGTGCTATCACAAACTATGCATCAGATCACTGATAATGATATCGAGGTGGCACCAAAGTCTATGGCCTTCTAGCCTTACACAACAGGGGCCATTTTCAACACGACTGGTTGTATTTTGTGGAAATATGATGTGAAATGTGATTTTCAACCACCATTTAAAATAAGGTTCTTTTAGGTTCTGTAAAGATTGATCTCGGTTAGTGCAGGATGGGTGTCTATCATATTCCTTGCAGTTGAGGTATGTTATTCATTGGTCAGGATCGTGTACTGAACATAAGCATCACACATACACACAACAGCCAAGCAAATTTGCTGTTCCAGAACACTGTCTCGGCACCAGTCATCCTGCGGAATATAAGAACACTGAGATTCTGTAATCAATTTCCTGCTATTGAGATACTGTTATTAAGGAAGCAGCTGAAATTAAATTAGCAAGTAACTTTATAAATACAGATGAAGGCTTTTGCTTAAATTCTGTGTGGAATTCTGCTCTCTCCCTTGTCAAAGAAGAGAAGGACAGAGTTAATGCTACCTCACCCATTGGTTATTAATTATCACTATCGATAATTTCAGATGTCATTCCTCTTTGGTTGTGTGGTGGCACTACACAGTTTACAGAGAGAGTGTGTGTGTGTGTGTGTGTGTGTGTGTGTGTGTGTGTGTGTGTGTGCGCGCGCGTGATCTTCCTGGAACTGCACTGTAAAGTGAGGTTGTTTCAAATTTACAGTCTGCAGTTTGCCATGAAAATCACAGGACGTGCACGTGTCAAAATATCGGCTGCTGCTGACGATGTCAACTAGTTGCAATCCCGTATTTGAAGGATCAAATTGTTATAATAATATATGTATTGCAACCAATATACATACAATTTGAAAGTACAACTATAATAACACAAGAAAGTAAACATTTTACATATTGTGGTTTGCATAGTCACTAACTGCATCCTTTTAGTACAGTGTTCAACAATGTAACAGTGGCCTATTTTGCTATAAAGTTTACAATCACACATTGTGATTTGTTCATGACACGTGTTGTTGCAGGTAAGTTGGTGGAAACTATGGACTGCCATTCTGGTTACCAAGTGCCTCATCTTCAGTCAGTAATGGACCCTGTGCTGTAAAATTTTGGAGGTATGTCTTCCCTTTTTCCTGGCAATGTTTTTAACAGTCTTACCAAAGCACTGGTATGGGGTAGCATCAGGCTTGTCCATACGTCTTCAATCAGAAAGAATTCCCTCGCTAGCAGTATACAGAGTCTGCATCATATAGTTTTAGACACACTGATCACTTTCTTTATATACATCACCTTTACTCATGCTAATGTTGTTAAGTTTTTCATTGTGAGATGTGGGCCGACAATTTCTATTCTGTACATCAGTGGGATTTTGGCTCTGAATAGTGCCATTTGCTGTCTCTATGCCGAGGTATCTAATGCCATCTATTTCATGAATAGCCATTATTGCTTGCATTGCTTTCTCTATTACATGTCTCATGAAACATTTCTGCATGCATTTGTATCTTGTCGTCAAGGTATTTGAAGTCTGGTATGATTTTTAGTTTTTTCTCCCACATCAAGATATCTGCTGATGCAGGTGTTTTTCCTCAATTTCTGAGCTCCATCATCTCTGTTTTTGCCACATTTATTTCGAAGTCATGTTTGGCACACCAATCTTCCATGTTGCATATCTTTATGTAGATTTATAATTCCTTTTGATCATATTACTGTACCATCTGCATATGCACACGGCACTTTGCCCCTCCTTTGGGGTATTCATATATAATTTCTTTCAGTGTAAGGATAAACAATAATTGACATATTGAGTCTCCCAAAGATCCTTATTTCTTTCCTTTAGAGTATGGACATGACTCATAAGCTCCATACTCCTTAGGGGTTTCCTCTAGCTTTTTGTCAATGGCTTTCTGTTTATAAGATAAAAGGCTTTTGTGAAGTCTACAATTAATATTATACAAAACTTCTTTTCTATCTCCAAGGGCAACACACATTCTTTAGCGGGGCTCTTGTCCCGTCCAGAGTTGATCTTTCTTTTCTGAATCCCATCTGGTTTTTTGGGAGTAGTTTGTCAATTGTTTCTTTTATTTTTCAATTATTATTTTGTGAGTATTTTGAAAAGTAAGTTTTTAATGCTCTGGTTATGTATTTCCTGAGATCCTTGGATTCTCTTTATTTTATAATTTCAATGCAGCCACTCAAGATGGAAGCCCAAGAAGATTTTGTCAACCCCTATGGAGATCACAAAATTCATTACATTACTAGAGATTTCTGCTGACAAGATAGTTCTATTAAAACATTAAAATCTTGTGCTGACTTTATAGGATAACCCTAAGCTATCTTTGTAATCAGTCAATGACTCAGGGAATATTTCCTTGCAGACTTAACTATGCTGTAGTAACGCCCATCTACGAAACTGGAGATACGTAAGCAAACTCTAATTACAGACCAAAATCACTCCTTCCAATCTTCACACAAGTGTTTGAAAAAGTGCTCTAATATTGCATACTGACACATTTAACTGAGCAGAACTTGGTAAGTGCCTCTTAGTTAGGCTTTCGCAATAGACTCTTCATAGACAAAGTAATGCAACACCTCACAAGAGAAATGCTATCAGAGCTACATAAGAAAAATTATCCTGTTGGTATATTCTGTGACTTCCCAAAGCTGCTGATTGTATGCATCACAAAATCCTACTTAGCAAACTAAAATGTTATAGCATCAATGGTACTCATCTTACATGGACTGTATCTTACTCTCATAACAGAAATGATGTCATCAACAGACTGTGTCACAGGCATGAAACTAATCTCAGAAAGGGGAACATATGTGACTTGTCACAAGTGCTGGTACTGGACCCGCTCTTGTTTTTAACATACATAAATGATCTTCCAATGATTTTAAAGAGCAGTTTAAAAACTAGCATCTGCAGATGACATAAGCATACTACTCATATGTCCAAACTAGGTTAACAGACACTTCTCGGATAATAGTCAATGCTGACTTCAAGTGTTTCACAGCTAAAAGTTTATCTTAATCTCCCAAAGACTCTTATTACACAATTCCAAATTGGCTTTAATGATCTTTTAGCATCAGAATTAGACTTTAATGGTCATACAGTAAATGGAAAACACTGTTTAAAATTCCTTGTGGGTCAGTTGGATAACAAGCAAAATCATAACACAACATAGATAAATTAATCACAGTTCAGCATGTTCTGCACTTCAAAGAATCTCTCATTACGTTGTCCTAAAGAAGAGAGTGATAGATCTTTCAAAAATTGATCAATATATTTATGTGCAATCAAATTAGACACAGTACTGTTTAGTAGGATAGAAGTCAGGTAAAGAGGGACCAAATCAGCTGCCTTTTGTCCATGGACTGTTCCTTAAACCAATGATACAATTCACAATTTGGTAGCGCACTGTCTAACTGAAGATACTGGCCACCAGTTATGAAACAGTAAGGAAATTAACAAATGCACATTGCTGATTCCTGTATCTAATGGCAGACACATCAGAGGCCTCGCTTCTACCTATGTCAATATTCCAAATGCGAGAATCTCTCTCCCATTTGCCTGCAGGGTGCCCTGTTGGTAAATGGAATGCACATTCTCGTAAGTTTACTGACGTACTTGTACCCTGATACATCCACCTACTAATTTGTACTTTAACTCATAAGTCTAGGAAACATCTTTCCAGAATTTTGAGTGTCTGTTGGTGGTGTACCTGCATCTATGCCAGGGGTGGGCAGTTATTTTGACTCAGGGCCACTTTGTGGAAATGGCGTTTACTAGAGGACAGCACCTTTCAAAATGATTGAATTTATTACTTAACTTTATACTTCAGAAACAGTGGAAATTGTATCATAAAACTTAATAAACGTACATAAAATAAAATAGTGACAGTCTTAACAGTTTATTTATAGATAATTTCAATTATTTGTCACCCTTTTCTACTTTCCTTAAAAAAAATAAAAATAAAAAAAAAAAATAAAAAAAAAGTATCAGGAATGAGATTCCTTGTTAAGATAATCACCACATGCTAGATAATGTCTGTCCAGGAGCCTCTATATATGCTCATGTTGATCTATACAAGGGCGATGTACTTGAGGACAATATTATGGAAATGGAAGAGGATGTAGATGTAGATGAAACGGGAGATACGATACTGGGTGAAGAGTTTGACAGAGCACTGAAAGACCTGAGTCGAAACAAGGCCCCGGGAGTAGACAACATTCCATTAGAACTACTGACGGCCTTGGGAGAGCCAGTCCTGACAAAACTCTTCCATCTGGTGAGCAAGATGTACAAGACAGGCGAAATACCCTCAGACTTCAAGAAGAATATAATAATTCCAATCCCAAAGAAAGCAGGTGTTGACAGATGTGAAAATTACCAAACTATCAGTTTAATAAGTCACAGCTGCAAAATAGTAACACGAATTCTTTACAGATGAATGGAAAAACTGGTACAAGCTGACCTCGGGGAAGATCAGTTTGGATTCCGTAGAAATGTTGGAACACGTGAGGCAATACTGACCTTACGACTTATCTTAGAAGAAAGATTAAGGAAAGGCAAACCTACGTTTCTAGCATTTGTAGACTTAGAGAAAGCTTTTGACAATGTTGACTGGAATACTCTCTTTCAAATTCTAAAGGTGGCAGGGGTAAAATACAGGGAGCGAAAGGTATTTTACAATTTGTACAGAAACCAGATGGCAGTCATACGAGTCGAGGGGCATGAAAGGGAAGCAGTGGTTGGGAAGGGAGTGAGACAGGGTTGCAGCCTCTCCCGATGTTATTCAATCTGTATATTGAGCAAGCAGTAAAGGAAACAAAAGAAAAATTTTGAGTAGGTATTAAAATCCAGGGAGAAGAAATAAAAACTTTGAGGTTTGCCGATGACATTGTAATTCTGTCAGAGACAGCAAAGGACTTGGAAGAGCAGTTGAATGGAATGGACAGTGTCTTGAAAGGAGGATATAAAACGAACATCAACAAAAGCAAAACAATGATAATGGAATGTAGTCAAATTAAGTCGGGCGATGCTGAGGGAATTAGATTAGGAAATGAGACACTTAAAGTAGTAAAGGAGTTTTGCTATTTGGGGAGCGAAATAACTGATGATGGTCGAAGCAGAGAGGATATAAAATGTAGACTGGCAATGGCAAGGAAAGCGTTTCTGAACAAGAGAAATTTGTTAACATCGAGTATAGATTTAAGTGTCAGGAAGTCGTTTCTGAAAGTATTTGTATGAAGTGTAGCCATGTATGGAAGTGAAGTATGGACGATAAATAGTTTGGACAAGAAGAGAATAGAAGCTTTCGAAATGTGGTGCTACAGAAGAATGTTGAAGATTAGGTGGGTAGATCACGTAACTAATGAGGTGGTATTGAATAGGATTGGGGAGATGAGAAGTTTGCGACACAACTTGACTAGAAGAAGGGATCGGCTGGTAGGACATGTCCTGAAGCATCAAGGGATCACAAATTTAGCATTGGAGGGCAGTGTGGAGGGTAAAAATCGTAGAGGGAGACCACGAGATGAATACACTAAGCAGATTCAGAAGGATGTAGGTTGCAGAAGGTACTGGGAGATGAAGAAGCTTGCACAGGATAGATTAGTGTGGAGAGCTGCATCAAACCAGTCTCAGGACTGAAGACCACAACAACAAACATCTTGAAGCAAGAAAAACTTTGCTCAGAAATATACATAGAGCCAAAAGAACTTACACCCACAAAACTACTTCAAGAGTAGAATCAGGACAAAAAGTCAAGTAATGTCACAGCATTAAACATTGCTTTCACAGTGCAATCTGACCACATGCCAATAAGTTCAAGCTTGCGTCCTCAGGTGCTGTGTCAACATCAGCTGCAGTGAAGGGATAAGAGAGCACATGAAACTTGGGTTCAATTTTCTTACAGTCCTGAAATCTTGTGACCTGCTCCTCCATACTCTGCAGGGGACCCTTAATATTACCAGAAACACATTCAGGCACATTGTGTATTCCTAATGAAGGGAAACGCTTAAATTGCTTTTACCTGCATGCCTTTCCTTGTTGTGCTTTGAAAGATGTTACATGTTCCCACATTTTATGTGCAAACAACTTCTTTCCCTGCTACGTCACATCCATCCATTCAATTTCTCAGATATAGCAGGGTGAAAATATCTCGTGTCTCCCCTTCTCACAAAATCGTAAGATATCTGATTTGTGCTCAGAAATAAGACTATTTCATTCTGCAATGCACAGACTCGTAACACTGCCAAGGCTCAACCAATTCACACCGATGTGGTACATCACGTTTTACCTCTGTGCCTCTACATCCTCAAGAAACAATATGAACTGTCAATGGTGCAGCAACCTCGCTCTGGTTGCATGCAACACACCAACAATACCATCAACTTCTACCACATGCATTAAATCCAGCACTGCTTTAAAAAGCTCTCCTGATGCAAAATGCAATGAAAAGACAATATATCACTGTCTGTGTCTTGTGCATGTAACCTCTTTTTTTTTCTTTTTTTTCTTAACAAAGAAAACTTAGCCGTACCTACAACTTTCCCACAGAACACTCTGGCCCCTTTGGTCATATTGCTTGCAGTTTTGTTCCTGGAGAACCCACTTTTCTCCACACAATTCACAGCACGCTTGAGTATGTCCTGACCAGTGGTTCTATTTGTCATTGACTGTAGGCCAATTAACTCATCTGTGATGACGAAATTTTCATTAACTCAATGGATAAAGACAAATAATTGTGCAATGTCTTAGTTATCTGTGCTCCCACCCAATGCCAATAAAGACCAAACAAAACCTTTGCTCAGTCTTCAGTTATTATGTGAGTTCATCAAAACTGAGTCCTTGGACTGCACTATAGTCCTTCTTGATTATGAACTGCTTGCAAGATCGGGACACAATATGCTTGTACTCTGTACCACACACTCATCGTCTGGGAAAAAAAAAAAAAAAAAAAAAAAAAAAAAAAAAAAAAAAAAAAAAAAAAAAACACCCGGCTTGTTGCATTTACCTAAATTATGGGTTACCAAGAAACCTGCTTTTGTGGCACTATTTTGATGTGTTAACTGCTTTGTAAACAATGATTGTTACTTCCTCAGCCTTTTCACAAAAATCCACAGTTTTTGTCTTGTGTTCTTCCTTGGAAAGTCTGCTGCCAAATTTGCTATGTTTTGTTTCGTAATTCTTCTCATATTGTACTCATATATGTCTATTGTTTCACGACACAATCAACACTGCTTCAGTTACAGTGATAACAAAAAAATGTGTGTTTCTTCATTAAACAAATGACATTGATGACTGATTAAAGCTGGAAATTTATATATTTACTGTTGCATATACAAGTACACCAGATCAACCAGAAAAACAGTGTGCATCATACTATATGCGGAAACCAAGTTGACATTCGGCGTAGTGACTGATGGGAGTAATCATAAAGGGGAAATACCTTTCTGTGCACTACCATCAGCCACCAAACTGAATGCCAACTCGGTTTGTGTGATTAGTACCTGAATTGTACACGGGTAATGGTGTGGCCATCCTAGTAGAAAAGTTGGGTCGCACATAGGATGGAAGCCTCGGTAAAAGTGGATTTCTCTGGCTGTCATGGCAGGCCACTCAAAAACTCTTAGCAGGCCAAATGTGGCCCACGGACGGCTCTTTGCCTGCCCTTTATCTATGCTAATCTCTGTATCTTTTGACGTGCAATGAGCTGTAGTACATGTGTCAGACAGTCCCTAATGCATACCACAACAATATGGTTCAGGGATCACATAGCTACTTACTAGTTGTTGTTGCTGTTGGTGGTGGTGGTGGTGGTGTCGTCCAGCACTGAATTGGCAAGCGATTTGCTTATGCTGATCCACCTGTTTTCTGTTACAATTTGAAATAGTCTACTGCAACTGCAGAAGACGACTAGCAGATGTGGGTATTCCTGAACTGAATTAGTAGCGACACATTAGCATGAGAAAAGGGCACTGTTTGAACAACCCCCAAAATGGAGATGGGCATTCATTAGGTACTCACAATATGGCCACTACAAATGTGCCTATATCACGAATCTTACCCATCCTGTGCTTGTCTGTCATGCCAACTGGCATTACAAGGTCTGGTAACATTCTATCAAGTGAAATGCTAAAGTATCCGACTTACTATGGTGACAAGAACATTTTCTTCATATGGTGGTTATTTCTAATTAAGTTCCTCAATGCACTTTGTCATAATATGAAAATGAAAAGAAATTGTGGAAAAAAGTAAGTCTAGCTCTCAAAATAATTTCAATTTATGTTTTAATTTCTGATGATACACACTTATCAAGCGATCCAAAAATTAAAGTCAAGGCAGCAGTGCAAACACAAAGTGTGTTTATAGTTCATGTTATTCATCATTTATTGACTTACTTACAAGACACTAACTACTCAATCACACATGTGACACACTACACTGAAGCTATCCAATTATTTATTAGTATTACTTTTTGTGAGAGCCCTGACACTATCACTATATGAAATAACATATACTTTATTATAAGGTTTATATTTCATTGGGAAGACAGATAAAACATATATCCAAATTCATTAAAAACACAAGATTTTTTGTCGTATGCTTTGGAGTGTCCAAGTATTTCTGATCAAGTCACAATAAATTTACTTAGTTATTCATTTTAAATGCAGTTGCTAAATCCCCCCACACAAAGATTTATCCATCTCATATTTACTTATTTGTCCATTTTAAATGCAGTTATTAAGTGTCACACACAAAGATTTATTCGTCCGTCTCTCTCTCTCTCTCTCTCTCTCTCTCTCTCTCTCTCTCTCCTCAATTTTCCTAATGGTGTTATAATTTTTAAATACATTTTATTCATTTTCATTGTTTCTGTTCCTTCATTCCTTCTGATTTTGTACAACCATCTCTTGTAACACACCGGACTTATGTTCCAGCAGACAGCAGTTTAAACCCGCCCAGCCATCCAAATTTTAATTTTTTGTTATTTCTCTAAATTGCTAAAGGTGAATGCTGGCACGCTTCCTGTTAAAGAGATTGGCCAATTTCTTTCCCCCTCTTCCCCTAGCCAAGCTTGTGTTCCAATGAATGAATTTGTCATCAAAGGGATGTCAAGCTCTAATCTCCCTTCTACTTATATTAACTTGAACTAGCATGGTGAACTAAATTTCCTTTAAAATTGCATTATTTAACCATACGAAAATCACAACAATAAACACAATTTGTTTTTTAGCCAAATGGTGAGCCATTCACAATTAAAACATAACTTACCAATCATGTAAAAGCCTTCTTTAGCTCTAGAGAGAGCGACACATACTCTATTTTCAACTTTAAGAAAACCAATGTTGGCATCCTCATTGCTCCTCACCAATGACAATAGAATTATTTTGTTTTCTTCCCCCTGGAAGTTATCTACAACTGTTATTTGGACATTCTGAAGTGCACCAGATTCCCTTTTCAGCTGAAAATTTAAGGCAGCAGCAATGATGAAACAGTTAAGATAAACACAATGACATAAATTTCAGTGTGTATTATGCTAGTCTACACTACACTGAAAAATCCAAATTCTAATATTAACAATGAAACAAAAAGATACAGTGCTACTTATGATAAAGATGACACAAAGTTGGAAACAGGCACAACTAAAAGGCGCTTACAGAAAGAGCTTTCAGCCACAGCCTTCGTCAGAAAAAGAAAGAGAAATACATACACACACATTCACACAAGCAAGCACATCTCACACACACGAGCATCATCTCCAGCAGCTCAGATTAGAATGCCACTGTCACATGGTATGGAAGCAGCAATCTGCTGCTTGCCATTCCACCTAACAGTTGCACCTCCTGTGGGCATGAGTGGTGAATACATATTGTCATTTGCTGTGAAGGTCATGTTATTCCTTGCAGCCATTGATGGAAGGCATTACGGTGGAACACCAAGGAATAACCAAAGAGCCCTCATTAGCAATGTGTGGTTGGTTGGCTCACTAATATGGGGGAGGGGACCAAACAGTGAGGTCATCCATTCCATCGGATTAGGGAAGGACAGGGAAGGTAGTTGGCTGTGCCCTTTCAAAGGAACCATCCTGGCATTTGCCTGAAGAAATTTAAGAAAATCACAGAAAACCTAAATCAGGATGGCTGGACGCAAGTTTGAACCATCGTCCTCCAAAATGCTAGTCCAGTGTGCTAACCACTGCACCATCCTACTCTGTCATTAGCAACGAACATTAGTCAAAATGTAATGTACTGAACTTGCTTTATTGTATATGCCCCGGAGAGGAGGAGGAACCTAGTGCTCATTGTAAAGTACACTGATGAACCAAAACATTATGACCATCTGCTTAATAACTTGTTGGTTCATCTTTGGAATGAAATACATCACTGACTCTGCATATCAGGTATCTGACAGTTTGTTGGTAGGTTTGGGGAGGTACGTGGCATTAGATGTCTATGCACAGGTCACATTATTCGCATAATAACAGTCTGTTGATTTGTGTACTCAGTGACGGCACCCGACTGCAACCCAGATGGGTTCCATCAGGTGAATTTGGTCACTGAGGCATCAACATGAGTTCACTATAATGCTCCTCAAACCACTGTAGCATGGTTCTGGCTCCTGGCAACCACACTGCTGAAAGATGACACTGCCATTAGGGAAGACATCAAGCACGAAGGGACACAGGTGGTTCACAGCTGTCAGCGTGTCTTCATTTACTACCACACATCACATTCAAGCACAGGAGAATGTCTCCCACAGCATAATACTGCTCCCACCACCCTGTGCCCATGGTGTGCTGCACATTTCAAGCCGCCGTTCAACTCGATGACGGTGTTTGTCCAAATGACCATCGACCTAGTATAGCAAAAATGTGATTTATCCATTGACTGACAGTTTAATTCCGGTGGTCCTGCACCCACTGCAATTGTAATTGACGATGTCATTGCACTGGCATGTGAACATGTAGGGTTGGTCTGCTGCAGAGCTCCATGTTCAACAATGTACAATGCACAGTGCCCTCTGAAACACTTGTGCATGCACCAGCATTGTTCTCCTTCAGTACAGATGTCTCAGATCATCATCTATCCTACTTTACAGATCAGACAAGCCTCCAAACCTCACATTCTGTGAAGACTCTTGGATGTTCAACTTTTTAGCGCCAAGTGGTAGTTTCACTGTCCTCTTACCTCTTTCCATAGATGCTCACAACAGTAGCATGTGAACAGTTGACCAGCTTCACCGTTTTCAAGATATTCATTCACTGGCTCCGTGTAATAACAATACGCCCTTTGTCAAAGTCACTTACCTCAATGAATTTCCAATTTGAAGCCCACGTCTTTGCTGGGGTGATCCTCTGTCTGTGTCTGTTCCACTTGCATACTTTTGTTACATGTCACAAGCCTGCAATGCCACCAGGCGGCATTCAGTGTTGTGATGGACAGTGGTCACAATGTTTTGGATTATCGATGTACACTGTATTGATGGTTAATATGACAATATATGGTTGAACTGATAGAGCTCTGGTTATGAACACTTTAAGTTGTTTGAGGAGAGAACTCAGTTCTTTTTCCAGTTAATTCACAAAAGGTCCGAAGAAGGAGATCCGACATGGTGAAGAAACTGCTAGCTGGGAGTGAATAGCAAGACCAGCTCTAGAAGATAAATTTATGTGACCATAATATCCAGAAAATATTAGCAACCAAATTGAATCTACAAAAGCCCTGTGCTATTCTGGGAGGATGTATGTAACAAGTAGGTTTGATGTCTCCCTGTGAGCACTGGGCAAACAGCACAGCCTGCCTCCATCATCTGAAATGCACCTAAATTAACTGAAAAAAATTGTATGTACCTGAGAAGCGGTCTTTCCTGACAGTGATTCCCAACTAACAGCACAATATAGTTTGCCATTTGGGGAAATAAATAAATAAATCAATGAGGCTCTTTTAATTTCCTGACCAGAAACAACATCCATTTAATGAAAAATATTATGCTCGTGGACTTTTTTATTCATCTTACAAAGGAATATGATCCAGTCACACACTCAGCTCCTACCCAAACAGGATGCCTATGGTCTAAGAGGAGTCTGCAATGAGTGCTTTCAGTCACATGTATCAAATAAAGAGCAGCTGGTAGAAACAGCAACCCATGATGCAATGAAAACTTATTCAGATACAACAGTAACCTCGTGAGCCCCAAAGGCTCAACTTTAGACTACCCCTCTTTTTTTTCCTTTATTAGCAATTTCACAGAAAACATATCTTCAACAGTAACTTTATTATTCACTGATAATATAAACCTCCTCTTTTCTAACATTTTTCCAAGGCAGAAAAGAGCCAACAGAGTTGACAGCAGTGAAAGCCTCCTGCACTTGTGCTGTGATAACAACATTTTCCTTAACATGTATTAAACAGCTCATGTGACATTCTGCCCATCAAAGAGCCATACATCATACATACAACTATTTGTCATAGACAATAATGTTATGGAATACGTCACTGAAACTAAATTTCTTACCATGGACAATAATGTTATTGAACAGGTCACTGAAACTAAATTTCTTGGACTGTGGATAGATAACATACTACAATGGAAATATGGAAGTAGGCCAGATCCTGCAGCAGAGGGTGTAGTTTCAGGTGACAGACATGAGCGTATAGTAGAACGGAGATAATGCCTTTGTCAGCAGGAAGAACTATGGTGTTTTCATTTCTCTTAGCACTTTGCATTCTGCTGTTGTCATATTTGCAATAAAAAGAAAAGCAGACAGTACCCCGGGACATTCAGTCTACAGAAAGAAGACCTGCACAGATCTATTTCTTCATGTACTGAGCTATAATCGCCCGGCGCTGTGGTGGGCCACTCTAATGATGCTAGTTTACAGCACACATGCTATCTGCGACAAAGACAGCCTCCCAGCTCAGCTGCAACACCTTAGCAATATGTTTTGCCAAAATGGTTACAGTGAAGTGCATATCAGATGTGCATTGAAGAAAACGAATTACACAGCCACTCGCAAAGAAGATAAGCTTGCTTTTATCCCCTATATTGGGCCTCCCTCAGCCAAAATCCTGAGAAGAAACAATATCCACGCCAGCCTTCAAACAGCAGAAAAAAATGAAAGATTTGTTTCGCTTGGTGAAGGACAAATTACAACTGCAAATACCTGGTATACACAGTATCGCTTGCGAATGTGGCCGCCAGTACACTGGGCAAACACAGCTTTCACAGCACTGCCGGGAACACGTTAAACGTGTACATCTGAGGGGTAAAGAAATCGGCAGTGGCAGACACGGCCTCAAGTAGGGACATATGTTCGAGTACAAAAAAAAAACAAAAATGTTGTGCCAAGATACTAGCTTCTGGGAGAGCATCATCAAAGAATTAACTGAGATAAGACTGCATGACAAGCTCATCAACACTGATGAGGGCTACCAGTTAAGTTTGGAATGGAACCCTAAACTAGCAGCTATATGCTGAGATCATGCCCAGCAGTTGACACTTGAGTCTGGCCAAGACAGAAGATGCCATAAGTGTAACTGACCATCCACACCCGTGTGCCGCCCCCTCACTAGCCCTCATGCCGGAGAAAGGGGTGGGGAGAGAATGCTATTACTCAGCTATATACAAGGGTAGCTTGGAAAGTAAGTTCTGTTACGATTTTATTCCACAGCACCACTACGACAGCAGTTCTGCTCATGTGCAGTAGTACCTCTGGTTCAAGAAGAAATAATTGACCCCATTTTGTGCTTGCTCTGTGTTGTGTGTCATTCGTAGTGATTGTTTGTAATGGCACCATTGATCAAAAATCCCACCGTGGTGAACTGAGATCTGTGATTCATTTTTTGAATGCTAATAACATTAAACCAAGTGATTTTCATTGAGAAATCTGTGAGGTTTACGGAGAAGATGCAATACGTGCTTCAATGGTGAGAAGACAGGTCTGACAGGTTAAGGAAGGGTATGATCAAATGCATGACGAAGAGTGATGTGGACATCCACCTGTGGTTTCTGATGAACTGGTTGGTGACTGATTTTTTACCACAAGATGAAATATACAGTAAGGATGTTTATTGTGAGATGCTCAAGAAATTGCACAGTGCAATCCAGAACAAGCACAAAGATTGCTCTCAAAAGGTATGGTTTCCATTCATGACAATGCCCAATTACACACTGCAAATGTAATAAAACAACTCCTTCAGAGCTTTGGCTGGGAAGTTTCCGGTCATCCTCTGGTTAGCCCCAACCTCCCTCCTTGCAATTTTCATCTCTTTCAGCATCTGAAGCCGTCCCTTGGTGGTAAGTGATTCAACAACGATGACGTTACCACATGGTTGACAACACATTCTATTACAAAGGAGTACGTAAACTCACATCATACTGTGAGAAATACCTGGAAAATTATGTGGGCTACACTGAAAAGTAATGGAAGTGTTATAGATTTTTGTGAAATAAATTGGTTTCGCTATGTGTATTTGATTCCTTTTTTATTACCAAACTTATTTTCCAAACTACCCTTGTAGATGGGATACCCACGCGTCACCGACATTTCACCATAAGTTGAAGTCAATGAGAACGACATTCATCAAAAAGTAGCAGAATCTGAGCGCAGTCATCCAGATGGAAGGCTGAGAAGATTTCATCAGCAGTACACGCCGGGAAAGCCTACATTCAAATAATCATATTTATGTTATATCCTGAATATGAAGTATTTTCAATGACAAACTGCATCAGGTGAGACCATCAAATGAGAGTGACATTAGATAACATTGTCTTGTCTCTCCTCTGCTGATTTTCATTTTCTTTTATCCATGTACTTTTCATGGAAGTGAAAAATAATATACATTCCACAATACATCAAGATTATATTATTCATTATCACTCATTGTCCTCATGTAATACATCTCTCCACAGTACTTACTTTCCTCATGTAATACATCTGCCCAGAGTAAGTTGTCAGTATAGTAATTTCACTTTCTGTGTATCCCTGAAGCAAAAGGTATCTGCAAAGAGCTACTAGGAATTCTGCTTCAAACAGGTTTCGACGACTAACTGTTTCAGTTACCTGAAATATGAAAACAAATTTTGATTAAAAAAAACTGTAATTCATAGACAGCAATCATACTGTGATATTTTAAACAGTTTTCTGTGAAAGGTCATTCGTAAGTATTTTCAATATAGCTGCTGGCACATCTGTCTACTACAACACATATCTGTAATTTTCTTCAGCACTTTATTGATGTGGCTATAAAATAATCACTCTATGCTCCTTTTTAAAAATCCTCACTTTAGAGGAGTAAATTTATTTTTATATGTTATTAACTTCAATTATTTCTGAAGTGTAATAACGTATGATATGTATTGCTCAACATAAATTATGAAAAGAACTGCAATGGCAAAAGAAGGATTCAAGAGAAAACAGAAATTACTTTGTGAACCACTAAACAAAGATCTGAGGAAAAGACTTGGCAAATGTTACATCTGGAGGGTTGCACTGAATGTTGTGGAGACCTGGACACTGATGAAAGAAGACTGGAGGCACTACAGATGTGGATATGGAGGAGATAGGAAAAAGTGAAATGGGAAGACTGAGTAAGGAATGAAGAAGTATTAACAAGAGTTTGAGAAGAAAGAAACAGGAAGAGAAAACGGAACTGGATTGGAGGGACTGTTTATTGAAGGAAAGAATAGAAGGAATGGTGCAGGGAAAAAGGGGAAGAGGAAAAAGAAGTTATCAAATGCTGGACAATATCGAAGGAGACAAATATTCAGAAATGAAAAGACTGGCTATGGACAGACAAAAGTGGAAGAGGCTTAACTAATGACAAGACCTGCCATAAGGCAGAATACCATACCACCACCACTAACAAGAATAGCAAGTATGGCCACATGATAAATGAAGCACTGAAGCAGAAGTTTACAAGACACAAGAAAAAACTAAGGCTGATAAAAACATTACTGCTACTAAGTGTGTAATAAAGTAATGCAGCAGTGCAAAAAAATCTCTGGCAGACAGAAAGACAATTTATGTCAATAAGATCATAACATTGACAACAGTGAGCAGATATCACTACTATTGATCAAATTACAGTTACTAAATCCATGTGAAGTAAGTAAAATCATAGGAACACCACTCAGGTAAAACAATATAGTTGACATTAAAGTCTAGTACTATGTTGTACCAACAAAGTGATTAAAATTGATTTTTTTAGCACGGCTGGGCAGCTACGTAGCAGAAATTTTGTTCAGACATAATTTGCTCGATGAGTGGTGATGTAAGACCATTAGCACGTTATAAGCAACTCAAAATCAGAATACTGGAGAGTTAGACAGAAATGGTGACACAGCCAAATATTTGTCCTTCTATGGTGAAAATTACTAATAATAGGTCCAACTAATAGACGGTTCACACAAGGATAGTAAGGGGCTGATGAGTGGAATTCGAGGTTATGTATGTAATTTATAGATTGGAGCGATGACCCCAATGAGATTAAACTCTGCCATTGCTGCAGCAACATAAAGTACAATGCACAAAGCATGCATATTCAAACACAGAGATATGTAGACAGGTAGAATACAGTGCTGCCGTCAGCAACACCTATATAAGACAACAAGTGTCTGGTGCAGTTGTTACATCAGTTACTGCTGCTAACAATTGCATGCTATCAAGATTTAAGTTAGTTTCAACTTGGTGTCATAGTCGGCGCATGAGTGATGGGACACAGAATCTCCCATTTCACAAGTGTACCATGAATATCAGGAATACAGTAAAATACTAAATCTCCGACATTGCTGCAGCTGGAAAAAGATCCTGCAACAACGGGAACAAGATGACTGAAGAGAATCATTCAACATGACAGAAATGCAACCCTTCCACACATTGCTGCAGATTTCAGTGCTGGGCCATCAACAACAACATGCAAATCATTCAATGAAACATCACTGGTATGGGCTTTCACAGCCGAAGGCCCACTCGTGTACCCTTGATGAATGCACAACACAAAGCTTTACACCTTGCCTGGGCCCGTCAATACTAACGATGGTCTGTTGATGACTGGATGTTGCCTGGTTGGACGTGTCTCATTTCAAATTGTATCAAGTTGATGGACGTGTTGTAGTGATTCGAGAATTTCCATGTAAATTCTGGAACCACTCGACCTTCTGCTGCCTCGAACACATGATGTTTTAAAGATAACTATGAGAGAGAGAGCCTATTTACTGTGCAACACATGTCTGTGTGTGCAGGATGGACGTTTATCGTGAGAAGACAAGAGCTGTGTCAAACGACACTGGCGCCATAGAACTGTATGGAGGATGCAAGGAGTAACTATGTATTATTCCTTGGCAGGAGAGTAATTGTGATTGTTATAGACAATTGAAACATGATTTGTCTAGAGACTCTCACTTAATCTTGGTGTTAGACTTGATAGAAACAAGACCTGTCTTTTGAATTTCTGGTGGTTATTAAACCCATCACAATGTAATTATATTTAGTTGTATCTAATGGGTATCGGCACAGTTGACTTGCGAGAGTTTGTATGCTTATATGTGAAACTTGTGGAGATGAAAATACACCTGAACTGAACTGAAAGTATGAGGGTACAGAGTTATTTCTATTGAGAGAGAGAGAGCAGTTTTAGTTCCTCTAAGCGGCATTATTTTTTCGGAGAAGAAGTTGTGGAGAATGATGCAGCCACATATCCAGAGAAGAGGATCGGCTAAACATTTCAAGTAAATCAACTGTTGAAAGACAAGCGTGAAGTTCACAATCCAGTTTTGCACCACTTCTCATGTCTCCAAAACCATTAGAGTGTATGGATATGGAGACGACCTCATGAATCCATGGACCCTACATGTCATCAGGGGACTGTTCAAGCTGATGGAGGCTCTGTAATGGTGTGGGCATGTGCAGTTGGAGTGATATGGGACTCCTGATAACTCTAGATATGACTGATAAGTGACACATATGTAAGCACCCTGTCTCATCACCTATATCCATTCATGTCTATTGTGCATTCTGACATATGTAAACCATTCCAGCAGGACAATGCAACACCCAACACATCCAGAATTGCTACAGAGTGGCTACAGGAACACTCTTCTGAGTTTAAACACTTTCGCTGGCCACCAAACTCCCCGGCATGAACATTATTGTGCATATCTAGGATGCCTTGCAATGTGCTGTTTACAAGAGATCTCCACCCTGTTGTACTCTTATGGATTTATGGACAGCCCTGAAGGATTCATGGTGTCAGTTCCCTCCAGCACTACTTCAGACTTTAGTCAAGTCCATGCCATGTCAACTTGCAGCACTTCTGCGTGCTCGTGGTGGCACTACCCAATATTAGGCAGGTGTACCAGTTTCTTTGGCTCTTCAGTATAATTAAGCATGCTTTTGGAGCCAATGGCTCATCCTTCAGGCAGAAGGATTGAAGGGGAAGGAAGAGGGGGAAGGAAAACGAATGGAGAAGTCTAGAAAAAGGGGTAGATTTCAGGAAAATCACCCAGAACCTCACGTCAGGTGAGGCTTACTGCACAGGATGAGAAGATGCGGTAAGCCTCCCCTGACCTGCGGTTCTGGGTGACTTTCCCGAAATCCACACATTTTCCAAGACCTCTCCAGTCTTTTTCCTTCATCCCTCTTCCTTCCCCTTCAACACTCCTTCCTGAAGAAGGAGCCACTGGTTCCGAAACCATGCCTAATTATAACCTTCTTATATGTATGTATTCTGCTGCCGCTTGGCAAGTAGATTTTTTATCTATCCAATTAAACTATTTATATCTAAAAACAAAGATGATGTGACTTACCAAACGAAAGCACTGGCACGTCGATAGACACACGAACATACACACAAAATTCAAGCTTTCGCAACAAACTGTTGCCTCATCAGGAAAGAGGGAAGGAGAGGGAAAGACGAAAGGATGTGGGTTTTAAGGGAGAGGGTAAGGAGTCATTCCAATCCCGGGAGCGGAAAGACTTACCTTAGGTGGAAAAAAGGACGGGTATACACTCGCACACACGCACACACGCACACACACACACACACACACACACACACACACACACACACACACATATCCATCCACACATATGCAGACACAAGCAGACATATTTAAAGACCAGGTGCATTGGTCTTTAAATATGTCTGCTTGTGTCTGTATATGTGTGGATGGATATGTGTGTGTGTGCGAGTGTATACCCGTCCTTTTTTCCCCCTAAGGTAAGTCTTTCCGCTCCCGGGATTGGAATGACTCCTTACCCTCTCCCTTAAAACCCACATCCTTTCGTCTTTCCCTCTCCTTCCCTCTTTCCTGATGAGGCAACAGTTTGTTGCAAAAGCTTGAATTTTGTGTGTATGTTTGTGTTTGTTTGTGTGTCTATCGACGTGCCAGCGCTTTCGTTTGGTAAGTCACATCATCTTTGTTTTTAGATATATTTTTCCCATGTGGAATGTTTCCCTCTATTAATTCATATCAATTAAACTATTTTATCAAAAAAAGATGATTCGGGTTAAATACGCTATTGATGACAACGTCATTAGAGATTGCATGAGCTAGGATTGGCGAAGTACAAAGACGAGAATCAACCCCGTTCTTTTCAAAAGAACCATCCTGCTATTTGCCTTCAATGGAAACCTAAGTGGGGATGGCTGGGTGATATTGAAATCTAGTCTTCATGAAAGCAAATCAATCTGTCAACCAGTGTGACACCTCACTCAATGAAATTAAGATAGTTGCTTTCACGTACCACACAAAATAGTATGTGAGAAAAATGATCATCAAGAGTTTTGCTCACGCTCAGAAGAAATGACAGGTTGGTAACAGAAAATTGGGAATGATCATCTGCCCTGCTAATTGTAACACTGCTTTCTGATGACCAATAAAGGGAAGGCTACAGAAACAATACGCTTGTGCATTACTTGGCACAAGAAATTAGGCAATAAAATTTTCAGACTGAAAAACAAAAAAACCTCCACAACCAGATGGATCCCTGTCCCTGCCTTACGTGACCAATTAGATATCTACCCACATGAATTCTTGTGAGTGATTCTGGCAAGGAACTCCTCCACCATGGGAGAATGCCGAGGTGTGATTTAAAGGGCAAGACAAGGATATGACATCCAAATCCTACAGCTGAATTTGTCATCTGAACGTTCTTGGTAATGTGCCTGGAAAACTATTATGCAAACGATTACAAGATTACAGACTGCTACACAGGATGAGCTCTCATCAGTGTACATTTAGAGAACGCAAGTCACATGAAGACCGAAATAATAAGGCAATTCAGCAAGTGACGGACATTCATTTTTCATATGCTCTAATGAAGATGATTAATATTACAGGCATTTTCAGTAACTTATTGTGGCTACCCTTCTTTGGTCAGCTCAGGGAGTTTCAGTGTCCTATGACACTCTACAACTAATTGACAGACTACTACTGTAAGAGAAATGCATATTTAATATGCCATGGAAAGGTAATGATAAATACCATATTAAAAGGGATCAGCGTGTGGTTCAGTTTTTTGGGATGTAATATTGGAGCCCATACTACGAAGTTACGTGACGATGGTAATGTACGCAGACTGACTGCATTCACAGATGACGTGTTGTTCATCGTAAGTGGTGACTCCAGAAGAATAACTGAAGACAAATGTAATGCAGTGATGGTGTCCAAGAGTCAAATTTCACTAGCACCTCACAAAAATTAACTCCTGCTGAAACAGAACCTAGTATAAAATCCTAAAATAAAATTTAACAACATAACAATTAGAAGAGTAGTAACCAGATATCTAGGGGCATTCCTGGATGATTGTCTTAATTCTGCAAATCATATAAAGGAGAGAGGGGGAAAAATTTGATGCAGAAAATTATAACCATCATAAGCAGGCAATTTCAACTTCCCTTTAAACTAATCAAGCATAACACTAGCCTTATATTAGCATCAGTTGTAGGATGTAGTGCAAGCACTTACACTCACAGATTGCAGCTTACAAAGCCATCTTCATTTCTTAAAAGAGTCCAATGAGGCGTACTACTAACATTGATGGACAGCTATTGTATGATCACAAATGATACATTGTAATTAATTCTAGGAATACATCCACTGTACTTGGATACTCAAGAAAAGGTGAGCCCTTTATTAGTTAAAGAAAGGCAATGAAATTAAAGTAAAAAGCTACCTAGTATGGAGCCCAATAAGAAAAAGTTCATACAAAACCACAAATTATAACTGTGGGTAAATGAATGGGACACTTGAGGAACAGGTAGGATAATACACTAATTCCTCCCTAAACCCGGAGGAGACAAGAAATGACATGTCTTTACCAGTCAAGTGGCCTTATACATTAAATTACTGGTCATGACCTGTATGCTGTGTAACTGTACAAAATCAAAAGACAGATGAATGATAGTTGGGTCTGTGGTAGTGTGAGCACTCCAGAATACATGTCATATGACTAAGTGCCCTGTGTAGATGCAGCAGGTATTGGTCATCAGACATTAAGAATGTTGGATTCCAAAGTAACACTGAGGAACTTTCAACCTGATGCATCATTGATGATACTGCACCTGCAGTATCCAGGAAGGCCAAGGAGGACTTCAAGGAGCACTCAACCACACAGCAGTATGCTGCCATCCTAACTAGACTATATATTCTATTGATCAAGAGAATGCACTGAGGTCAGTGACAACTGAATGGAACAATCTTCAAGACTTTCCATCATACTAGTACGGGTCACGCAGGAGTGTAGTTTCTAAGATGTTACAGTGAAGGATAGAATCACATGTCACAGTGAAAATGCTGCAATGTGCTATCCTATGGTCAGGGAATTCAGCAGACAATGGCCGTTGAGCAAGACAGTAAGAGGGTGGATCCAATGGAGGAAACAACAATCTCCAGTTTAGACATACAGCTACATCTACATAGATACTTCGCAATACACCGTACAGTGGTTGGTGGAGGGTACCCCATATCACTACTTGTCATTTCCTCTCCTGTTCCACTTGCAAATAGAGTGATGGAAAAAACGACTGTCTGTATGCTTCCTTATGAGCCTTAATTTCTCATATCTTATCTTTGTGGTCCTTATGCACAATATATGTTCAAGGCAGTAGAACTGAAATTCTGGTTCTCTAAATTTTCTCAGTAGTGTTCCTTGAAAAGCATGTTGCCTTCCCTTCAGGGAAACTAATTTGAGTTCATGAAGCTGGTCTTTAACACCTGCTTGTTGTTTGAACCTACCAGTAACAGGTCTAGCAACCTGCCTCTGAACTGCTTCGATGTCTACCTTTAATCTGACTAGATATGGATCCCAAACACTCAAGCATGTCACACTAACATCCTATATTCAATTCAGCCTCCTTTACAGATGAACCACACTTTTCTAGAATACTCCCAATAAACTGAAGTCAACCATTCACCTTCCCTACCATAATCCTCGACTACTTATTCCATTTCATATCACTTTCCAATGTTACGCCCAGCTATTTCAATGACTTGACTGTGCCCAGCAGAACATTACTAATCCTGTATCCAAACATTGCATCAACTAGAAGTTTTGTATAAGTCATCTGGTATTCTCCAACAACCACTCAGCTTCGATACCTTACCATATAGCACAACATCATCATCATCATCAAACAACCACAGACTGCTGTCCACCCTGCCCGCCAAATTGTTTATGTATATAGAGAATAATAGCGGTCCTATCACACTTCCCTGGGGCACTCCTGATGATACCCTTGTCTCTGATGAGCACTCATGATCGTGAGCAACATATTGGGTTTTATAAGTTAAGAAGTCAATGAGCGACTCACATATCCGCGAAACTATTCCATATGCTTCTACCTTCTGTAACATCCTGTAACGGGGTAATGCGTAAAATGCTTTCTGAAAATCTAGAAACATTGAATCTGACTGTTACCATTCATCCATAGTTGCAGTATATCACATGAGAAAAGAGCACGCTGTGTTTCACACAACTGATGCTTTCTAAAATCATTCTGATTTATGGACATTTGATTCTCAATATCAAGAAACTTATTATATTCAAACTGAGTGTATAATCAAGGATTCCGCAGCAAACCAAAGTTTGGGATATTGGTCTGTAATCTTGCGGGTCCGTACTTCTACCCTTCCCATATACTGGAGTCACCTGCACTTTTTTCCAGTTGCTTGGAACTTTGTGCTGGGCAAGAGATTCATGAAAAAGGGCGTCTGAGTTTTGTGCAAGTGATGGTTCCTGAAACCAAGCTTTTCAGTCTCAAGAAAGTTTATTATGTTCTATAACACCACAACTCTGTGAATGATCATACATTTTCTACGTTTTTTATGAAGTCTGTTTTATTAGTTGTCCTGAATATTATTCTCTTAAATAAGTTGTCAAGTTACTAATGCTGTTTGTTATTTGAGAAAGAGAATATGCATGGAATGTTAACATTTTGTAAGTAGACACACTGGCCTAGTCAGGGAAAAGATATTGTCAATGAGTGTAATAAATTGCAAATGCATTATCGCTCGACGTGCAAGCACACCAAAGAACAGTAGCAGTTCAGGGTCACGAGGAGACGATTGGTGTTTTTTGGTTGTGTGTATTCACCGATTAGGCTATGCAAAAGTGCAAAGGAAAAAAGTCTGTTTCCGAAATGCGGAGCAGTGAAAACTGAAATGGTTGGTTTGGCGGATGTTTAATATGAGCAAGCTATGGCATTTATTGGGCACAGTACAAATGCAGCAAGAGTAATTTACATAACAAGAGTACTGTGGGCTCTTCTTATTGGCTATGGTATGGCAAGAAGATCAACCTCTGCCCTATTTTACCGCCAAATGAAGCCACTCGACAAATCAATGGCATCAAAAGCTGAAGTAAATCTAGACTATTTATAACTAGAAGTGTAATAGGCTGCCCAGCATAGTTGGAATATTATTGCTTAAATAACATTGTTTTAGTGTATATTGTCACGTAAATAATTATCCTAAGTCATCATCAAAGTAGTATCCATTCTATCCCTTCGTATGAACTGAAATAATCAGAAAATGAACTGAAAATGAAGTGAACATTAATTTATTAGATTCTCAAAACATAATTTTTACAACTTTTGGAAAATTACGTAATAATGTCAGAAATAGAACGATGCAAAAGCCGGTATTAATTCGTTTGCTAGAAACAGAGTAACTTTCATAATCAAAAATTTACGTAATTTGGACACTGAATTTCATTGTGAAAGCACAGTTATAATTTATAGCCTGTGGCATAATTTATAACTTTTATTGCAAAGAAATATCAGAGTAACTGCTAGGTAAATGACAGTCCTTACCAATGAGTAAATTCAAACAATCTTTCTGCTTGCTACAAATACGACAGTCAGTATTATGGTGAGTAATGCAACAAAAGTTTCTGTCCACAGCCAGTAAACAATCTTACTTTAGTCGATCTTTGAAAATTAATATAATGTGTTGTATGTGTTTGCTATTGGATTATTATTTGACTAATATGACGTGTGGTATGAAGTACTTGAAAGTGTGCGTTAGGTACTGTTCCTACGTTATGATGACAATAACTATTCTTACATAAGATTACTTATGAGTAAGTTCAGTTTCAATTTAATTATCCTTGTTCTGGTGAGGAACTGGTGACCATTGGTTCTTTTCATTAACAAAAACTTTTAAAACAATTTTTTTCCAAATTGTCCACTAACTACTGTTAATTAAAAACTAGTTTACATAATAAAAATATATAAAGTTAACCGAACTTTGTTTCTAATCATCATTGCTAAAATACTGAGCAGTGAGGATTCAGTTATAGCTTCATCATTTCTCTCAGTTTTGCATTATTCTTCAGAGTAGATGCCTTTTCCCACAGATTAGGGAGTTTAAGTGCACAGTCATACAGAAAAGCCTAATTAGCCGGAGAGGTGGGAAGGTTATAATTTGAACTGAGAGCATGTTCAAGAATTCTGCAGCAAACCGATGTTAGGTATATTGGTTTGCAAATTTTGCAAGCCCATTCTTTTGCCCTTCTTATACTGTATATAAGAGTCATCTGTCCCTTTTACCAGTCGCTTGGGACATAGTGCTAGGTGAAAGATTTGCGATAAATGCAACATAGATAAGGGGCCAATGCTTTGGAGTACTCTTTGAAAAACTGAATTGAGATTCCATCCAGACTTGGCGACGTATTTGTTGTCAACTCTTTCAGTTGTATCAGTATGCCTAGGATACTTACTATGTCGTCCATACGGGTGTCAAGTTTATGGTCAAATGGCGGTATGTTTGAATGATTCTTGTGTGAATAATTTCTTGAATGTAAAATTTAAAAATTCCACTTCTGTTCTGCTATCTTCAGCTGCCACATCAGACTGGTCAACAAATGACCCTAATAAATGAACATTAGAGCAGAATCTGTAGTACCAACCACAGTATTAGTAGTTGAGTGATCAGTTAAAGAGGTTCATGGAATGAACTTTTGGAAACTATCCAACAAGCAAAAATAAAACTTGCTCAACTGCCACGAAATGGAAACACAGATGGAGGACCTCAGATTGCGAAAGAGCCGTAGAATCCTGTATCCAAGCCTGGAAGTCTTGGCATAACCACAAAACTCCAGAGAATTGACATATTGTTTATACAAATGCAGAGAAAATGTCTACAAGTAGACACATTAAATGGGTACACCACCTCAAAAGATTACAGGAAACTGAAAATGATTTCAAAAGGAACAGCACATGAAATTTTTACGGGGCATTTAAGGAAGAATTAATGAACTATAATCCACCCAGTCTTTGTTTTCATTGCCCTGATGGATCACGTAGGACGGACATAAGCCAACTACGAAATCCCGAGGCAGTACTTCGAGCAACTACACAACTGTGAACCACCTGTAGATAAACCCCAATTTCATTTAACTGAACGAAATCAAAACTCTTTTCCACATATGTGAGGCAATATGAAACACCATTTTATACTTCAAAAACACGAAAGCACCAAGCGAAGATGGTATAATCACAGAAAAGTTCAAGATCAGAGATGAACTCTTGATTGACTGATTACAAGCCATCAATGTCAATACAAAATACAGCAGACTTGGAAAATGCTTTGATCCACCCACCACATTAAAAAAGGGGATAAGATGTATCCAAACAATACCACTGTATTTCACTTCTACCAATTGTCTACAAAGTTTTCTCATGGGCCCTGATTACCACACTGGAGCAACAGACAGAATATTTGACAGGTGAATACCAGGCAGGTCACCGACTGGGCCAATCATAAGCAGAACAGATATGGAACCTCAAGATGATACTGCGACACCAAAAGTCAAACCGCACACTTGTCACTTACGCAGACTTCAAGAAAGCCTAGCACTCAAATGACCACATCACCCCATTTTATATACTTCATGAATAAGGTGTGGATAATAAAACAACTATGTTAGTCAAACAGACTGTGACAAGACACGATCTGTAAAGAGAAACTTGTGCGTAAAACCTCCAAATCTTATCACATTAGAGCTGGTGTAAGACAGCAACCGAGATCTCAATAAGATCATCAAAACTTGAGGAAAGAAATACTTGGGATAAGTACATGAACAAAAGAGAAATAATGAACATTTAGTGTCAATATTATGAAAAGGATAGACTGCTGCTCATCATATAGCGGAGATGTTAAGTCACAGACAGGCACAGCTAAAACATTGTCAAACAAGTAACGTTTTTGGCCATCAAGGCCTTCATCCAAATTAGACAAAAAACACACACACACATGAACAAACGCAATTCACGCACACATGATCACAGTCTCTAGCTGCTGAGGCCAGGGTGCAAGCAGTAGCGGCATGATGGGAGAAGCAATCAGGGTGGTGATCTGGGTGCTGTGAGTAAGGAGGAAGCTGGGGCATGGAGGGAGAGGAATAGCAGGGCACGGGTGGAGAACAGTACAGAGCTGCTTGTGGGAGCATACAGGGATGAGGTGAAGGAGGGTAGGGCAGCTATGTGCAGTTGGAAGGTTACAGGGAGGGCAGGTGGGGTACTGGAAAAGGAGAGAAGTAAAAAGGTAGTGGTTATGTTGGTGAGATATATATGGTTGTATAGCGCTGGACTGAAAACAAGGAATGGGATAGGTGAGTATAGGACAATGACTGAGAAACAATTTTATCCTGTGAATTAGGTATTCCATTTGCGTGTCACATAATCTAATAAGATTGTCAAGCACCTTACAGTACTGTTTGTAATGGGCTACTGTAGCTTGACTGTGACTACTTCTAACATTTTGATATAACTCCCACTTTGTTCTACATGATATCTTTATCCCACTATCCAGCCACCCAGCCTGCCTTTTACTGATATTACCCCATTTAGAACATTCTAATGAAAAGCAACTCTTGAAGAGCATGAGAAATTTGTTAAGGAAAGCATTATATTTGTCATCTATGCAATGCTGGTACACTCCCAAAGCGCCCTTACAGAAATCAGTTTTGACCCACTGACAACTACACAGACTAATTACAACATAACTTCATAGCCAAGATCTTGACAGGAAGGAATTTGAAACTTAGAAACACATGGGAGCTAGAAAGAAGACAGCCACCCTTATAGAAAGTATTTGTAGTATTAGCATTTATTTTTGAATGTTCATTAAGTAATAGAAATACACACTTTTCTTTTATTATCCACAAATATGTGAGTTGTATGGCCTATGATTCTCCTTTGATAATAGGCTGTGATAGTGCTTTTTTTTAAGTTACTGTTATTCACTGTACAGTTAAAACACTCTATCCAGCTTTGTTTATCCTCAACACACATGATGACACAACATACTGTCCATTCCATTTGTGAGTTTCTCCTAATTTTCAATCAAAAGGCCTTTCTAGGGGGACAAAAATTTGTAGCATCCTTATTTCTCTTTCAAATTAATAAATCAGCTAAAGAGATCTTCTGTTGTGGCCCCTTTAATTTTTCTTTCTATTCTTCTACACTTTATTCTGGACAGAAATTTACAGATTCAGTATACATCAGACTGATTGTAATAGGTTTCACATCTACCCACTGGAAGGATACTGTAATCGAAATCCTTGCCAGTGAGCTAACCAGCAGTAGACGCTTGCTGGCGAGCCTTATCTTCTAAAACTTCCCGTGTTTCCTGCCTTTTTTTGGCAGACAGGACATCGCTGTGAAAAACACCAACAACGCTGGTGAGTAGCGATTGCATGAAGACAGTACTGAGGCAGAGCCGGCTGAGTAAACATCTACTAAAAGAGCAGACACGAATATATGGAATTAAGATAGAAAGTGATGAGTAGTGTATTGAGAGAAATATTTAACTGAAATAGGATTGTTGAATCATCTGTGGCTTTTTTCATAGTGAATCAATTTTTGAAATTTGTCAGTTTCATTAAATCAAATCAAATGATCAATCAATTCACGGCATATTACATTACATGTGTTTCTGTATCTCATTCATTCTGATTAAGCTGTTTGCACTTCTTGTTCATTTCACTTGTAGGCTTCCTATCTCATTCTTACCATTAATCTATTTTCTTTCTTCTTTAATAAGCAGAAGCATTTACCGAACTATCCACAGTTTTGTGCTCCTGCCATTACTTTATATGTGGTGTCCTGTTCTGCCTATATTATTCCCTTCTTCATTACATTCCCTATATCTTCTACTGGGCCAATGCATCTTCTAGTGACCCATTGTAACATTTTCACTTAGACCATTAGTCACTCACTGGCTTGGAAAATTGTCACTGCTTCTCACGGTTTGCAGACTCCAGCCAGAAGATTGGTTTCATGCTGCTCTCTACACTAATCTATCTAGTGCAAGCTTCTTCATGCCTGCAACCTATTTCATTTGAATTTCCTTACTGTAGCCAAGTCTTGAGCTACCTCCACACTTTTTACTCCCCACACTTCCATCCAGAACCAATCTATCGATTTCTTGATGCCTCGGGATGTGTCCTTCAGCATCCACAATTTAGATGTACAGTTTAAAATTGTTAATTTTTGATTGAAACCAACTTCATCATCTGGTTATGCTGTGAAGTCCAGCATTTGATTAGTAAATCTTTGCTTCGCACTAAAGTAGTCCAGCTGATATCTTCCTACAACTCTCACTCTTTTCCGCACGAATTTTCTTATGTTGTGATTCTGGAAGACTATGAGCCATGTCCAAATGAATCTTACTGCCAAAACGCAGAAACCCCTCTCCCCTCCCTTTCTTTAACCCAAATTCTCAAGTAATTCTGCCCCCTAATGTATACCTTATTATAGCAATCCAGCCACAAAGGGCTACAAACTTTTCTTCATTCTTGACAGCTTTTAGCAATTCCTGCAGTTCTCTATATATTCCCATTACTTCCTCATTCCCACCATCTCACAATGAAAAAATTTTAGTGGTGTTGGATTCCTTTTCCTCAGAATAATTCAGTCACTGTATTGCTCACAATAACTTTCTTTTTTTATAAAACAATACCAACCGTTGTTACAGCGCTCATTAATGTGAACTGTCTTCTTTCCATTTTAGTTCACTAATCTAGACAAATTTAATTTGACCTGCTCATCTCTTTTTAAAGCTTCTCCAGATTCCCTATGACAGTCCAACTTCTAACATTACACAACTAAACTTAAAAAAAAAAAAAAAGCCTGATCTGTTACAAACCTCCTGGGCAGTCTGGAAAATCTGAAGGGACAACAATTTAAGTGCCTCACCCCCCCCCCCCTCTTCTCTCACTCTCACACTCTTTTCCACTGACACACTTTTTTTATCTCTAATGCAGCAGTTTCCGTTGCATCCTGAACACCCATACCTTTGATCATAGACGATTCTTCCACATTTAACCTCTACTTGCCCTCCTGCCCTCTTTTGGCAAGACTTTTGGAAAAATGAGTATATTTCCCATGATGTTAATTCATACGATAACCAGTGGCTGGAAGTGAACCTGGGATATTTGGCTTAGCAGTCAATGATATAAATACCTAGTGCAAGGTGATTATAAAATACAGACAAAGAACATTATTGAAGTCAAACTTAATGATAATAGGTAGAGAGAGAGAAGGAAGCAAAATGGAAACCATCAACTTAACAGCTATCAGTCAATTTAAAAAGCATAACTGAGATGCTCAAAGAATCCATAGTGGCCCCAAAATATGTTACAATAAAATCAGAAAGACTGACTCATGTCAAACATAATGGTAAAGCACAAAAAAAAAAAAAAAAAAAAAAAAAACAAAGCTACTCAATTTGAATAACACTAGAAAGAGCCTTGTGTAGAGAGAGAGAGAGATGACAAAATTTCTTTAAATGTGATGAACACCAGATGGGCTGTCATTAACAGAATGAGAGAAATAGCTGATGTAGCAGGTGGGCGTCCAAAGGGCTCTGTAAGCAAATGGAGAAGACCCTTCCACTGGCCATCCTACCACCCCTCCAGCATAGGCAAAGTGTTAAAGAGGGGGTGAGCACCCACTATTCAACAGAGTGCGACACCTAAAATGGAAAACAGGGTACTCTTAAATGGAAAATGGGGTACTCTTGAAATGGAAAATGAGGTTCGACAGAAAGAAAGGCAAACCACATCCAAAAGGAATTACAACAGCAGGAAAGAGTGATAACGCTGACATCTGGTAAAAGAGGCAGATTAGAGGATCCCACTATACTGAGCACATGGCAAGAGATCCTTCCAACCCCAACAACCCAGCCCCCTGCCCTGAATGTAATTTACTGAGAATAGAAACCACTGTTACAGAGAAAACAGAAAATCAGTTCAACTGTCCATAAGACGTCCACCAACACGAAAGCCAAAGAATTTGGTGGACCACGCTTAGTATGGAGAGCCAAGGGGACGGAGCATTCTACCAGGATACAAACATCTGTCTGCAAGGTTCCACAACCAAAATTTGTGGGTGGCTTATTACATAAAATAAAACTATAGGTCAGTCAGTTAGGACTAATGCAGAGGTGATTTACAATGGTGGATTCCTTCTAGGAGGAATGGAAGGAGGAGAGGCAAGCACTAGTAGTTTCCTTAACAGTGCAAAGTTTACTGGAGGGGGAAGAGCACCCACAAAGCCACTACTTGTGGTGAATGGGTATGATTAATCACTTCTCTAGCAAGGCAGTTGGCCAGATCATTTCCTTGGGATACCCACATGACTTGGGGTCCAGAGAGTGATAACCAAGATCTCAGTACAACTGAGTTTGGCGAGAAGATTGTGAATAGCAGAGACCACAGGGTGACGAGTCAGTGTGCTGGAAACAGCTCACTGAGTCACTACATATTAAAACACGGTTAAGGGAAACCTGGTTATTAAAACGGAGGACACAGTTAACTCTTAAATATGGGCACCAAGAGTTTGGTGGGTGACATTGTGACAGGAGGTGCAGCTGGCTGGCTGACTGGGCCCCCTGAATGGCAGTTCAGGGTCGCATATCGCCCCTTTAGATTATACCAGTTATAACCATCATAATCACTGATATATTCATTATTTGCTAGTTTTTGGTATTTTATACTAGTGAACATAATATTTCTATTATATGTCACATTCACTATTGTAACTGCTCGAACACACACATTAAAAAAAAATTTTGTTCAACCCAGTTCCCAGAACTCCTGAAGACAGACACTGACTGTGGATATTGTATCACAGACACAGTCCCTTTGACTGTTCAGAAATGTCACTAAACCCGCCCAAAGATGTAAACAACAATGGATGAGCAGCTCCTATTAGACGGAGGGGGTCCGACAGTGGATCAGTTCCAGTCATTCCACCAGGAAAGAGGTACACGGCTCGTGTCGTCTGTAGTTCAACCATGCCTAGATGGTTCGATCATGTCCGCATTGTTACTTTTTGCCAGGAAGGGCTCTCAACATGGGAAGTGTCCAGGCATCTCAGAGTGAACCAAAGCGATGTTGTTCAGACATGGAGGAGATACAGAGATGGGAACTGTCAATAACACGACTCACTCAGACCACCCAAGGGATACTACTGCAGAGGGTGACCACCACCTACGGATTATGGTTTGCAGGAATCCTGACAACACCACCACGTTTAATAACGCTTTTTGTGCAGCCACAGGACATCGTGTTATGACTCAAACTGTGCGCAATAGGCTTCATGCTGCGCAACTTCACTCCCAACGTCCATGGCGAGGTCCATCTTTGCAAGCACGACACTATGCAGTGCAGTGCAGTGCAGTGCAGATGGGTCCAACAACATGCCGAATGGACCGCTCAGAATTGGCATCACGTCCTCTTCACCAGTGAGTGTCACATATGCCTTCAACCAGACAATCATCGGAGACTTGTTTCGAGGCAACCCGGTCAGGCTGAACGCCTTAGACACACTGTCCAGCGAGTGCAGCCAAGGTCCTGCTGTTTTGGGGTGCCATTATGTCAGGCCGACGTATGCTGCTGGTGGTCATGGAAGGCGCAGTAATGGCTGACCGATACGTGAATGTCATCCTCCGACCAATAGTGCACCCGTATCAGCAGCATATTGAAGAGGCATTCGTCTTCATGGATGACAATTTGCACCTCCATCATGCACATCTTGTGAATGACTTCCTTCAGGATAACGACATTGCTCGACTAGACAGGTTAGCATGCTCTCCCTATCGAACATGCCTGGGATAGATTGAAAAGGCCTGTTTATGGATGATGTGACCCACCAATCATTCTGAGGGGTCTATGCCAAATAGCCATTGAGTGGGACAATCTGGACCAACAGTGCCTTGATGAACTTGTAGATAGTATTCCACGATGGGGCAGGCATGCATCAATGCAAGAGGATGTGCTACTGGGTATTAGAGGTACCAGTGTGTACAGCAATCTGGACCACCACCTCTGAAGGTTTCGCTGCATGGTGGTACAACAGGCAATACGCGGTTTTCATGAACCATAAAGAGGGCGGAAATGATGTTTATGTTGATCTCTATTCCAATTTTCTGTACACGTTCCGGAACTCTCACAAGCGAGGTGATGCAAAAAAAAAATTTTTTTTGGGTGTGTGTGTATGTGTGTGTGTGTGTGTGTATAAAGGCACACTAAAAGTTTGTTTTATATGAACACTGGTGTCGCAGCAACACACATGCGCGCAGGCGCACGCGCGTGCGCGTGCGCGCACACACACACACACACACACACACACACACACACACACACACACACACGTGGTGCAATCCATTTCAAACAAACATTAGATATATTATTAATGAACTGACACAGCAGAAATCAACTCAGTTTCTGAAGTAATATTAGACACACTACTCATATAATTATGTATTATCTGGCAGCACTGAAATAAACAAGAGTCTGCTGCTTATCTTTGGTTTTTATACACAAATATAGGCATAATCTTTATGCACGCAACGTTGATATATAACTTACATATCAGCATGAGGAGATATGTTTTTGACTTGAAGACACATAGCAAGGCAGGTAAATGCACACATTATTTGCTTGCAGGCTTTACAGAAAATTCATTTGTTGCATTTTTTCCTGCAAACAACACATGTTGCATACTTCGGCAGTTGTCCAGGAATATCAAGTCTAGCAGTCAGCCTTTATGGGATGTCAATTTGGCTGCAACCCCCACTCAGACTTCTTTTGTTGGCTTTGTGTTTTGCCAATATTTCCTGAATCATGCCTAACTGGAAATTCACATATGGCAGCTAAGCAGATGACAATTTGTGCAGACAAAATGCATTGAAGATGTCTTGCCTATTAGGTGGACAAAATTTTTTTGTTAACATTTGGTGCTCTTCCCAATGCACTCCACAGTTTTCATGATCATATCACTCCAGTGAACACTTCTCACTGACTTGGTGCAATCAATTAGAAACAAAGGTTCCCCACATTTCGAACTTGTTCTGTAGTGTTTTTTTAATCTCTCAGATGTCTTCTGAATGAAAAGCTGACGACATTTAGACATCCCTTCTCTCACGCCATCTCATTGTCAAAATTAGCTCTGAAACAGACTTGAATGTCAGTTCTCCTTATTGAAATTTCTCTGCCATTTTTTGTATGTAGTTTCTGTCGTGCCACAACTGCACCACAAGCATTAGTTGCCCAATGATACAGCCAACAGAAGTGCGTTGTGCTCGAGTACCAAATATCACAAAATAAGGATTGCCCCTCCTGTAAATATGGCTCAATTAAAGTTGTGATGATAAATCTAGAGACCCTGAGATTGTAATTGGTGACATTTGTATCATTTCCACAAAGAATGATAAAGTCCCAAAACATAATTTGTCTGAACATCACAAATCAACAATATTTTGATTCCAAAATGATTTCATTTTGCTGGGATATACTGTTTTAATTTTAGTCTCTCTTTCAACAGAAGGAGTGACCCATCCATGCACAGGTTTTCACAAGGGTATCAATGTTGTTTGAAAACACTTCAAAAGCGATCAAAAATGGGATGAGGTTTGGACATGTAGTCTATTTTTAGAGTATTATGACTGAAGTGTAAAAATCTTAGGATAGATAAATATTTATCTCGCAAAAAAAAGGAGTTTCCAGAAGTGGATGTTTTGGCCAGTACTCTGATAATGACATTTTTTAGCCTTGTCATAATTTGACACATAACTACAAAAAATAAAAAAACTTATTTGATATCAGGTCGGTCCACTCTTTCTTTGATATGTCTATTAAATGTTCAGAGCTTCGAGTAAAATATTTATGTTTTGTTACAAATAAGAGTCACAATATCTTCTCTTACAAAGAGGGGGAAGCTAAAGAAACTTCTTGTATCAATGGCAGTTTTCAGACCGAAATCTGTGGACAAAAGCTGGTGTTTCCATGGCTGGTGTTGTTACTTGACCATATCAGTTTGTTTTATATGTGGAGGCATGGTTCCGTCTTTGTTGGCCCCCTCATCTTCAGATGAAGTCATCAGATAATCCTGAGTCTGGTACTGGTGAATGGTCAGAAAATATTGGTGTGCCTGTAGATGTTGGTGTATCTGAAGTCATCAAGTGAAGTGGCCTGCAGAAGTTGATTGTTGTGCCACAGAACTTGGTCGTGGTAATGAATCATTATCAGATTCATTTTAACTGCTGACCTCAAAATTGCTTCTTCAGCTGAGCAAAAAGTTTGCTTATTTCCAAATTAAAATTTTACACAAAAATAATATGTCTACTGACAAGAAAGTGGGCAATATAGTTTGTGTATGTTGACAACAATTGTACCTGCACCACACTACTAACTGAATGGACAAAATATTTTGCATGTACCACAATGCTAAGTGAATGTCCCTGAAGTCTAGTGACAATACACTGCACTACAAATTTCCAGGAAGCCTACAAGATAGCAACAAGGATGGCGCTTCCACAACAGTCTAGCTTAGCAAAACAGTAAACAAGCAGAGCAGGCTGGAGAAGGAGTAAGCTGGTGGGCTCATTCCAATAGCTAATTACACCCATGGGCAAGCATACATCTACTTCTACATCTACGTACATACTCTGCTAGCCACTGGTTCGTGCATGACAGAGGGTACCTTGTACCACAACTAGTCGTTTCCTTTACTGTTCAACTTGCAGATAGAGTGAGGGAAAAATGACTGTCTGTATGCCTCCCTACGAGCCCTAATTTCTCATATCTTATCTTCATGGTCCCTACACAAAATGTGTGCTGGTAGCAGTAGGATCGTTCTGCAGTCAGCTTCAAATGCTGGCTCTCTAAACTTCCTATGTAGTGTTCTTCTAAATAAATGTCTTCTTCCCTCCAGGGATTCCCACCTGAGTTCCCAAAGCATATCTACAACACTTGCATGCTGATCGAATGCACTGGCAACAAATATAGTTGCTCACCTCTACTTTGCTTCAACGTGTTCTTTCAATCCGACCTGGTGTGGATCCCAAACACACTAGCAGTACTCAAGAATAGGTTGCACTAGTATCCTATATGCAGTCTCCTTCACGCATGAACTACACATTCCTAAAATTCTCCATTAAACCTAAGTAGATCATTTGCCTTCCCCAACACAGTCCTCACACGCTTGTTCCATTTCACATCGCTTTACAACATTACGTCCAGATATTTAAATGACATGACTGTCAAGCAGGACACTACTAATGCTGTACCTGAACATTGCAGGTTTGTTTTTCCTACTCATCCACATTAACTTACATTTTTCTACATTAAGAGGCAGCTGTCTAGTCCATCTTGCATCAACCTACAGTCATTTGTCTTCGATACCTTCCTGTACATCACAGCATCATCAGCGAACAACCACAGATTGCTGCCCACCCTGTCTGCCAGATCATTTAAGTTTATAGAAAATAGCAACAGTCCTATCACACTTCCCTGGGGCACTCCTGATGTAAACCATGTTTCTGATAAACACTCGCTGTCGAGGTCAACATACTGGGTCCTAATACTTAAGAAGTCTTCGAGCCAGTCTTCTTATATACCGAAGTCAACTGTGCTTTTTTCCCAATCGCTTGGCACATTGCCTTGGTCAAGAGATTTGTGGTAAATGCAAACTAAGTAAGGGGTCAATGATGTAGAACACTCTCTGCAAAACTGAAGTGGGGTTCGATCCAGAACTGGCAACTTTCAACTTTCTATTGTAACTGCAGAGGAGATCAAGAGTTGGTACCATTGGAACTGACAAGGGAAGATCCCACTTCGAAAAAGAGACTGTCTATGAGACTGGGTCTAACAACTGCAAAGCTGAAGGCACTGCCGAGCCATACACATGGCAACCATAGTCCAAGCTGTATTGGTCCAAGTCCTAGTTGATACTGTGGTGTCACAGCATGTTCCACCTCTTCTTCACAATCATATGAAAGATTTTAAGGTAAAAATGCTGTTTTAGTAGTTAGCATATAAACAATATTCATTGTGTGGGCTTCAGTTTTAGTTTGTGCAGAAACAATGTGAGAAGAGGGGGCGCAGGACATCAGCAACGCACAATGCTGTCAAGAGCCTCTACCTGCTTTGGAGGTGGTGTTTATACTTTGGCATCACAGGTTGGTGGTGCTTTGTAAGGCACAGAGGAAGCACCTCTGCCAACAATGTAAACACCCAGAAAACAGCTGATAGCAGCTGTGGAGAAATGTCATTCTCTTGTGTACTGTTCTGAAATTCACTTCTGCTATGTTGTTCTGTGTAATAAGAGATTTGTCACCAAATGTTGTAAATACCGAACATAGAAGAGTTCCCCAAAAAGGAATTTATTCCGTTTTGTAGTGATTTGGCATAGATGTGACTCTCTAAGTAGTCCTCAATCCTCTGCACGTGGAAACAAAGTCCCACAGTACAATTAGTGGCAGTGCATAGCTGGTCCACTGCAGCAAGAAAACATGAGAAGATAACCGTAAAGCTTAAGTAAAGTAAAAGTGATATGAACAACATTGAGGTGACAGATTGTGAGTGAAGATGGTTTAGGTACAACCTCTAACCAGATTCTCCTTAAAAACTTCGCTATAGAGAAAATAAGTGTGACCCATACTCCAAGAGGTGTGGGCATGGATGCAGAGAACATTAAGCTTTTGCATGTAACTAGCCTTTAAAAGCCCTCCTGGCCTCAACCTACATTAGTAATTGTCATCTCCCATCCAGCCCCTTTCCTGTTTCCATTCCAGTACAACACAGCCCTCATTCCTCCATTGCACCTAGTCTTTGTACTTCTCCTTTTCTGCTATCCCCCCTCCCCCCTCCTTCATCACATCGCCGCTGCCCTCGATCAACCTCCCAACTGCACATATCTGCCCTACCCCTTTCCACCTCATCCCTGTGTGCTCCCCAACAGCACATCACTCTCCCCCCTCCCCCCCCCCCCCCCCCACTGCCTCTTCCTTACCCCCACTGAGTCACTACTCCCATCAGGCACTGGTGCTGCTGCTCACAGTGTGGTCTCAGTTGCCTGAGACTGCAGTCATGTGTGTGAGTTGCGTTTGCATGAGTGTGTACATGTGTGTGTGTGTGTGTCAACTAATTTTGACAAAGGCCTCACTAGCCAAAAGCTATATTTCTGACCGTCTTTGTTGTGCCTATCTGCGACTCAGCATCTCTACTTATGATGAGTAGCACCTTCCCTTTTCACAATGTTGTTACATTCCATCCTGGACTTTCCAATCTTTGATTTTAGCCTTTAATTGAAAAATATGGGGAAACCAAGTCAGTTTTTGTCAAAGAGGAGTTTACAAAATGAGGACTGTGCAACAACGTCCAAGTGCTAGGTACCCAAGTAGAGTTCTGGGTCAGGGTCGAGCATAGTATACTGACAGAAATGTATGATCTGTAGTTTTGCAGAAGAGAAACCATGGGAAATGGTCCAAGCAGAGGCCAATAAGATGTCGCCTTGGCCACAGAATGGGAGCTGTACCAAATGCTACATTCATCAATTGGTGTGATCAGTAGCCTGGTCACTATCTCACTGATGGTGATGAGAATGAAGCACTATGGCACACAGTTCTCTTGGAGTCACGAAGAGCTGAGTGTAGCACATGAGTTGCGAGGTGTTCAGCAACAGCTGATATGCCTGTACACAGACCACCCTGCAGGAAGAGACCCATCACAGTTGAAGAAATTTGTTGACCTGGAAGACTAAAGAGCTCGGACCACATCTAGGATTGAAAAGCACACATTTACAGAGTGAACAGTGCTACCAGCATTTCTTCTTATCACATTTAATTAGGTAGCGAGCCTTAGCACAAATTTGCTTAAAAGTGTAAAGGTTGGTCAGTGGAGGATGTTATTTGAAATGATGCAGGCCTCTTCAGTGACCCTGAACAGCTATGAAAATGTCCAGAGAGGTTTGCTTTCTTTTGTTGTTTTAGGGTGCACAACTACAGTGGTCATTAGCGCCCACACTAAATTATGAATGCACTGCGAGGCACAATGTTAAAACAGCAACTAAAAAGGACAACACTATAAAAGCAAATTAACAGACAAGGGATTAAAAGAAAACAGCATAATCAAATGTCCTTAGACAGGATTGTCAAGTGGATAGAACGAAGAACGCGAGCAGCTGCTCCTGGGCCATCCACTAAAATTTCATCCAGAGCACTTGGCAGACCAAGATCAATGCGCAGTGTATTAAAATTTGGACAGGACGTTAAAATGTGGCGTGCCGTCAGCAATTGCCCACATGGGCAGAACGGCACTGGCGCAGCCGTCAGCAGATGGCCAGAGAGGTGGGGAAGCTAATGGCAGATACATACAAGTGCCATTTGGGTATCTCAAGCAACCAACATGGTAATCGGTCTATCAGGCAGTGGCAAGGAAGTCACAGGATCACCAAAATGTGCTCACTGTCCTGAAGATCATCATATAGTGACCAGTGTAGTGAAGCCAAGAGATTAGCTGAAAAGATATCATGGGTGACACTGGTGTGGATAGGAATACACATAGATCATGGTCTGTAAGAAGCTGGTCAATGAAAAGGCCCCTGTCAAAGTGGTATTCTCCCACAGAAGATGGTGTGCATTGCAGTCCTCAAGTACGAGATAAGGGAGGCACAGTTGTTGCATTAAAGTGGTCAACTCAATGTATGCAAGTGGCCTGCCTCGAGGTAAATATACAATACAAAAGGTGATCGTTGGGGTCGTCTACACTTGCTTCGCTAACACTTCCAATGTGGTATGAAGTTGAATTCACTCACCGAAAACTGGTGACACTAACAACCAATCCAACTCTGCTGAATGATCATGTTATGGGTATCTACGTTAGGTGTGAAGAATTTAGGAATTTAGGAGGGCCAGTCACAGTTAGTTCCAAAACCTAGGATAGTGTACACACTTATGTGCACCTAGTGGCAGTACTGACATTTCTTTTCAAGTTATGTAACTGGCCAGCAATTCTGTCTCATAAGTTTACAACAATGTTATTCATTTATTTTGGAAAAATAAACTCAGTTTGGGAACATTAATCATGCTAATTACAGAAACTTCTGACACAAAGTTAAATATTTTATTCAGAATGATGTCATAAAGGGTAGAGAAGAAAGTCTGTTGTAAAACTACATAAAACAAATAGGTTATGGCGTGGTACAAGGGACCAACAAAGCATTCATTTAAAGTAATTCAGGAAAATCTTTCTATGCATATTCCTTCACTAATCTATTTGGGTTAAGTATATTTTTTCTTTTCTGTCTCTTCAACTTTTAACAGAAAAAAGGGCTCACAATTTCATAAGACCTGAAATGTTGCAATGTGTTTTATTCCTTGTATGTAAACAGCACAGGGAAGTATCAGACTTCCATTTGCATATATGCCACGTGTTTTCATTTTTTAGTTTAATGAAAGTCTTTAGGTCAATTTATAATTTTTATAATACACGAAAACACACACACACACACACACACACACACACACACACACACAACACACACACACACACACGTACAGCTGCCTGACCCAGCACAATACAGACGTATAGGTGTGTGTGTGTGTGTGTGTGTGTGTGTGTGTGTGTGTGTGTGTGAGAGAGAGAGAGAGAGAGAGAGAACACTCACAATAAGATTTGTCCAAAAGCTAGCATTGTGTGTGTGTGTGTGTGTGTGTGTGTGTGTGAGAGAGAGAGAGAGAGAGAGAGAGAGAGAGAGAACACTCACAATAAGATTTGTCCAAAAGCTAGCATAGTTTTCAGTCTTCATTAAGTGCAAGTTGACAAGTCAAAACCTGTATTATGTGGCATGTTGTTATGTTCCCTGCTATATTACTTACATTCTACAAGAGCTTTACCTTACCAAACTTATATCACTTACCTCTTCTTCATGAAATCTGTGGTCAATGAAAAAAAGGTTTTTTGTGACACCTTTCACGTTTTTATAATGATAAACAGATGGAGCACTTCTTAATGTTGGATAAATTGTTGGTGTGATAAGGTTTGCTATATCTGGTCTCATCCTGTGCTGAACTTCTAAACAATCATAATGCATCCCATTCCGCAGCATCCTTTCAAACAATGAAATGTCAAAATTAAATTTTTTTCCTAGCTCATAGACTGCAGTTGAAGGTCGCAGTTGTTTGTGATCACCTGAAAAGTAATAGTTTTTCATCGAGATCAAAGATACCTTATAAATAATCAATTATACACAATCATTGCTTTTAACAAAATCCATTTCCAACAAATCTGAGGAATTTAGATTACACAACAGTATATGAAATATTCTGGTGACCTGTTCAATGAAATCATCACTGAATAACCATGAGCTACAATATAAACAGTAAGAAGCTATTCTCCACACAATAATCTACCTGAACTATCAGAAACAGTCAAAAAAACTGAACAGTACTCATACACACCTATGAGAATAAGATGCTCACAGTCCTTTGTCAAAGAGACAACAACATGGGACTCCAGCACTTCCGCTGCTTCCTCAACTATTACTGAAAAGAAAAGAGGAATTCAATCAATGGCAAAGTTCATTAAGCTATTCTTCAACAAAAATTTCTCTCAATGTATTTTCAAAATAGTTTACATTACCTGAATATTATCAAAAAAGCTGACAGGTTCACTAGGTAAATCCAGACATCTAACCATATAACAATTATGCCACTTAGCTACATTATGCTTCCAACGTTTTGAAAAACACAAAGAAAGAAAGAAAGAGAGAGAAGGGGGGGGGGCAAAGGTTATGTTCTTTTCTAAAAAGAGCAGTCACAGTCAAATCTGGATATCAAACATTCCCTGTGTCTGAAGCTAAAGAGAGAAAGAAAGAAAGAATGATAATCAGGCTAACTGTGGTAATAAAGAACCCTGGATGAAAAGTAAACCCAAGTCACTCAAAAGATGGTAAAATCAATTGCTCTATGCTTATGTTCACACAGAAAATCAACCACCTCTAAAGATTATGCCACAGGACAGTACTTCATGAAAGTATACACAGTACGATAGCAATCCTATATGCAGGTCACCACAATAGAGAGCTTTCAAGTACACAGCAGATGGAACTGAGAAACTTCAGACATAGAGCCTTCTTTAGTGAATGCTCCTTTAGTTCTAATTCTGGGACAAGAAAGTTATTTGTTTGGAATTTCATAACACAACATTTTGTAAGATTAAGCTACTATCTGTTAGCTGAGAACCAGTTGTGAGTGCATTCCACTGTTGTTCTGATGAATTATAACTTGTGTTACAGTTTTTTACGTTCTCCAATAACATTTGTATAGGTGATAAAATAGGAGCAGCTCACATACTAAATTTGATTCGATTTGATTTTTTATTGGTCCAGTTTTATCACACAGCACAAATTGTACAATTGATATTGGACAGGTCAAAGATAAGTTACAATAATACATAGTATTAGCAAAATAGTAGGCAAATTAAAAATGGGTACCTATTACAATTAATTTTGTTCCCTATTCAGAAATTCTCTGACAGAATAGAAACAGTGTTTTATTAGAAATGCCTTTAGTTTAGCTTTAAATATTAGATGAGTAGCATTTTTTATTTCCTCTGGTATCTTATTGTGTAGTATTACACCAATGTTAATTATGCTCCTCTGATACCTGGTTGTTCTGTGACATTTTGATGTCTATTTGATTTCCCTCTGGTACTATAGTTGTGTACATTTTTGTTCTGTAGCAGTTTGCCTGTTTTCAGGAGATAGTCCCTAGTGAACAAGATAGTTTCATAAACTAATAAACTTGGAACATTTAGGACACAAAGCTCAGTAAAATGGGATTGACATGACTTCATCTTTTTAAGGCCACAAATTATTCTTAGAGCTCTTTTTTGCATTCTAAAAACCTTTACACTGTGAGTTGAGTATCCCCAGAAAACGATCCCATATTGTACTAGTGAGTGGAACTGTGCATAGTATGCCTGCAGTACTATTGTTTTGCTTGTTGTAGCCTTTAAAATTCTTAGGCCATAGCACACAGATGATACTTTTCCTAGACAAGTTATTTATATGTGTGTCCCACTTTAAGTCTTTCTGAACCCACAGACCCAAAAATTTTGTGACACTTACATTTTCTAGGGGATCATTTTTTAATTGTGCTTGAATAGATATTTGATTAGTTGAAGGAATTTAATGAAATCGCCACACACAGTTTTTTCAGTATTTATAATGAGTCTGTTTTTTGTGAACCACTCAGGAAGTCTTTTCATAGAACTTTCTGCTGTGGACTGCAAAGTTTCTGGACTGGATCCAGTGAGCAATATGCTGGTGTCATCGGCAAACAGGATAGTTTTTGTGGGGCTCATATATTCAACTAAGTCGCCCACATAAATCAAGAAGAGTAGTGGACCTAAGATTGAGCCCAGCAGTACACCATATTTTATTGGGAATTCACTAGAACGATAGGAGCTGTTTCTTGTTTTATTCATTTTGTTGAATTCATACTGAAGTGATACTTCTGCCTGCAGTTTTCTAGGTATGAACACAACCAGCTATGTGCTACACCTCTGACTCCTTGTCTTTCTAATCTTTAGACCAGAATGTTATGCTCCAGGACATCAAAGGCTTTTGATAGATCTAGAAAAATACCTGCAGCTAATTTATGTTGGTAAGGGATTTTAAAATGCAGTCTAAGAATTCGAAAATTGCTGTCTGTGTAGATTTAGACTTTCTAAAACCATGTTGTTGTGCTGTAAGAGGTGCATATTTATTTATGAAACCTAAAAGTTTGCCATAGAAGAGTTTTTCTAGAATTTTTGAGAAGGAACTTAACTGTGACATGGGTCGGTAGTTTGATATTTTTTCAGAAGAACCTTTTTTTAGCAGTGGTGAGACTTCTGCTATTTTAAAAATAAGAAGAACCTTTTTTTAGCTGTGGTGAGACTTCTGCTATTTTAAAAATATCTGGAAATACACCAGTTTTTAAAGAGAGGTTGTAAATTTTTGCAAAGGGGTTTGCTATGTGGTGAACACATGCTTTTAATATGAAATCAGGTACTTCATCAAGACTACTTGACATTTTATTGCTTAATGATTTAATCTGATTTATAATTTCATTCGGGTTTGTTTCATAAACATACATAGAAGCAGTCAAGATCACTGACTTGCTGGAGAAACTTGGGACTGGTCCTTAACAATGTACTTGAATAAGGTCTTCAGCTAGTGAAGTGAAGTATTCATTGAATTTTTCCGCAACTGAATTTGAGTCTGTGACTTTTGAGCCTTCTAGCGTTAATGATACATTCTTTTTCTTTGGAGCTGAACTACAAGTTTCTTTCTTTATAACTTTCCACGTGGATCGCATTTTGTTAGATGAGTTTCTTATCAAATTGTCATTCCACATAATTTTTGCCTCTTTGACTAGTCTACCATAGATTCTTTTGAATAATCTGCGAATTCTTGGGTTACTATATATTTATTACAACAGTACTGCAGAAATCCGCTTCTCTCACTGGAAATTTTTATGCCTTTAGTTACCCATTGCTTATTATTGTTAGGTTTTACTGTTTTTACTACTTTTGAAAATGCTACATTAAAATAGTGAAGAAAGATGCTCTGAAAACTCATGTAGATGCTATCAACATTGTTCTGAGTGGCATGCTTTCCCAGTTTTCCTTCGCCAGTAAGAGATTAAAAATTCTAGTGTTAGTAATTCTTTCCTGGTGTATTTAAATGAAGTCCATGGACTGTATGGAACCTTCGTTCCAATCTGTTTATATCTACAACATCGATATTCTTAAAGTGAGTGCATATTTCAGTGATACACTCGTTTGCAACATTAATTTCGCAGTTCACACACGACCAGAGTGGTAAATCATGACGATGTGGGATGTTCACAATGAGTACATTTGTGTGGGTTAAATTATTTAAACATTTTCTCATTTCTGTAATAACCTTGTATGTCTCATTTCTATAGACATCGTTTGATCCCCCTATTAACACGGCAAAATCGTCTTTATTCAAACTAGCTACATCAGTTGACATTGCTAGGTCTGTTATTTCACTCAACGGAGCCCCTGGCTTTATGAAACCAGGTGCCTTGAAACTACATGTTCTCATCAACATTGCAGAAATTTCACGGCCATGACTATCACCTAACACACAGATTGTTTTGTGTTTCACACTTTTTGTAACCGCAGGATTTAAGTTTCTTCTTCTCACCTGACTAGTGTTGTTTTTTTGCTGCATGTATTCTAAATGTTCTTCAGTTTGCAGCTTCACTGGAGATGCGTTTTTTAACGTAGTTTCCTTTGTTGCACTGAAGTCTGTGGTAGTGTAGATGTGCACACTTATTTTCGGAGTTTTTAGAATATCTCCTGATGCAGTATTTTCACTGTTGACCTACTTACAACGAGCAACGGTTTGCCTACTTTGTTTTCCAACTTTTGAACCCTTTCCTACATGTTGACTGAATCCACAGCAGAAAGCACTGCAAAAGATTTATTTTAATTTTTTTTTTTTTTTTTTGCGCTAAATTTTCACTGTGTTTCAGATCTTTTACCCTCTGAGTACAACTTCCTTCAGTCATTGTCTTCCATTTTCTCGAGACCAAGTCTTCTTTCTTCATTAGCGTCTCACATTTTTCAGATTGTATTTTACTTATTTCCACCTTTTCAGTGTCGATTGTAAACTGTAGACTGGATATCCGTTCGTTCAGTATTTCATTCTTACAACATGCACGTGTTTTCCTTTTACTACTGAAATTTACATTTTTTCGTGGAGACACATGATACACTTTCAACTTGGCCACCATCTTGCCACAGGGGGTCATAATAAGGGTTTCTCCACTTTGAATGTTGTCTTATTCCTGTTGTATCATTTGGTAACGTGACCCTCTGTTCCCTATTTTTATGGTTATACTCCACCCATGCCAAAAGAAATGGCTTTAACACCAATCCATCTTAGTTCCTAACAAGATTCATAATCTATTTAATCAAAGTCCTTGGCGTGATCAAGGAAAATGTGAACAAGGTTATTTTTCTTATTTGGTCTCATGTAACTGACTATGAAGGGCGATATAACGCTTTCACAGTAGAGAAGTCCTCAAGGAAGCTTATCTGAACAGCTGTTAAATGGTGGCTGAATTATGGACACTTTATTATTAACTTGTAAGTAACCTTTTCAGTCTTTTTGGGAACAGAGGATACACAATGAAATGCGAAGACTTTTCAGAAGCTTACAACACAGAAGCCACAGCCACAAAAGACACACAGTCCAGTCCCTAACAAAAACAAAGAGAGCTGAATAAAATTAATTTCATAATTTCAATCACAGATTCAAGTTACTTGCAAATTTTCAAGTTCACTGATTGTAATCACAGAGCTGACTGCCAATTAATTAAGAAGTCATTATACTACATCAATCATTTTATGTAATAGGAGTTAATTTTCTCACGCCAATGGACACCACCAATAGCTTGCCCACATGCAGCAGCATCAAATTGCGAAGCGAATTAATTTTCACAATCATCATTTAATTACCACCCCATCATGTTGTCTTCAGAAACCTCTTTTTATCCTCAGATGCATACTATGATGTGGTGCCTGAGTTTAAAAAAGTACAGAAACAACACTCTCAGAGCCTTTTCAATTGCAGATCTTGGATATGACCACAATGTAGATAGCACTGGTGTGCAAGTTGGTGCCACTTCGATACACAAGCATTGTCTCCCATTACCTTGGAAATAGCCTTGTATTAAGGCAGTCCAGTTTGATTTGCATGTTTTGCAATAATACATTTGCAACAACTACATTGGTTGTTACAGTTCAATCATGCCGATTGCTCTGCAAGCATCCGCCATCGTGATTCCACCAATATCAATGCCATAGGCTTCACCTTTCTGTCATTGTCTCTGTGATAATATTTCAGAATACATGGTTAACAGTCCTGCTTTTTCTTAATGCATCTTGATTTAACTGTTCTCACTCTCTCTAGTGACTGGACACATTCTTGTTCAGTTTCTATTGTGTCTTGGGGTACTTAAAGTTTATTACTTGTCCTACAGCAGGCAGCAGCTAGCCAAGTTAATTAGAATTGTGGGTGGACTCAATAAAATACTGTCACAGGACTGCCTTACATTTGTGTCTTATTCTGTAATATGCCTGAAGTTAATTTCAATCACCCTTTGCTTTAATTTAAATCATCAATTAGGTGAAAAAACACAATAAGTGAAGAAGATTAATGTCTCCTTGTTCTGGTGACAGAAGATTACCAGGCGAGTGCAACTTTCCGGCTAATATGATCACTACATACATATTGACAAGACAAGGTACAATTCATAACCCAGAACCTACAATTTGATTACCTATACTTTTAGAATTGGGTGTTACTAATGTATATTTCAGTTTTTCAAGAAATGCACCTTGACTCATTGGCTGGTTACAAAGATAACTAAGGGGACACTGTCAGGTAACACAAGATTTTAGTACTTTAGCTGAAATACTGTTTTTTTTTCAGAATAGTTACCACTTTCAAGTTCCCTAATTTTTTTCATGATCTCTCTAGCACAGTGATAAGCAGCATTTCTGGGTCCATTACCCCTAAATGTAATCAGATATTTGCTAGTAACACTCCCCTTCCCTTTCCCCTCCCGCTACTAACTAAACATGAAAATGAATAAGTATTTTCTTTGAAAACATTTGTTTTTAAAATTATGAAATATAAGTGATATTTAAGTTTTGTACATGTTTTATTAAACCTTGAACCAATGAGTCGGTGTAACAGCTGTTACTTCTTATTTCTAACAATCTTTTTTATAGAATGATGGAGCAACTCTCACTGCATTGTGAGTACTACCTACAACACCTTACCAGAAAAGAAAGCTGTCTATCCACATTGAGGGCAAACACTTCTTACAAAACATGCTTTCTCTGCACCGCTCCTTCTCTAGTGACACTTGCTTCATCCACACCCTGCACACCCACCTACAATCGACCAAATTAAAACTGCTGAATTATACTTATTGTTTTGGTTTCACTTGACTGTTGGACTCCTTACTTCTGAACTGCCAGTGCTTTGTATCTGACCATCCCCACTAATAATAATAATAATAATAATAATAACAATAATAACAATAATAATAACCCGTGGAGGCCCGGGAAAAGAATAGGCCGCCGGTATGTTCTGCCAGTCGTAAAAGGCGACGAAAAGAACAAACTACTAATAGGGCTAACCCCCCTTTTAGTGTGATTAGTTGGTTCAGGACAGAACTAATGAAGCCTCGGACAAGTGCCGTCACGGTCGGGGACGACGTTTGAACCCTATGCCCGCCCACAATGGTAACGACACTGCTAGCCAACTGGAAAATGATTGAAATCCAAATAGAGGTGTTTTGCAGGATATGCTTCCTGCAACCACCCTAAAAGGAAAACGAAGACAGAGGACGAGATGGTCAGATGAAGTTAATCGACACCTCATGTTCTGTTATTACCAAGCAACAAACCTAGGAACCAACACAACTGGATACAGATCACAAGTATACACAACATTTATTATCAGATACCCAGAATTAAAATTTTTAACACAACAATGACTAGCTGATCAGATCCGTGTAATAATCAAAAATAACAGGATACCCCAGTCAGAATTAGAAAACATCAAACAACAAGTACAACAAATACTGGAACAAAATAATGTGCAATCAGAAGAAGAAGAAAATACAGTAATGGACTCAAACATCCCAGAGCAAACAAACAAAGAACAACACGCATCAATTAAACAATCAGAGGAAAATGAAATCTTAAGACGGCCACCAGAACAAGCACAAATAGAACTCGAAGTAACACACATGTTAGATATAGAAGAAAAATTTCAGCTGACATATATAGAATACAAAGATACAAATACAGACATTAGACCAATCTTGCATAGACCACCAAATAACCCACAAGTCGAAACAACAATAAAAACTATCAACACAATCATACACAACAAAATAAATGAAAACACAACTATGGAAGAGTCACAACTACTGGTTTATATAGGAGCACTCACTACACTAAATATACACACTAGGCAGAGATCAGAACCAACCAACACACAGAAGAAACCCACAAAACCAGCATGGCAACACAGGCCACAGATCAGAATAGAAAAACTGAGAAATGACATCGGACAGCTAACACAATTTATAAGAAATAAAATGTAAAAAAAAAAGGGTTAGGCAAAATCTCACAACAAGAAGCGATAGAGCAATTAGATGAAAAGAAGCAGAAATTACAAGCATTGGCCAAACGACTTAGAAGATACAAAAAAAGTGAAAATAGAAGGAAAGGAAACAAAACCAAACATTCAACACAAACCAAAAGAAATTTTACCAGACAATAGATAACACACATGTTAAAATAGACAATCCACCAAACGTAACAGACATGGAACACTTCTGGGGCAACATATGGTCAAACCCGGTACAACATAACAGGCATGCACAGTGGATGCAAGCAGAAAGAGATACATACAAGATGATACCACAAATGCCTGAAGTGATAATTTTGCAACATGAAGTCACCCAAGCAATTACTTCTACTCACAATTGGAAAGCCCCTAGAAAAGATAAAATAGCAAATTTCTGGCTAAAGAAGTTCACCTCAACACATTCACATCTAACTAAATTATTTAACAGTTACATTGCAGACCCATACACATTCCCTGATACACTTACACATGGAATAACTTATCTGAAACCTAAAGATCAAGCAGACACAGCAAACCCAGCTAAATATCGCCCCATAACATGCCTACCAACAATACACAAAATATTAACTTCAGTCATTACACAGAAATTAATGACACATACAACACAGAACAAAATTATAAATGAAGAACAAAAAGGCTGTTGCAAAGGAGCACGAGGATGTAAAGAGCAACTGATAATAGATGCAGAGGTGACATATCAAGCTAAAACTAAACAAAGGTCGCTACACTACGCATACATTGATTACCAAAAAGCTTTTGATAGTGTACCCCACTCATAGTTACTACAGATATTGGAAATATACAAAGTAGATCCTAAATTGATACAGTTCCTAAACATAGTAATGAAAAATTGGAAAACCACACTTAATATCCAAACAAATTCAAATAATAACACATCACAGCCAATACAGATTAAGCGTGGAATATACGAAGGAGACTCATTAAGTCCTTTCCGGTTCTGTCTTGCTCTGAACCCACTATCCAACATGCTACATAATACAAATTATGGATACAATATTACTGGAACATACCAACACAAAATCACACATTTGCTATACATGGATGATCTAAAACTACTGGCAGCAACAAATCAACAACTCAACCAATTACTAAAGATAACAGAAGTATTCAGCAATGATATAAATATGGCTTTTGGAACAGACAAATGTAAGAAAAATAGCATAGTTAAGGGAAAACACACTAAACAGGAAGATTACATATTGGATAACCACAGCGACTGCATAAAAGTGATGGAAAAAACAAATGCCTATAAATATCTAGGATACAGACAAAAAATAGGAATAGGTAATACAAATATTAAAGAAGAACTAAATGAAAAATATAGACAAAGACTAACAAAAATACTGAAAACAGAATTGACAGCAAGAAACAAGACAAAATCTATAAATACTTATGCTATACCAATATTGACCTACCCATTTGGAGTAGGGAAATGGAGTAACACAGACCTAGAAGCACTCAATACACTTACATGATCACAATGCCACAAATATAGAATACATCACATACATTCAGCAACTGAAAGATTCACATTAAGCAGAAAGGAAGGAGGAAGGGCATTTATCGACATGAAAAACCTACATTATGGACAGGTAGGCAATTTAAGAAAATTCTTTCTAGAATGAGAAGAAACTAGCAAAATACACAAAGCACTCACTCATATAAATACATCGGCTACACCACTGCAATTTCATAACCACTTCTACAACCCTTTAGATCACATAACATCAACAGATACGAAGAAAGTAAATTGGAAAAAGAGAACACTACATGGCACGCACCCGTATCATCCAACACAGCCACACATCGACCAAGACGCATCCAACACATGGCTAAGAAAAGGCAATATATACAGTGAGATGGAAGGATTCATGATTGCAATACAGGACCAAACAATAAACACCAGATATTACAGCAAGCATATTATTAAAGATCCCAATACCACAACAGATAAATGCAGACTTTGCAAACAACAAATAGAAACAGTAGATCACATCACAAGCGAGTGTACAATACTAGCAAATACAGAATACATGACAATGTAGCAAAAATAATACATCAACAGCTTGCCTTACAATGTAAACTTATAAAACAACACGTTCCCACATACAAGTATGCACCACAAAATGTACTGGAGAATGATGAATACAAATTATACTGGAACAGAACCATTATAACAGATAAAACAACACCACATAACAAACCTGACATCATACTCACCAATAAAAAGAAGAAATTAACACAACTAATCAAAATATCCATACCCAATACAACAAATATACAAAAGAAAACAGGAGAAAAAACTGAAAAATACATCCAACTGGCTGAGGAAGTCAAGGACATGTGGCATCAGGATAAAGTTGACATTGTACCAATTATACTATCAACTACATGAGTCATACCACACAATATCCACCAGTACATCAATACAATACAGCTACATCCAAACTTATATATACAACCACAGAAATCCGTAATTATTGGTACATGTTCAATTACCCGAAAGTTCCTAAATGCAATATAACATATACCGTACAGTTAAAAGGAAGTCACGCTTGATCAAGGTCCACGTCACTTTCCATTTTTGACCAGACATAACGTCTGAGAAAAGAAAGAAAGAATAATAATAATAATAATAATAATAATAATAATAATAATCTGTGCAGGCTCTTCCGCAATGACCGAGCGAGGTGGCGCAGTGGCTAGCACACTGGACTCGCATTCGGGAGGACGACGGTTAAATCCTACGTCCGGCCATCCTGATTTAGGTTTTCCGTGATTTCCCTAAATCACTCCAGGCAAATGCCGGGATGGTTCCTTTGAAAGGGCACGGCCGACTTCCTTCTCCGTCCTTCCCTAATCCGATGAGATGGATGACCTCGCTGTTTGGTCTCTTCCCCCAAACCAACCAACCAACCAACCAACCAACCCATCTTCTGCAATGTAGTAGTCATTACATAGTTACTGCTGTGTTGTCCCGGACATTCTTTGCAGAATTTTAGAGACAAAGAAGCAGATGAGGACACAGGCGAATGGGTTACCATAAGGCAGTGTGCTTCCACCATTGTTATTCAACATTTACAATAACAATCAACCGCTGTCTGACGGAACCCAGAGATTTTTTTGTGTGCTGATGTTTGTGTAATAACTGCTCAGGCTGACCGTTTTTCAAAGATGAAACAAATGTTGTCTAAACCCCTGGAAGAATTAACCATCTACTATAATGAAAATAAACTGAAACTGAATCCTGCCAAAACTCAGACCTGTGTATTCAACCTCAGGAACAAGCAAGCAGCAACAACTCTTCAAATCATCTGGGAGTAAACTGGTCTTTAACACTCTCCAGCTCCAAAATAGCTGGGAGAGATTCTAGACCATACGCTTACATGTACGAAACACTGCCTAAACATGGAACAGGTGGCACATGCCAGAAACAAGATAGTGCAGAAACTGACTGGTACCACTTGGGGAGCTCACTCATGCATCGTGAGAACTAGCGCGCTAGCACTGTGTCAGTCCAGTGCTGAATAAGAATTTTCGGCATGGTACAAGTCCTGCCATACCAGAAACATAGATGTGGTGCTTAATGCGACTTTTTGCATTGTCATGGGTTGTTTAAGATCTCCACCCGTAGATAAACTCCACTGTCTTGCTGGCATAGCCCCTCCTGAAATTTAGAAGCAAGGTAGCTGCTAGATGGGAGGCAAGCAAGATTACAACTACAGAAGCCCAACCTTTATAAGGCCATCAGGCAGAAGATCCTCTGCTGAAACCATGAAAGAGCTTCTTGGCAACTACTGAAGCTCCCACAGGAACACCACAAAAAGCAAGGATCACAAAAAGGTGGGGTAAATGACAACATTTGGAGAAGTGGACGGTTCTGAATGAAGAACTCCCTTCTGGTCACTCAAGGAAGTGGACAACAAGGAAGCCTCTCAACAAATTATACTCTAATACCACAAGGTATAAGACCAAACTGCACAAGTGGGGCCTTCCTGTGGAGTCAGTTTTTTGCAAGTGTGGTGCTGTGCAAACTAACAACCATCTCCTACAACATTTTCATCTCCAGCCACATGCACCATGAGAGACCTGATGAGGGCGACACCAAATGCACTCAACATGGCCAATTTCTGGTCAACCTTTGTATAAACTGATATCAATGATCAATTTCCTTTTGTTGATAACATACTTTGTACTTCTGGCATGATAATAAATAAATAAAATAATGAAGTAATTTCTGGACCACTATGGGAACTCCCCCTCCAATTTACAGAAGGCATCTTATAAGATATATAAGCATATGTGATGCATATGTCTCAATTTTACTGTCACAGATGAATGGGGTTTCAGCTCGGTGCCTAATGGTAAAGTGCCAGACTAAAAATACTAACGTTTTGTGTTTAATCCCTGGTCAATTCTAGGATTTTAATGTATCACTCAATACTTCATTCAACTTCGGTAATGTTTACTAATGTGAAAAATGCCAAGTTGCACTGTGATTTAGAATCCATGTTAATCTGTAGGTCCTCCTATAACTGGCCAGTTAAGTCAGTTCAGGGATAGGAGGAAGGCAATGGTGTACCACCTCGAACAGGAACATACTTGTTAAAGCACTGTGGTGTTCAATACAATCTTCAGACTGATGGCAGCTTTACTTATTTTAGAAGCTTGGCCTAAAATATAAATTGCATGTCTAATAGATGGACTATGCCAGGAAGCCGATGTTTATATATTTGTTTCACAAGCTGTTGTCACTATCACATTGTATTACAGATTAATAATAGTATTCAAACCACCACCATCACCTCCACGTACTGAGGCACGCATGCAGTGAGCAGTACGGTAGTATGGAGTAGGTGTGCAGCACAGAGGGTGAACATAGTAGTTTGGGGATGAGGCGAGATGCTGTCTATTGATGTACGCAGGGATATGGCAGGCACAGAATGGTGGGCAGCTCATATACCCTTAGCGTACTGTGCTTTGGGGAGAAAAAGAGGAGAGGAGAGGAGAGGATAAAAGCAGAGAAGAGGAAAGGACTACACAGGTGCACTGGAGGAATCAGGCATGTCTGAGGCTGGAATGGGAGTAGGGAAGGCAACAGATGCATATGGAGACAGACTAGTGGAGGTTGGAGCAGCCGAGTGTTACAGGAATAAACGATATGTTCTAGGGAGAATCCCCTCAAGGGCAATTCAGAAACGAGGACTACACAGGTGCACTGGAGGAATCAGGCAAGTCTGAGGCTGGAATGGGAGTAGGGAAGGCAACAGATGCATATGGAGACAGACTAGTGGAGGTTGGAGCAGCCGAGTGTTACAGGAATGAACGATATGTTCTAGGGAGAATTCCCTCAAGGGCAATTCAGAAACGTTGGTGCTGGTGGGAAAAATCTAGATGGCACAGTCTGTGAAGCAGTCACTGAAGTCTAGCACACCATGTTGTGTAGTATGTTCAGCAACTGCATGGTCCAGCAGTCTCTTGGTCACAGTTTGGCAGTGGCCACTCACTTAGACAGTTTGTAAGTGGTCATGCCCACTTAGAATGCTGCGCAGTGTTAGTAATGTTGACACCTCATGATCCATACATACTTTATGCCTACTTATCATGCACCCTGGGATGCACTAACTCTGAGTCACCCTGTAGCAATAGGCTCGCTGGCTTACAACACATAGTAAAGTGCCTGCGCAGACAACAGTAGTTTCACTCTGTGTCCCACACACTCCCACCAATATATTTATTCCTGAACCTTCCTTCACTTATGCTTATTTCCTGATCTTGGCTGCGTCACACATCTACTCTAGCACATTGGACCATCAGTTGCCCCCCACCCCCCACCCCACCCCCCCGCCCTACATTCACGCAACAGTTGACCTCTCTCCTCATACTTTAGCAACAGACAGCAAAAGGTCCGTATTCACTGTGTTGAGAATGACTGTGATGTGGGGTCTGAGTGGGGTACAGTCATATGGGGGGTGCCCCAGAGATCTGTGTTGGGGTTACTCCTGTTCCTTATTTATGTAAATGATAAGCCCTCTAGTTTTATGTGTAACTCTAAAATATTTCTGTTTGCTGATGACACTAGCTTGGTATAAAGGATGTTGGGTGCAACATTGTCTCTGTTTCAAAGAGTGCAGTTCATGACATAACTTCTTGGCTTGTAGAAAATAAACTAATGCTAAATCACATTAAGACTCAGTTTTTACAGTTTATAACACACAATTCAACAAAAATCAACATTCTAATTTCACAGAATGGGCTTATGGTTAGAGAAACTGAACAGTTCAAATTTCTAGGTGTTCAGATAGATAGTAAACAGTCATGGAAAGCCCACGTTCAGGATCTTGTTCAAAGACATAATGCTGCCATTATTACTATTTGAACAATATCTGAAGTAAGTGATCATCCAACACAAAAATTAGTCTTCTTTGCTTATTTTCATTTGCTTATGTTGTATGGTATTGTATTTTGGGGTAAATCTTCCTATTCTAAAAGGATATTTTTGGTTCAGAAATGGGCGGTTCGAGCAATAAGTGGTGTAAGTTCGTGAACCTCTTGTCAATCCCTGTTCACTAGTCTGGGTATTTTGACATTGGCCTGTCAGTGTATACATATATATTCCTTACTGTCATTTCTTGTTAACAATGTTAGCTTATTCCCAAGAATAAGCAGTTTCCACTCAGTTAATACTCTGCAGAAATCAAAACTGCATTTGGATCGGACTCCCTTCACTCTTGTGCAGAAAGGTGTGCAATATAATGCTGCTTCCATTACCAATAGGCTTCCACTTGAATTCAAAATCTTAGCAGTAATCCATGCACTTTCAAATGGAAACTGAAAAGTAGAGGAGTTCCTTGAAAAATTAAGCCGGTTCTTGTTGCATTGTTGATTGTGTTTATTTAAACTTATGGATTGACTTTTTGCAGGTTCATAAAGATTTTATTTTTATCTGTTATAACTTTTATGTTGTAATTTCATGTACTGATAAGTTCCATGACCTTGGAGATTTGCTCCTCAATTTGGTCATATGGAACTTGATGTGTAAATAAATAAAGTGACGTAAGTCCTCCAGAATGACAGCAAGATCTGTATTTCCCTGTCTCAGTTTCTCTTCCCAGAATTTTTTGAATGACTACTAAACTGAACCAGCACAAGAAGAGAACTCTTCTTTAATAAAGTGCCTTTCCTCCTCTTCCACACACTGTTAATTCATGGTTTCTTACCAGCCCCTTCCATCCAACTATTGTCACATACATGAACAACTCCTGGTGGTATTTCAGAAGGTATTGGCATTGTTTTGTGCTTGAAAATGATCACTGGATTAAGTTTAGTACCATCAGAACAACATGAAAGCACAACAGTGTAGTGCATTATTTCATGTCCACTTGTTTTTATAGTTACAGTTTCAGCACTTTTTATGGCAACAGTTCTGTTAATCAGCACATCAAATTTTCAGCATTCTTCTGTAGCACCACATTTCAAAAACTTCTATTCTGTTCTTGTTTAAAAAGTTTATCATCCATGTTTCACATCCATATATGGCTACACTCCAAACAAATACCTTCAGAAAGAACTTCCTGACACTTAAATCTATACTCGATGTTAACAAATTTATCTTCTTCAGAAATGCTTTTCTTCCCATTGCCAGCCTACATTTTATATCCTCCCTACTTTGTCCATCATCTGTTACTTTGCTTCCCAAATACGAAAAGACATTTACTACTTTAAGTGGCCATCCAATACATGTACATGTATTGATTTTAAATGTTGTCTTTTCAGGAATTAGACATTTTGTTACGCATTCAAGCAGATAACATTTTTGGACACTAATAAGAGGTTTTTGGTATTCCTTGAAATTATTTTTCATAGTTGCAAAAAATAGGATCAAATTCACAAGTATTGGGTACTTCATTGTTCTTAGCAATAAAATATCTCAATTTTTTCATATAAAAATGTAGACGATAAACCAAATTGTATACAGTTTTATACTTGTATAATCAATAATTACAGAATGTATATAAATAATCGTAAAAGCACTATATAAGCAAAAAAATATCATAAAAGAATTATATGTTGCACCAACAGCACGCCAGACGACTTCACAACCCATGGCTTGGTGGGCCAGACAGCTGCCTGTCACATTTTGATGTCAAGGCTGGAATATGCTGAAGTGTCACGGTGCCACAGGCTGGCATCAGACCACCTCTGTCCCTACACGATCAAAGGAGGGGCCCAGTCATAACAAAGCTGGAAAACTTTACCACAAATACTCACAGCACAGTACTAGCAGTACACTGGCTTCAACCGCTGCCACATCAAGGCATACTCCACATCAACTGATGGCCCAACATGGGCCATCCAGCCTCATCTGCATCTAGCTCCTTGTCTATGAGCCAATTCTATACCTCATGCTGCTAGAGCTTGAACTTGTACTATCCAACTGGGGGCATCTCTGGAGTGACTACAACTGGCCTCTGCGCATATCTAGAGGATCTTGGGTTCAGGGCCATGGGCCACAAGCCCGAGCTTCTGCAGAAGTGGTCAACCATGCCCTCTCTGTCCTCCTCATTACCTTGTTGTGGTTGTGGTGTGTGTGTATTCTTTATTTCACCGCAAGTCTTGTATCATAGAGCTTCATGGAGCTATTTCTTTGTGTGTGTGTGTGTGTGTGTGTGTGTGTGTGTGTGTGTGTGTGTGTGTCAACAAGTGCCAGTGGACAAAGCACTGCCCATGTTGTCTATGCAGTGTGTCTACCTATTACTGTACTGTACTGCCAGTGAACTGGACACAGAGTTGTGTGTTTTTAGTGGTTTTACACTCATTGTTGTACTGTCCTACATAAGGACCACATCTACTATGTAAGTTAAGTATTTGTTTTCATTATCATTTATATTTGCATCTTTATTTGTTTAGGGCTGAATGTAACTAAACTGTAGATGTGACAACATTGGCAACGATTTGTTTCAAAATCTAGGTTTCTATGTTCTTCTTCCACCAACAAGTGGCAACATCATTTGCAGTGGTTGCGAGCTCTTTTTTAATATAATGTTCCATACCGGAATTTTCTCTGACAAGCTGTTTGCATACAGGGGCAGCAGATTCAACTACTTCTGCAGAGCGACACAACTGATGCAGGTGCTAACTATGGCAGCTGTGCAGCAACAAGCTACTTCTGTACCCAAGTCTGGATAATTTGTTGGCCAGCAAGAGAACTGGACTGAATACCATGCACAACTCAAGGTGCACTTCTCTGCTTACAACATGTAAGTCAGCAATGGAATGATTAAACACACACTTTGAATCTAACGTGCATGTCACAGCTGCAGATTGAAGGTTCTTTCGGTTAAGGTAGCAAGTTGACCAATCAAACAAAGTACAGGGTCTTACCAGACATTTCAAACCGAAGTGTTCTTGTGGACTTTTATACAGAAATGCTACACTTCATGATGCTATTACCCAAAATGCTTGTGATGCCACATTTGCACAGCAATTTTGAAGTTACCTAATCCTAATAATGGGAACTGTATGTCCATTATAGATTCACAGGACAATTTAGATGTGGCAGAAACTGACTTGCAGGCTCCACCCATTTTGGTAGTTAACAGTGCACAATGCAATTAGTCTCCTCATCAATTGCAGGTCATGTGTCATGCAAAGCCAGGTTTACCTACAGTAAGCAACACCACGCACACACCACTTTCCAAACTAATGCTATGAAGTCTTGTCCACAGCACTTCAGCACACATGACTGTCAACATTGTCCAAGCAGGAAAGCTAAGTGTTTCTCTTGTGGCAAGCGGGGCCACTTCCATCCATCTGTCTAAAACAAAGTTGTGCCAGGCGGCAGTCGCATTCCAGTTCAGAGCTCTACTCAATGAAAGTTAATGTCATATCTACGGAGCCTGTGCGTGGGACCCCCGTGGCTCAACTTTCAGGCAAACGCCAGCTCGAAACAGTGATTAGTTGGCAGTTGAACCAACTATAAGTACATTTATAAGTGGCTCAGCATGCAGAAAAACTAGTTAGGTACAGGTGTTCTCATAGATTAGTGAACATAAATACATAAGCTTCGTTTGGGAGCCCATAGCTGCAGCAACCTCACACCACATTATCAGAATATACTGAACATCGCATTCCTGGATTAGGTGTTTGCAGCCTACCAGAAACCTTCCACAATGTAACTAAAACTGTGACCTTTCATGTACTATGTTCCCAGGAGAGCCTGGCCACTATAAGTCTTGATTCTTTTGATATTTTTCATCTTGCTATTCAAGACAAGGTCTTGTAAGTGAATGCTATGGTGTCACGACAGTATCAACAAACTGTAACAAGTACAGTCAATTACTTCAAGGTGGCAATGCTCAGCCACGATTTATTGTGCTTGACATCTCCCACATGCCGTTCAGAGTCATGCAGTAACTACAAATGCTGCAAGACATTTAGTAATTCAACTTGTTTCCACAACTCAGTGGGCATCCCCCTGGTTGTTCTACAAAAGTGACTTCTTCCCCTTGCCTTAGCCTGATGAACTTACGCATAACTCGTACGCTCTTTTTTAAAAAAATAAATAAATAAATACAGAAATTAAGGAGTTGTTGCTTACATCTATACAAAGTGTACACAAAAACCATTAACAAATAAAATAGCTGCAATTTCATAACAGTATGCTTCAACAAATTATTTTATGCATAAAATATATACTTAAAATTACAAGAATACCTTACCTCACTGTTAAAAAAATTTCTTCAATGAATCTGAAGTTTCTAGCATAAATGTCACCTTGTAATTTTTATATCATAGTATAAAAAAAGTTTCACTCAGTTCGTCCACAAATTATATTTAACACTTCACAAAACTGTTGAGAAAAATATAGGGAAGTTTAATCACATAATTTATATAACACTTTAAACTTCAAAAATACTAGGAGTGCTTTAAGTTTGGTCACTTTTTACTCAACAAATTCATTTCAGCATGTAACAGCAGCATAAAATAAAATCATTTGCTCATTTAGACTCATGTTTTTTTCTTCACTTTATTTATCAGTTTCATTTATTTCCTCCTTTTTCTTAAGCTGTTCTTTGGAAAGTGTTAGGCTGACAATTAAGTGCAATGTCCACAGTCTTCTCCGCTCTCTCTGACAACTCATCAGCAGATTTTCTTAGCTTTCCAACATCAGTTTCTAAACTTCCTCTCCTCTTCTTTAATGATTCCAACTCTTGTTTCAATTTTTCATTCTTTCAGAGGCACCCTCAACTGCCGCGGCTTTTTTTATAGTCAAGATACAGCATGTATTTCAGCCTAGCATTACTTGCTGAATACAAAAGCTCTTATGAGATTTCCACTTTTAGTTAGCCACCACAAAAGCTGATGTGGGCATTGATTATTCTCAAAGCAGTATAAGAAGACTCCTTTAAGTTTTCTACCTTCAACTTTCTGTTTATAGAGAATGTTCCTTTTATGGAGATTCCTTATGCAAGACACCTTTGGGGTTTTGTTTTACCCAGACATGTTTCAGCACTTTTTGTGCTATCTTCAGTGGGTTATTTTATTTTCCTTCTGTAAAATTGTTAATACATATGAACATGTAGAGAAAACATTTGGCACTAAACATTTACGTTTGTGAATGAAGTGATTGTTGTCAAATATTATACGTGGTTTGCTACATTTCACAGTTGAAAAATGTGTTATGGGGCTGATGCATTGTTTGTTATTTACTACAATATGTCTAAAGTTCTGGTTTTACAGCTTGTTTGGAAAAAGTATGTATGCATTAGTTTACATACATTACATGAAGCCATTGAATGTTTATGTTTGTAGCTGTGAGTCTGCAACACAATCTACAACATGTCATCTGCAAATAGCAAAACGTAATTTCTATTTTTGTTTATTATCCATTTCCAAACGAAAATGAGTATGTATTGCATTATTTTGCATATTACTTGAGGCTTTGTTGTTGTGGTGTTTGTCTCCTTTGTTTGTGGTGTGATAACATGCTGATTTCTACCACTTTTGTCATTTCACAGGCATTTTCTGCAATTTTTCAAACTTGCACAGTGTTTTTGCTGCAATTCTGTGTTGTTGCGGCTGTATCTTATTCATCTGTATTGTGACATGTTTGTCTGGGTCAGGCAAGCAGATTTGAAGTGTTGTTGCTGTTTATGTTGTTTGGGGTGTGTGTGTGTGTGTGTGTGTGTGTGTGTGTGTGTGTGTGTGCACGCGCTCGCTCGCACGCGTAGGTCTGGGAGGGAGGGACAGAGGATGAGAGGGAGGGAAAGGGGGGGGAGAAGGAGGGAGGGAGGGAGGGAAAAGGGGGGAGAAGGAGGGAGAGAGGGGGTGGGGGAGGGTTGTTGTGGAAAGGCATCTAAAGTGAATGTTGTGCAGTATGGGGCAGAGGGAAATTTAGTTCTAGGGGCTGATCACGTGAAGTTTTGGTGTAGGTGTTATTCATATAGTTCTTAAATTGTGGCAAAGAGGGTTTCATTGCTTAGTGATGTATATTCATTTAGTACTTTCTTTCCTTTGGCTATTGGTTTTTGGACGATAGTTTTCTTCTAGTGTTACTTTTTGGTATATGCTGTTACTAGTTTTAAGAATCTTTAAGTCAGTTTGAATGTTTGTTGTTGGGTGGTAATTCTATGCTACCAGAGTACCTATGGGATCCCCACACAGTGGCCTCGTAGCTAACAGTTTCCTCAATCAGATAGAAAAGTAACTAATTGATAAAATAGTAATGCCAAAACAGTACAAAATAATATGTTGGTACAGATATGTAGACGATATAATTTGCCTAACAGGTGAATCACAGCCTCGCATAAAAGAATTCCATGAGGGAATAAACATCATCCACCCACAGATACAATTCACTGAACACAAACAGATGAGAAACTTAAATTGCTAGAGCTCACCATACACAAGAGCAACAGCAGACACACCTTCACAATTTACGGGAAACCAACAATCACCAGCACCATTATTCCTAACCAATCCAATCACCTCATGCCTCACAAAGAAGCCAGCTTCAGATATTTACTACACAGACTGAACAAAACACCTATGAACAAACATGATTACATACAAGAACTGAATACAAAAAGCAAATTGCACAGGAGAATGGATGTGATACAAAGAGAGTAGATGAAATAAACCACAAAACACAAAAACAGGCACCACAATCATGGAAAACACACACAAACAACACAACATACAACAAATCTGCAGACAGTCAGCAACAAACAGCACACAATGACTTACAAAAACAAAGTCACACACAGGGTGAGCAATATACCAAAGAAACAACGACTCGATATAGCATACAGAATGAACAATACAATACAAAACAGACTTGGAAGAAATACCACCAACACTGCCAAACACAACCAGTCTGATATGAACTACCCATCTTGCAACTGCTGTCAATCTGTATATGTGGGTCAAACATGCAGTAATTTCAGAACAAGGGACACAGAACATCTCAGAGCACTGAAAAGCAATAGCTCTCACTCAGTATTCACAGATCACCACCCAACGAACATTGAAACTGACTTAAAGATTCTTAAAACCATTAATGGTGTATAACAAAAATTAACATGAGAAGGAAACTATCAGATCCAAAAATCAATAATCCAAGGAAAGAGAGCACTAAATGAATACACATCACTGTGCAATAAAGAACTATATAAATAATACCAACTCCAAAACTTCACATGATCAGCCCCAAGAACTAAATTTCCCTCTGCCCCATACCGCAAAACATTCACTTTAGATGCCTTTCCACAATAACCTCACCCGCCCCCCCTCCCCCTCTCTCCACCCCACCCCCCAGCTGCAACAACACGGAATGGCAGCGAAAACACTGTGCGGGTTTGAAAAAAGAGACAGAAAATGCCTGTGAAATGAAAAAAGTGGTAGAAATCAGCATTTTACCACACCACAAACAAAGGAGACAAACATCACATCATCAACGCCTTAAGTAACATGCAAAATAACGCAATACATACTCATTTTCATTTGGAAAAGCGTAATAAACAAAAATAGAAATTACGTTTTGCTGTTTCCAGATGACAAGTTGTAGACTGTGTAGCAGACTCACAGCTACAAACATAAATATTCAATGGCTTCATGTAAGGTATTATAAATAATATAAATAATAATAATATTGCTTCTGCGTGTGAGGATGAGAATACAGATCAGATAATCAATAACATTTCAGAGTATTAATCTTAAACAATATTATTTCCTCACACACAGTCTGGCAGGCGAACAATGGCATTGGTGGCTGAGGTCGAGTGTTTGCTAAATATTTTTGCATTACCGTGTGAAATATCGGACTCCTTATAGTAAAATTGCCTTAAAGATTGGCTTGTGGTTGTTTTATGCTAGGAATTTATAATTTTCCATCAGACTGCACACAAACCTCTGCCATGTCGCAGCCACTTACATCATTGTTAAAACTACTACTACTACTACTACAAAAAAAAAAAAAAAAAAAAAAAAAAAAAAAAAAAAAAAAAAAAAAAAAAAAAAAAAAACACAAGAGATTAATAAAATACAATACTGGCCATTAAAATTGCTACACCATGAAGGTGAAAAAAACAAGAGATTAATAAAATACAATACTGGCCATTAAAATTGCTACACCATGAAGGTGACGTGCTACAGACGCGAAATTTAACCAACAGGAAGAAGATGCTGTGATATGCAAATGATTAGCTTTTCGGAGCATTCACACAAGGTTGGCACCGGTGGCGACACCTACAACCAGCTGACATGATGAAAGTTTCCAACCGATTTCTAATACACAAACACGAGTTGACCGGCGTTGCCTGGTGAAACATTGTTGTGGTGCCTCGGGTAAGGAGGAGAAATGCGTACCATCACATTTCCGACTTTGATAAAGATCGGATTGTAGGCTATCGTGATTGCAGTTTATCGTATCGCGACATTGCTGCTCGCGTTGGTCAAGATCCAATGACTGTTAGCAGAATATGGAGTCGGTGGGTTCAGGAGGGTAATATAGAACACTGTGCTGGATCCCAACGGCCTCGTATCACTAGCAGGCGAGATGACAGGCATCTTATCCGCATGGCTATAACGGATCGTGCAGCCACATCTTGGTCCCCGAGTCAACAGATGGGGACGTTTGCAAGACGACAACCATCTGCATGAACAGTTCGACGACGTTTGCAGCAGCATGGACTATCAGCTTGGAGACCAAGGTTGCGGTTACCCTTGATGCTGCATCAGACAGGAGTGCCTGCAATGGTGTACTAGGAGTGCCTGCAATGGTGTACTAGGAGTGCCTGCAATGGTGTACTCAACGACGAACCTGGGTGCACGAATGGCAAAACGTCATTTTTTCGGATGAATCCAGGTTCTGTTTACAGCATCATGATGGTCACATCTGTGTTTGGCGACATCGCGGTGAACGCACATTGGAAATGTGTATTCGTCGTCACCATACTGGCGTATCACCCGGCGTGATGGTATGGGGTACCATAGGTTACATGTCTCGGTCACCTCTTGTTCACATTGACGCCACTTTGAACAGTGGACGTTACATTTCAGATGTGTTACAACCCGTGGCTCTACCCTTCATTCGACCCCTGCGAAACCCTACATTTCAACAGGATAATGCACGACCACATGTTGCAGGTCCTGTACGGGCCTTTCTGGACACAGAAAATGTTCGACTGCTGCCCTGGCCAGCACATTCTCCAGATCTCTCACCAATTGAAAACGTCTGATCAATGGTAGCCGAGCAACTGGCTCATCACAATGTGCCAGTCACTACTCTTGATGAACTGTGGTATCGTGTTGAAGCTGTACACGCCAACCAAGCTCTGTTTGACTCAATGCCCAGGCATATCAAGTATGTTAATATAAATGAGTACGTTGATGCACCTCTTTAAATCTGTCTTTGTTCAGTATGTAACAAAATGTCTGGAGTTACGGAGCAATGACAAAATGCGTCCATACAGAAACAGATTATCTCACCACTCAGCGCAAGAGGGGAAAAAGCTGAAGCACAATATTAAAAGTACAATATTAAAACATTTCCTTTTTTGCACCGCAACTACATATTGTTCATCTATAGCATTTCATATCATGTCTTTGACAGCATGAAAAAATTACATTATTGCTTTTGCATGCAGATGAGCCCTTGAAGTATGTTAACTAAAGCATATATATTTTTTCTAAATAAGCTATAAAACCAGAACTTGTATAAGTACATGATGATAGGCCCCCAGGATGCCGCAAAATTGAGATTCATATTAAAAAAAAAAAATTGAAACACTGAGTAACCAGAGGGCAGGCAAAGACGAATGCATGGTAAGGTGCAGACAAATGAAAAACATTTCCTCATTCAATTTGTTGTACAGGTTTTTGTTTTAGACTGACGCGTTCTAACTATCTCGTATGTAGAAGGATGATGAAGATGTGCGATTTTTGAGATGAAATATTGCGATCTCAATGTATTATATGTGTGAGTGAATAATACAATGTTAAAGAGCCATATCAAGCATTTTATTTATCTAAGTAAGTGAAAAGGAAAATTACAAGAAGAGGATTTTCATGATTACGACAAGCGCCGGTGACCTCGGTGTCCTCCGCCGCCTGCAGCTTCAACAAAAATGTAAGGAAGTCCAATGCACAAAAGAATACGATAAGCACAGAACATTTTAACAACACAACCATATTCCTATTCTTATTCATTTCTATAAAAAAATTTGATGTATTACAAGCTTTAGACAAACTGTAATAAACGACATACTATTCATTGGCCAAGAAGTAAATATTTCAACTCTGAATTGTTTACAAACCATGTATAATATATGACAACAAGCACTTCATTCACAAATGTAAATATTTAGTACCAAATATTTCCTCCAAAAGGTAATATGTAACAATAATTTTATACAATGGAAACAAAGACACCCACTGAAAATATTACAAAAAGTGCTGAAATATGTCTGGATAAAACAAAACTCCAAAGGCGTCTTGCATAAGGCAGAATTCTTCAGCCAATTTTCTCATAAAGCATGGAAATAAGACGAACTGCAACACCAAAGATGATCATAGGGGTATATCACTTTCATAGTCAGTCAAAAATGGCTCAGTAAATTTCACAAAGCAAATGAAGATGTTTATCTCAACAGATATAACCTTATCTTTTACAGTGTTTTGTATGGCAGTAAATGACACAAGCTGGTTTAGCTACATTTCCCTTTTCAACACTGGACAACTACTTTTATACGTCATCCCAGATTTCTATGGCTCTTGATACTTCTGGACAATTATTTAACCATCGATGTGCACAAGATTTTAACCAATGTTAAAAATAACATATAATCTTCACATCGACATAATACACAAACCAATAACATGAAATTAATAATGTGCAGCACAATCTTAACATGTAAAAACACAGAGTAGTCACATTTACATGGAAGTCATTGTACACACTAATAGAGAGATGCAATTCATAATTTCTTAAAGGTACTGTGACATTTGTAGAGATGTCATGTAGTGTGTATTGATTTTCGTATGGCAGCTGAAAATGATGTCATGCTACCCATGTGGTATGTAAACTTGCCGCATCAAAATGTTCTTTTCAGAAGTAATACAATAAAATAAAAATACAGAAATCATTTCACAAAATGACATATTGAGCAGCAATAATTTTTGGAAGACATATAAAATAAGGAGTTTTTAAAAGCCCTTAAAATTTAGTAGCTGAAATACAAATTTCTTAAGGATTTTAAGGACGTGTACGAATCATGTTATAGACAATGCTGCAGTCACCACAAAACCTACTGCAGCAGCAACACTCCAGACATACCAGCGATGCAGGTTGCAGACTCTGCTGCGAAGTGTGGCTGATGCAAGAGTGTTTACAAGCAAGTACCACAGTTGACAACAAACAAGTAGGTGCCGCCAACGTCCATCAAAGGGCAAAGGGAATCAACCAAAAGCAGGGGAAGGTGGCGTGATGATCAACGAACTATTTCCTGGCTATCACTTGTGTGCAAATAGTCCCAGAAATATCCTTCCACCCAGAACTACACTCATGCTCATAAATTATGAATAATGCTGATACATGGTGAAACAACGCTCTGGTGGGCGGTTTGTGGGTTTAAATATCCTCAGGGTACGACCATGCGGCGCATTTGACCTGCAGTCATCGCACAGTGGCACTGGCAGCAGTCCACATACGCACAGGTGTGTTGGTGCATGTCAAAGTACGGTGCAGCGAGTAAGTGTGCAGACGTTTTCAGATGTGCTAATGGTGACTGTGTGTTGAAACTGGCTCAAAGAACATGTATTGATGACATTATGAGGGGTAGAATACTAGGGCGACTGGAGGATGGTCAAACACAGCAGGTCGCAGCACGAGCCATCCGTGTCTCACAAAGTGTGATCTCAAGATTATGGCAATGATTCCAGCAGACAGGAAACGTGTACAGGCACTACAGTATGGGACATCCACAGCGTACAACGCCACAAGAAGACCGATATCTTACATTCAGTGTCTGCAGACGGCCACAGAGTACTGCAGGTAGCCTTGCTCGGGACCTTACCACAGCCACTGTAACAGTTGTCTCCAGACACACAGTCTTCAGATGACTGAACAGACATGGTTTATTTGTCCAGAGACCTGCAAGGTGCATTCCACTGACCACTGGTCACAGGAGAGCCCGTGAAGCCTGGTGTCAAGAACACAGTACATGGTCATTGGAAAAGTGGTCCATGTTATGTTCACAGATGAGTCCAGGTATAGTCTGAACAGTGATTCTCACCAGGTTTTCATCTGGTGTGAACCAGGAACCACATACCAACTCCTTAATGTCCTTGAAAGCAACCTGTTTGGAGGTCGTAGTCTGATGGTGTGGGGTGGGATTATGATTGGTGCACATACACCCTTGTATGCCTTTGACAGAGGAACTGTGACAGTTCAGGTGTATTGGGACGTTATTTTGCATCAGTATGTCCGCCTTTTCAGGGATGCAGTGGGTACCACCTTTCTCCTGATGGATGATAACGCACGGCCCCACCAAGCTGCCATCGTGGAGGAGTACCTTGAAACAGAAGATATCAGGCAAATGGAGTGGTCTGCCTGCTCTCCAGACCTAAACCTCATCGAGCACGCCTGGGATGCACTCAGTCAACGTATCGCTGCACGTCTTCAAACCCTTACGACACTTCAGGAGCTCCAACAGGCACTGGTGCAACAATGGGAGGCTATATCCCAGCAGCCACTCAACCACCTGGTACAGAGTACACAAGCCAGTTGTGCATGGTGATCATATCCCATATTGATGTCGGATAAACGCGCAGGAAACAGTAACGTTTTGTAGCACATGTGTTTCGGGAAGATTTTCCCAACTTATCACCAATACCATGGATTTACAGATCTGTGCCATGTGTGTTCCCTATGTGCCTATGCTATTAGCACCAGTTTTGTTTAGTGCCACATTGTGTGGCACCACGTTCTGCAATTATCCTTAATTTATGAGCATTAGTGTAGATAAGCCAGAGGCCAACTGCTCAGCAGGCAGTTCTTGACTTGCCGAGTGTGGAGAAGATTGGCCGGTCCAGCGGTGTGCCACCTTGACCATCCTCTCTTCCGCAACAATTGTGATACGTCGCTTCCATCGTGTTAGGCTATCTACCAACTGCTAACAGCCGACTTTGACATGGAATAGTTGTACGGGTATAGAGTCAAAGGGAACTCTGATTATAGGAATTAATTATAATTTTCTTGATCCGCAGATGGGATTGTTAATGCTTTTTTAGTTTAGTTTAGTTTAGTTTTAAAAAAAAAGTTGGGAAAACAAGTTGATTCTTGCTCCATAGATTTAGCAGACAAATTGGCACAGGTCAGCTTACTTTCAAATATAAACGTATAAGGAGAATATTAGCAAGTGCCATTGAATGAGCAGTCCACTCGTGGGTTTTTTTTTTTTTTTTTTTTTTTCAATATGCACTTTGTGGTATTTCAATTTCAATACCTACCATTTGGTAGTACAATGGCTCCCACAATTTTTGAACAGGTTTTGGAACAGCTGACAGTAAGGGCCACTTCATGTTCCAATTTCCTGGATGACATGACTTCTGCTCGCACACCCAGCATGAAATTTCTACAACTTGGAGAGGCTATTCCAAATGCTTTCAGAAGTGGGTCTCAAATTTAATAAGGCAAAGTGTTCATTTTTCCACCCATCACAGTTACATTTGTTGGCAAACAGATTTGCCATATATTATATCAAATTTTTCCCTAAAGCAGCACAGACTGTTGCTCTGCTGAACTGGCTGTGCCGGAAAGTGTTTCATTTGTGGGTCCAATGAATGTCAGCAATATTTTCAGTATCTCAATGATGCCCTTCTCAGTGATTGCTGTCTCACTGATTTCAACTCAATTTTCCTTGCAGTGGATGCATTGTGCTCTTGTAATTGAGTGTGCTCTCACACAGGGGAGGTATTACTGACAGGCCCTTTGCCTACGCTTCTGAAACTTCAAAGCAAAACGAATGCAAGTATAGTCAGATGGAAAAAAAAGGCACTCAAATTATTTAGAGAGATACAAAATTTCATCAGTACTTTTAGGGGAAGTTTTTATCTTATTACTGACCACCGGCAGCTGATGGCTCAGTTCAGCCCCCTCCTAGCCTCTCCCACCAAGGACAGAGCTGAAGTTGCAACGGTGGACCTTCTTGTTATCAAATTACCAGTATGAGCTTCTGTACAGACCCACAGACCAGCACTCCAACACTGAAAACTGACTGGATCTGACCCAGATCTTTGAGTGATTCTGCCATGCCCAATGGAACCATGGCAACGTCTTCAAGTGGATTTTGCCAGACCTCTTTGGAATACTCAATGGTTGCTGATGATGGATGTGTATTGCAAGTTCCCCTTGGTCTTCCTGCCCACCTGTAATGTACCTAAAGCAGGATACCCGAAAGACTTTTTTTTTTATTGTTTGTCTCTCTCTTTCTCGTGATTTATAGGAAGATAAACCTAACAAGATTGTACTACATGTGGTATAAAGTCAATGTTATCTCAGTAATTTCAATTCTTTTAGTGTTCACTTGTTAATAGCCTTCTTTTACTAATCACTTCTCTTGTTTTGGACACCTCCACAGTAGGATGTTTTATGGAGATGCTCCATCTTTTGTGTGAAGCAAAAAAGTGTAAACTTTTATCTCAATAGAGGTTTTTTACTAGTCTGAAGTGGGGTTTTATTTAGTAGGAGGAAAAACCTATGTCCATTATGATTCCTTTTACAAATATTTTATACCAGGAAGATGGCACCTTATTGATGTGACATCGTCAGAAGAAATTTATTTATCTAGTAAGAGGAAGGCTGCCGAAAAGGATTCCGGAACCGCTGCTATCAAGGAGAAATGAGATAAAGCGGTAACTTCCATGGACATTAATTTACAAGACATCAATGATAATTGGTAGTTATTTATTTATTTATTTATTCATATGGTTCACATGCAGTTTATAAATACAGGTAGATGATATTAGTATATGTCTAGAATAAGAATACAAAAATAGAAAACTAATTGCATATCAATTTAAGTTCCTAATTCACATAAGAGCTGTTTCATCAGCTTTCATGAGGTCACTACAACTTCCCTGGTAAGAACACAAGACACATTCATCTCTAATGTCACAGTCCTAACTGGAGACTCTCTAGCATCCCAGTTGTAAAAGAGAGTCTGCACATCATCCATGCCCAGTGTGAGCTCTGTTCAATTTGACCCAAAGTTTCCTGTCGAGTTCTGAGCCAGTAGTATCACAGTTATACTTTTGGAACCCCTCACGCTCTTCAGGATTTTCAATAAGTTGACAGTTCAGATCCCACAAGTTTCTCACCCTAGTACTGCTGGCATCTAACTGTTCTGCTTGACATAATGGTGGGTTTCTTGTACAGAGTCTATTTGGTTGTAGACTTGGTATGTCTTCCTGTATGGGTAATTCCAGGTCGTCCTGCTTCTTGCAGTATTCCCTAAGCAAGGCATCACTTCTACAGATCGCGGATGAACAGATGGTGCCCAGCAGAGGAAGCGAATAAACTGGTGTTGGTTGGACTGTTTCATGATTAACCTCATACAGTGGTTCAACTTGACATCGACCAAGTTGGTGCGACAGCTGTTTAGCCACACAGGGGCGCAATACTCGGATGCTGAGAAGATCAGTGTAATGGATGATGTTCACAAGGTATATGCTGAAGCTCCGCATGTCATTCCACGCCATTTTTTAATAATACTGTTAAAGAGTTTTTATCTTGGCAGCAGTATTTTCAAAGATGTTTCCTATATGACAGGGTGTGGTCAAGGGTGACACCAACGTACTTTGGGTACTTGTTATGGCAAAGAGTGCTTCCGTTAAGTTTCACTCCGAGCTCGGCGTTAGCTTGTTTGTTGTTCAGATGGAATGTACATACTTCAGTTTTACTTGTACTGGGTTTAAGTTGTCACTTTCAAAAATATGGGCCCATAATGGCTAGATCTTTTGTGAGAAGTGTCTCCACTTGTTCGAAATCCTTGGTTCTACAAGCAAGAGCGATATCATCCACACAGCAGAATTTTGTTGACCTGGTACTGGAGAGATTGGAGATATGTAGGTTGGATAATAGGAGGGCTAAGACACAATCCTGTGTTAGACAATTAATTAATTTCCTCTCCTTGCTCACATTCTCATCCAAGTAAACACAGAAATATCTATTGTTTAATATGGCGTTGATGACAGTTACAGTTTTTTGGTACCACATTATTTTTAGTAATTTGCGTATCATCCCTTCTCTCTAGAATGTGTCATATGCCATGGTTAGGTCCACGAATGTGACAGATGTCTTCACATTTTCTTGAGTACGAGCCTCTACAAAAGTTGTTAGGGCGAGTACCTGGTCGCAGCAACTTCTCTGTGGTCTGAAACCTGCTTTCTCAGCTGGGATATGTTCCAGAATGAAGCTGCTAGTTCTATTACAAATGAGCCTCTCCAAGAGTTTATAAGTACAGTTTGAAAGGGAAATTGGTCTGAAACTTTGAGGATGGTCAGCTGGTTTACCTGGTTTCAAAATCGCCACTATTTTTGTTCTCTTTAGTTCACTGGGAAGTAATCCACTTTCTAGGATGTTGGAGAAGAAGCAGACCAGCCATTTTTTTCCAACATTACCCATATTTATGAGAAATTTCAGGTGTTTATTATCCAGATCAAGAAGCTTGCACAGGATAGAGTAGCATGGAGAGGTGCACCAAACCAGTCTCTGGACTGAAGACCACAACAACAACATTATCCCGACTAGATGCTCTACCAAGTTTAGTTTGTTTCAAGGTTTCATCCAACTCAGTCTATGTAAATGGTGAAGAGAAATTGGTTTTGTTTGGGCACTGAGCGTCTAGAGGGGTGAATTACTGATTTTATTTTGGAAGTACGTTGTTTGTCATGGGATGATCTAGATGTTTCAACCATTTGGTTAGCGATCTGGTTACCTGAAATACCAGGCTTCTGCCCAGGTTTATTGGAGGCTCCACCAAGTTTACGCGGAAGACTGCATGTCTTGGTAGTGTTTCAGGCGAAGTAACAATAGCAGTTGTTTGGTCTGCCACCCTCCGCACATATCTTAAGAGACTTATCATTATTTATATACAGGGTGAGGCAGCTAACTAATAACACCCCTTGTATCTCCCCAACCGTAATACACTCCTGGAAATTGAAATAAGAACACCGTGAATTCATTGGCCCAGGAAGGGGAAACTTTATTGACACATTCCTGGGGTCAGATACATCACATGATCACACTGACAGAACCACAGGCACATAGACACAGGCAACAGAGCATGCACAATGTCGGCACTAGTACAGTGTATATCCACCTTTCGCAGAAATGCAGGCTGCTATTCTCCCATGGAGACGATCGTAGAGATGCTGGATGTAGTCCTGTGGAACGGCTTGCCATGCCATTTCCACCTGGCGCCTCAGTTGGACCAGCGTTCGTGCTGGACGTGCAGACCGCGTGAGACGACGCTTCATCCAGTCCCAAACATGCTCAATGGGGGACAGATCCGGAGATCTTGCTGGCCAGGGTAGTTGACTTACACCTTCTAGAGCACGTTCGGTGGCACGGGATACATGCGGACGTGCATTGTCCTGTTGGAACAGCAAGTTCCCTTGCCGGTCTAGGAATGGTAGAACGATGGGTTCGATGACGGTTTGGATGTACCGTGCACTATTCAGTGTCCCCTCGACGATCACCAGTGGTGTACGGCCAGTGTAGGAGATCGCTCGCCACACCATGATGCCGGGTGTTGGCCCTGTGTGCCTCGGTCGTATGCAGTCCTGATTGTGGCGCTCACCTGCACGGCGCCAAACACGCATACGACCATCATTGGCACCAAGGCAGAAGCGACTCTCATCGCTGAAGACGACACATCTCCATTCGTCCCTCCATTCACGCCTGTCGCGACACCACTGGAGGCGGGCTGCACGATGTTGGGGCGTGAGCGGAAGACGGCCTAACGGTGTGCGGGACCGTAGCCCAGCTTCATGGAGACGGTTGCGAATGGTCCTCGCTGATACCCCAGGAGCAACAGTGTCCCTAATTTGCTGGGAAGTGGCGGTGCGGTCCCCTACGGCACTGCGTAGGGTCCTACGGTCTTGGAGTGCATCCGTGCGTCGCTGCGGTCCGGTCCCAGGTTGACGGGCACGTGCACCTTCCGCCGACCACTGGCGACAACATCGATGTACTGTAGAGACCTCACGCCCCACGTGTTGAGCAATTCGGCGGTACGTCCACCCGGCCTCCCGCATGCCCACTATACGCCCTCGCTCAAAGTCCGTCAACTGCACATACGGTTCACGTCCACGCTGTCGCGGCATGCTACCAGTGTTAAAGACTGCGATGGAGCTCCGTATGCCACGGCAAACTGGCTGACACTGACGGCGGCGGTGCACAAATGCTGCGCAGCTAGCGCCATTCGACGGCCAACACCGCGGTCCCTGGTGTGTCCGCTGTGCCGTGCGTGTGATCATTGCTTGTACAGCCCTCTCGCAGTGTCCGGAGCAAGTATGGTGGGTCTGACACACCGGTGTCAATGTATTCTTTTTTCCATTTCCAGGAGTGTAGATACAAAGATGCTATTTGGACAGTGAATTGCAGGGACAGGGGCTACCTGAATACATCACATTTCATGTTTGTGCTATTTTTTATTACAGAGATATGAGGCCATCTATGGTTTTTTAAATGGAACCCGATGTTAAATTTTAGCATAACGTGATGGGCTTAAAAACACGGTTTCAAATATGTGTATATCATAATATTTAGGCGAATAATTTTTGAGGCACAGATGTGTTCTCGTATAGTGTTTGTCCTTCAAAGTGGCGTTGTCCAATGCGACCTTTCCTGTTGTGTAGAGTACATGGTGAACATCGCGAGTCCGTCCTTACACAAACACGCCCATTTACCCAACAATAGTAATACATACTGCGATATTTTGCGCAAAAATTAACTGATGATGTCACACAAATATTATTCAGTTATTTCACAACTGTGATCAAAATAGTACACAACATACAGTATTAAAATACTACTAGACGTTAATACATTTTAAGTAACAGAAATAAAAATGTAAATGAGGAGGCCCTTATTGGTCACAATTATTTCGTACATATTTGTTTTTTATTTAAAAATATTTACTACTGATCAAAATACGAAGCAAATACACACAAAGTTGCAAAATACATACTGTACATGATTCAAAACTTTACTGAAGCATGTGCTCAAAATGCTTCCCCTCTGCTGCAATGAACATTTGTAGTCGCCATTCGAATGTTTTGTGAACGGCTGTGAGGGTGTCACATGGCATATCAGCGCACGCTTCGAAGATACGTTGCTTCATATTATCCGGCGTAGTTGGTATTTGAGCATACACTTTATGTTTGATTGCTCGCCACAGAAAAAAAATCAAGAGGGATCAGATCAGGAGACCGGGCTGGCCACTTCATTTCAGCACGTCGTCCTATCCAACAATCCGGAAACTTTTCATTTAACTGCTCTGTAGCCACACGGGACGAGTGAGCAGGACAGCCGTCATTTTGGAACCACATGTACTGATGCGTAGTTAGTGGTACCTCTTCCAGCAAAATGGGCAGAACGTTTCACAAGAACTGTGCATAGTTATTGCCATTTAATACATCTGGAATGACGTACGACCCCACAGTGACATTTCCGATGATGCTTAGCACCACATGTTAACACTCCACAGTTGCTGATGATCTACCTGTCGAAACCAATAAGGGTACTCTATTGACCAGTAATGCATATTATGCAAATTCACATTACCTTGGTTGGTGAAAGTCACTTCGTCAGTAAAAAGCACCCATTGAAAAAACATTGGATCATCTTGTACGCGCTGCAGAGCAAACCAGCAAAATTCCTGGTGCCATTCAAAATTCACAACAGAAAATGCTTGATGTAATGAGAGGTGAAATGGGTGAAAACTATGCCAGTGCAATATGTATAAAACACTTCTCTTACTTATACCACATTCCGAGGCAATTCGTTCCAACAAAACAGTGGGGTCGTTATTTGCCAACGCTGAATGCCCTCTTCATATACCTTGCTAGTTGCAGTTTTCTGCCTTGTCCTCTGTATAGTATTCCATGATCCCGATTCAAGTAATTTTTTACAAATACGTGCGAAAAGCCGACACATAAGACGCTCACAATCAGGATACAGCTCTCTAAATCGCTTTATTGCTTTAACAGCATTTCTTCTGCTCCCACCATGCACTAGAAGCATATCTAATTTTTCTTCATTGGTGTACATATCTGCTCCAAGAAGCTTTGACAGAAATGCGATGTCTCATTACCTCAGCAGAACATTTATACCCTTTTCTCCAGCTACCTCATGCGTCACCTTGTGGTGTTATCGAGAAGCAGGAAAACAACGCCTTCCCTGTTAAGTTCCTCAGTGGTCAACAGGAAAGGTCGCAATGGTCGCATGGGACAATGCCACTTCGAAGGACAAATATGATATGGGAACATATCTGTGCCTGAAAAACTATTCGCCTAATTATTATGATATACACATATTTGAAACCGTCTTTTTAAGCCCATCATGTTATGCTAAAATGTAACATAGGGTTCCATTTAAAAAACCGAAGATAGCCTCATATCTCTGTAATAAAAAATAGTATAAACATGGAATGTGATGTATTCAAGTAGCCACTGTCCCTGCAAATCAATGTCCAAACGGCATCTTTGTATCTATTCCGGTTGGGGAGATAGAATAGGTGTTATGATTTAGCTGACTCACCCTGTACATTGTAAAAACAACTAAATCACATCGCCCCCTTTTCAACTGGCTACCAGTGACCTGACCGTGCTGAATGAACATATAAGTGAGTAGATAAAAATATTATATTGCATATATTGTAAATGTACTAATTGTACGTTATTTGTGTGTTTCATGTTTGCAACTACTGTGGATAAATGACACGACAGGCTGTATACGTGGACAAGCGAAAAGAATTCCCAGATATCCCAGTTAAAAATACACTCTCTCCCAGATGAAAACACACTTTTTCCATGTTATTAAGTGATCGTATATTTTCCCTCTGAACTGTAAAACTTATCAATCTTTGTCTGCCCCGGTAGCTGAGTGGTCAGCGTGACAGACTGTCAATCCTAAGGGCCCGGGTACGATTCCCGGCTGGGTCGGAGATTTTCTCCGCTCAGGGACAGGGTGTTGTGTTGTCCTAATCATCATCATTTCATCCCCATCGATGCGCAGGTCGCCGAAGTGGCGTCAAATCGAAAGACCTGCACCAGGCGAACGGTCTACCCGATGGGAGGCCCTAGCCACACGACATTTTCATCAATCTTTTGAATGGTTATGTTTTTATACACGGGCGTATAATTTCCCGGCACTTCAGAAAATGCAACTCGGCGAAAAAACTCCTTTTGTAAAGATTTTTTATGTGCAGCAACATGTACACTGCATATTTTCATATTACAAAAGTGTAAATTCAAATTCCACCAAACACCCACGTTACTTTCCGAACCATTGTAATCGAGATCGCAATGCGCTTTTCTAAACAAGTCATAACTCATGTCACGTGATCCTGCCATCCGATGACAGTGGATATTCAGACCACAGGACACGTGATGTAGTCAGCTAATAGCAACACCACTGTTAAGTAGCACGGATACACAAACAGGAAAAGTTAATGTTTTAAATTAATATATATACTGTTGCTACAAGAAAAGCAAATCATTCACGTATAACACTGGTCTCTTAAGGTCAATAAGCTGCAAGAGAAGTTAAGCTTTCACATATAATGTTGATATTTCTTGCACGTGTTACACTTTTAAGATATATCACACAAATGTCCCAGTAAAATTTTTAGCAGAGTCCAGTGACTCCTCCTCAAAGTTTTCTACATATAAATTAGCTACAGCAAAGGAGAGAGGGCTTCCCGTAGCACTGCATCAATTTGCTCATAATAACAATATAAATGTCTGATCTTCTGGGCTTGAAATACTTCTAAATGGCTCATCATCAAACGCTCTGTGATTTAAGAAATTCATCGTACATTCTCGCACATAGTTCAACTTGCGTAAAAGGAAATTTACTTTGAAACTAACACTTTTCAAACCACCATTCGCAATACTTTCCCGCAACCTGTTAGAAATAGGCTCGTTTCAGTAGTCTTCAGAGAGCGCCAGATAACAGGCGCCACCGCGCTTTGGCAGCTATTATGGCGCAGGAAGCCCGTATGTTCGTACGTGTAAAACATCAGAAGATCTTACATTATGTCATAAAAGAAAAAAGACATCAGAGGATACTCCAAGAGCATCGGAATTTCGTGAAGCATACTAAAATGGCACATTTAAAGTGCATACTTAAAGAGCACATTCGTATGTCCAGATTCCCAATGAAGTAGGCCTCGACCTGATATTAAGCTTTTCAGTTGGATTTTGGCATGTAAATTTTCTTGGAGTACCCGTAATGTATTAACTCATTTTTGATTCTTTACTACGGCATAATGTCATACGTGCTAGAAGATGAAAAAGCGCACTTGAAATGCAGCGAGCAGTTGAAAGTAGCCAATAGTGTGGAACTAAACACTTTATTTCAAACACATTGACTGCCTCAGCATAAAAGATTAATATAAACCAAATTTATTTAGCAAACTGACAAAAATAACTTCATTGTTCTACAAGGCGATTAATGCATGGCTGTCAGAAAAGTGGAAATAAAACAAAATCTGAAACTAATGATGTATATTAGCTTTCCATAAGTAAGCGAATGTGTTTTAATTCACTTGATAGCTCCTGGGCACAGAAATCCATTTTGTTTTCATTTGACGTGAGAGCAGTAAATGAAGAGGAAACAGCAAAATCACTAAATGTAAACACGGGTCACGTGGAGACTACATGCTTCCCCACTATAACTCAGACTGCTCTGCACATCAGCCTCGGATCTATGATATTTCCAAACCGGGGCAATACTAAGATAGTGCCCCCGCCACGCCCTTCCAGCTCCCCTCCCTCGAGCGCTTGAAATACAGCGTAAAAAATTTGAAAAATCGAATTTTCAAAAATATGTTCATTTTGTAGCGCACATCTTTCTGAAGAGTCTGATACATAAAACAAAACATATATGTTTGAGAAAATGTAAGAAATGTTATTTAGTCTTAATTGTGCCAGAGTGCAGTGCTTCACACAGCATTTTTCTATCGCATGTCACTGTATTTTGCTCCACGGAACTGAAACATGTATATTTTGTGCTGGATTCCATCAAACTATATTGAGGACAGTGGAAATTAAAGTGTCTGTGGTGGCTCTCATGCTCCCACTCGCCCGGTTTCACATCCTGCCCTCTTTTTTCGTTTAAAAAAAAAACCTCGCAATTAATGCTGGATGGTATTATTTGCAATAGGGAGAACAAGAACTCTTCAGAAAATTTGCACTCTTTATTGCCTGTTAGCTAATAACTTTATGTTTTGGGTGACATAAAATTAAATATAGGATACATAAAAAGAGTAAAGACAAGAGACAAGCAATACAGTATACACTTCTTCAAGCCTTAGCTCCTAGCATTGTTTTCTCTCTAATCTTGCTACAGCTTTACATGGTGTGCTTTCCTTTCTGCAAAAGAATCTATTACCCCATCAAAGTTCGTCAAATGTTTTGCTACAAGAAAAATCGAAATATCACTGTCTAATACTGCGTAAGCTGTTAATACGAATAGTACCCAAGGTTGGTGTGGTTCCTTGATCTGATTACGTCTATTTTGTCACTGTCTGCTAGATAAAAAAAAATAGGCCTTTCTAACACTGCAGAAATTGTAACACACACCAAATAAATGAGACTGTTTTGGCACAAATTATCATTTTTATAACACGACAGAATATAATTCACGAAGACCAACATAAAATGCGTATTAGGCCTACTACAAGCAAAAAGCTTTATGTTAGAAAATAGTTTCACATTTCATTCATACACTCAAGTTTCTCGAGCACGAGATCAAAAAGTAGTAGTACGAAATTTTTATATAAATTTGGAATCGTCATATTCTTCCCTAATTTGTGTGATGTCCCCGTTTCATCTCCTTCCTCTCTCTAATAAATAATCTTGTCACGACTAATTCTGGACCTATTCCTGCTTTTGTCAAACCTTATTCGCTGGTTAACTTCACTAACCCTGCCAGAATAACCGGTTTAGTTATCCCTGATTATTCTCCGGTTAGATGTTGTTGTGTTCATAGAAACCATTTTCCACGCTACTTCGAAAACAGAAGTTAAGCGGCTGCCAGATGGGGACTGTACAACTTGCCCTTGCTAGTGTAGCGATCTGGCCAAAAATTTTCTGACAAAATTTCATTTCCTGGGATACACCGAGAAGATAATACGTAATCTTTCTTACCTGTTATTCCTGTTAGTCATTTATTTCCACTCTGGTAGTCTGAATCTACAGATTTCCCTAGTAATTATAGCAATGCTGATCATTCGCAAATCCAAACAACAGCATACTGAGACAGTGATTGGTGTTCATTCGTTCGTCTTTACTCCGCTCAGCTTGTATAGCCCAGTCCCCTTTTGCCTGCAGGAATGTTTATTTCTAGATGTGACGAGGATTCCCGCTGACAGAGACATCACGTACACTACGCACACATTCAAAAATCAACTTATGATTTTTTTAAATTTTTTTTTTTAACTAAGGGACCAAACTGCTGATGTCATGGGTCCCTAGGCTTCCACACTACTAATCTAAGTTACACTAAGGAAAACACATACACCCATGCCCGAGGGAGGATTGGAACCTCCGACGGGAGGAGCTGCGCGGGCAGTGACAAATCGCCTCAGACCGCACGGCTACCCCGCGCAGCTTATGATTCATTCAGAAATCAATGTACAGAGTGTGTTCAAAAACTAACAGGGATTGTCGCATCAAAATTATATGAGTAAACGATAGACCGATGTGCGCTGGATGCTAGGCACTTTGTGAAACGAGGTATTTTCCCCTCCAGAATATGAATTTGAGAAAGTGTTTCTTGACAAATACTGGTCAATCGCTGTACAAGAGAGGTTTTTTCCGGATCTCCCATTTGTCCCAGGTCGTATACACCCTGTTTTTGTAGGTTTTTGGGGTTACAATATTGAATCTCGCTACGACAACCCTGTGTTCACTAATCCCTGTATCTATTTTGATGCTCATTGTTAACTCAGGATTTTTTGTTGCTAAGAGGTCATGAATGTATCTCACAACCGTTTACTATTCGCGGGGGCTCAGGAACTAATTGCTCGAAATAATTTTCCGAGAATGCATTTAGCAAAATTTCCGATGATGTTTTATAAGTCACCACCAACTACAATCTTATGAGTCGGATACGTGTTTGAAAGCAAACTCAAGTTTTCTTTGAACCTTTCAGCAACTGTGTCATCTGAATTGGGAGGTCAGTAAAAGGATCCAATTATTATTTTATTTCGGTTGCCAACAATGACCTCTGCCCATACTAACTCACAGGAACTATCTACCTCAATTTCGTGACAAGATAAACTACTTCTAACAGCAACAAACACGCCAACACCAAGCGTGTTTAACCTATCCTTTCGGAACACCGTTAGGTTCTTCACAAAAATTTCAGTTGAGCTTAACTCTGGCTTTAGCCAGCTTTCAGTGCATATAACGATTTGAGCATCAGTGCTTTCTATTAGCGCTTGGAGCTCTGGTACTTTCCCAACTCAGCTACAACAATTTACAACTGTTATACCGATTGTTCCTGCACCTACGTTCTTCCTGTGTTCGGCCTGCATCCTTTGTGACTGAAGCCCTTTTTGTTCTTTCCCTGAGACCCTTTAACCTAAAAAAAATCTGCCCAGTGCATGCCACACAGCCCCTGCTATCTGTGTATTCGCCTCCTGCATATAGTGGACACTTGACCTATTCAGCGGAACCCGAAACCCGACCACCCTCTGGTGCAAGTCAAGGAATCTTCAGCCTACACGGTCACAGAACTGTCAGAGCCTCTGATTCAGACCCTCCACTCAGCTCTGTACCAGAGGTCTGCAATCGGCCCTGTTGAAGAGGCTGCAAATGGTCAGCTCTACTTTCATCTTGCAAGCAAGACTGGCAGGCTTTACCACTTCTGTCAGACATTTGAAACCCAACAGAATCTCTTCTGATCCAAAGTGACACACAACATTCGTTCCGACATGAGCCACCATCTGCAGTTGGCTGCCCTCTGTGCTCTTCATGGCATCCAGGAAGACCCGTTCTACATCTGGAATGACTCCACCCGGTATGCATACGGAGTGTACATTGGTTTTCTTTCCCTTCTTGGCTGCCATGTCCCTAAGGGGGCCCCATAACGCGCGTAATGTTGGAGCTCCTAACTATCAACAATCCCACCCTCTGCAACTGTCCAGATCTTGCGGGCTACAGGTTTCCTCTGAAACAGAGCAGGTGATCGCACCTGGCTGAGCAACAGTGTCAGCCACAGACAGCAACTAGAGGCTGTTTGTCAGACAAATGGGTGAGGCCTTACGTTCGGCCACCTGGGAAGTCTTTTGCCGCCTGCTACGCCCCGGAGTGACCGTCCCTCCACTCGACCACAGGTGGGACCGATTGGAGGACTCAGATGTGCTGGACGTCCGTTGGATCCCCACGGTTAGCCCACAACAGTGGTGCCTATCCACTGCAGTCTCAAGATGTGTAACCAAAGCCATCACAGCCAGAGCTGAGAGTGCAGTATCGCCCACCCAGCTTGCATCCACAGACAACAATCCCAGTCCCTGTCCATACTAAAGACCGTGGAAAACTGTTGTTGTTGTTGTGGTCTTCAGTCCTGAGACTGGTTTGATGCAGCTCTCCATGCTACTCTATCCTGTGCAAGCTTTTTCATCTCCCAGTACCTACTGCAACCTACATCCTTCTGAATCTGCTTAGTGTATTCATCTCTTGGTCTCCCTCTACGATTTTTACCCTCCACGCTGCCCTCCAATACTAAATTGGTGATCCCTTGATGCCTCAGAACATGTCCTACCAACCGATCCCTTCTTCTGATCAAGTTGTGCCACAAACTTCTCTTCTCCCCAATCCTATTCAATACTTCCTCATTAGTTATGTGATCTACCCATCTAATCTTCAGCATTCTTCTGTAGCACCACATTTCGAAAGCTTCTATTCTCTTCTTGTCCAAACTAGTTATCGTCCATGTTTCACTTCCATACATGGCTACACTCCATACAAATACTTTCAGAAATGACTTCCTGACACTTAAATCAATACTGGATGTTAACAAATTTCTCTTCTTCAGAAACGCTTTTCTTGCCATTGCCAGCCTACATTTTATATCCTCTCTATTTCGACCATCATCAGTTATTTTGCTCCCCAAATAGCAAAACTCCTTTACTACTTTAAGTGCCTCATTTCCTAATCTAATTCCCTCAGCATCACCCGACTTAATTAGACTACATTCCATTATCCTTGTTTTGCTTTTGTTGATGTTCATCTTATATCCTCCTTTCAAGATACTTTCCATTCCATTCAACTGCTCTTCCAAGTCCTTTGCTGTCTCTGACAGAATTACAATGTCATCGGCGAACCTCAAAGTTTTTATTTCTTCTCCATGAATTTTAATACCTACTCCGAATTTTTCTTTTGTTTCCTTTACTGCTTGCTCAATATACAGATTGAACAACATCGGGGAGAGGCTACAACCCTGTCTTACTCCCTTCCCAACCACTGCTTCCCTTTCATGTCCCTCGACTCTTATAACTGCCATCTGGTTTCTGTACAAATTGTAAATAGCCTTTCGCTCCCTGTATTTTACCCCTGCCACCTTTAGAATTTGAAAGAGAGTACTCTAGTCAACATTGTCAAAAGCTTTCTCTAAGTCTACAAATGCTAGAAACGTAGGTTTGCCTTTCCTTAATCTTTCTTCTAAGATAAGTCGTAAGGTCAGTATTGCCTCACGTGTTCCAGTGTTTCTACGGAATCCAAACTGATCTTCCCCGAGGTTGGCTTCTACTAGTTTTTCCATTCGTCTGTAAAGAATTCGTGTTAGTATTTTGCAGCTGTGACTTATTAAGCTGATAGTTCGGTAATTTTCACATCTGTCAACACCTGCTTTCTTTGGGATTGGAATTATTATAATCTTCTTGAAGTCTGAGGGTATTTCGCCTGTTTCATACATCTTGCTCACCAGATGGTAGAGTTTTGTCAGGACTGGCTCTCCCACGGCCGTCAGTAGTTCCAATGGAATATTGTCTACTCCGGGGGCCTTGTTTCGACTTAGGTCTTTCAGTGCTCTGTCAAACTCTTCACGCAGTATCATATCTCCCATTTCATCTTCATCTACATCCTCTTCCATTTCCATAATATTGTCCTCAAGTACATCGCCCTTGTATAGACCCTCTATATACTCCTTCCACCTTTCTGCTTTCCCTTCTTTGCTTAGAACTGGGTTTCCATCTGAGCTCTTGATATTCATACAAGTTGTTCTCTTATCTCCAAAGGTCTCTTTAATTTTCCTGTAGGCGGTATCTATCTTACCCCTAGTGAGATAGGCCTCTACATCCTTACATTTGTCCTCTAGCCATCCCTGCTTAGCCATTTTGCACTTCCTGTCGATCTCATTTTTGAGACGTTTGTATTCCTTTTTGCCTGTTTCACTTACTGCATTTTTATATTTTCTCCTTTCATCAATTAAATTCAATATTTCTTCTGTTACCCAAGGATTTCTACTAGCCCTCGTCTTTTTACCTACTTGATCCTCTGCTGCCTTCACTACTTCATCCCTCAAAGCTACCCATTCTTCTTCTACTGTATTTATTTCCCCCATTCCTGTCATTTGCGCCCTTATGCTCTCCCTGAATCTCTGTACAACATCTGGTTCTTTTAGTTTATCCAGGTCCCATCTCCTTAAATTCCCACCTTTTTGCAGTTTCTTCAGTTTTAATCTACAGGTCATCACCAATAGATTGTGGTCAGAGTCCACATCTGCCCCTGGAAATGTCTTACAATTTAAAACCTGGTTCCTAAATCTCTGTCTTACCATTATATAATCTATCTGATACCTTTTAGTATCTCCAGGGTTCTATACAACCTTCTTTCATGATTCTGAAACCAAGTGTTAGTTATGATTATGTTGTGCTCTGTGCAAAATTCGACCAGGCGGCTTCCTCTTTCATTTCTGTCCCCCAATCCATATTCACCTACTATGTTTCCTTCTCTCCCTTTTCCTACACTTGAATTCCAGTCACCCATGACTATTAAATTTTCGTCTCCCTTCACAATCTGAATAATTTCTTTTATTTCATCATACATTTCTTCAATTTCTTCGTCATCTGCAGAGCTAGTTGGCATATAAACTTGTACTACTGTAGTAGGCGTGGGCTTCGTATCTATCTTGGCCACAATAATGCGTTCACTATGCTGTTTGTAGTAGCTTACCCGCATTCCTATTTTCCTATTCATTATTAAACCTACTCCTGCATTACCCCTATTTGATTTTGTGTTTATAACCCTGTAGTCACCTGACCAGAAGTCTTGTTCCTCCTGCCACCGAACTTCACTAATTCCCACTATATCTAACTTCAACCTATCCATTTCCCTTTTTAAATTTTCTAACCTACCTGCCCGATTAAGGGATCTGACATTCCACGCTCCGATCCGTAGAACGCCAGTTTTCTTTCTCCTGATAACGACATCCTCTTGAGTAGTCCCCGCCCGGAGATCCGAATGGGGGACTATTTTACCTCCGGAATATTTTACCCAAGAGGACGCCATCATCATTTAATCATACAGTAAAGCTGCATGCCCTCGGGAAGAATTACGGCTGTAGTTTCCCCTTGCTTTCAGCCGTTCGCAGTACCAGCACAGCAAGGCCGTTTTGGTTATTGTTACAAGGCCAGATCAGTCAATCATCCAGACTGTTGCCCTTGCAACTACTGAAAAGGCTGCTGCCCCTCTTCAGGAACCACACGTTTGTCTGGCCTCTCAACAGATACCCCTCCGTTTTGGTTGCACCTACGGTACGGCTATCTGTATCGCTGAGGCACGCAAGCCTCCCCACCAACGGCAAGGTCCATGGTTCATGGGGGGAGGCGTGGAACTTGTAATATGTCACAAAATCTGTTTACTTTCCAACGCAAATGGAAATGCAAGAACTGTGGCCATTAGATATTAAATTAACATGCAGAAACTCAAGAAACTAAACTATTAAAGCACACAGATCTTATTACGAAATTCCCTCCTGGTTAAGAACTCGTAAAAGTCACAACATCGGTTACTTCCCTGTTTCTACGTGTGTCTCAGCCAGCTGCTGCTGCCTGACTGAAAACTAAATGTTTGCTTGATTATGATATGATGAATCTCGGATGAAGTTTGGCCAGAGAATAACATATTTTCCTTTTGCTCAAATGCCACAGTTCCCTGTAGATAGATCTCTTTTCTGTAGAGCTGATAGAGGTGTCCTGCCTATGTTGGAAGAAGCAAAGATGACAGAATATTTTAATTTCCTTTTTCTCATCACCTGTAATTAAGGGAGGATATGTAAATAAATGAAAATAAGGCTAATTTTCTTCTATTTCAAAACTGCAGCAAATTTACACATGTCAGCTCAACAATGTTAAGGAAAATGAAGTTAACTTCTAACACAAAATCTATGATTCTTGTATATAATCTTGTAATTCTATGCAATATTTTATGTGTATTATGAGAAGACGACTAAACGACATTGTAGCAAGATATACCTGAACAGTGCGAAGTGCAAAAAGTGATAAGGGTTGTTTCTGCCATGAACACAGCATGTGCCTATGGCAAGGATAAACATTCTACAGTGGCTCAAAAGTGATGGCTATAGGAGGGCAGTGATGAAAGAAAAAAAAGCTAACAAATTTACCTTGTCTCCAATAGACATTTGTCCGTGTGTCAATTGTACAAAGTGGCTTCCTCAGATTCTGCAGCAATGTAGGGTTCATCATTGTCTACGAACTATCAGACCGGAACTTATGTGGCTCCTTCAGTGTGGCTCTAGCAGGATTAAGAGGGCCATGAGGTTGCACGGACATACTAACTGGCTACAGTACTGCGTGACAGCTATGTGCTAACATTGCGGTGTGGAGACTGGACTTAAAAAAATCAGTATGCCCACTGTAAGGACAATATGTAAGAAAATATCAACTGAACTACAGGGAGCACAGAGAAGAGGAAAAAGAAAAAAATGTATATTAAATATAGTAAATATTATTATTGTATAAAAGAACTTTCTAAAATTAATATTAAATAATGGGAAAAAATGAAAAATCCTGACACATATAGGAGAACAAAAAATAGAATGAAATAAAAACTTTTTAAATTTACCCAAACAATAAAGGGTATTGACCACAATAAAGGGTATTGACCCCTTCCAGGCCAAGGACCCAATACAGAAATTGTAGTTTAACTTAACATCTACTCTGAGCAGTGAATAAAAAAAGTGCACCACTATTATATACTGTCATCCAGAAAGTCTGGACAATGCCAGTATACAGTAGGGGGGCAGTTTTAATGCACCCACACGGGGATACCTGGAAGACTGTAATTTTTTTTATTGTTTGTCTCTCTCTTCCTTGCGATTAGTAGGAAGATAAACCTAACAAGATTATACTACATGTGCTATAGAATCAATTTTATTTCAATAATTTCAATTTTTTAATGTTCACTTGTTAACAGCCTTTTTTTACTAATTACTTCTCTTGTTTTGGACACCTCCACAGTAGGATGTTTTATTGAGATGCTCCATCTTTTGTGTGAAGCAAAAAAGTGTAAACTTTTATCTCAATAGAGGTTTTTTACAAGTCTGGAGTGGGGTTTTGTTTAGTAGGAGGAAAAACCTATGTCCATTATGATTCCTTTTACAAATATTTTATATCATGAAGACGGTGCTTTATTGACGTGACATGGTCAGAAGAAATTTATCTATATAGTAAGAGGAGGGCCGCCGAAAAGGATTCCGGAGCCGCTGCTATCAAGGAGAAATGAGATAAAGCGATAACTTCCACGAACATTAATTTACAAGACATCAATGATAATTGGTAGTTATTTATTTATTTAATCATATGGTTCACATGCAGTCACACGACTCTGGTGTCCTACCATACTGGTGGGCCAGGCTCAGTATGCAGCATGATGTCCCACCATCCAACGTCACGGTCCACCTGATGGGACAATGCAGGCAGTTATCTGGGAGGGATAGAGTACTCTCTGAAATGGCATGTGAATCAAACACACACATTGCTGTCACAGCCAATTCCAAGCAAGGCTAGTGACACTGCGTGCATGCCTTGCCAGTGAGCGGCAAACTGCCTCACCAGTGTGTCACTGACTTCCACTGCGAGCTGATGGAGCATGCTCGGTAGCCTTGAGTCCACTGCTGGATTCAGTGGATTCCTATCCAGATTAAGTAGCCACCAGCTGTTGCAGGAGACTTGGCAACAACTTGTATTCTGAGTAATAAATGGAATTATCTTAAATACTGTTTTACTGCTTCTAACAATGCCACACCATGTCCTTTGTCTGACAAAACTTGAGGAGTTTCTTGTCCAGCAGTGGGCGACCCTTACAGCAGCATTAAAAAGGAGTCAGACCTGGATGTCTTCTTGATACATCTCGTTTTCAATATTCAGTGCATCAAAAATCATTCTTTCCATTCTTATGCTACTCTGTGTCTCATTCATTGTCATTCTCACTACCCTTAGGAAATTCCTACAGGTTCTCAATGCAGCGAAGGTATGATATAATAGCTTTCTATCTATACTATCATATGCGCTTGGAAATCTAAAAAGAGTGATGCCGCAAGTTAATCCTGAATTATTCAATTATCTTCTCTAGGGTTTGCCTTTCAGAAAAGATATGATTTACAGTTTACTTTCCTGGGAGAAATCGACACTGATATACCCATGTCTCTTATTTATTTGGAGGAGGCAGTCCAATAGCACGTTGGAGAATACTTAATACCCCAAGTTGAGTAATGTGATCCCCCCTATAATTATCATATTCTAACATATCTCCCTTCTTGCACAAGGCATGCATTATTCGTCCTTGCTGGGGCAGTTCTCCTCTTTTCATAATAAAGATGGTCAGAAATGCTCCAGCCCAGTGCCAGTAAAGGCTGGCGTGTAATGATCCAGCACACCAACATTGTCGTTGGTTAATGATCAATCATAGGAATTAGATATAGCTGTTTAATTTTTGCTACTGTGGCTGTTGAGTTATTGTCAGAAATAACACTAGCTTGATCCGTGTAAAAGAGAGAAAGGTAAATTGCACTAAAATGGTACCAACATGGTTAGCTGGTTCTAACAAGGTAATAGACGCTCTTACGGATAAAGTTTCCAAATTGTATTACGATAATGAACAACAGAAAGCACTTAATGAACAGCCAAGTCAGCAGTTACAAGCTTTATTGGCAGAACAGCAGCCAAAATAAAGTTTGAATGTTCCCCCTTCATCCGTTGATCCTTCTGCCATGAATTTCATAATTCCCTTTTTCGGGAAAATGACAGAGGATGTTACTGTGTTTATAGACGACGTATTCACCAGAGCCACATTAGAGGTACAGAAAACAGAAAAGTATGGAATTTTTTTATTTTTATTTTTTTAGAAACTCAAATGTCTGACACACAACACACAAGGTGAATGAAACAGTGGAATGATTTTCTGACAGAATACACAAAATCAAAGTACAAATTTATGAGCTGATGCACAAACCAGACACAGAAAGAGTCTCGCTCAAAAAAGTGGAAAATAGAGTGCTGGATGTGTTTCTCGAAGGGATCCACCCAAATTTTTGACAACAGGTGCGTATAGGAAATCCTGAGGATTTAGTCACAACATTTCACATTGCTACACATTTACGGGAAAAGAATAGTGCAACTAGGGTGTGGACAGAACTGAAGATATTCAGTTCTAGTAAAGAATGTTACCTCTGTGATCAGCAGGGCATTCAAAGACACAGTTCCCCAATCTCAATGCTATAATTGCCAATAGTCTGGGCATAAGGCCTGGGTTTGTGAATTTACAAAACAGCAGAAGTACAATGAGAAAAGGAAACAGTTAAATGCCAATGGGAATGTTCCCTACATCAGGAAGCATTCCCAGTAAATCACAGCACTGTAAAAACGTACGTAGACATGGACTGTTGTTTGACAAGTTTGATAAATAAAAGGAAGTATAAGTCTTTAGTAGATACTGGGCATATGTATCAGTTGTGAGCCGGACCTCATGGACAAGAGGAGACTAAAAATGCCGAGATATAGATTGCAAGCAATAGGGGATAACAAAATGAATTCAGTCAGGACAACACAGCTCATGTGTAGGGTAGGAAGCAAATGGTTTCGGGATCAAATGGAAGTGTTGCCAACTGTGGGGCAGGGATTTTCTGCAATGCTTGGATTGGACTTTCCGATTAGGCAATATGCTAAAATCTACATTTGGCAGCAAACAGTTGAACTCACCAGGGATTCTTTTCAATGGGTGCAACAATTTTAAGTGTTTCTGTGTCACAAGGGATGCCCTTTGGCAGTGCTGTTTTCTGGGGGAACGCTGAGGGATGCGTACCCCTAAACTTTTTTGTCGACAAAGTAATTTTTTTACGATATCATATTGCTATCTCTGAATATGCAAAAGTTTTGGACTCGTAAAATTGGCCTCACAATCCTGGAATAACATATGGTGAAACGAATATCAAAACTTTATCTTGTCATTTTGGTCTTCCACAGAGAAAAATATGTAGAGGATTTCGGGAGTATTTGATAGAGAAGAAAATTCCAGCATCCCTCCTTACTCTTCAGAATGCACTGAAATGTGTTCCTATGTTGGTTAGTCCTCCACTGATGATGTTCCAGCCCATGGACTATGTACGCTTTTGGTTCACGAAAGGCAGACATCTTGCTACTGATAGCAAGAGTAAGTAAGAAGGCTTGAAGACTACAGCAGCCACGAACTGAAGTCAGTTTGGAAACTGTTGTAATGCTATTAATGTAAGTTAAACTGTAGTTTTATAGTTAAATAAATTTTCATCTGTATTAAAAATTGGGTCAGTTGAAGCACTGGATACCACCCATCATCTACGCCATTTCGGGAGCCAAACAAGGTTATATAAGATTTTTGTAGTGTAGTTTCTATTGTTGTTGATGACAGGTGTGGATGGTTTTTGTTGTATTGTGTCTTTTAGTGGTGTTTTATAGCTTAAAATATGTGTTCGCTAATGTTTCCTTGTATTGTTTTGTATGTCGGAGGGATGATTGGACTCACCTGTTTCATTTAAGGTGTATTATAGGTCAACTGAAGTGTACGTTAGCATTTTCTTTTATTGTTCAGGGGTTGATAGGAATCGCATGCTTCATTTGAGGTGATGTAATCTTAAGTGTTCAATGCCACATTCTGTTGTACGTTTGGGTGTTTCTTGGTATCGCTTGCTTCATTTGAGCTGTAAAGTCAACAGAATAGTCTGATACAATTTTTTTAGTTCGACTTGTTAATGACGTCATGGCTAAAAGCAGACGGGTGGTATCCCATGTTTCAGTTATAAGTAATTTTCACTGCATTATATCCAATGTCAGAGTACCCTCAAACATTTTTTTAGAAAAAAAAAGACTGCCCTTTGGTAAGGTGGTACCAACTAAACTGTGTAAAAGTACATTAAAAGCTGTATTGCATGAAGGCATTATTGGTGATATGAAATACCTATCATCCAATTTTTGAAAACTATTGTATTAAAAAATACTATTTTTGCACATATTACAGTCTGGTATCTTCACTCAAAAAAGAAACTGAATTTCTTTTCATTATGCACTGTAAAACTCCCCCCCCCCCCCCCCTTCCATGATCCACGGACCTTGACATTGGTGCAGAGGCTTGCGTGCCTCAGCGATACATATAGCCATACTGTAAGTGCAACCACAATGGAGAGGTATGTGTTGAGAGGCCAGACAAACATGTGGTTCCTGAATAGGGGCAGCAGCCTTTCCAGTAGTTGCAGGGGCAACACTCTGGATGATTGACTGATCTTGCCTTGGAAAATTAACCAAAACGGCCTTGCTGTGCTGGTACAGCAAATGGCTGAAAGCAATGGGAAACTACAGCCATAATTTTTCCTGAGGGCATGCAGCTTTACTGTATGGTTAAATGATGATGGCATCCTCTTGGGTAAAATATTCTGGAGGTAAGATAGTCCCCCATTCAGATCTCCAGGCAGGGACTACTCAGGAGAGCGTCGTTATCAGGAGAAAGAAAACTGATGTTCTACAGATTGGAGCGTGGAATGTCAGATCCCTTAATCAGGCAGATAGGTTACAAAATTTAAAAAGGAAAATGGATACGTCAAAGTCAGATATAGTGGGAATTAGTGAAGATTGGTGGCAGGAGGAACAAGACTTCTGGTCAGATAATACAGGATTATAAACACAAAATCAAACAGGGGTAATACAGGAGTAGGTTTAGTAATGAATAAAGAAATAGGAGTGCGGGTAAGTTAGTACGAACAGCATAGCGAAAGCATTATTATTCTGACCACGATCTATTGGTTATGAACTTTAGATTAAAACAGAAGAGACTACAAAAAGGTGAGAATTTAAGGAGATGGGACCTGGATAAACTGACTAAACCAGAGGTTGTACAGAGTTTCAGAGACAGCATTAAGGAACAACTGACAAGAATGGGGGAAAAAAATACAGTAGAAGAAGAATGGGTAGTTTTGAGAGATGAAATAGTGAAAGCAGCAGAGGATCAAGTAGGTAAAAAGACGAGAGCTAAGAGAAAACCTTGGGTAACAGAAGAGATATTGAATTTTATTGATGAAAGGAGAAAATACAAAGATGCAGTAAGTGAAGCAGGCACAGAGCAATACAAACGTCTCAAAAATGAGATTGCCAGGAAATGCCAAATGGCTATGCAGGGATGGCTAGAGGACAAATGTAAGGATGTAGACGCATATATCACTAGGGGTAAGATAGACATTGCCTTCAGGAAAATTAAATAGACCTCTGGAGAAAAAAACACTTGTGCAAATATCAACAGCTCAGATGGAAAACCAGTTCTAAGCAAAGAACGGAAGGCAGAAAGGTGGAAGGAGTGTATAGAGGGTCAATACCAGGGCAATGTAATTACAATGAAATGAAAGCCCTTAGCTGCTTACAGGCATTGACATATGTCCATGGGGACAGATGAAAATGTGTGGCCCGACAGGGACTCGAACCTGGGATCTCCTGCTTACATGGCAGACGCTCTATCCATCTGAGCCACCGAGGACACAGAGGACAGTGCGACTGCAGGGATTTATCTCTGGCACACCTCCCACGAAACCCACATTCTCGTCGTATTGTCCCGCACTACATTCGAAGTGCTCCCGCCCATTATACTCATTACTTGTGGCGCGTTGCCGATTCCTGTAAGAGTTCGGGCACTGTTTGTGCACCCGCACAGAAGAAGAAGATGGTCAAGTGGCCGGTGGGCCTTTATATATATATAAAAAAAATAGAGGGAAACATTCCACGTGGGAAAAATATATCTAAAAAGAAAGATGATGAAACTTACCAAACAAAAGCGCTGGCAGGTCGATAGACACACAAACAAACACAAACATACACACAAAATTCTAGCTTTCGCAACCTATGGTTGCCTCGTCAGGAAAGAGGGAAGGAGAAGGAAAGACAAAAGGATATGGGTTTTAAGGGAGAGGGTAAGGAGTCATTCCAATCCCGGGAGCGGAAAGACTTACCTTAGGGGGAAAAAAGGACAGGTATACACTCGCACACACACACACATATCCATCCACACATACACAGACACAAGCAGACATTTGTAAAGGCAAAGAGTTTGGGCAGAGATGTGAGTCGGGGCGGATGTACAGAGGCAGAGATGAAGTTGAAAGACAGGTGAGGTATGAGCGGCGGCAAATTGAAATTAGAAATTAGCGGAGATTGAGGCCTGGCGGATAGCGAGAAGAAAGGATATGCTGAAGGGCAAGTTCCCATCTCCGGAGTTCTGACAGGTTGGTGTTAGTGGGAAGTATCCAGATAACCCGGACGGTGTAACACTGTGCCAAGATGTGCTGGCCGTGCACCAAGGCATGTTTAGCCACAGGGTGATCCTCATTACCAACAAACACTGTCTGCCTGTGTCCATTCATGCGAATGGACAGTTTGTTGCTGGTCATTCCCACATAGAACGCTTCACAGTGTAGGCAGGTCAGTTGGTAAATCACGTGGGTGCTTTCACACGTGGCTCTGCCTTTGATCGTGTACACCTTCCGGGTTACAGGACTGGAATAGGTGGTGGTGGGAGGGTGCATGGGACAGGTTTTACACCGGGGGCGGTTACAGGGGTAGGAGCCAGAGGGTAGGGAAGGTGGTTTGGGGATTTCATAGGGATGAACTAAGAGGTTGCGAAGGTTAGGTGGACGGCGGAAAGACACTCTTGGTGGAGTGGGGAGGATTTCATGAAGGATGGATCTCATTTCAGGGCAGGATTTGAGGAAGTCGTATCCCTGCTGGAGAGCCACATTCAGAATCTGATCCAGTCCCGGAAAGTATCCTGTCACAAGTGGGGCACTTTTGGGGTTCTTCTGTGGAAGGTTCCGGGTTTGAGGAGATGAGGATGTGGCTCTGGTTATTTGCTTCTGTACCAGGTCGGGAGGGTAGTTACGGGATGCAAAAGCTGTTTTCAGGTTGTTGGTGTAATGGTTCAAGGATTCCGGACTGGAGCAGATTCGTTTGCCACGAAGACCTAGGCTGTAGGGAAGGGACCGTTTGATGTGGAATGGGTGGCAGCTGTCATAATGGAGGTACTGTTGCTTGTTGGTGGGTTTAATGTGGACGGACGTGTGAAGCTGGCCATTGGACAGGTGGAGGTCAACGTCAAGGAAAGTGGCATGGGATTTGGAGTAGGACCAGGTGAATCTGATGGAACCAAAGGAGTTAAGGTTGGAGAGGAAATTCTGGAGTTCTTCTTCACTGTGAGTCCAGATCACGAAAATGTCATCAATAAATCTGTACCAAACTTCGGGTTGGCAGGCCTGGGTAACCAGGAAGGCTTCCTCTAAGCGACCCATGAATAGGTTGGCATACGAGGGGGCCATCCTGGTACCCATGGCTGTTCCCTTTAATTGTTGGTATGTCTGGCCTTCAAAAGTGAAGAAGTTGTGGGTCAGGATGAAGCTGGCTAAGGTAATGAGGAAAGAGGTTTTAGGTAGGGCGGCAGGTGATCGGCGTGAAAGGAAGTGCTCCATTGCAGCGAGGCCCTGGACATGCGGAATATTTGTGTATAAGGAAGTGGCATCAATGGTTACAAGGATGGTTTCCGGGGGTAACAGACTGGGTAGGGATTCCAGGCGTTTGAGAAAGTGGTTGGTGTCTTTGATGAAGGATGGGAGACTGCATGTAATGGGTTGAAGGTGTTGATCTACGTAGGCAGAGATGCGTTCGGTGGGGGCTTGGTAACCAGCTACAATGGGACGGCCGGGATGATTGGGTTTGTGAATTTTGGGAAGAAGGTAGAAGGTAGGGGTGCGGGGTGTTGGTGGGGTCAGGAGGTTGATGGAGTCGGGTGAAAGGTTTTGTAGGGGGCCTAAGGTTCTGAGGATTCCTTGAAGCTCCGCCTGGACATCAGGAATGGGATTGCCTTGGCAAACTTTGTAAGTAGTGTTGTCTGAAGTATGTCCAACATCACCACTGCTGAAGCCCAGGCTATCCGTGATCTGAAGGCTGACCGATCCATCGTCATTCTTCCGGCGGACAAGGGTTCCACAACTGTGGTACTTGATCGTCGGGAGTATGTGGCTGAGGGACTGCGTCAGCCACATACCTCTTTCCTCATTACCTTAGCCAGCTTCATCCTGACCCACAACTTCTTCACTTTTGAAGGCCAGACATACCAACAATTAAAGGGAACAGCCATGGGTACCAGGATGGCCCCCTCGTATGCCAACCTATTCATGGGTCGCTTAGAGGAAGCCTTCCTGGTTACCCAGGCCTGCCAACCCGAAGTTTGGTACAGATTTATTGATGACATTTTCGTGATCTGGACTCACAGTGAAGAAGAACTCCAGAATTTCCTCTCCAACCTTAACTCCTTTGGTTCCATCAGATTCACCTGGTCCTACTCCAAATCCCATGCCACTTTCCTTGACGTTGACCTCCACCTGTCCAATGGCCAGCTTCACACGTCCGTCCACATTAAACCCACCAACAAGCAACAGTACCTCCATTATGACAGCTGCCACCCATTCCACATCAAACGGTCCCTTCCCTACAGCCTAGGTCTTCGTGGCAAACGAATCTGCTCCAGTCCGGAATCCTTGAACCATTACACCAACAACCTGAAAACAGCTTTTGCATCCCGTAACTACCCTCCCGACCTGGTACAGAAGCAAATAACCAGAGCCACATCCTCATCTCCTCAAACCCGGAACCTTCCACAGAAGAACCCCAAAAGTGCCCCACTTGTGACAGGATACTTTCCGGGACTGGATCAGATTCTGAATGTGGCTCTCCAGCAGGGATACGACTTCCTCAAATCCTGCCCTGAAATGAGATCCATCCTTCATGAAATCCTCCCCACTCCACCAAGAGTGTCTTTCCGCCGTCCACCTAACCTTCGCAACCTCTTAGTTCATCCCTATGAAATCCCCAAACCACCTTCCCTACCCTCTGGCTCCTACCCCTGTAACCGCCCCCGGTGTAAAACCTGTCCCATGCACCCTCCCACCACCACCTATTCCAGTCCTGTAACCTGGAAGGTGTACACGATCAAAGGCAGAGCCACGTGTGAAAGCACCCACGTGATTTACCAACTGACCTGCCTACACTGTGAAGCGTTCTATGTGGGAATGACCAGCAACAAACTGTCCATTCGCATGAATGGACACAGGCAGACAGTGTTTGTTGGTAATGAGGATCACCCTGTGGCTAAACATGCCTTGGTGCACGGCCAGCACATCTTGGCACAGTGTTACACCGTCCGGGTTATCTGGATACTTCCCACTAACACCAACCTGTCAGAACTCCGGAGATGGGAACTTGCCCTTCAGCATATCCTTTCTTCTCGCTATCCGCCAGGCCTCAATCTCCGCTAATTTCTAATTTCAATTTGCCGCCGCTCATACCTCACCTGTCTTTCAACTTCATCTCTGCCTCTGTACATCCGCCCCGACTCACATCTCTGCCCAAACTCTTTGCCTTTACAAATGTCTGCTTGTGTCTGTGTATGTGTGGATGGATATGTGTGTGTGTGTGCGAGTGTATACCTGTCCTTTTTTCCCCCTAAGGTAAGTCTTTCCGCTCCCGGGATTGGAATGACTCCTTACCCTCTCCCTTAAAACCCATATCCTTTTGTCTTTCCTTCTCCTTCCCTCTTTCCTGACGAGGCAACCATAGGTTGCGAAAGCTAGAATTTTGTGTGTATGTTTGTGTTTGTTTGTGTGTCTATCGACCTGCCAGCGCTTTTGTTTGGTAAGTTTCATCATCTTTCTTTTTTTTTTATATATATATATATATATATATATATATATATATATATATATATATATATATATATATATATATATATATATATATATATATATATATATATATATATATAAGATGGTATCTGTTCTTTTGGAATAGGAATATATTACGAACCCCTACATAACACTCACATAGGGATCATAAGAATAAGATTAGAATAATTATTGCGCACACACAGAGGCATTCAAACAATCATTCTTCCTATGTTCCACATGTGAATGGAATGGGAAGAAACCGTTATAACTTGTACAATGGGACATACCATCTGCCAAGCACCTCACGGTCGTTTGCAGAGAATAGATGCACACATAGAAATATGAAACTTAGCTTGAAATTTTCAAGTTTGAAAAATTTATCAAACTTTGAAAAGCTGTATCTCAGAAACTATTTGATCTTCAGAGCCCATTTTGGTATCCAACTGTGGAAAATTCAATCTACTTTAAAAATGTAAAGAATAAACAGTGTCAAAAATGTGCTCGCGTATGGTAAAAAGAAGAAAATACTGAAAAAGTGTGAAAATACAGCAGTTTTCGTCAATTTCAAAAGTGATTGGGGGAGTGGGGGGTGCTGCCAAAGTCAAAAACTTGGATTTTGCATCTCAGTCACATTCCACACACGGAAAAAAATACCATACCTACCACCATCACTTGATGCAACTTCGGCCCTTTTTCATGACTGGACTTTTTTCAGGTTTCTACAGCTAAGGTTCACTCAGATCAAAATAGGGTTATTTTTACATACAGTTTCCAGTTTAAATTCTCATTATCAATGTCCCACAGTCCATCTGCATCTGGTCAAGTGAAAAATTATCAATAAGCGGGTACAAGTGCAAACCAATGGCCGGCCACTGTGGCCGAGCGGTTCTAGGCACTTCAGTCCGGAACTGCACTGCTGCTACGGTCGCAGGTTCGAATCCTGCCTCAGGCATAGATGTGTGTGATGTCCTTAGGTTAGTTAAGTTTAAGTAGTCCTGAGAGTCTAGGGGACTGATGACCTCAGATGTTAAGCCCAATAGGTTTTTTTTTTTTTTTTTTTTTTGACCTTGGTAAATGTGTCAAGGAGTAAGTTACCATGTGTCCAGCACAGGTGATTCAAACTGACAAGCGATCAAGTGAAATTCAGTGATCCTACGAAATATGGAAGCACCAGAGTGCAAATATACAGTATCAATGCCGAAACTATATTTCCAGCAGATTAGCGGGCACTGTTTTCACTGGAAAGAACAATAGTAAATTGCTACAACAATGAGACATTTACAGGGATGACAAAATTAGAGTGGAAACATTATTAGCAAATGGAACCAAGTGTGAGAGATTCACCTTCATGCTACAATTACACGTACCATGATAAGTGCAGGAACTCAACCCGTTTATAATGGCTGATGGAGCAACAGATGAATTAGTCACTGCAGAAAAATTTTGGTGGATCAAATGTTACGGCATGTATGGAAGTATCAAGAGAAGCATAAACAAAATATCTTTGTATTCAATGTATCAACCACTAGTGTTATGGTAATACTAGCTTTTATTTGTGCAGTCTATTTTTGTCTCAGAAAGAGAATAAATGGTGCAAAGGGAACAAGTGACCAGGACACTTCTTTGAAATGGATTCTTACTAATAAGTAAGACTTAAAATGAAGCAATGTGAAAAATGATGTTGGGTTAGGATAATATTTTTTTTTTTTTGTGCTTAAAGGAACAAAAGGTTCAAAGCGGATGTAAATCTGTAAGATTTTTAACCAAACAGATTGAAAAGTGTACATTTTGGGACAAAATTTATTAAAGTGGAGGGGAACAATACACAAAAAGTTAGTAAGAAAGGAGGCGGTAAATTTTCAAACAGCTAGCATTAATCACACGGAATTATCAACAACTGCCAGTCAGGAAGCATAAACATTTCAATACCATTACTTGGTCCAGAAGACAGTGCTTCGACACTCTTGAGCGAGACTGTGAGCGAGCTCAGTGTAAAATCATTAGAAGAGCACAGACCCTTTGTAGTGTTATGTAAGACACACTAAGTAGGAAGCCACATTGTCTAGCAGGGGTTTAACTAATCAGTAAAGACACTGTAGCAAATTCGTTACGCATATGCAGCAGGACTGAAGACTGTTGGCAACTCAAGAAGAGCACAACTGATTAGGTCATTATGAGTGACTTCGTAAAGTGGAGCTTTTCTTCACTGATATAAGTATCCCATCCCAATTCGCCAAAAGCACTCAGTCAGCAGGGTCAATGTTGTTCATGTCCTTTACACCCGATTCTCTGGCAATGATGTGGTAACATCTCGCATGAGAGAGTGTTCTGATGTTGGTCTTGTGTCTTCTGCACTACGAGAAGATCAGTGATCCACAGCCATGGATGGTGAAGTACAGCATCCAATACTGAATTCAGCACAGGAGCCAGCACTGACAGGTAGTCCAAGGATCTACCAACACAGCTCTAGTCTACAGCAGAAGCTGCCCTCATACTCCTTCATCATACGAGTTTGATGGCCTACTGTACCAATGGCCCAAACATAGCAATTCATCTGATAGGACAACATGAGTTGTGCAATACCTAAACAACCAGCTCCCAATATCATACCTTTTTTCCTCTCTTGTTATTAATTTACACAAAAATGGTTTATTTTCCTCTTTAGTACAAGGGTGGTTTGCAAAGTTCTCGGAATGAAATGGAGTAAAAGGACTTACAGCACTGAAACTTTTTTTTATTTTTCAATGTAGTCTCCTTGTAGATTAATGCATTTGGTCCAACAATGTTTCAGTGCCTTGATCCCATCTCGAAAATGAGTTTCCTCCAGGCTTGCAAAATAGCTGTCAACTCTGATTATCAATTCTTCGTTTGAAGTGAATCTTCATCCACCAAGAAAAATTGTCAGTTTTGGGAAGAGATGGAAGTCTGACGGAGCCAAATCAGGTGAATAAGGCGGGTGTGGCAATAATTCACAGTTTAGTTAGTGTAATTTTGCCATGGAGACAGCACGTGTGTGCCTGTGTGCATTGTCTTGATGGAAGATGACTTTCTTCCTTGCTAAACCTGGCCTTTTTCATATATCTTTTGTTGCAATTTGTCCAGGAGGTTAGCACAGTATCCTCCAGTAATTGCTTGCCCAGTGGTGAGATAATCAACAAACTGAATCCCCTTCACATCCCAGAACACTGATGCCATAACCTTTCCCGCTGAAGAAATTGTCTTTGCCTTCTTTGGTGGCGGAGAATCGGCATGTTTCCACTGCTTTGACTGTTGTTTTGTCTTTGTGACATAGTAGTGCACCCAACTTTTATATGTGGTCACAAAAGCGGTGCAAAAATTCTTGTTCTTTTTTCCTAAAACGGGCCAAACATTGTTCCGGTATGTCCATTCTCATGCATTTTTGATCCAGCATCAAGAGTCGTGGCAACCATCTTGCAGATAATTTTTTTCATTTCTAATTCTTCAGTTAAAATGTGATATACCCTTTCAGATGACATCTGGCAGGCATGAGCAATTTCATGCACTTTCAATCAGCGATCCTTCATGACCATTTTGTGCACTTTTGCAATGATTTCTGGAGTAGTGACACATCTTGGCTGATAATTGCGTGGATCTTCATCTAAGCTTTCCTGACCAAATTTAAATTCATTTGTCCGCTTGGCAACAGTTCAATATGAAGGAGCAGAGTCCCTCTGTGTATTCTGGAAATCAGCATGAATGTCCTTCGCTTTCATACCTTTCTTTATGAAGTACTTAATCACTGCTCGAATCTTGATTTTTCCCATCTTCACAAATCACTATGCAGGAACAACGACAGAGCCACATCACCACCACAGCTCTCTTCCCAGAGCATTGATGTGGCACGTGTTTACAGGCAACAGTCCAATTAATACCACGTGAACAACTCGATGCGCTAGTGCTGACCTCTCGTGGTGATTCCAAGAACTTTTCAAACCACCCTCAAAATAAGAAATTTGTACATTGCTGCAGAAGGTGACAAAGATAGGCTTTTAAAATTATCTTTGTAACAGAGGAGCTTGTCCGGAGAATATTCAATTATTTTAACAACTTTTGTTTCAATTTCACTTGAGAGTCTTGTGTTTTAGATTTCACACAAAAAGGATGAGTAATTTTTACTCATTCATCAAAAATGTGTGTAGTAAATGATATGTGTGTATAAAAATGCAAGAAAATGTACATATTAAAAGTTATCATAGATGCAAGAATATTTTTATTTATTATGCCAATATTCGTTCACAAGCATGACTTTTGCCTGCAATCATAAGAACAGGCAGTAATTTTTCCATTCTACAAGACATCTTAAAATACAAATGCACTAATCATTAAGATTTAGTGGATGGACTGTGTGATTGGCAACCACAGAAAATTAGAGGTAAATTAATAATGTCAGCGTAACTTAATGGTGACTTATATTAAATACATATAAGTGTGTAATATTTGAAAAATTGACTTCTTATTAAGCATCAAGTTTGCTGCAAAATCAGTCAGTCTAAAAATCTACGTTAACAGAGTAAGAAAATTTATCCTAGATACATTATTCATTTTTGTGCCTTCAGTATTTGTATGTCGCGTTGTATTTTCCTTAAGCTGCGAGGAATGGCACCAATTTAGTTTCAACAACAATCCATGCTTTAATTCCAGTACTGCAAGTAGTAATTATCTCTCATTACGTAAATTTCATGCTAATTCACACTCTTTGTGTTAGCTGTTGGGCTGCCTCCCAACATGGCTATTCCAAAATCGACCAACAAACTAACACAGTGTACAGATCTAGAAGGTATTGAGAACTCCCCAATGTGGCATGCGAATCAAACATACATGTCAGTGTCACCATTATTTCCAAGTATGGCTACCGGTGGGGTAAGCCTGCCTTCCCAGCACGTGTCAAATTGCCGCACCAGTGTGTCATCAACTTCCACTCTGAGCTGATCGAGCATGCTCAGCAGTAGAACTGTTGATACTATTAAAAATAGAAGGAATCCAGTATATCGAAATTCAAAAAATATCATTATCAGCCCGCCATATACCGAAAAAAATTATTGATATATCGACAGGAAAAATATCGACATACAGCCAAAAAAAAATATTGGCTGCACATTGTAAATACACTGCCAATTTTAGAGCTGTATATTTAAGTATTGATTTATTATTAGATATTCTGTAGAACAACAAGCTGGTAGCCTGCTTATCCTCCACAGAGCAAGAATAGAAAGGAAAATGATGCACCTTCACACTTGGCAATAACCACTTTGCTAACAATGGTAACTGCAGGTAAGCGGCGCAATAAAAGGTGCCCGATAGGTCCATCATTCAGCTTCATCACATATCGGATTTGTCCAGAACACTTCATGACGACTTCTCTGTTTTCTCATTTCTGCAAACGCCAGTGACCTAGCAGTTGTAGTGTCAAAATTGCATGGTAAAGTTAAACACTGCAGTTTCTGTTGGCAGCACTGAGCACCGATTACGTCAGCATTCACCCTCGCACGTCTCTGCCCACAGTAAAGACCAATCTTGACATTTAGAGTTTTGTTCATCAGTTTTAGCAACTGTTTTTGAAGAGTGCCGATATGAACAAATAGCACACTAGTTGCATTAAAAATTGTTTTTAATGCAACTGGTGTGATATTTCTTCATATCTTGTCATTCCATTCACACTGCCACCCACCAGTTCAATCTGACTACTTCTTTGCGACACCTGTACTTGCTGCACACAGTCAAAAAGAAAGACTGGATATAATGAAAGCTCAAAAAGTAGTAAGACTCCTTCACAAAGTGGAAGTAAAATTACGTTCTATTACAATTCCAAACCAACTACTTCAAATGTATAACAAAAATTGCGAAAAAATGTAAAACAAAAGGAAAATATTGGCACTCGATATTGCCATTTCGATATCGACATATTGCTAATATATATTGATATTTTTGAAAAAATATTGATATATCTGTATAACAATAATATTTTATCAACAGCTCTACTCAGTAGTATTGAGTTCACTACTAGATTCAGTGGATTCCTATCCAGATTAAGTGACCACCAGCTGTCACAGAAGACACAGCAATGACTTATTTTCTGAGTAATAAATGGAATTATCTTGAATACTGTTTTACTGCTTCTAACAATGGTATATCAGATCCTTGGTCTGACAAAACATTGGAGGAGGGGGGGGGGGGGGGGGGTGCTTCCAGCACAGCTGTGGGTTTCTCCTTGATGTAACCTGTTTTCAATGTCTAGTGCATCAGAAATCATTCTACCCATTCATGGGCTACTTTGTCTCTTTCTTACTGTCATTCTCACTACCCTTAGCAATTTTCTAGGGGTTCCCAATTCAGCAAAGGCATAATATAATTGCTCTCTATCTATACTATCATGCTGCTTGGAAGTCTATAAAGAGTGAAAAGAGTCAATCCTTCTCTAGGGTTTCCTTGCAGTGTAGATCTGATTTCCAGTTGACTTTCCTGGGAGAAAACCACATGGATATACCCGTTTCTAATTATTAGGAGGACACAGTCCAATAATGTGTTGGGGAATAATTTACACCCCAAGTTCAGTAAAGTGATCCCCCTATAATTAGCACATTCTAACTGAGCTCCCTTTTCATAATGGAGCATATTATTGCTTCTTTCCATTGCTGGGGCATTTTCTCCGTTTTCCACACTAATCATTCATTCCAATTCGCTACCTCCTTGCTGTAGAAGCTCTGCAAGGATACATCTGTTCCTTCTGCCTTGGTGTTTCTCAGTTTCTTCAGGCATTTCTTATTTCTTCTGGGTATGGTGGATTTATGCTATCAGAGTGTTTTTGTCCATGTCCTTCTGTTGTGTCACTTAGATAATATTATTCTGTGGTTGAGGAGTCTGTCGAAACGTCAACACCATCTTCCACACCCCTCTTCCTCCTCACTTAATATTTTTCCTGTTTTTGTCTTTCATCAGCCTCATTTTACAAGTGGTGTGTTTCCATGCCACATTTCTTGCTCAGTGAAATTTACTTGCCTCATCCTTACTTGTCAGAAGTTTTATTTTTTCAGCATCTCTTTTGAACGGAATATTATTGTGGAAAATAATCCAAAGCTGTATGTCAAAGAGACTATCTGACAAAACATCAAGATTGAAGTCTCCACAACCAATGATACTCCAGTTAAGCCTGCATAACCTTATTAACATTGTTTCTAGTTGCCTTACGAAGTTTAACCATTGAGTACGTGTGCCTATGTATAATGTGCACCGACCACAAATAACACTGTATTGTACTGATCCACTGTTGTTTTACAACAGGAAGCCCATACCTTCATTATTGTTTCAGCTAATACTGTCATAAGTTGTACTATAATAATCCCAAGTGATCAGCAGTAATATAAAATAAACAGTGAGGTAGGTGAATCTATGAAAGCAAATGTCCCAGATTTTGAGCTAGCAACACAATGCCACAATGAGGCAGTTATGTACAAGTTGATTAGTAACTGAATAGGAGTTTGGCTGCAAATCTGATGCAAATTTGCTGTTTAATGCTCCAAGTGAGTCATTACAGTGGGGGTAACACTTCTATGTGGCAACAGAGTAATACAATGAAAGTTTCTTTTTTATTGTTTAATAAAACAGTTATTTACATCATATAACATAAGTTTATTTTATCACTGTTTCATCAAACTAGGATTAAACTGTGGTTTTTCTCGTAGATGTTTGCCTTGGTAAGATAAAGAAAGCTATTCTTTACATGTGTCCGAAGTACACTGTACACACCCTCGTGTTATGAAAATCAATGCACTCGCTCAAGGTAAGAATTTATTTTCAGCTGGTTACCCATGAAGAGAGTGTGTGTTTTCTGATCCAGTATTCAAAAGCAGTTCAATGCAATAGTTGTCAATCTGACAGGGTGAGGAGCCATGGTGGCCCTTGAAGGAGGTGAGAACTGTGACAAAATATTTGAAAAATGTGATTAAAAGGTGATAAAATATATTTGAAAATGATTAAAAGGTTACAAATTTTTCAATAAACAGATATGGATAAAAAGAACTGTTTTCATTTTTGATAATATCTTATCAAAAATGTCAGTTATGACCATAACAAATTCCTCATTATGATCCTGGATAGGGTATGACCATCATTTCCCTCCGCACAAATTTACTAATATATGCAGGCAAACTGGCAGTACAGTATTGGGTAATTAGGTTTTGATAATCTTAATTCACAAACAAAATGTATGTCACATTTTCTACAAATAAATAATACAAAATTATCAACAAACTATTTTCGGATTTCTGTCTCAGCCTCAGGCATATCCTGGGCCAGTGTTCCAGCCTTTAAATAATTTTTTCCAGTGCTTTCTTCAGTTTAACAGAAGCTTCAGAGATAAGTTCTTCTCGTGCCTGCTTAGATAGTTGGCATTTCTTTTTTTTTCTTTTCTTTCACAGCAGCTGTCTCACACTCAACAGATTTTTTTCACGTTATTCAACATTTTAATCTACTCCTCAAGATTCCTTTGGTTTTGTTCCTCTTTTTGCTTTTATTCCAATTGAAGTTTTCTTTTCATTTCACATTCTCCCTCATAAGCAATTTAATTTGCATGTACAAAATTGTTAAGGCTTTCATGGTCACCTGCTGACAAGCAGCCTGTTGGCTTCTGTCTTGGGTTCTTCGGTCAGCATTCATTTGATGATTTTTCTGATGTTTTACCAGCATGAGTGGCTGGCATTGTCAAAAGTTCACTCTCCACCTTTGACAATGAGAGCCACTGGTGCTGGCAAAATGTCCGAAAAATTATCACGCAAACATTGGCCAAATAATCCAAGTCAGAAGCCAACAAGCAGTTTGTCATAATGTGCATGTGCTTGCTGTCCACACCTAATGAGCTATGTATCAATGGACACAGAAAGGAAGTGAGAGTATTGCCACAAAGCACCTTCACAGTTGAAACAGTGCTTAAAATCCTCTGGTCGGCACTCCAGTGTCCTCTCTTAAAGTTTGCTTCAAAATGGAATATTTTCTCACTATGTCTGCAGTTCCATTGGAGAATGTCAGAGAAGCATTAACAAGTTTTGTAACATTTGGCTACTTTAACTGTATGGATGATGAGTCTCTTTTTGAGATGTACTGCTGCCAGTAATCGTCAATACCTTTGTTATCAGAAGCTGGGTCATGTTTTGCAAACTGAAGAACCTTCCACTCATCCAGCCCATTATCTTGCTGGAGATTGAACAGTATCATTTTTGCAACCTTTCACTTGTAAATGCAGTTTCTGCTCTTTACTCTTACTTTAGGGTCTAGGTCTAAAAATCTAAGACTTTTCAGTTGTGCACTTGATAAGTACATCTTTTCCATCACCTGTTTGCAACCAGCAATGTAATGTTTTGGGGCATTCTTTAGAAATCACAACTTGTCACTTTTACAAAGCTCTTTGGTTATTTGCCTGCTACCAACTAACTGTCCAAGAGGAAGCAGATTATCACATGTACAGAGTTCATTATGGAGAACTTCATATACTCTCAATTTTTCTCAAAACAGAAACCTTCAAAACACGAGCTTTTGAATCAATGGTGTTTGGCTTTGAAAACTTTTTGTGAACATAGTGAATAGTTCTGCAGATGAAATAATGAAATAAAGTTCTCCTTTCATTGATAGTTTTTTTTTTCCCTGCATTCACAATGGCACTGTAGGAACCCACCAGGTTAGCCGAGGGCTCTAATGCGCTGCTTCCTGGACTCGGGTAAGCGCGCCGGCCCCGGATCGAATCAGCCCGGCGGCTTAACAATGGAGGCCGGTGTGCCGGCCAGCCTGGATGTGGTTTTTAGGCATTTTTCCACATACCACTAGGTGAATACTGGGCTGGTCCCCGCGTCCCCCCTCAGTTACACGGCTCGCAGACATCTGTACACATTCGCACTATTCCATGGATTACACTAGGCACAGACAGTTGGGGTACACTAATTCCACCCCGGGAGGTATGGGGTGGCCTTAAATTAACCCTGCCAATTCCGATTAACCATGCCAACCCTGCATCATTGCGGGAAAACAGCACAAGCAAAAGAAAGAAACAAAGAAACAATGGCACTGTAGGATTTGAAGTGAACAGTAGCACAATTCTTTTTTAAAGGTATTTGCTTACAAAAGGCATACTGAATATCATCCCACTGTTCCAAAATCCTGTTGGCTGCAAGTCCTAAAGTAAGGCACCTTATGGTTGTATGTCTCAAAAACATGTGATGGGTAATGTTAAACATATAGACTGAATTCCTTCATACTCCTCCCCGTGAACAAGCCAACTGTCATAATAACGGAAAATACTGACCATAAATTTTGATGCTTCTTGACAAACATTCCAAAACCTTTACATATAAATTATGCATTGTATGACTGTAGAAAGTTCCAATGTTCAGAAGTTGTCTGCCTCTGGTTTCCTGGACATCACCATCTAAAAGCCTAAACACTTTTTTGTTGATGTTAGGTCTGTTTGATCCCAGCAGAAGTCAGTCATTTTGAGACAAGTTGACTTCAGAAAGTGTTTTACATAATTTCTAACGTGACGCTTTACCATCTGCTTTGCTGATAGAGGATGTTCTTAGGTGACGCATTCTTACGCAACAGTTACTCTCTGACCAAAATGAAATGGTTGCCTGTAATTCTTTTTTTATCTTTAACATCAGTAGTTTCATTGAAACTGTGTGCAAAATGATAAACACGCTTCTTCTAACATATGCTCCCAGAAATAGCATGCCGTCCCATCGGTTATTAAATATCTCCATTTCTTAGACAAAATTGGAATATGTTCAGGAAAATTATCAGGAAATATGTTCTTAAAAATGTTACAAATATCATTTGACAAATCCAAAGAGTGATTAGAAATCATTGATTTCATTATCCAAATCAATTCAGCAGTGGTGGACCTATCTTTGGTACTGGATATCCACATTGTTGGTGCATGCACCAAACTTGACAGTTGTATCCAATCTGATAGTTCTGATGTGGTCCAAATTTACTATCAAAGTTACACTTGTATTTTGTTGAAAGTGAGTGGTTAAAAACTGACTGAAAACCTTTGGTCTGAAAACACATACTGCAAAATAGTTCATTTTCACTCATTTTTTGCAAATCAGGGACTTTACTTTTCAAACTATCTGCCTTTTCAAGCCAGTAACTACAAAATTTCCATTTTTCCTTTTCTAGAAAAGTTTATCACCGAGTATCGCAGCAGCAGCACCACCTTTTGGCCACATGTCATGTCACACAATATCAAACAAGACACAGTGCTATCAGCTAAGACCTGGTTGTTGTCTTGCTACACACTTTGCTTTTATTTTCAAGGTTGCTGCCCCTGCAGCAGCAGCAGCTCCCACCACTTCCCTGCCCACTACCTACAAAGATGTTGGCAACAGCTGGTAAGCAGGGGACTCGTTCATTTGTTTGTGCACGCACAACTATCGATCACATTATCATGTGGCATGTGGCATGTTCTGTACGAGCTGGCAACTCCAGGACCCACCCTGCTATCTGTCAATTACAAAGCACTTTTAACTGAAGTATAGATTTTATCTACTTTCATCATTGGAGCATTCCAAAAAGTAAAATGAACGAACTTGGAAACAAAAGCAAATAACTTATTTTCTTCCTAAATGAGTATAACAGGTGAGAAAAGTGACAAAAATTCAAAAAGATGATGAAAGGTGATGAATTAAAAAAAAAATAAAAGGGGGTGACTAAAGATGAGAAAGGTGACTGACTTCTCACCCTGATCTGAAGGGCATGGGATTTCATTTTTTTACGTGCACAGCCACTCCTCCTCCTACGTGGTTCTACAGCAGAATGATATTAATTTCTATCCATCAGAAATGAATCTGTTCAATTTCAGTTAATTTCTTGTGATGTTCTGACAGACAAACCAATTCTGCTGAAATTACACCTATCCTTTCATTTTCCTGTATGGGTATGAAAAGTTCATCCTTTCTGACACAGCAAATTAAACACAGTGTGTTGATGCAAGATGTAGTACTCTACTAAATATAATATTCAATATGACAATGTAAAGGCAAATAGCCATGAACCTTCTATGCTGTCGTAGCGGGAGGACAGGTGATACTCCTACGTGGTGCATCCAAGGCAGCAGATGGAGGCATCCTGTCTGGCTAACCAACAGGCTTGAGTGAAATAAAATAGCTCTCATGGACTGAACACACCCTGTGCAGTTAACAACCACAGTTGTTAATCAGAGCTTGCTTCATCTAAGGTTAATTACCTTTGAAAGTCAAACATGGAAAGGTCTTTTAGGAAAAAAATACTACTGTCCTGCCCAAAAAAGCAGGTAAAGGATACATCGAAATCGGTGGGTAGCCAACTAGAGACAACAATGAATCGGGGCATTTGCAATCAACCAAATGCATATTGAGACACAAAAAGGAGATTCAACATAAGCAAATAAATTGTAAAGCAACACACAGCATAAACTCAATGCTTAAGACCAGAAAACTCAAGAATTTCACAGATGAATTAAATAAACAAAAGTTTTAATAGTGGGGCCACAAGAAATGAGTAGCACGATAGAGGACCCATTTGAATCACAAGGATATAGAATTCCTAATGGGAAACCAGGAAAGAGGTTTATGAAGCAATGTCCCCAATTTGGAACAGGATTTACAGTGAACATAAAAATAGGAGATTCAATAGCTGGTTTTCAAGCAATATCATCAAGAACTGCAACTCCGACTTTTTAAACAATGAATACAACCTAGAAAAGAAAAAAAGAATCTAACAAAAACAAAGGAAGCAGTAGATACATTTCGGGAACTTCTCAAACAAACTGTGAATAGAATAAATAAAAGGAATGTAAAAATCTTACTGGAAGACTTCAACAGCCAGCTGGGGAAAGAAAGGAAATATAACAATAGAATTGGAAAATGGAGCCCACAGTCCACATAACTCTACAAACAAGAATGGTTCAAGACTTTTAGAACTCTGCAGAGAACACAAACCTACATCTAAATAACATACTTCAAGAGGAAGCCAAATAAACTTAAAACCTGGAACCACCCAGACTGGAGGAAGGGGGAATGGCAGCTAGACCATGTCCATATAGAACAAAATTTTCATAAGGAAATACACCAGGTTGAAGTACTGAGAGGAGTAGACACAAGCTCACATCACTACTTAGTTAACATTAAAATTAACTTCATTCTATTAAAGAAAAAGAATGGAAAACTAATTAAACAGGGAGAAGGTATGACACACATAAGCTAATTAAAAATTACACAAACCATTAAAGTAACAGATGATTTAGAAGAACAGGTATCAAGTCTCAAGAAACAAGCAGAGAATTCAGCTCCCTTGAACCCACAATAAAACATGTATGGTGGACTCCAGAATGTTAAAAATTACATGAAGAAAGACAACAAGCATGGTTGAAGTTTCAAAGAAATAAAACAGAAGAAAATATCACTGACCTCAAAAATGAAAGGAAAAAACTGACACAAAACAATAGGAGAATTAAGAGAAGATTCCATGAAAACATAATAAGATCTATAGAAGATAACTATCACAAAACCAGTTCCAGGGACTACTACAAAATTTTTGGGAATTGCCAAAACAATACAAGTTCCCGATGCTCACACTGAAAGATGAAAATGGAGGACTGGCACACAGTAACAAAGAAAGTGCTCAAATCATGGCACAAGTATTTAATAAGTTTTTGAGTTGTGAAGAACCCAAAGAGCTCTATATTAAATACCCTGACTAAACTCAAACCTAACAAATTAGACTCCCCAACTTCCCAAGAAGTAGAAAGAGTCCTCAAAGGACAAAAAATAATCAGGCATGTGAAGAAAATCAGGTTTCTGTTGAGATGTGGGGATATTCAAGTGACAGAGTCAAGACCTCCTTACACAAGGCTCTAACAAGAATTTGGATAACAGAACAATTCCCTGAACATTGGACCACAGCCATCATCCACTCATACGCAAGAAGGGGGATAAGAACAATCCAGACAACTACAGAGGAATCCTATATGGAAGAATCAAGGAACAACCAGAACAGGTGTTAGGGGGATAACATGGAGGTTTCAGACCATGAAGAAGCTGGGCAGAGCAGATCATTCGTTTAAAACCGACTACAGCACATTACATGAAACAGGAAAAACCTCTCACATTAACATTTGTAGATTTTAAGAAGGCATAGGACTTCCTCCATAGACCTTCAGAACTAAACATTTTAAGGAATTTGGGGCTCCATCCAAAACTAATTAATTTAATAGGACTTACTGTAAGCAACACCACATCGAAAGTAAAGCTTAGAGGAGAAATTTCTGAAACATTCCTTATAAAAACAGGCTTAAAACAAGGTGACCGTCTATCACCATTACTGTTCGACTGAACCCAGAAACAAATAATGAGAGAAAGGTACAAGAGTAACCCAAAGAACATAAGAAGTAGACGTGCTAAACGTAATATAAGTTTGAAATGCTTTGAATTTGCTGATGATCCTGGCCTCAGAAAATCATTTGAAAAAACAGAGATTATGTTAACTGCCCCACCAATTGCAAAGAAAGTAACAATAGGAGAACAAGCAATTAAAATTGTTGATAAATTTAAATATTTAGGTGAAATTGTAACTTACAATCTAAATGAGAAACCATAATGGCAAAATAGAATTAAAAAAAATGAACAAAGCAACTTGTACTGCTAAAAACACATACCACAAAACAAGCCTATTCATAAATGGAAAATTAAAACATTGTAAAACAGTCACACAACCGGCCACCGTGTCATCCTCAGCTCATAGGCGTCACTGGATGCGGATACGGAGGGGCATGTGGTCAGCACACCGCTCTCCCGGCCTTGTGTCAGTTTCTGAGACCGGATAACAAAATAAGTAATGCACCTGAAATGACAAAATACAAAACATAGAAAGAAGGATAATTAGGACATGGATGAATAAACAATATCAAGTAAATGGGCATTGGACAATAGCTTCACACGAAACAGCGTACATGAAAACAGAACCAGTACTGAGCATGAGGAGGAAGAAATTATTTCATTCTTTGGACATCTCATGGGAGTACCAGAAAACAGAATTAATAAGTGAATAATAGAAAAATTGTGGAATAATAAGAGCAGCACTAAATGGATCACAGAAATTAAGGAAGATATGTAAGAACTCCAAATTACAGTAGACGACTTAAAAATAAGATAGAAAAACCACAATACTGCAAGAAACAAAAATCAGGCCACAAAAGAAGATCAACAAATGGGCTACAGGAAGAGCGATCTCAGATGACGAAAGAAAGAAAATATCTGAAAGAATCAAGAAGCAGTTGATAAACAGAAGAGCAAAACACCATTCCTATAATAATAAATTATAATAATCCCTGCACAGCCACCGCACTATTGAATTGTCTTATTGAATTATTATTGAACTGTATTGTATCAGTGAACAACAACAACCTGTAAAAACCTTTGCAATAACAGACTAGAGTGGTCCAATCAAGGTCATAAAATAAAAATAATGACAATAAAGGTAAATATATGTGCCAAAAGATCCAATTACTTAAAAGCATTCAGAGACGATCACTTTGCTACGTTCAGTATTGGATACACAAGTCTAATCTAGATGAAAATGTATTTTGGAAGGAACTTTTGAATCTGAAACAATGCAATAAGTAATTTAGAGTGCCTTCTGAACACCAGAAGAAGAAAGCAACACTAAATTCATAGGCTTCCACAGCTGAACTCAGATTCCCTAAAATTCTTCTGGGTTGCAGTCACACTGTAAAGTGTTGAACCAGTGTTTCAGCCACTGTTACAAATTGACCTTCATCAGCGTGTGTAATACTGAAGGAAGTTTTGCAGCTTTTGGATGAAAGCAGGAAAGAGCAATAGGTTTTTACACTACTGGCCATTAGAAATGCTACACCACAAAGATGACGTGCTACAGAAGTGAAATTTAACCCGTTGAAGAAGATGCTGTGATATGCAAATGATTAGCTTTTCAGAGCATTCACACAAGGTTGGCACCAGTGATGACACCTACACCGTGCTGACATGAGGAAAGTTTCCAACCGATTTTTCATACACAAACAGCAGTTGACCGGCGTTGCCTGGTGAAATGTTGTTGTGATGCCTCGTGTAAGGAGGAGAAATGCGTACCATCATGTTTCCGACTTTGATAAAGGTCGGATTGTAGGCTATCGCGATTGTGGTTTATCGTATCGCGGCATTGCTGCCCGCATTGGTCGAGATCCACTGATTGTTAGCAGAATATGGAATCGGTGGGTTCAGGAGGGTAATACGGAACGCCGTGCTGGATCCCAATGGCCTTGTATCACTAGCAGTCGAGATGACAGGCATCTTATCCGCATGGCTGTAACGGATCGTGCAGCCACACCTTGATCCCTGAGTCAACAGATGGGAACATTTGCAAAACGACAACCATCTGCACTAACAGTTCGACGAAGTTTGCAGCAGCATGGACTATCAGCTCGGAGACCATGGCTATGGTTACCCTTGATGCTGCATCACAGACAGGAGTGCCTGCAATGGTGTACTCAACGATGAACCTGGGTGCACGAATGGCAAAACATCATTTTTTCGGATGAATCCAGGTTCTGTTTACAACATCATGATGGTCGCATCCGTGTTTGGCGACATCGCGGTGATACTGGCGTATCACCTGGCGTGATGGTATGGGGTGCCATTGGTTACACGTCTTGGTCACCTCTTGTTCGCATTGACGGCACTTTGAACAGTGAACGTTACATTTCAGATGTGTTACGACCCGTGGCTCTACCCTTCATTCGACCCCTGCAAAACCCTACATTTCAGCAGGATAATGGACAACCGCATGTTGCAGGTCCTGTACGGGTATTTCTGGATACCGAAAATGTTCGACTGCTGCCCTGGCCGGCACATTCTCCAGATCTCTCACCAATTGAAAACATCTGGTCCCAGTCAATAGTGGCCGAGCAACTGGCTCGTCACAATGTGCCAGTCACTACTCTTGATGAACTGTGGTATCGTGTTGAAGCTGCATGGGCAGCTGTACTTGTACATGCCATCCACGCTCTGTTTGACTCACTGCCCAGGCGTATCAAGGCTGTTATTACAGCCAGAGGTGGTTGTCCTCTGTACTGATTTCTCAGGATCTATACACCCAAATTGCGTGAAAATGTAATCACATGTCAGTTCTAGTATAATATATTTGTCCAATGAATACCCGTTTTATCATCTGCATTTCTTCTTGGTGCAGCAATTTTAATGGTCAGTAGTGTACTATTCCCGTACCATATTTCAGAGCCGTTTACATGGCTAATTAATTTGAATAGATGATGGAATTCTCCCACAGTGATGAAATACAGGAGCTATGAAGTGTAAGCACTGCATATGTAAATTCACTTGTAAACAATGAAAGAAATCCGGGTCCTGTAGAGCCCATGTTTGTTAACAAATATATCACTGAAATAAATAGCATCACTATGTACCTGCAGAGCTCAAAACAGTTTACTGTTTTCCAAATTAAATGGTTTAAAGATTGCTTTGTGATAATGAGAAATGGATTTTTTGGTGATCAAACAAGCATGATTTTAAGAAACACAGGTGTGAATACAAGAGGAAGAGGTGAAGGAAAAACTGAAATGTACCAAGCTGCACTTCCAGACAAGGCTGACAGTTCTTATGGATATAAATTTAAGTAACTTCATCTTCACAAGCCTTTGTTTTTGCTTCAACCATGATGATCAACATGAATCCTATCAGTGCTGACATGACAATGAGTCTTTTTAAGTGTTTATGGAATTACATGTGTTGGCAATATGAATTTCTTTCATGAGGTGATTTACGGAAAATTATAATGAATAAATGTACACACTCCATGAACAGCTGCTTTCCACTCCACCTTGTTTAAATCTTCAGATTTCTAAATTGAATCCTTACTATCAATCAATCCACATTATAAAAGTAAGGGTGCAATGTGCATGCTGCTAAAACTAAGAAACGAGTCCTGGTACGATCAGGAGAGTTATATGGTGTGGTAGCCTTCTAAGCCTTCTACCCCCATCCATGAAAAAGGTTCTCGTTTTCAACTTGAAGTGCGTGCTTTTGAAGATATAAAGGTTGGGAAGTTCTGCTCTCTAGAAATTTCTAGAACATTCCAGAACATTCGAGAGTATCTGAGAACATTCCAGAATATTTGAAAGTATTCGAGAACATTTGAGAACATTCCAGAACATTCGAGAGCATTCCACAACATTCTCGAACATTCCACAATGATCCGGGATGTTCTGAAATTTCCAAGAATAGTCTGGAACATTCAGGAAGATTCCACAATGTTCATGAATATCCCAGAACGTCCCAGTTCATTGTGGATCATTCCAGAACACAATCAAGTGGTGCGGAAAGTTCTGGAACATTGTGGACCATTCGAAGCCTTTTTGGTATATTCTTGAATTTGTCACTGGTGCGGCTAACCATTGGTAGCGGGTACATAAAGCAAGACTTTTCATGGGTTCTAACACCACTTTCTTATCAGTGATGAAGGAAGGAAACAAAAAAGTGTTGCAGTGAGTCTATAAAAACAAACAGTGAAGTGTGAGTAGTCAAAGTGATACAGTGTGTGAATATCAATCGAAAATAAAGTGTGAAAAGTGTGTAGAGTGTGCTTAGTGTGTTTGTTATAGTATAAAGTTGATTTGATTTACATTTTAGATAATGCCTGACCATAAAAGAGGAGGAGATCTTGCCAATTCTGAAAAAAACAAGCACATTTAATTTCCCAACGAACGACAATCAGCACTGTGAGAAGCAGAGAAACTGAAGAACGACAAAATGAATGTACTGAAGAATCAAGAATGGATACACAATATTATAATAAAAGACTGCAACTCAAGCCAGCCATGAAAATACCGCTATATGAGAAGCGCAGACGAGGACAAACAGTAAAACCTCACAAATGAAGCATTCCACTACAACTCAACAAAAGACTATAACAAACACAAACATGCCATATTTGGAAAAATGGATAACATCTGCCAATTCAATAGAGAAACACCAGGAATCTGTTGCATCAATGGAAAAAATTTGATTAACATCACTGGAAGCATCTCCACAGGAATTTTTATATTACATGACTGGGGAAACTCCAGAATCAAAACACTTTCTTCAAAATATAAAAGTGTAAAACATCTGTTTCCCAATGATTTCTTATTGTTTCACTTCGATCAACACTAACAGAGATGAAATTGATTTTCTTCTTTTTTTTTTTTAATCTATCACAACATGGATCAACGAAGGCTATAAATTTCTGCACATATATTCCATTGGAAATGAAGAAACAGAAATTGATCAATGATGAACAAATATCAGTGGACTGAGACGAGAAGCAGTCCAATATGTACAGAGGATCTTACACAAATACAATCAACTGATTCATTTATTCAAAACAGCATTAGACCGAATGATTTCTGAAGACTATAAAGTTAATTTGAACTGACGAAAGACCACCTGGAGAACACTAACGTTGATTTAATGCACCTCAGTTAGACGAAGTGGACAATGAAAACACAAGCCATGACATAACTGTAAAACAAAGAAGGACTACAACGCACTGCAGAGACACACGGCTCATATGATGCCCTCCAATTTCCATTAATATTTCTGCACGGAGAGGCTGGATAACATTTTAATGCGAAACAATCCCGACCTGAAACAGGTGTAGAAATGAACAAAAATGTCACTTCCATGAAGTCCTAAGCTTAACACTTAATGATCAAAGACAACAAAACATATGAATACATTCTCAACACTAGCCCCTTATTCCAACAATTCCTCACAGATATGTATGCAAAAATGGAAGTGGAATGGATGCTTTACATAAGACAGAATCAGAAGAAACTACATACAGAAGATTACATCCACCTTTGATATGCAATCATAAATGACGGAAACATGGACGACATTGCAGCAACAGTAATCTTACCATCATCATATAGAGGAAGTCAGAGACATGCACCAATACACTCAAGATACTATGACCTACATAAGAAAATATGGATGACCTGACCTCTTCATAACATTCACATGCAACTTATCACGGGCAGAAATCAAAGAACAACTAAGATATGTACAAGCACCCAAGCACCGACATGACATAATAGCCTGAATTTTCCAACAAAAACAAATGAGCACAAAATACCACATCTTTGGAACTGTTAGATGCTGGATGTACATGATCGAACGTCAAAAAATGAGGAATGCCTCACTCACACAATTTCATATGGCTACCACAGACCAGACAGACCATTAATTTGAAATACATAATCAATGGGTAGTATTATATAACATACTACTTTCCAAAATGTCACAACATGTAGAATACTGCAATTCATGAACGCAAACCAAATGTTCAACATCTAGCAGTATATTTGGAGAATGGACAGAGAGTTTACTTCACAAAAAGACAAAGCCAGAAAAATTGCATGCAAATCATCTCAGAACACAATATTAACAGCTTTTTACCAACTCTGTCAAACAGATCTATTCACTAAAACATTATTATACGTCGATGTACCAACCTTTTATATGTGTAACACAACAAGAAAAATCTTTCAACAACGAAAACAAGGTATTCCAGTAAACGATCAGCCAGGAATTGTGAATGCTGGCACACTAGGTCGATTATACACCATTCATCGGAACAATGCCAAATGTTTCTATCTCCAGAAATTGCTACACGAAATACGGGGATCAACAAATTTCAAAGACCTCAAGACTGTTGATGGTTACCTATGAGAAACATACAGAGAAGCATGCCAACACTTAGGGCTACTGGAAAATAAGAACCACTGGGAATTAACACTGGAAGAAGTCTCACTCACAGCTTCAGCTGAACAAATGAGACTTATTTGCCAAAATTCTAACAAGATGTAACCCATCAAATCCAAAACAGCTATGGGACTCCTTCAAAGAGAGTATAAGTGATGACACGTACGAAATCTGACAAGCTCATCCTCAACTGACCATCGAACTCAACGATGACATCTTCAATGAAACACTCATTAGTCTGGAAGATAAACGTTTAGCAATAAACAACAAGACAATTTGGGATGCAAGCACCACGAAAAGATGGTATCGGTGTGCTATACTTCAAAATTATACAGGAAAAAAACCCGCATCTTCAAGGAACTACTTTACTTCTTTTCTCACAAAACGCTCCTCAATGGCAATCAAAAGGTAATTTATAATGGTATCATTGACTGGATTGACAACATTACTGGAGGAATTATTTACTTGGATGCATCAGGTGGCACCTGGAAAACAATTCTAATAAATCTGTTGCTGATGGAAATACACGCTAAGCAACACATCACACTTGCACTGGCATCATCCAGCATTGCAGCCACACTTATGGAAGGAGGACGAACTACCCATTCCGCCCTACAACTACCGGTGAATATAGCCGAAGAATAATTCCCGGTATGTAACACCTCAAGAGCTTCTGGACAAGGTGAACTTCGAAGGCCAGCTAAAATTATCATCTGAGAAAAATGCACAATGGAATACAAAAAATCACTTGAAGCCATGGACAGAAGACTTGCAAGGAAACTCTGAAGTGATGGGTAGAGATCCACCCAAAATCTCAGGTGATTTTTGACACACTTTCAGTTACCTGTATCACCAAGTCATCACCAGCAGACAAGATCAATGCACACTTAAGAAAAGGCACATCTCCTACTGACCAGATGACTGGCCTCATTAAACTCAAAAGTGATTTCTGCAACATAGCCACTGCTGAAAACGAAGTCATCAACCAAATTTATCCAAACATTGTCCACAACTTTACGAATTCAGACTGCCTATTTGAAACGACAATTTTGGCAATTAAAAATAACATTGTTGACAATATCAACTTTACTATTCAAAAGAAAATCCCCAGGGAGGAGATAATATACAAATCAATCAACACAATAGTAAACACCGATGAAAGTGTGAACTTTCCTACAGAATTTCTAAACTCTTTGCAAGTACCAGGAATGCCATTACACTGACTCTTGACTTAAAACTGGATCTCTGATCATACTACTCAGAAATCTCAATTCCTGAAAACTATGTAATGGAACAACAAGGATAATCTTCAAACAACTATCGAATAACATCATCAAAGCCAAACTTATGACTGGAAAGTACAAAGGACACACACTATTTATCCCCATAATACCACTCATATCTACTGAATTGCCACTCCAATTTAAAAAACTGCAATCTCCAATCAAATTATCCTACAGTTTTTAAGTTAACAAAGTGCAAGGACAAACTTTAAAATATTGCGGCATCAACCTCAAAGATTCGTGCTTCTCTCACGGTCAACTAGTTTGGTTTCGAGTAGGAATTTTGAAAAATTTGTGCATATACACCCTGGACAACAAAATGAAAAATGTTGTTTATAAACAAGTGTTGTAAACCATTAAAATATGTTTTCAATAAAATTTGTTTATTTCTTATACTTTAAAGTTTATCCTTTTATTACAACTATAACACACTCTCATATCAACTCCCTGAGTGAAGCTGGGTGCCTTAGCTAGTACTTCATATGGCTTTCCCACAGTTTTATACAGAGGACAGGCAAAACAATGTGAACACTCGTACTTACTTGGGGGTTGGACCCCCATTTGCCCACAATACAGCTGTGATTCTTCTTGGAATATTGGCATACAATGATTGTTGGACCCCCATTTGCCCACAATACAGCTGTGATTCTTCTAGGAATATTGGCATACAATGATTGTATCGTCTCCAGTGGAATGTTATGCCACTCTTTGATCAGAACCTCTTCTAACTCCTGTAGTTACGAGGGAGGTGGAAATCTGCTCCAGAGTCTGTGCTCCAATACCTCCCACAAGGGTTTGATAATGTCCAAGTCCAGGGAATGTACTGACCAGTGAAGACGCTGCAGTAGAGTTGCATGCTCCTCACACCACACTTGTACTGTCCTGGCTGTCTGAATGGGTGCATTATTGTCCTGAAATATGGGATCATTGTTGGGGAACAACATTTGAATCACGGGTGCGCCTGATCATGAAAAACGTAATAATCATTGGCTTTAACACAATCTCAGAGTAATGATGGGACCAGCAAAAATACCGTAATATGGTTGCCCACACCACCACACTTCCACCTCCATGCTTAACCATTGTAGGCTCCTTTTGGCATTCTCCATAAGTAAACCAACCCTATGTTGGAAATAACGAAAACACTGACTCAGACCATATGGCATGTTTCCGATGATCACCCGCCAAGGATTTATGCTCCTGACTCTTCTTTGCAATGGTTGTCACCCCTAATAGTTTCCGTATAGCAGCCTGTCCATAAATATTCGCTTTATGGAGTCCTCGACAGACAGTGTTGACAGATACGGGTCTCGAGGATGGCTACTGAGCTCTGTAGTCACTTTAACTGCCTTAGTTTTGTGTTGTTTCAACTCAATTCACATTAGCGTATGACAATCTCTCTCATTTAGTTTTAATTTGCACCCACTGTTACGCTTAGACGATGATGTTTTTCCATGTTTAGTGTAGGCTGTCATGACTGTTGAAACAGTTGCTCCTGAAACATTCAATAAGTTGGCTGTCTTAGTTACTGATGCTCCAGCTAAATCGGGCCCCCACAATCTGCCCTCTTTGTAACTCTGATATGTTTTTTATTGCACACTGACCTCGGCCTCTGAATGCAAATACGAAATGTGTACTACTCGTATACAACCTGCACTGATGCCTAGTCCGTACTGAACACACACATCACAGCACGGCATGTGCCTTATCTGTATTGTTGACCATCAAACACAACCATCCCATTACTACCACTGTTTACATTATTTTGCATATCCCGTGTATATTTCCTGCAACCCAATACTCATTGACACATTCGTCTGGTTTTCATAACTCACTACTGTCTCCCACTCGATTGTTGTTATGATTAAACATTCTCTTTCTTTCATCAGTAATTTATTGATTTTCTCCCCTCTGTTTCAAAAATTTCCCTCTATAAAATGAGTATACTGCAATGGTTACTGATATAGCTTTAATTTTAATTTTCGCACAAAATTAGCTTTAATTTTAATTTTCGCAAAAAATTATCATCATCATTCACACACGAATTTCACTATTCTACGGCAGAACTCTTCAGAAAGAGCTCAAACCTACAGTAAAGAAAGTTAATTCTTTTCAATATATCATATCAAAAATATCCACATCTGCAGCCGTACTCTAAACCAAAATGATTTGTATACCACAGGGTACTTCTTAAGGTACCATACGTTGCAGATTCTTCCCACTCCATTTGTGTGTGAAGCTTCAGATGAATACCTGCTTAAATGCCTTTGTGCATGCCATAATTAGTCAACCCGTGTCATTGTAGTTCCTACAGGAGAAATATAAAGGGGCTGTAGTACATTCCTAGATTCCTTACTTACTGGTTCTCGACACTTTGTAAGTAGGCATTCGTGGGGTTGTTGCTGTTTAACTTCAAGCATCTGCCAGGCCATAGATAAATGCTGGTGCGATACTCAGTCAAATGATTTTTGAAAGGCAAGAAACATTTCATCATCTGACTGCATTGATTCAGGATGTCATGTGAGAAAAGTGCAAGTTGAGATAGCATGTTTCACTAGTATTTCCAGGACATTCTCCCATGATTCAGGTGACTCTGCAACCATTCGTATTGCTGTTTTTTGTACACATTCATATACGCTTTTAGTTGTATCTGGTATGGGTCTCAGAAAGTTCAGCAACATTCTACAACAGGTGTGTTAGTTTTTCATTAGCAGTCTCCTTTGCAGACTCACTGCATTTTACTACTATCCTACCAATGAACCAAGATCTTACTATCTGCTTTACCTACAAATCGAGCCAATGTGCCCATTCCATTTAATATCTCTACAAATTATTACAATTGATGATATGAATATAATAGAGGGAAACATTCCACGTGGGAAAAATATATCTAAAAACAAAGATGATTTAACTTACCAAACGAAAGCGTTGGCATGTTTATAGACACACAAATGAACACAAATACACACGCAAAATTCAAGCTTTCGTAACCAATGGTTGCTTCGTCAGGAAAGAGGGAAGGAGATGGAACGACGAAAGGATGTGGGTTTTAAGGGAGAGGGTAAGGAGTCATTCCAATCCCGGGAGCGGAAAGACTTACCTTAGGAGGAAAAAAGGACAGGTATACACTCGCACACACACACATATCCATCCACACATATACAGACACAAGCAGACATTTTCAGTATCACCGATGTCTGTACATGTGCGGATGGATGTGTGTGTGTGTGTGTGTGTGTGTGTGTGTGTGTGTGTGTGTGTGTGCGTGTGTGTGTGCGCGCGCTCGAGTGTATACCTGTCCTTTTTTCCTCCTAAGGTAAGTCTTTCCGCTCCCGGGATTGGAATGACTCCTTACCCTCTCCCTTAAAACCCACATCCTTTCGTCTTTCCCTCTCCTTCCCTCTTTCCTGACGAAACAACCGTTGGTTGCGAAAGCTTGAATTTTGTGTGTGTGTTTGTGTGTCTATAAAATGCCAACGCTTTCGTTTGGTAAGTTACATCGTCTTTGTTTTTAGATATAATTATTACAATTGTTTATATAATTTGAGTAATTCCAATTGTGACTCAGATATTGCAGTCAAACGATACAACACTGTTTCATTTTGTGAAGCGTACAGTTTTACATTTCTGAATATTTAAGGTAAACTTCCACTGCTTGCACCACTTTGAAATCTTAATTAAGATCTGACTGAATGTTGTTGCTCAAACAATGGAAAACCAGGATGGAATGGAGCAATATTATGAAAAGGATAGTTGCTACTCAGTGTATAGCGGAGATGTTGAGTCGCAGACAGGCACAAGAAAAAGACTGTTGGAAAGTGAGCTTTTGAATTACATATGTAATTCCACTGTTCCAGTCCTGGGTGGTACTGAGACACAAGTGGAATGCTCCTCTGTGACCAAATGGTGGGTATTTAGGAGGTGGTGGGTGACTGGAAAGATAAGGCAGGTGTGTGTGTGTGTGTGTGTGTTTCCAACAAAGGTCTTAGAGAATGAAAGATCACTTTCTGACAATCCTTTCATTGTGCCTATCTGCAACTCACCATCTCTTCTATATGGTGAGTAGCAACTATCCTTTACATAACATTGCTGAATATTTTTGCTGCTTTTCTCAGGCAGTACTGCATTACAGATAACTAAATCATCTGTAAAAAAATGTACTGCATCATTACACCCTAATGTACAATATATACAATAAGGGCCCAACACACTTCCTAGGGCACACTCAAAGTTACCTTTACTTCTGTTGATAAACCCATACAAAACAATATGCTGTATCCTCCCTAAGAAGACATGCTGCACACATTCACAAAAATTACTAGGAAACACACATGATTAAACACTCACCAATAAAGTTTACATGGTACTGAGTCAAATACTTTTTGAAACAAGGAATATTTCATCCATCTGATTGTCTTGACTCTCGGCATTCAAGATGTCATGTGAGAAAAGTGTAAATTAAGTTTGCAAGAGAAAATGTAAACAAACTGTCCAAGATAATAACAGTGAAATCCATGAAAGTGTATGGAAGAAACCGGCTCAAGAGAACAATAGATGAAGCGAGGCAAATCAGAAACACAAGAAGGAACAGATTCTAATATATGGAGACAGTCACAGTCGTGGAATAGTGCAAAACATTGTGAGTATCCAGGACAACTTTACAGCTGTGGCTCACATTCAACTTGGAGCACCTCTTTCTGCTCTGATGAAGCCATGTGTGCCAAACAGTGAGTCTTTTTCATCAGTCACAAGTAATGAGGTATAAATCGTGTAGCAAAACATCAAGAAAATGACGCCATCAGGCACATGGCAGTTGCACTCGGTAAGTTGATTAACACTAAAGTAATTATTGTTAATATCCTACAGACACACGATGTAGTGGAACAATCTATCCTGAACTTGTAACAATATGTAATAAATTTCACAATATGTCCCTGATAAATGTGAGCAATCTAGACTGAGACCTGCACACAACTCATGGTAAGCTCACGAATAAAAGAGGCAAAAAGACCATCAGCAAATTAATTGTAGAGTAAGTTATATGAAATTCTCCACAAAGGGGTGTAAATTTATTTATTTCTTTATTTATTTATTTTCTGTCCATATAACAAAAAGTTTTCGGACATTGTCAGGAAAATTTAGCTTACATAACACATATGCAGTAAAATATTTACATTCTTTCATAACATCATATGGATCAGACACATGTCTGTACACAATATTTTTCAAAAGGGCATTACAAGTAGATTCCTCTATAGTGTAACACAATTTAGCTTATATTTATAATAGCGCAGTACACATAATACAGTGTATAATTACATTCTTTCATTCTAATAAGTGTATTGCCTTGGAATGGCACAATCCACCAAATCAGAATCTGCCACACAAACAGCCATTGCAGGCAAGCCTGGGGACTTGTAAAGCCTGCTGGACAGTTTGGTAGCCCAAAATCATTCTGTACAGTCCAGCAGGAGAAACTCAGACTTAATGCCATACACCAGAATTTCAGTAGTCTTAAAAACAAGCACAATGATCTGGATATTAATACGTCTTGATAAACCTGATATTTTAGTCTTAACTGAACACTGGTACACTGAAGACCTAATTAGCATTAGTCAGCCACTCTCCATGAAATTTTGTTCTGCCGTTAGTAGGAAAAACAAGTCTTGGTGGCATACCAATCTTCACTGTGAAAGCAAGTAATTTGTGTTATTGATGTAAGTGCATTCTGTATAGAAGGAATCACAGAATTTGCTGCAATAAATCTAAAATGGGGTAGAGAAAATATAGTATTTATCGGTGTGTATAGGCTACCTGGGGCATGTACGGACACATTTTTCAAAAATTTATCCGAGTTGCTGATACACGTAGACGGTCAATTTTCTGGGTTAAAAGACTATGTAAATACTATAATAACAGGGGATATAAATATAGATTTATTAACCAATGACGCCAACACCAAAAAGGTACACTACCTACTTGATGAATTCCATCTGACACCACTTATCCATGAGCCTATCCATGAGCCAACTAGAGAGATTGGAAACAGCAAAACACTTCTGAATAATATAATAACAAATATGACCAATCTTTCCTACAGTGCATCTGTTATAAAACTAGCCATCTCTGATCACCATGCAGTACACCTTCAATTGGAGACAAATAAGATGCCCTCTGTCACCAAAAAGACTATATGTAAACAAAAGAACTGTGTATAATGATAACATCAACAGACTGAACTGCATGTTAGCAATTATATCATGGTTTGAGAATGATAAATTTTCCTACGATAGCTTTGCTGCTGATTTATACAACTGTTTTGATGCCCAGTTCTAGCCACAAAAGTTAAACACACTAAAATGTAAACAAAAATATCTGGATAAATAATGACATCATTAAGGCAAGGGAAAAATTACAATTATTTCATAGCGCAATGTTGAATAATAGACAAAATCTCAACCTAAGGGGGCCTTCAAAACTAATCAAGAATACAATAAAGATTTATTAATACAGATCAGCAGGAACTTCGTTGAAAACAAGCTTCAGGTTTCACACAGTGTTACAACTGGTGTCTAGGGAGTGATAAACAGTTTTACAACAGGCAGAGACAAATCCTGCATGGGCTTTATTACTGATCACAATGGAATAGTAGTAAGAGATCAACTTGAAATTGCTAACATATTCAATGAATATTTTTCTTCAACAGGGGAAGCTATCAGTGACAAACATAATAACCTGCAGTACATTTCTAAAGCCAATGCATCTGAGCACAGCATATATCTAGTGCCCACAAATTGCAAAGAAATAGTTGACATCATTAACTCTCTAAAATCTTCTAGTTCCGCAGGGCATGATGGCCTCAGTATTAATGGATTAAAAATGTGCAGACAAAATGTTTCTGTGCCTCTGTCTGTGGCAGTAAATAATATAGTGGAATCAGGCACCTTCCCAGGCAGACTAAAAATAGCTCAGGTAACCTCAATCTACTTCCTCCAAATGCACAATTTAATGTTTGAAAATCAAAATGGTTTCTTAAAATGTAAATCAACAAGCACAGCAACTGCTTAGTTAATTGAAGAGATAATACGTGGAACCAGGAACAAGCAACATGTTGTTGGTATATACCTTAACCTCGAGAAAGCTTTCAATTGTGTGAATGCCACAATCCTATTAGTAAAGCTATGGAACATTGGCTCATGATCCAATAAAATCTTACATTAGTAACCAAAACCAGTTTGTACTGCTTAAAACTGAAAATGGTGTTCACATTCCTGACACGTTCCACATCATTACGAAGTGTCGTATTCATGATCTATGGAACAAGTATTAATCTAATCTAATCTAATCTAAACAAATCTAAAATCACTAATATAAAATATGGAGTGCCACAGGGCTCAGTACTGGGTTCTCTTCTGTTTTTGATTTATATAAATGACACAAGATACTGCACTCAAGAGTTCCAAAATAGTTCTTTATGCAGATAATACATCCATTGTGTGTAAAAATGGAACATTTAATGAACTAGAGACCACTATAATAACGTGGCAAACGAAACTGTTCAGTACTTTAATGAGAGTCACTTAAATGTAAGCAGTAGTGAAACATGTCACGTGGAGTTTACCAACAGTAGTTTTAATGATGAAATTAAACTATACATAGGCAATGAATTAGTAAAAACAGAGTTTAGTGTAAAATTCCTTGGTATAACCATTCAAAGCAATTTAAAATGGAACACACATGTTTACACTCCAGCATGTAAGTTGCCTAAGAATATATTTGCAATTAATATGATTAGAAAGTCCTGCAAAGACACTATTGTCCTAAAGACTGCATACCATGCTCTATTCTTCTCTCACCTGAATTACGGAATAGAAATTTGGGGAGCATCAACCAAAGCAAATATAAATAAGCTACTGCTATTTCAAAAACTGGCTATAACAATCATATGTGGAGCAAAATGTGAGGAATCATGCTGTGGCTTGTTTCCAAAAAGTGGTGTTCTAACTGTAGTAAACATATACATTCTAAAAGCCACATTACTTGTTAAAAGACTGCAGCCCAACATTTATTCCAATTTGAATCAATACAATACCATAAATAAAGAAAAAATTTTCATCCACTGCCACGGAATAGCTCTCTATGAAAAGGGCCCGCAATAATATACAGGTTTAAAGTTAGCCAATGCACTGCCCAGTAAAGGTATGACCCTACCCACAATGAAGCTTAAATTTCAGCTAAAGAAATTCCTCTCATAAAATCCATTTTACACATTAGAAGAATACCATACCTGCATGCAAAGTAAGAAGTGCTTAAAATACGTAAATAGTGTTAAGCATCATTTTATTTGTAATTAAATCATTTTGTTAATCAGTGATATATTCAGAAGAATGTATTATTGTGCTATGTATCAAGAATCATAACCTGCTTCTATACACATGCAATGAATCATTCAATGCTGAATAAAGTATTATTATTATTTGCTTATTATTAACCCCTCTCCCTGTGTCTCATCTCTTTCTCCTTCTGCCTGCCCCATACAACATAAATCCCATTTGATGAAATGTAAGGATATATTCCACAAGCTAGCAAGTTTGCTTTATCTTCTGTGTGCTAGCTGACAACTCAACATTTCTGTTGTTTGGTGAATGGTCTCCTTTATTCCTAAATTATTTAGTTTTACATACATGACTGAAGTTCAATGAAAACAAGCAGAGGTAACAGTACAATACTATTACATCAAAGATGAAAATCTTTGTTTCTCACTTACCTATTCTTGGTTTGAGTTCCTGTAACAATGGCTGCTTCCGTGCAGCACCAGTTGTTGTCATGCCTATAACATGTGCTTCTCTCATTAATTCAAGATCCTCAGAATCACGTATTTCATCATACCGCATACACAGCCGTCTGTATTCTGCTTGTAACTGCCACACTCTCTTCATGAGAGTGGAGTGTAAGCAGCGACACCAGTGTTTGTATAAATACCAACGTTCTTCAGTGTTAAGGTCCCAGAGATTGTGAATATGTGTCAATCTATCAACAACACGTCCATCAATATTGACAACCTGTGTAAGGTGGTTCTTGAAGAACCTGTAAGAAAATGAAAATTAGATTTCAATGTACTTTCAATTAAGAATCCAATCATGTGAGGTATACTCCAATTAGAATTACTGTATGATTGGAATTTCAATAAGTAAAATGGTAGGAGCCAGCAGCCAGCCAACTGCAGATCTTTTCAAGCACTAAATGCTCATTGTAGCCAGTTTTGTAGGCACACAGAGCTTTGCCTAGAATTGTTGGCTGCACACCAGCAACACTGTCCCCTGCAACTGCAGTCTTTCAATCACAAATTGGTTGTAATTGGAGTATACAAATAAAACGCACTATCAAATCACTATTATAAGATTCAAGCAGCTGACATTCACCTACAAGAGTCTAACAGAGGTCTCTCTGTTATTTGATGTGTGACAAGATAATGGTCTCCAGTTTTTTTTTTTTTTTTTTCCATAAGGGGAGCAGGAGGTTGTAGGTTGTATTATACAAAATAGCATTCAATAAAACAGAACTGCACAACCCCTGTTGTCAGTCTCAACTGAATTTGTGGAAATTAAGCACCAGTGGCTAGGTGCTGCAGACACTTCCAGTGTGGTCAAACAAGTCTGAATGATGAAGAATGAAACTGCAGGCCATCTCTATGTGGATAAATGAGAATCACAAGAGAAGTAGAAGGCTTAGTGTACTAATATCAATGTACCACAATAGAAGTGATAGCAGAAAAAGTGAAAATCAGAGAACAGTCAGTTTTCAATATCCTTCACATTTTGAATATGAAAACAGTTGCTACTCTCTGTGATCCATTACTGCTCATATCCACTGAAAATGCCTGCTGAACTGAGTCAGCAGCAGAAATGTTGTAGCAGTGTCAGGCCAATACAAATGACTTCCATAGCCTTCTAAGCAGCAAGGGTGAATGGTGGGTGTCTCGTTACGACCCCTAAACAAAGCAGCAAAGAAAGCAGTGGAAATGTGGATTCACCACTGCTGAAGAAGGCCAATCATTATTGGACAAGGTGCTGCTAAGTGTGTTTTTGGATGACATGGTGTGCTGCTACAGTATTATGCTCAAATGGTCAAATATCACACAAACAAAATCTTCAGTCCAGACAATATTACAGGACCCGTTCATGACAAAGTGTTGTTGCACAAAGCTATCCAAGTGGGTGTTTTTTCTCAATAACAACTTTTCACCTCGTTCTCCATGGGGCACAATCACACATGCTGCTTCTTTCCCAAATTTCGCCCCCCCTCCTGGCATGACACCCAATGACTTCTCCCACTCCCCACTCTTGTGCTAGAGGAAGTTCCGACTGGGGTAAGCATTTCCTTAACATCCAAAATGCAGGCTTCTACAACAAATGTTTGCATAAGGTATCCATCATTGGGAAAAATGTGTCTGAAACTTAAAAACTGAAAGTGATCAGGGGAGAAAGGAAAAGGAAGGGTCTATGGATGTCAGTTACATCGGGACTTTAAGTGGAATCAGCAGCGAGGAGTGAAAATGTGTACTCGACTGGGATTCAGTCCCAGGATCTCCCGCTTATTAGGCAATTGTGTTAACCATTGCTCCACCTGAACACACTGTTTATTGCAAGTGCACAGACTATCTCGGCACACTTCTTGGCCTAACCACACTTCAACCAAGTCCCTGTCCCTAGTCCCAGTCCCAGACCCTTCCTCCCCCTCCATCTTCAATTTACATATAATGCAGCTGTGGATTCAGAGTGGTATATATTCTTTTGGACATGTCAGACAAAACAAACACCACACATTCACACAAAAATTTGTCTCACTGAAGAGTGAATACATAGAAAAGGACCCAACCATCACGAAGTTCCATGGTTGCAGCTTGATTTTTCAAAGAAATATTAAAACATTATGACTACTCTTCACACATTCCATGCCCGGTAGTTTGAGCCAGGAACATGAATGCTGAACTGTTGAACCAAAGTCCAAGTGCAGTACAGACCACATACTAAGATGCAGCCTAGCTCAGCATTGCTTCACTAACATATCAGAAGGTGTGAGTGAGAAGTTGTGACTGTCTCCTGCATTGGAGAGAGGGGAGAAAACTGCTGCTTGACTGACACATCTTCTGCAATACCAAACGAGAGTTCAGCAGAAACTTCACGTGTCCTATGTAATATCAAGTGAGAGTTCAGCAGAAACTTAACATGAACTCCATACTCACTGTGACACGGGAGAATCTCAATTTTCACCGTACGTTTATTTTTGTTTCTTATACGTGAATTCCCTACTCAGGAAGTTAGAAGATCTAAACTGCCTGACAAAAAGGTGAAGCACTCCAAAGACATGGTTGGATGTCAATGTAACTTCAAACAAAAACGCTATTGGTAGATATGTAGATCATTAGAATTGTGATATCCTGTGACATGTAGAAAAACCACCAGAGTGCATTAGTGTTGTTACCAGGCCTGGTAGGTTATATAACGGGTATGAACAATGTTGGACATTTGAATGATCACAGTGAAACACATGGAGGTGCCATGCACTCAGGCAAAACAGAGATATCTGCACCTGGCAGAGTTAGAGAACGCGGCCTCACTGTGGATCTTCATTTAGCCAACTGGGCAAATCATGCAATATGTAGATTTGTGGAGAATTCAGATGTGACAATGGGCCAATGTTGGACTGCACAGAAAGTGAGGGTAGACGTACTCGTCATCAAAATTCCTGTCAGCAACATCTGGATATTACAAGGTAGGATTGCCATATTGTGCACGAAGTACATTGTAACCCCTTTGTACATACATCTGTCATCTGAGAACAAGCAATGGACTCAATACTACACTCTGTGTTATCCTCCACCATTGGTTGGACTAACAGCAGCCAGACTAAGAAATTAATGTTTCATGCATACGCTGCAATTAACACAAACGCCTACGTTTGGAGTGGTACCATGACAGGGAAGCATAGACTGCAGATGAATGATGTCTCATTGTGTTCAGTGATGAATCACAGTTCTTCATTACCCCGCACGACAGTTGTCAGCAGTATGGCAGCAGCCTGCAGGTAGGTCTCAGTCTTCCACTTTTTTGGAAAGGCACAATGATGCTTCTCCTGATGTCCTGGTGTTGAGAGCCATTGGTCATGACTTCAGGTAACAGCTGGCAGCTGGTAGTGACTGAGGGAACTCTGATGGCACAATGGTACATCCCATGTTACTTCTCAGGTGACAGTCACTTTTCAACAAGACAATGCTCATCTACGTGTGCCATGTGTCTTATGAACAGTTTCAATGATGCTCAGGTACTCCTGTCCCCACTAAAGAGCTGCAGACTTGTTCCAATAGACATCAACTACATCCCAAGATGTCAAGGACCAATTACAAGTTATGGGCCAGCTTGACTCAGGAGGTGATACAAAGGCTTTGATACCCTTTCCAAATGAATCAGTGCATGTTTCTAGGACAGAGGAGGTGCAACATCATACTGATAAGCAGGCTCATACTGCCACGTTTTAAGTATGTTTTACTCAATTTTGTAATCACTTAAGTAAAGCCACACAGCCCATCAACACTCTTCCCTTTCTGGGCACTTCACTTTTTTTGTCAGGCAGTGTATATACAGGGTGGTCGGAAATTCCTGTTAGAAACTTCTAGGACTTGTAGCGGGAAGTGAGTATGTAATATTTTGAATAGGAACCCACGTTCAGAAACTTACCATTTCCATGCTACAACCATTTGAAAATGTGATGCTAATGTGACCATTTTTACAAGTAGTTGACTGGGCTGATCCAGTATAACACTTGTTTTACAGTTCCACTCATTAACAGACAATGAGACCGCTCATGTACTTGTTGACGGGTTCTCATGACGTGATGCACTAACATCTCTTCCAGTTCGGCGATGTGGGGCCTCCCTGGAGCATCACAGTCACGCCTGCTGCTGGTGAAGATACCCTTTCTCGAAACCGCTGCGTGATTGTGGCGAAAAGGGTATGCGATGTAGTCTGAAGTTGTTGACAACTATGTTGATAAAGGCAATGAGCAGCTCTTCCATTGCCGTGAGCTTCACCATTCAGGAAGATCATATCGGTGTTTTCTGCAAACTTGTACTCAACCATCTTGCTCAAACACTGACAGACGCATGAATGAGGCTCAAAGTGAGGTAGGATAGGATGTGAAATGACATCAGCCGATCTGACGTAAGCACCCATCACTATTACTATCCTGTTGCAAACCTACCTAGCAAACATGTTTTCAAACAGCTGTAGCACAAAAACGGCAAGTTTCCGGACATGTGTTCCTATTCAAAATATTATGCACTCACTCTCCTCTAAAAGTATTAGAAGTTTGTAATGGGAATTTCCGAACACCCTGTATAATTTGAGGTGTCATTCAGAACCATCACAGTGCCTGGTAAGCAGTTTATAATAATGACAAACTGATTGGCTGAATATTTGGTCCCAGAGGCAATAACCCACAGAATCCAGTGTTGTGTCCACTTCAGTTCATGGATATTAATTGATTTTATACATTTCACAGATGCTGGGGTGGGTAGCTATCGATTCTGGAATTTTCAGCACCTGTCGTATAGGAGGTCGTATTACCACACTGGTGATCATCACATTCAATTCAGGCTTTAAAAATTTGTTGTTGAATGTGCAACATAGTCACTGCTTTCTATGTATGTTTGTAGATGAAACATAAAATATGGGAATTTATAAATGTGGTAGGTGAAATGAAAAAAATTATAATTTTGTGTGAAGTTGCTAAAGTGAAGATAAATTATACACATGGCCATTACATATTCTCTGACAGAATTCATCAGAGAGATGACTTCAGTCAAACATCAATTTTAAGACTGAATATCAGCTTACAAGTCAAGATAGGGTTTCAGACAGATTATATGGTGGCAATTATATGGTGGCAACATAAGGATTTTAAAACAAGGTATTAAAGTGCAAAAAGTTTCCAAGTGAACTGAAAGAACCAGAGATTACTGAGAGTTTTAAAGGAAGTGTAAGGCAACAGTTGAGTCAAAAAGTGAAAAGAATACAACAGAAGGTGAATGGGAAGCTTTAAGAGATAGTATAATGAAGGCAGCAGAGAATGAAATACACAAGTCCAGGATCAATCCTTGTATAACACTCAAGCAGGTAAAATGAAATAACAACACCAAAATATGAGATTTACAGGAAGTGAGATAAGTCAAAACAGGACTGGCTAGAGGAGAAATATAAGGCTGCAGAACAATGCAGGACTATGAGAAACACTGATGTTCCATATAGGGCAATTAAACAAGCATTTCGAGAAAAGAGAGGCAGATGTATAAATATTGAGAGCACAGATGGCAAGCCAGTGCCAAATAATGTAAGGATGGCTGAGAAGTGGAAGGAATATACAGAAGCGCTACACATAAGAATGAACTTGGATACAAGGTTATAAAAAGGGAAGAGGAAGTACATGAAAATGAGATGGGAGATATGATGTAATGAAAAGAATTTGACAGACACTGAAAGACTTAAGTGAAAAGAAAACACATGGAGTAAATGACATGCCCTGAGAATTATTGTGATCCTTGAGAACTGATCATATGAGGAAATTATTCCACCTGACATAGAGCATGTGCTTAGACCTCAACAAGAATGTAACACTTTTAATTCCAAAGGAGGCAGGTGCTGAAAAGTATAAAAATTATAGAAACCATCATTTTATGAAGCCCTGCGTGTAAAATACTGACACAAATTCTTTACAGAAAAATGAAAGGACTGGTAGGAGTCAGTCACGTGGAGATCATTCTGTATTCCGGAGACATGTAAGAACACAAAACTGACCCAATGATTAGATCGAAGTAAAGCAAACCTACATTTACATAACATTTGTATATTTAGAGAAAAGTCTGACGATGTTGACTGGAATACAGTCTAAGATAGTAGGCATAAATACAGATAGCAAAAATTTATCTACAATTTGCACACAAACCAGATTGGAGTTACAAAGGGAGCTATTAAAGGGAAGTAGCAGTTGAGAACAGAGTGGAACACAGTTGTAACCTCTCCCCAATGTTAGAGAGAGAGAGAGAGAGAGAGAGAGAGAGAGAGAGAGAGAGAGAGAGAGAGTGTGAGGGGGAGGGGGAAGGAGTGGGAATGGGGGAGAGGGGGAAGGAGTGGGAATGGGGAAGAGGGGGGAGAGGGGGAGAGGGGGAGAAAATAAGCAAGTGGCAAAGGAAACCAAGGAGAAATTTGGGAATGGCATTCAGGGAGAAGAAATAAAAGTAATGAGGTCTGATGATGACATTTTCTTTCCGCCAGGGATGGGAAAGGACTTGAAAGAGTAGTTGAATGAAATGGATAGTGCCTTGAAAAGAGGTTATAAGATAAACCTCAACAAAAAAAAGTGTAATGGAATTAGTTAAATTAAATCAAGTGATGCTGAGGAAATTTGATTATGAAATTAGATGCCGAAAGTAATAAATGAGTTCAACTATTTGGGTAGCAAAATAACTGACAATGACCAAAGAAGAGAGGATACAATATGCAAACAGGCAGTAGCAAGAAAAGTACTTCTGAAAAAGAGAAATTTGTTAACATTGTACATAAGTTTAAATATTAGGAACACTTTTTTTGAACTGGAGTGTGGCCTTCTATGGAACTGAAATATGAACAAAGAGTTCAGACGTGAACTGTCTATAAGCTTTTGAAATGTGGTGCCACAAACAGTGTTGAAAATTACAAGTGTAAACTGTATAACTACTGAAGTAGTACTGAATCAAACTGAGATCAAAACAATTTACAGTACAAACAGACTACAAGACTGAGATTGAAGTTTACTGCAACAGTGAAGTTATCTGGTAGTGTACAGCAGGTGTAGGTGAAACCAAGTTAATTGTTGTGTAGTTTTACCGGCCACCTGACTCCGCTGTGACAGTTATAGAGCCATTCACAGAAAGTCTACGGTCAGTGACATGGAAGTACCCAGGTCATGCAATACTAGTTGGAGGTGACTTTAACGTACTGAGTATAGACTGTGATGTCTATGGATTCATTGTAACGGGAGGGGGGATTATGGATAGGCAGTCATGCAAAATACTTTTGAACACATTTTCTGAAAATGCTTGAGCAGCTAGCTCAGCAGCCCACATGCAACAGAAATATCTTAGACCTTTCAGCTACAAACAGGGCACACCTTATTGAAAATGGCAGTATAGAAATGGGGATTAGTGATCATGATGTCATTATGGCAACTATAGTTAGGAAATCAGTCAAGGAGGGTGTTTCTGCTAGATACAGCAGACAAGCAGTTGTTACCATCTCACTTAGACAGTTAATTTACATCACTTATTTCCAGTAAGATGAGCAGACAGGAATTTTGGGTCAAGTTCAAGCAGACTGTAAATCGTGGTCTGGAGAGTTATGTGCCTAGTAAGTGGATAAAGGATGGAAAAGACACAAGGTTTAATAATAAAATTCAGAAGATGCTGAGGATGCAGCGTTTGCTGCACTCTCGGTTCACAAGAGAATGCACAAATGATGACAAGCAAATGTTAGTAGAGATTTGTACATCTGTGAAAAGATCTATGCACGAAGCATACAACAGCCGTCACCATCACACCTTAAAAAATGACTTGGCAGCGATCACAATAAAATTCTGGTCCTATGTAAAACCGCTAAGCGGGTCTAAGGTTTCCACTCAATCCCTTGTTGGCCAGTCTGGTGTGTCAGTTGAAGATAGCAAAACAAAAGAGAGTGTTTTATATTTCATGTTCAAGAAATCATTCACACAGGAGAATCTTACAAACATACTGTCATTTGATCATCGGTCAGACTCTCATATGGACAACACAGTAATAAGCATACCCGGTGTGGAGAAATAACTGAAAGATTTGAAAACAAATAAATCCCCGTATGAAATCCCAATTCAGTTTTACAAAAAAACACTGAAGATGATATTTGGTTTGTGGGACGCTCAACTGCACAGTCATCAGCGCCCGTACAAAGTCTCAATTTTTACACAGTCCAATTTCTTTTCGCAATCCAATCTAGTCACTCTCAAAAATTATGATGATGAAATGTTGAGGACAACACAAACACCCAGTCCCCTTGCAGAGAAAACCCCCAACCCAGCCAGGAATCGAACCGGAACCCTGTAATCCAGAGGCAGCAACGTCAGCCCCTAGACCACAACCCACGGACTACAAAGAGTACTCTACAGCATTAACCCCTTACCTAGCCTGCATTTATTGTGAATCTCTCACCCAGCACTAAGTCCCAAGTGACAAGAAAAAATTGCAGGCGACTGCACTATATAAGAAGGGTAGAAGAATGGACCCGCAAAATTACAGACCAATATCCCTAACTTCAGTTTACTGCAGAATCCTTGAATGTGCTTTCAGTCTGAATATAATAAACTTTCTTGAGAATGAGAAGCTTATGTTTACAAATCAACATGGCTTCAGAAACCATCACTAGTGCAAAACTCAGCTTGCTCTTTTCTCATATGATATACTGTGAACAATGGATGAAGGGAAACTGGCAGATACCACATTTCTAGATTTCCAGAAGGTGTTTGACACACTGCCACAGCAGGCTGTTAAGGAAGGTGTGAGGATATGGAATAAGCTCACGGACATTTGACTGGCTTGAAGACTTCTTGAGGAACAGAACCCAGCATGTCCTCAACAGTGAGTGTTCATCAGAGACAAGGGTATCATCAGGAGAGCCCCAGGGAGGTGTGATAGAACCCCTGTTTTGTTCTCTATATAAATAAATGGTTTATATCTAAATACAAAGATGATGAGACTTACCAAACAAAAGCGCTGGCAGGTCGATAGACACACAAACAAACACAAACATACACACAAAATTCAAGCTTTCGCAACCCACGGTTGCTTCATCAGGAAAGAGGGAAATACGAAAGGATGTGGGTTGTAAGGGAAAGGGTAAGGTGTCAATCCAATCCCAGGAGCAGAAAGACTTACCTTAGGGGGAAATAGCGACAGGTATACACTCGCACACACACATATCCATCTGCACATATACAAACACAAGCACACATATAAATTTTTTTAATATATTTTTCCCATGATGGACAGGGTAGGCAGCAGTTTGTAGTTGTTTGCCGATGTTGCTCTGATGTACAGTAAGGTATCGAAGTTGAGTGACTGTAGGAAGGTATGTGATGACTTAGACAAAATTTCTAGTTGGTGTGATGAATGGCAGCTAGCTCTACAAATGGAAAAATTTAAGTTAATGAGGAAGAGTAGGACACAGTATTACTAGTGTCCTGGTTGACACAATCAAATCATTTAAATTTCTGGGCCTAATGTTGCAAAGCAATACGAAAAGGAGCAAGCATGTGAGAATTGTGGGAGAAAAGGCGAATGGTCAACTTCGGTTTACTGAGAATTTTAGGAAAGAGTGCTTCACCTGTAAAGAGACCACGTAGATGACACTAGTGCAACCTCGTCTAGAACACTGCTTGGGTGTTTGGGATCCATATCAGGTTGGATTGAAGGAAGACATTGAAGCAATTTAGAGGCTGGGTGCTAGATTTGTTACAGGTAGGTTGAACAAAACGTAAGCATTAAAGAGATGCTTCGAGAACCCAGATGGGACTCCCTAGAGGAAAGGTGACGCTCTTTTCAAGAAACACTATTGAGAAAATTTAGAGAACCGGCATTTGAAGCTGACTGCTAATGATTCTACTGCCACCAACGTACGCAGCACATAAGGACCACAAAGATAAGATACAAGGAATTAGATCTCATTCGGACAGTCAGTTTTCCCTCACTCTACTTGCGAGTGGAACACAAATAAATGACAAGTAGTGGTACAGGGTACCCTCTGCCATGCACCTTACGGTGGCTTGCTGAGTGTCTTTGTAGATGCAGATGTAGATCTGGGTTAAAATTCCTTCAGTTATCGTGATATTTTCATTCATAAGAGATTTAATATTTCTGAACTGTTTTTATTTCTTTTATTTCTGTAACTGCACCTTCAATTATTTTATTTCAGTGAATTTAAATCAATTAATACATAGTAAATTGTTTAAAACATAGCAGTACAGGATTGATGTATTCTTGAACAAACTGATGAAATATCCTTTGCTGACAATCTTTTAATGGCTCTGAGCACTATGGGACTTAACTTCTTTGGTCATCAGTCCCCTAGAACTTAGAACTACTTAAACCTAACTAACCTAAGGACATCATACACATCCATGCCCGAGGCAGGATTCGAACCTGCGACCGTAGCGGTCGCGCGGTTCCAGACTGTAGCGCCTAGAACCGCATGGCCACTGCGGCCGGCACAATCTCTTAAATCAATTTATTATTGCCATATGCAAAGTGTCTGGTAGAACAGGTGCTAGTTATGGGCTCTGAGGCAGCACTGCCCCAAAATACACTCCTGGAAATGGAAAAAAGAACACATTGACACCGGTGTGTCAGACCCACCATACTTGCTCCGGACACTGCGAGAGGGCTGTACAAGCAATGATCACACGCACGGCACAGCGGACACACCAGGAACCGCGGTGTTGGCCGTCGAATGGCGCTAGCTGCGCAGCATTTGTGCACCGCCGCCGTCAGTGTCAGCCAGTTTGCCGTGGCATACGGAGCTCCATCGCAGTCTTTAACACTGGTAGCATGCCGCGACAGCGTGGACGTGAACCGTATATGCAGTTGACGGACTTTGAGCGAGGGCGTATAATGGGCATGCGGGAGGCCGGGTGGACGTACCGCCGAATTGCTCAACACGTGGGGCGTGAGGTCTCCACAGTACATCGATGTTATCGCCAGTGGTCGGCGGAAGGTGCACGTGCCCGTCGACCTGGGACCGGACCGCAGCGACGCACGGATGCACGCCAAGACCGTAGGATCCTACGCAGTGCCGTAGGGGATCGCACCGCCACTTCCCAGCAAATTAGGGACACTGTTGCTCCTGGGGTATCGGCGAGGACCATTCGCAACCGTCTCCATGAAGCTGGGCTACGGTCCCGCACACCGTTAGGCCGTCTTCCGCTCACGCCCCAACATCGTGCAGCCCGCCTCCAGTGGTGTCGCGACAGGCGTGAATGGAGGTACGAATGGAGACGTGTCGTCTTCAGCGATGAAAGTCGCTTCTGCCTTGGTGCCAATGATGGTCGTATGCGTGTTTGGCGCCGTGCAGGTGAGCGCCACAATCAGGACTGCATACGACCGAGGCACACAGGGCCAACACCCGGCATCATGGTGTGGCGAGCGATCTGCTACACTGGCCGTACACCACTGGTGATCGTCGAGGGGACACTGAATAGTGCACGGTGCATCCAAACCGTCATCGAACCCATCGTTCTACCATTCCTAGACCGGCAAGGGAACTTGCTGTTCCAACAGGACAATGCACGTCCGCATGTATCCCGTGCCACCCAACGTGCTCTAGAAGGTGTAAGTCAACTACCCTGGCCAGCAAGATCTCCGGATCTGTCCCCCATTGAGCATGTTTGGGACTGGATGAAGCGTCGTCTCACGCGGTCTGCACGTCCAGCACGAACGCTGGTCCAACTGAGGCACCAGGTGGAAATGGCATGGCAAGCCGTTCCACAGGACTACATCCAGCATCTCTACGATCGTCTCCATGGGAGAATAGCAACCTGCATTGCTGCAACAGGTGGATATACACTGTACTAGTGCCGACATTGTGCATGCTCTGTTGCCTGTGTCTATGTGCCTGTGGTACTGTCAGTGTGATAATGTGATGTATCTGACCCCAGGAATGTGTCAATAAAGTTTCCCCTTCCTGGGACAATGAATTCACGGTGTTCTTATTTCAATTTCCAGGAGTGTATATAGTACAATATATTTCTCAATACTGGATTACAGAATTCAAATTATCAGGATTAGAATATTTTCCACACATATCTTAATACTGTCAATCAACGTTTTATGAAATGTTGATATCGAGTGACAATTTTCAAACAAGTAGTACTCAGTCTTAAGGCTGTGGCTTGAAATGCCTGTTAGCTTCATGTAGCAGAAGTAACGGGTCATGGTCTGTGTGGAGTACAGTTCTTGTGGGCATCCCAAAGGCTCTGTTTGTTCAGCAAAAGGGTGTCCTACCAATCGCCACACGATTTTCACTTTCCACTACTTACACCAAAATAGAATCAACAGAATGGCTACATTCCACTCTCAAATCCATTTCTGTATATCTCTACTATACTTTGATGTGTTAACAACCGGTGTTTAATACTGCGGTTTTGATACTAGTGAAGATACTAACTTGTTTCTAGCATTGGTGATTCTATCTGCAGTAGGAAAGGCATGTTAAGTTTGTTAACATCTCACTGGAGTGCACTATAATATAGCATTGTGTCACCAGGAAGTAAGTGTTTTACAAATGATTAAAGGAAATAAGCATGCAAAACATGTCCTATACTTATTAGGCAAAACTTTGGAATGTGAGCTTACGGTGAAAGTGAAGGAACTTGGTGCACACAAATCCAATATAAACATCAGTCAAGAATAAAAATTCTTGCAAATCCAGAAAAAGGTATATACTCAGTTTCAACAAAGCAATGTACAGCAGCATGTTTAGCCACTGATCTTACATTTTGTGATACTTCAGCACAACAAAGGTACTAAAAATAAAGTGTTTTGGAGAGAGCTTTGATGTGGTGTGAGACTTAAACTGCATATATGTAAGCGTGCGTATGAACACCAGCCAAAAAGACATGCTGGTTTCACATATACATAAATCAACATAGGGGCTGCTCAGTGTGTTTGTCAGCCAGTCACAGCACAGGGCTTAAGTCTATTTAGCTTTTGGGGTTATTAAGTACCTGGTTATAAGCAGAAGAAACGGAGGTACAGAGTGTACGCTTTGTAGAGAGTCCTGGCACCATAATTCTGATCAGTAAATGCAGCCTTCACCAACATGCAAACAACAATTCACATCTGTGGCAGAATACATGGTGTAGTCCATATCAATTCAGGTAGGCTAGGAAAAAAATTTACCTTCTTAGTCTCGAATGTTATTGAATTTAGCGTATGTTAAAATGAAGGACTAAGTAAGGAACAAGTATTTTTTTGTTTTCTCCAAAAAAAATTCTGCTCCGAGATACAGCCCTCCAAAGATGACACTGTGTATACCATTTTGAAGACGCAAATTTTGGAAAAAAATTTAAAATGCTGTATCTCTGGAACTGTTCTAGATATTTTGTTGGTTTTTTTTATTATTTGAAAGATCATTGCTTTATGATTACAAAGAACTTCTCCATTTGGTGTTATCTGTCGAAGTTCTTTAACTATAGCATTCTGGACTTTATAATTTATGGCTTTTTTTTTTCAAAAATGCCAATCTACATTTTTTTTCTGTTGATTAGTACCATATAGTTCTACATTCCCTGAAAAGGAGAGCATCCACTTCTAGGTTGAATAGGTTTTATAAACAACTGAAATTTCTGCCATACATAAAACCTATTTTATTACCACTTTATCACATAACAGACCTATAAAAATCAAAATCTAGTCCTATTTAACATAATTTTAGTTTTGAAAGATGAGTAAGCAACTCATTTTTTCAAGCATTTTAAATGGTTCCAAAATGTATGTGAAAGGTCCAAAGACTTAAAGGTTTCAATTTTTACAACTTCTGTGCACTCTGTTTTGTACTGAAATTAGCCAGTCAATGAACTAAGAATGTGTGCCACTGCTTCAGCATCTTCCTTTGATATCGAGTGATGCCTTCCTGTTGAAATAATAGGAACTGGAGCACTCACAGTCTTCAAAACATTGTACACAGGAAATGAGCACTGATGGTGTTGTTGCTGTCTTTCAGCTGGAAACCTACATCCAGCAGCTGGCCCATGTGGTACCATAAAGTTCACTACAATTTAGTTTAACTCATAACTGGTGTCTATAATCTCTGCAAACCACCAGTCACTGACACACACACACACACACACACACACACACACACACACACACACACACACCATAAACATCCCCCTTCTCAGGTTGTGAATCTGAATATTATCCTGCTGTTTCTGAGGTGTTGGCCGAACGAACGAAATTTCTTCTTTCTTGCTCTTTAAAGTGCATGCAATATGAGTTCGCCCATCACTGAGTCCAAAAATGTGTCTTCTGGATTCCTTTCACAGGAGTAGTTTGTTTGGACCATTCTTCTTTTTTCTGCTCACAGAATTCTTCAATTTCCTCTTTGGACAAAAGAATGAGGGCTGTAGATGTGTAAGATTTCATGACTCTCGTAAAATCCTCAGCATTCTGAATACAGCTGTATTTGGTCTGGAAAGATTACGTTTTGAAGCATTGTGCTTCAGCAGGCCTTCTACACCATCACAAGGCTCCTTCCTGTGACCAGCAGCACTGTATACCGAGTCAGTTAGCACAAGCGACTTACTCAATTCAAACAGCTGGTAACGATTTATAAGATGACTAGGAGCACCATCAGAAATAATAATGATCTCTGCCCCTGTTGGCAGTTGAAAAATTTTGCACATTGCTAGCAAAGCATGTGTTGAGTCATGTCCTGTGTCATCATTTATAACTGCAACACTTGTGGTCTTGTTTTGCAAATATGTCACTCCTGTAAAAATTGAAACCTGGTCATTACTCCAATGATACCCTTGTACTTCTTGTGGGAGAATTACAGATCAGTTCTCAGCAAAATCACAGTGAAGCACTAAACATAGTTCTTCAGCCTGTACACACCCTTTCACTTCTGCAATGTGTTGTTGTTGTTGCAATAACTTGAGATGCTGGTGTGTTACGGCTTTCACTGACCATTTACAAAGTTCATCAATGAAACTGTCAAAGGCAACATTTTTCGTAATTAGTTCATTTTCCTCCCATGTCGCGTATGTAATTTCTGCAGAGTTATCTGCCAAGTCTTCCATGCCAAGTGTCTATAAAGACAGTCCTCCCTTTCCAGGGCAGTCACCACATTCTTGAAACAAACAAGTCTCTCATTTTATGTCACAGGCTACTAATGACTTCACACGCCCAACCAAGGTGTCATATGTCATGTGCTCCACTAAGTTCTTCAAAGTTATCACACAAAGATCAAAATTCACGCAGTAAACACATAAACAGACGTCTCTAGGTGGGTGTGGAACTACCCACTTGGGTTGTACTGCATAAAGTTTTTATCTTTCAATATGTGAAGTTGTATAGTTGCTCTTATAAATTGCAGAAGTTTCTTTAATACTGTGAGTCATGTACCTCTTCACTTTCACAACTTTTTTATCTTCAACTGTTACAGTTACAGTGTCTTTTTTTGTTGGCACTCTGGTGAGAACAGCCCCATTTATCTTCCAGATAAAATGAATGCACAATTTGAACTTGAGCTGCTTTTACAGGATGACCATAATAGGGATCTGGTCTTCCAAAGACTCCTTTTACAGACCTCACATTTCTTGATTTGTCCACGGTGTACTTTGATACTGATGGAACGTGGTTCAAAATTGTTTTCTTTGAAAATGTCTCTGGAACAATAGTTGAAACTTGCATCTTTTCATTGTAGGATGCACAATATTCAACAGCTGAATTGATATTTGTGAAAAATTCCTGGCAAGAGGTGCAAGAGTGCTTTGATTCATTTTCTTCTGAAGATGGAATTTCTACTTTGAAGAGAGTGGTTAGTTTTGCTGTAGTGTATTCATCCATAACTTTAGTAATTTCTCTGCACTTTCTCGGTGCATGGAGCTAATGACTCGATTTCACTGACCACGGTTTCTTAACAGGACTAACACCTACCTCTGTAGTCGAATGATTCAGATTATATAATTCTTCCTCTATTGATGCAAGATCTGCATCATCTGCACCGTGGGAGGCTTCACCTTGTTCAGATATTATCAATGTTGTTATTCTGTCAAAACATTTAGAATACAAAAAGTAACCACTGGAAACATCTTCACTTTGAAAGAGAGTCTTCAAATGAGAACACTTATTTCCAACATGACCAAAGTCATGTTTTTCCATTTGTCTTATGTATCACTCACTCTTTTATGCACACGCAAATAGCACACTTCACTCTCTAGTGGGCCAAGTCAGATGACATTTCTCCTGTGGCCCCAGTCAGAAGACATTTCAAACAGTCCTTTTCACAAAACAAACTGCAACTGTGTCATCTGGCAAATTCCTCATGAAAACAGAGAACTCACATGCATGGTCTCAGATTTCTTAAAAGCCTCTTCAGTAAACAAGTTAGCACTGAACAACTACAATACAAAAACCTGCAATGAACAACAGTGACAAAGAAATTGACAAGAAACCACAACAAAGTGTAAGAAATATCTGCAACAATGAAAGTGAAAAGAAATAACTGCAACAAAGAAAGTGATCAAAAATAACTGCAACAAAGACAACAGAAATAAACACTGTAACAAAGAAATTAGTAAGAAACAACTTCAGTACAGACATACATTATGGTACCCTTAGAAGTTAAAAAAAAAATAATTTTTTAAAATAAAATCTGTTCAAAAGTGGAAGCTCTCCTTTTCACAAAATACAGTGCGTTGTTGTGTTCCTCAGTCCTGAGACTGGTTTGATGCAGCTCTCCATGCAACTCTATCCTGTGCAAGCTTCTTCATCTCCCAGTACCTACTGCAACCTACATCCTTCTGTATCTGTTTAGTGTATTCATCTCTTGGTCCCCCTCTACCATTTTTACTCTCCACGCTGCCCTCCAATACCAAATTGGTGATCCCTTGATGCCTCAGAACATGTCCTACCAACCGATCCCTTCTTCTAGTCAAGTTGCGCCACAAACTTCTCTTCACCCCTATTCTATTCAATACCTCCTCATTAGTTATATGGTCTACCGATCTAATCTTCAGCATTCTTCTGTAGCACCACATTTCGAAAGCTTCTATTCTCTTCCTGTCCAAACTAGTTATCATCCATGTTTCACTTCCATACATGGCTACACTCCATACAAATACTTTCAGAAACGACTTCCTGACACTTAAATCTATACTCGATGTTAACAAATTTCTCTTCTTCAGAAACGTTTTCCTTGCCATTGCCAGTCTATATTTTATATCCTCTCTACTTCGACCATCATCAGTTATTATGCTCCCCAAATAGCAAAACTCCTTTACTACTTTAAGTGTCTCATTTCCTAATCTAATTCCCTCAGCATCACCCGACTTAATACGACTACATTCCATTATCCTCGTTTTGCTTTTGTTGATGTTCGTCTTATATCCCCCTTTCAAGACACTGTCCATTCTCCTCAACTGCTCTTCTAAGTCCTTTGCTGTCTATGACAGAATTACAATGTCATCGGCGAACCTCAAAGTTTTTATTTCTTCTCCATGGATTTTAATACCTACTCTGAATTTTTCTTTGGTTTCCTTCACTGCTTGCTCAATATACAGATTGAATAACATCGGGGATAGGCTACAACCCTGTCTCACTCCCTGTCTCCCATCTCCTTAAATTCCCACCTTTTTGCAGTTGCTTCAGTTTTAATCTACAGTTCATAACCAATAGATTGTGGTCAGAGTCCACATCTGCCCCTGAAAATGGCTTACAATTTAAAACCTGGTTCCTAAATCTCTGTCTTACCATTATATAATCTATCTGATACCTTTTAGTATCTCCAGGATTCTTCCATGTATACAACCTTCTTTTATGATTCTTGAACCAAGTGTTAGCTATGATTAAGTTATGCTCTGTGCAAAATTCTACTAGAAGGCTTCCTCTTTCATTTCTTACCCCCAATCCATATTCACCTACTATGTTTCCTTCTCTCCCTTTCCCTACTCTCAAATTCCAGTCACCCATGACTATTAAATTTTTGTCTCCCTTCACTACCTGAATAATTTCTTTTATCTCATCATAGATTTCATCAATTTCTTCATCATCTGTAGAGCTAGTTGGCATATAAACTTGTACTACTACTGTAGTAGGCATGGGTTTCGTATCTATCTTGGCCACAATAATGCATTCACTATGCTGTTTGTAGTAGCTTACCCACACTCCTATTTTTTTTATTCATTAACCCCTATTTGATTTTGTATTTATAACCCTGTATTCACCTGACCAAAAGTCTTGTTCCTCCTGCCACCGAACTTCACTAATTCCCACTATATCTAACTTTAACCTACCCATTTCCCTTTTTAAATTTTCTAACCTACCTGCTCGATTAAGGAATCTGACATTCCACACTCCGATCCGTAGAATGCCAGTTTTATTTCTACTGATAACGACGTCCTCCTGAGCAGTCCCTGCCCGGGGATCCGAATGGGGGACTATTTTACCTCCGGAATATTTTACCTAAGAGGACGCCATCATCATTTAACCATACAGTAAAGCTGCATGCTCTCAGGAAAAATTACGGCTGTAGTTTCCTCTTGCTTTCAGCCATTCGCAGTACCAGCACAGCAAGGCCGTTTTGGTTAGTGTTACAAGGCCAGATCAGTCAATCATCCAAACTGTTGCCCCTGCAATCACTGAAAAGCTTGCTGCCCCTCTTCAGGAACCACACATTTGTCTGGCCACTCAACAGATACCCTTCCATTGTGGTTGCACCTACGGTACGGCTATCTGTATCGCTGAGGCACGCAAGCCTCCCAATCACCGGCAAGGTCCACGGTTCTTGGGGGAGGGGGGGGGGGGGGGGGGAGACTAATCAACAGGAAAAATTCGAACTTTTCTGGATGTGCACTTTTGAAAAAAAAATTCTGTAAATTATACAAAAAATAGTTCAAAAGGTGACAGTAAAATAACTTTGATTGATATGTCCAAACGGAGGACACCATTGTAATCATAAAGCAATTATCTTTCAAATAAAATAAACTATAACAAAATTCACATCTTCAAAATGGTGTTCGCAGTGTCATCTTTGGAGGCCCATACCTTGGGGCAGGAATTTTTTTGGAGAAAACAAAAAAAAATGTGTTTCTTACTTGCTCCTGAATTTTAACATACGCTAAATTCAATAACATCTGAGTCTATGAAGGCAACCTCCCTGCCTGAAATGATACGTCTGGGATGAAATTTGAAGAGGTGTGACAAAATATGTGAATAGTTTGAAGATAATGAACGGATAGGAATATTAACAGCATGCTTAATTCAATCATTCATGTTTAGAAATTTATTTTCTGAGCTCTGCATTTAGGCATCTCACAAGCACCATGAGATTCTGCCATTAATTACTATTCATTGCAAGCACACATGCTCTTTAACAAGCACTCTGTACTCCATATGGGAAAAATTAATGACAAAGTATCTATTGCTTGTATTATAGTGTAATTTTGTTAAAATATATAGGTTAATGGCATTATGTGTCTTAGAGTATCAGTTTCCGTAAGTCAGAACAAGCCATTTGAGTTACATTGTATAAAGAACAAAATAACAGTATGCAATTAATTTAAATATTTTATTTGACAAATGGACAGACTTTGGACACGATGACGCTGACCGATTAGGGAAATTCAGAAATCTCTTATCATGTATTTGTAGGGTACAGCATGAGACTATCAAAACGGCCACATAATATTTAAAGCATATGGGATTACTGTAAAACAAAAAATTGCCATGTGGTTTGACTGAGAAATGGTTGAGAGCCAGACAACAAATCTAACACTTTTTCTTTCTTTTTTCCTAGTACGTATTATAACTTTCACTCAGGCTGTACTTAGTGTTTGTGAAACTGCATCATGGTTAACAATCTGCTCTAACTATAATTTGTCTCATATCTGGATGGAGGAGCATAGTGAGGATAGATGTGAGCATACGAAATTTAATGGTAACCCACATTACATAACTATGGAAGGTTAGTTATTGAGCCAATCTCTATCTCCACCACTCATTTGGTTTATCTCGAACAGTGGTGGTGATACAAATTTACATGAAGGATTGTCTTTCTTGAAGGAGTTGTTGAAGATTGTGGATAGGCACAGTGCAATAAGTCTAACTGACAAAAAGCATGTTTTTATGTGTAAATAAAATATTACCTGTAAAGGCCCACACTATACATCCACAACTGCTGATACTTCACATAATCTTCTATGTTAGCTCCACAATTTTCCAGCCGCTGTTTATAGTGCTGAACATCCATAATGAGATGTGATAGATCCAGGGCATATTTTAATTTTATTGTGTCTACTGTTTGCATTATCAGACCATATTCATCACTGAATAAATCAGCATTGTTGTAATCATCTTCATACTCATCTTCAAAATCATTATCACTATCACTATTGTTTTCACACGGTAAATCTTCAAGAATTGAAATATTACCAGCATTAGGATCATCCTGCTGAAACAGACTATCTGGATTTTCATTTCCATCTCCCTTCAACCATTCAATGAAAATCTCATCACTGACTACGTGACCAACCATAAATGATCCAAGCTGTTGAACAGTAATTCCCATTTCCTTCAAAGAAGAAATGCTGATTATCGTATTGTTGTTAGCAATTCTCTCTAGATGTTCTTGCAAAGAACGAATTTGACTGATAACATTTTGCATTTCTGAGATTATCTCCCTGCTAGATACTGCAGACACTCTCACCACACGATGCCGTCGAACTTCTTTCAGATTGTATTCCTCTAGAGCTTCTGACTGTGACTGGCCACCAATGCGAATTATTTCTCTTGTGTATTTTAAAGTTCCTTCAAGGACTTGGTCCAATGCATGGTTAGTGTAGCACACCACAAGAATAGGTCTACGGTTTGTGTTCCATATAATTTGGTTGTCAAGGAAAGTTTTTATTATCTTCAAACCAAGAAAAGTTTTTCCTGTTCCTGGTGGACCCTGTATTATAACGAAATCCTTGGTCAAAGCAGTTCGGAATGACTTATACTGAGAAATGTCCAACTTCAATTCATCTTCTGTAGGCCAAGTGTCCATTTCAGTTATAGGTACTTTGAACTTGCCAATTTTGTATATTACTGGATCAGATTTTGCACGTATGTACTGGGGCAAACCCACTTCTGTAATCCCATCAACAATATAAGGCTTCATTGGAAATGCAGCAAAGGGCATAGTCTGCAATGCATTTAATACCTGTCGGTATGGTTCAAAATAAACTTCACTTTCTGCCACTGTATATGCTCTTTCAAATATAGTAATATCTATCTCGTCAATAAGTTCAATGACGACACAACCATTTTCTAGTTGTTTCTTGTCCCTCTCAAGAACTGTACCAAAAAAGAAGGTACCAAAATTGTCATGGGTAAAACACAACAATGAACCAAACATAAAACGTTTGGAATGCTCCCAAGGAACATTTCTCAGTTTCTTTTTAGTATCAAAGTTTAGTACCACACCTACTTTTTCTTTAATAGTCACAGTGTTTAAAAATAAAGCATCATGATATATTCGCACATTTTCAATCCTCTTAAATCTTTTCTGCCCTTGGAGAGCATGTTCCGTATACTGTGATATACCCTCACGTAAGGGGCCCACAAAATCTTCCCGCAGCAAGCGAAACTGAACATCTAGGTAATGTTCAACATCAATATATGCTCCCTTGATGATGCTAGGTCGTAAAAATGGTTTACTAGCAAAATCTTCAGCAGTGGGGAATATGCTACAGTATCTGAAATTATCAGGGGGCTGCAAATATTGAAGCTGCTCCATTTTGCTACTTTGTTTTATTGAATTACGTTCATTTTCTTCTATCATACTTCTAAGCTGGGCCTTAAGACATTCAAACTTCTTCTTAATATCATCACAGTTTATACTTTGGTACCTTTGCGCACCTTCTATGGACAATTCAGTCGTAACAAAGAGATTCTTGAACTTTTCACATGCTGTCTGTGGAAGCAAATTAACAACTGTTGCATAAAATATTAGAAGATTTTCTAAGAATGGAAATATCTTAGACTTCCTTGAGTGGTGTTCTGTTGGGACCTTGTTCATTTCTTTTTCTAGTTGGCTTAAGAAGTGTGGTTGGCATGCTGCAATCAAAACAGTTGTTTTGTTGTGTTGGAAACCAACTACACACACTTTTTCAGCAAGTAGCCTTAATGTAAGGTGTACTAAATCTGGGGACATTTCTTTTTTTAAAAATTCAGTGAATCCTATTTTGGAGCTTGCTAATTTTACAACTACTTCCATTGGATCTTTTTCAAGAAGGTTTTCCAGAAATTTATATCCAGTTCCTTTAATTGATGTAGAAGATTTCTGCCTGTCTTCAAATTGCGATTTATTCCTAATAAATTTAGAAGGAATTTCATCTGAACCTTTTCCACCAACACTCATATTAATTTTTTCTGAATTAGAGAGACTATAATGAGACCTCCATCGATCAGCACTTTGTCTTTGCCCTTCATCCAGAGGCAAAAGACTGGAATTTCCAGGGTGACTTGCACTGGTTCCAAAACATTGTGGAAAATTTCCAACTTTAAATTTTGAAGGTAATCTGCTGTGAACATTTGATTCTACAATTTTTTTTTTTCTCTCGCAGTTTCCTTGCCTTGTTGGCACAGTAGTAGAAGAAAGTCTGTCTTGTCTCCTCTCTTTGGGTTCAAATTTGTTTTGTGGAAGAGACTTATGTTCTGTTTTGTGTTCTGTTCTGCTTTCTCTATTGGCATTGTCAAGTGCAGAGAAAAGTTTGTCTGACAAACTTTCCATAATGCTTGCCCCAACACACAAAGTCCTGTAACAAATTAAAATAATACAATTAGAAACTGCACTGCCAAAACAATGTAAATAAAACGCGCGCGCGCGCGCACACACACACACACACACACACACACACACACACACACACACACACTGTACTGCTACTCTTTTACACACACACACACACACACACACACACACACACACTGTACTGCTACTCTTATGGAAATTTGAAGACTTATTTTTCTAGTGTTCCTGACGCAACAGCTAAATGTGAAGTCTACAACATTTTATTTACCTAATTGGCAGACACACTGCAGTTTTCCATTAACAAAACACTTATTCTGTCAGGAATTTATTTAATATTCATATTTTTCTATTTTTATAGTATCTTATCGGAGAGTCAAGATCTGCTGACCACGTACTTTGAGAGGACCTATGCTACCAGCCCAACATATGAAGGCTTTCAACTTTGTTGTGCCCATGTACTGTGATTTTGAAAACTAAACTAATTCATAGATTGGTGATGATCAATTCATTTTCCTGTTTTGTATTCAGAGACTTCCCTTGACCAAGATTTTGAAAGTCAATACATCAAACCAAAAAAATGGAGAGAATTTATATTGTCTTTTGGAAGGTTTACTACAAACGAACAAATATTTACTGGCATAGTAAAGAAATAAGGCTTTTCATTTTACAAAAGGTACAAACTATTAATGAAGAGCTTCATTACATTTTGCACATGAATGTAAAAATATTCTAACATCGGTTCTATCATTCATGTTCTCTTTTTATATTTATATAGCTCTTTTTGTGAAGAACTGACAAGACATTCTAGTAACTTAAGACTACAGACAAGGACGAATATAAAATATACAGATTTCACTGGCATGAATTATTTATGTCAGACACCTGACATGGCAAAGGGAAATATCACTACAGTAACTCCACTAATGGTATATTATTAACCTCTAGTATGGTGAGGTTTCTCTCAAGAAAACATACAAATACATCAAACATACGGCACACTGTAAATAAAACTTTGATGGATTGAACTGAATGAGAATAAACAATTTAAACTATAACTCAATATCTTCACAAACATCCCTTGTTTTTCACATAATGAAAATATAAGAACATCGCTTCAACCTATCACCTATTAGCAACTCCGCCATGACAAGCAAGTTTGATCATAGGAGAGGTGACGAAAGATGAATACTGTATACTACAGTTATCACACATAAACTACTTCATTACTAATATGAAGATATTACATGTAATCAGAAGAGTTGATTTTTCACAACAATGAAGAATAATTATTTATCTGCTTACACTGTACTATAAAGTCAGTAATTACTACGAAAACAAGCTAATTTGTTATGAAGTAAGTGTTTTACTCATATGCTTGCATAATTATTACATCAATGCACAAAATTTGGGTTTGATTTTGGAGACAAAAAGTTTCAAAAGTGCACTTTATCGTAGTGTAGTGTACTCTCCACCATCTATTGAAAAGAGCAAACCATTAATATTTTTGTGTGCATAAAGTGCAGCAGCAGTTTACTATTTTTGTCTCCCATATTCCATTTTTTAGGGGGGCGGAGGAAGGGGGAGGGAGGGAGCGAAGTGTCCAAAACAGTGGAGATCACAAGTGCCCTTGTCATAACTTAAAATAGTCAATTACTGAATGAATTTGAAATCAATAATACTCAGAGCCTCATCGACTGGAGCAGAGGGATAGCTAGAAACAATCATTTCCTCTTTGAAGAGGTTGCTCAAATGGTGAAAATTAAATTTCCTTCACCCTACTACTGTGCAAATAAAAAAAACAAGATCTACAGTTCATGCTGTATCTGCTAAAAAAAACCTGATAATTCAGATGGCAAACTTATATTAAAACATAAACGGTTATAAAATTGGCACTGGATTGGAAAATGATGCACTGTCCATGGTTGGTTGCAGTAACTACAGAGTGATGCGGGGTCTCCACCTAGCAAATAAAGGTGACTAAAACAAACAACAGTGCCCTATATGCATCCTAGCTAAACGTATTTCCTCACAACAAGAGGGGCGAGAGGAGATCATGCAAGCAATTGGGAAGTGTTTAATTTCCCAGAGTTTGTTCCCATATGGAGAAGACCAGTGTTCATGCCAGAGTGACACAATGTTCCTATGAACCACAATACAGATATCATCTGAAGGGACAGAATAGCTAAAAGGCCTACAAATTTAGACTGCAGCATCGGCAGCTGCATTGGCAGCTTTATTCCCCTGCATCCAATGACCAGGGACTCGCACGAATAGCATATTGGATCTAGCATCTGTGAGCGAGTCAGCACATAAAACACAACTGAGAAGCCTGTGTCATCGGACGTATTGGGTGGCATGATAGAGGGCAGAACATTCTGCAGTAAAAATCAAGCCCCATATTCCTTGTGCATAATTTAATCATTTACATTTTGCAGCACAGCAAAAAAAGATATAATGAAGTACTTCATCAAGTGACTATCTGATAATGCACTACAGGAAAGCAAGCTAACACAGAGATGGCTTACCTGAACATTCAGTACAGGAACCGATACAGACTAAAATCTCTACTTATGGTTGGTTTGAGGAACAGTTTGAAATCAATTCTTCCGAATTCTTGCAACTGTAAGGGTGCCAAAAATGAATAATCACCTGTATACAACTGCGCAGAAATAATCTTTCACTATATTCACTTGGCTGCCTCTTGTCACCGTGCCCAGCATTTAGAGGTGTGTACCAGTTAGTACGACCATTCTTTCTCGCAAGGAAGATATCACAACAATCTTTGACAGACAGCATTTTATTTGACTGCATACTACATTTATCACATTACAAAGTTAAAATAATGAGGACTTAATAAACTGACACAGTCAAAAATACAAAGCACAACAGCCAACAGCACATAAAATCTGTATACCACTCACTCATTCTTTGTTTTATCTAGCTGGGCGAGATGTATCTTTTGAAAACATTTAAGGCCAAGTGCACATTTGGAAATGTTTAATACAGTGAGAATGTTCAATTGGTTGCAGCAGCTATGTAGAGATGAAGAAACCTGCATAGGATAGACGAGTTTGGAGAGCTGCACGAAACCAGTCTCTGACTGAAAAACACAACAAAATGTAAGGTCCCAGCGGTATTAAGCCGCATACACACTTCTGTTGGAAACATTGTCTTCTGTGATGTTTTGCAAATGTTTCCGACTTCGTTTCTTGTCTCTACTTCTGTCCACACTGGCAGCAAACATTTCTCGTTGTGTGTTTATGCCGTCTGCACTGCTCTTTGTATTATTGTGTTTGTATCATCTGCTGCTGCATTATGTCTGGTGTCGAGGAAACTATAATGATATGTGGTGCTGCATTATTAATACTAGGTTTACACAAACAAAATGAAAGCCTTCCTCGTTGTTTGTGGAGTAAAACATTCTCTAGAAGAACTGGTGGGAATAACTTCCTACGTGAGCTGAGTATGGAAGACGTCTCTGGCTTCTGTAACTTCACTCAGAAGTCATCTGTCGATTTTGAAAATCTGGCAAATATGATAGCACCATAGCACCATTTGTTCCAAAAAAAGATAAGAATTTCAGGAAAGTGATTTCAGTCAACCAAAGGCTTGCAGTTACTCTTCGTTTTCTGGCAAGAGAAGATACATTTCAGAGCCTTGCGTATTTATTTCACATTTCGAAGCAAGCAATATCTCGAACAGTACCTGAAATATGTGGAGCTCTGGTGGAAGTACCGAAGGATATAAAGGTAAGTAAATGAAAAACACCGTTAAATAAGCATCTTTTCAAAATGTTATTATTTGTCAATTACATTATAGACCTCATCAACACATCATCTTCAATAGTGTTACCAGTGTCTACATAACTTGTAAATATGACAGGGGAATAACTATTTGATGATGATGGCCCTGCCACATACCCACTGTCGACTGCTGACTTTCCAAATATGCTACATGCTGTTTCGTTAATACTTCATTAAGCAAAGCCATTGTTTTTGCTTCTTGTAACTCTGGGAATTTCTGCAACACTGATGCCACATACTGATCACATGTACTACATTCATCGCTCTTATTATTTTCTCGTTTTTGCAGCACTTTAATTAACAATTGAGATGCAATCTTGTAGGGTTGTTGCATATCTTTTTTCTCACCCACTCTTCTGATTTTTTGTAGCGGAGGACTGGAAGGTCCAGCCACATCCTCTTCATCTTCATTTCTGACCTCTGGTTAATGTATGAAAACCTGAAATCAAATTTATTTCTTTCAGATACCGGCGGCTGAAAACGACTGGCTTAAAACAGCTTATTGGTTCTCACAGATTCTTCAGTTCCCCCATTGTGTCAGAGCAGTTGATGGGAAACATATCGTGTTACAGTGCCCTATTGGTAGTGGAAGTGAATAATATAATTATAAAGGTTCATTTAGCATTGTGCTACCTGCTGTTGTTGATGCCAGTTACAACTTTTTGTATGCAGATATCTGCTACCAAGGCAGAATATCAAATGATGGTATGTTCAAAAACGCGAACATAAGTGAGTTAATTAACAAAAAGAAACTAAACTTGCCACAAGCTGAATGTTTACCAGGTGGCACAAAGGCCCTACCATTTGTTTTTATAGCAGACAATGCTTTTCCTTTACAGAAAAATATTATGAAACCCTACCGAGGAAAACATGTTATAGGTTCAAAAGAGAGTTTTTAATTACAAACTTTCTAGGGCCAGAATGGTTGTCGAGAACACTTTCGACATTATGGCTTTAGTTTTTCCATGTGCTAGAAAACCTATGTTGCTACAAACGCAAATAAAAACAAACAAGCATAATTTTTGTACCTCATTTTCCATAGTATCTGTTGTCTCCTTCGACTCATGAACATCATCCTAGAACTGTAGCAGCCGATAGGTGAAACAGTTGGAATCATATGCAGTGTCTGCACCGCAACCAGATGGTCTGCTGGAAATCATTTTTCTTTTCTCACGCCTGTAAGCAACCATGGACGATCGTATGTTTTTTTCTACACTTTCCTTGTCTGTGCCAAAAGTTGCTGCAATTTTTGCAAGTGCATCATGTATTTTAACACTGTTTTTATATTCCTTGCTCCGGATGTTCCGTAAGCAATCCTCCCCCTGGTTCATGGCAATTAAATCAACAATTTGTGGCCTTGATCACTCCATTATTTTAGAAAAATAAAGCAAAAATGACACTATAGTAAACACAACACCACTTAACAGTAGACGACACATACACACACATACACGCTAGCAACGTGCAACGGTGACAAGTGGTAGCTAGCCTGAAACATTGTTTCCTTTGATCTGTACCAACACTGCTATGGATAAATGTTTCTGTGTTTTGAAACATGTTTCCAAACATTAGGCTCAGTGTGTAAGTGGCTTTAGGTGTTTTTCATTCAAAACCTCTCTCCACCACAGGCAAATCCTACTTCACATATTTGGGTAAGCAACTACAGCATGGATATTGTGCTCTGATTGGACAAAGAGCTATCTTTCAATAAACAGGAGCTGTGCAATTAAATTTTAGTTGCTCCGTGTGAAAGTACAGAAGTGAAGCCATGTGAATGCCTCCTGTATCTGCATGCACAGACACACTTGTGACCTCATGATCTTACGTTTGAGCTCCAATACAGAACAGACAGCCTTAGACCATCTGCCTCTACACTATCTCTCTTATTCTGACTTTGTCCTAAAAATGTCGACATTTCCTTCCACCATCTTTAACTTCCACCATCTACTCCTGTTGCAACTGACACTGAAATTCAGCGTAAGACACTTTCCTAGAAGCTCTTGATGGAACTCTCTAAACTGACTCTGACACAACCACCTGCTCCTTCCTGTTCACATCTTGCTCAGCATTCTGTACAAGTAGATGCAATAAACAACACTGTTACAAACAGTTACACACCAACTGCTTCATACCGGTAGTGTTTTGTCATACACGAATCAACAGATAAGTTCCCACCTCAACAATATTCTCTAGTTCTTTGATAATATTTGTATTTTCTTTCCATGGCAGTCTGCTCAGTCATATCTGGTGTGTCTATTCTAGCATTCGAAAATCCAGAATGGACTATGACAATATTATGTAAAGGAACACCATAATAAGCAACAATGTCAGAGTGGTGGTTGGGAGCGAGGTTGTGCAGGGATGGACGAGTGTGTTATTTAGGTACAGTGGGCAGCAGTATACCAGTGTGGGAGGGGTGGGAAGGATATCCTATTTTTTCATTACTTACATCTATACTTACTCCTGAAGTAATTCCTTTATTATAACTGCTCTAACACTTCCGATTTTCTGTTCTTTGGTCATTCTAATTTCTTTTCTCAGATTCATATCCTGATTCCCACCTGATTCTGACATCTCCTAGTGTTGTTCCTAAGTTTTCACTATTCTCAGATAATCAGTTAACTTCCTGTCAACACTATCATTGAAGTCTCACTTATTGTACTTTTAGTCACAATATTCCTACATTATCTTAACTTTGCGGCTCCTGCTGCAAGTGCTTTAGTCTATCCTTTATTTTAGTTCCCCCCCACAAGTTCTCACAATAAACATCTCTTCTAACACATTTTGATTTGCTTTCAGTAAGTGAACAATATGTTGATTGTATTTGTCTCCCTGCTGGTTTCTGATATGTTTTCTACTGATACTAAAGCTGCCCACTTGGTTTACTGTTTGAATCTTCCCATTCAGTATGTCATAATACAGACTTGTTACCTTCACTGTTCTGTTCATTGCTACTGTGCTGAATAAAATACAGCTGAACCAAAATTTTTCCTCTGTCCACATTTGTTCACCTCTCTTAATACCTCACAGGAAAGAATTCAATTAGGAAGCTCAGTATTCTCAACACGTGTATAACATTATTTACATAAAACAATGGAAAATCCAGAATGGAATGTAACAATACAATGAAAAGGATAGTTGCTACTCACCATATGGTGGAGATGCTGAGTCACAGAAAGGCACAACAAAAAGACTGTCACACAATTAGATTTCAGGCAACAAGACCTTTGTCAAAATTAGACAACAAACACATATCCATACACTCATACAAACACAACACAAAAAACACACACACAACCACAAACTCTGGCAGCTGGAGTCTGGCTCTGATCTGCTGGATTTTTTTTTTTTTTTTTTTGTGGGGTTTAAGGGCGCTCAACTACTGAGGTCATTAGCGCCCAGTCACTGTTGTTAGAGCACATGGACTCTAGTAAAACTCAAGGGGATGAGGGGACATCAGAAAGACCTGACAAAGATGCAGATGAATTAAGTAAAAAGGTTAGATGTCTTTGGACAAGCCAGTCGAAGTTATAAAACGCAGAATACGAGCAGCTGCTCGAGCGTCATCAGCTAAAATATCTGGTAAAGTAGATGGCAGGGACAGGACAACACGAAATTGACTAAAACGGGGACACGACAATAAAACATGGCGCACTGTTAATGCCTGACCACAAAGGCACTGCAGGGCTGGGTCACCGGAGAGCAGGTAGCGGTGGCTAAACCGGCAATGCCCAATCCGCAACCTGGTCAGAAGGACCTCCTCTCGCCGAGATGTTCGGGAGGAGGTTGTCCAAGCAGTTGGGAGCGGTTTTACTGCCCGGAGCTTGTTTCCTTGGAGGGATGACCAAGCATCCCACCACAACGACACAAGCCTCTTACAGACATCCCCACGAACGTCAGATGACGGGACACAATGGGAGGCTGGCCGAGGTAGGATGACTGCAGCCTTGGCTGCAGCATCCGCAGCCTCATTCCCAGGCACTCCTACATGTCCGGGAACCCACAGAAAGCTGACAGGAGAACCATTATCAGCGAAAGAATGGAGGGACTGCTGTATCCGTTGAATCAAGGGATTGACCGGATAGGGAGCTCCAAGGCTCTGAAGAGCACTGAGTGAGTCAGAGCAGAGTACATACGATGAATGGCGGTGGCGGCGGGCATACTGAACGGCCTGAGGGAGAGCAAAAAGCTCAGCCGTAAAGCTCAAACATTGGTCGAGGAGCCAGTATATAAAGGTGGCGGCCCCAACGACAAAGGCACAGCCGACACCATCGTCAGTTTTAGAGCCATCGGTGTAAATAAAGGTGTGACCGGCAAGTCGAGCACGAAGTTCGACAAACCGTGAGCAATACACTGCAGCCGGAGTACCCTCCTTCGGGAGTGAGCTGAGGTCGAGATAAACATGAACCGGAGCCTGGAGCCAAGGTGGTGTCGGGGGCTCTCACCCTCTCTGAAGGTGGTAGAGAGGGCAAAACCCAATTGTCGAAGCAGGCGATGGAAGCGGACTCCGGGGGGCAGCAGGGCAGACACATACAACCCGTACTGACGGTCGAGAGAATGGCGAATAAGGACTGGTAAGAGGGGTGGTCGGGCATAGACAACAGCCGGCAGGCATACCGACACAGCAGTACGTCGCGCCGGTAGGTCAATGGTAATTCGGCAGCTTCAGCATAAAGACTCTCGACAGGACTAGTGTAGAAGGCTCCGGTCGCAAGACGTAACCCCCCATGGTGGATGAAGTTGAGCCGGCGTAAGAGGGATGGCCGAGCGGACGAGTAGACGAAGCTCCCATAATCCAGCTTCGATCGGACTATGGACCGATACAAGCGAAGCAGGACAGTGCGATCCACTCCCCAAGATGAACCGCTAAGAACTCTGAGGACATTAAGGGAACGTGTGCAACGGGCCGCCAAATAAGAGACATGTGGAGACCAACACAGTTTCCTGTCCAACGTGAGCCCTAGAAACTTAGTTGTTTCCACGAATGGGAGAACAACGGGACCGAGATGTAAGGATGGCGGAAGGAACGCTTTATATCGCCAAAAGTTGATACAAACCGTCTTCTCTTCAGAGAACCGGAAGCCATTTGCCACGCTCCATGAGTAGAGGCTGTCTAGACAATGCTGAAGGCAGCGCTCCAGGAGGCATGTTCTCTGGGCACTGCAGTAGATCGCGAAGTCATCGACAAAGAGAGCGCCTGAGACATTAGGTGGAATGCAATCCATAATTGGATTGGTCGCGATGGCAAAAAGGGCTACGCTCAAGACGGAGCCCTGAGGCACTCCGTTCTCCTGGAGGAAGACGTCGGACAATACGGAACCCACACGTACCCTAAACTTTCGATCCGTTAAAAAGGAATCAATAAAAAGGGGCAGGCGACCGCTTAAGCCCCACCTGTGCATAGTGCGGAGGATACCTCCTCTCCAACAGGTATCATAAGCCTTCTCCAAATCGAAGAACACGGTTACCGTTTGGCGCCTTCGCAAAAAGTTGTTCATGATGAATGTCGACAAGGTCACAAGGTGGTCAACAGCGGAGCGGCGGCGACGAAAGCCGCATTGGACATTAGTAAGTAGCCGTCGAGATTCAAGAATCCAGACTAACCGAGCATTAACCATGCGCTCCATCACCTTACAGACGCAGCTTGTAAGAGAAATGGGGCGGTAACTAGAAGGAAGGTGTCTATCCTTCCCGGGTTTGGGTATAGGAACGACGACGGCGTCACGCCACCGCATGGGGACCTGACCTTTGGTCCAGACGCGATTGTAGGTACGAAGAAGGAAGCTTTTGCCCGCCGGAGAAAGGTGTGCCAGCATCTGAACATGAATGGCATCTGGCCCCGGAGCAGAGGACCGGGACAGTGCAAGCGCACGTTCGAGTTCCCACATAGTAAAGGGGGCATTATAAGTTTCCAGATTCAGCGAGTGGAAGGAAGGTCGCCGAGCCTCTTCTGCCTCTTTCCTGGGAAGGAAGGCAGGGTGGTAATGGGCGGAGCTTGAAACCTCCGCGAAAAAGCGGCCAAAGGCGTTGGAGACAGCCACAGGATCAACAAGGACCTCATTACCTGAGGTCAGGCCAGGTACCGAGGAGTGGGCCTTAATGCCCGACAGCCGGCGCAGGCCACCCCATACAACAGAAGAGGGAGTAAAACTGTTAAAGGAGCTGGTGAAAAAGGCCCAACAAGCTTTTTTGCTGTCTTTGATGACTCTACGGCATTGCGCTCGTAGTCGTTTGTATTCAATACAATTCGCCAACGTAGGATGGCGGCGAAAGGTGCGTAAAGCACGTCGTCGAGCATGGATAGCGTCCCTACAAGCCTCGTTCCACCAGGGGACGGAAACGCGACGTGAAGAAGAGGTAGTACGAGGAATGGAACGTTCGGCAGCATTGATGATAACAGCCGTGAGGTATTCGACCTGACTGTCACAACTGAGAAAATCGTGATCCGGAAAGGTCGCCATGGAGGAGTAAAGTCCCCAGTCAGCTTTCGGTATGTTCCAGCTCGAAGGACGTGGGGATGGGGTGTGGTGCAGGAGACGAACGACACAGGGGAAGTGGTCGCTCGAATAGGTGTCAGAAAGGACATACCACTCGAACCGACGGGCAAGAGAGGTAGAACAGATCGAGAGGTCCAAGTGGGAGTAGGTATGAGTAGAGTCTGAGAGGAAAGTCGGGGCGCTGGTATTGAGGCAGACAAGACTGAGATGGTTGAAGACATCCGCCAAGAGTGAGCCTCTTTGACAGGATGCAGGAGAGCCCCAAAGGGGATGATGGGCATTGAAGTCGCCAAACAATAAAAACGGCAGGGGAAGCTGAACGATCAGGTGCACCATGTCAGCCCGACTAACAGCAAATAACGATGGAGTGTAGATGGTACAAACTGAAAAAGTAAAAGCATAAAGAGTAATACGGACAGCTATTGCTTGGAGTGGGGTGGTCAATGGGATAGGATGGTAATAGACATCGTCCCGAACGAGCAACATGACCCCACCATGAGCTGGGATACCGTCCATAGGGGTGAGGTCATACCGCTCCGAGGTATAGTGGGTAAAGGCAATACGGTCAGTCGGGCACAACTTGGTTTCCTGGAGACCAAGGACGAGCGGACAGTGCAGGCGGAGGAGCAGTTGTAATTCCTCCCGATGAGATCGAATACCTCTTATGTTCCAATGTAACAAGGCCATCGCTAGTAAAAAAGTTGGGGGAACGAGACGGGGCAAGAGCTGGTCACCTCAACGGCCGCGGAGGGCCAGGTTGCGAGGGAACAACGCTACAACCGGCGGGAGGCGGATCCGGTTCCATTGAGTCGTCGCCACCTGCGGCCGCTGTCCCTGGTTGTGTAGGAGGGGCAGCATCATTTGCCGACGAGAGGCCAGCTGAGCACCTGGCAGCAGAGCGTCCCGGCGAAACTGAGGACGGCCGGGAGCAGCGACTCACGGATGGAGCGTCAGACGAAACGCGCCAGGGTGGAGAGGGGGATAGAGACTACTTCTTGGAGGCCTTCTTGGAAGGCCGAGGAGGCACAGGGATGGTGGGCTGGACCCGAAGAAGGTCCTCACGCGTGGGGTCCGTTTTGAAATGCCGGACCTCGGAAGCTGGGGTCCGGAACGTTTCCCCGATGGACACCTGAGAAAAGGATCGCTTCTCAGGTGGCGGGGGGAGAGGAGGAGGAGGAGGAAGGGTGGCCCCCGGGGCAGAGGGGGCGGGGGCCACGGGGGAGGAGGATTTGGAAGGGAAGGATTTGGGAGGCGGAGGCAGAGCCCCCTGATGGGCGGAGGAGGGACAGGATAGGGGTGAGGATACCGCGGAAGGAGTGGACACAACTGAGGCAAACGAAGTGGTCAACGGCACGGGATGGAGGCGGTCATACTTCTTCCTGGCCGCAGAATAAGAGAGCCGATCCAAAGTTTTGAGTTCTTGTATCTTCTTCTCCTTCTGATATGCGGGGCAGTCTGAGGATCAAGGCGAGTGGATGCCAGGACAATTAATGCACCGAGGTGGTGGTGTGCATGAATGTTCCTCACGAAGAGGACGTCCACAATCGCCACAAAGGGGCTCAGCCTCACACCGTGACGACATGTGCCCAAAGCGCGAACACCGAAAACAGCGCATAGGAGGCGGGACATAAGGTCACACGTCGCACCGGTAGCACATCACCTTTACCTTCTCCGGGAGAACGTCCCCCTCGAAGGCGAGGATAAAGGCCCCGGTGTCGATGCGACGGTCTTTGGGGCTGCGCTGGACTCGCCGGACGAAATGCACACCTCGGCGCTCCAGGTTGGCCCTGAGCTCCTCATCAGATTGCAGCAGGAGGTCCCGATGAAAAATAACCCCCTGCGTCCTATTTAGTGCCAGATGCGGGGCAATGGACACTGGGATGTCCCCTAGGCGGTCGCACACCTGGAGCACCGCCGACTGTGTGGCGGAGGTGGTCTTTATAAGAACGGACCCAAACGCATCTTACTGAGAGCCTCGATTTCCCCGAAGATGTCCTCAATGTGCTGAACAAAGAACATGGGCTTGGAGGTGGCGAACCTCCCCCCATCGGTTCGAGAACAGACCAAATAGCGGGGGAAGTACTTCGCCCCAAGCCGGCGGGCCTGTCCCTCCTCCCAGGGAGTGGCCAAGGGGGAAAGGCCAGGAGAACCAGAACTAGAAACGGTACCTTTTCTTTTGAAAGACTCAGCTGCAGAGCGACCTGATACGTGTTGACGTTTCATCTGCGAAACGTCCGGCCCGATACCACCCACTCCGACCAGGGGCTCTCCCCACGGGCGCCACCCAGCCTCAGCAAGGGTCACCTGGCAGGATGACCGTTGCCGGGAGTCCTGATGCCCCAAGGAGACGGGCATCTACTCCTTGGCCGACGTGGGGAGGGTGCAGCTCAGGTATCGGCAGTACGATCCCTGTGTTGTCAGGGGGCTACAACCTAGAGGGTACATGACGACCCCACCACAACGGGCTGGCTACCGTGCTGGATTTCTGGTGCCATGGAAAGTCCATCATGATCGTAGGTGCAGATGGGGACGCACTACGGGCGTAACTTGTACAACCCATCAGGCGTTTAGGCCCAATGTGAGGAATAGTGGGTATGGTTACAACGCCGGTACAATGCTGAGTGCCAAGGTCTTAGTGCACTGAGGACCAGTGGTACACCACGTAAGGCGTCCTTCCCCAAAAGGCTCGTACTTCTGTAGAATTTTGAAAAATGGAGGTCAAACCCCAAGGGGGTTGAAACTCCTTTCAGTCGCCTCTTACAACAGGCAGGAATACCTCAGGCCTATTCTTACCCCGGACCCACAGGGGGGTTATCTGCTGGATGCAATGGAGCCTTTGATGTATCCCTATCCTGTGATAATTCTGCAATGTTTTTTTCTTAGCTAATATGCTACTTCAGTCCCCAGTGACAGTCAAGACTACCATTCTATATATCTCTATTCTGTCATTTCTAGTTTACATTGTCCAGTGCCAGTGCTAGGTTTCCAGGGCCCCAGGTACGCGTTCTTGGGCTCCTCCTTCAATTTTTTTTTTTTTTTTATTTTAAACTTTTTTTCTTTTTTCTTTTTTTTTTTTTCTAAGAAAAATTTAATGCGAAAAATTAAACAATGCCTTGTTTTAAGAAACTCTTAATGCTCACAGTTTATAGTTTTGTGAAGTATCGTAATTATGTACTTTCTTTCTAGTTATTTTCGATGTGAACTCTTTTATGAAATGAAATGAGGTCCTATGCTTCTTGACAGAGCTTAGGGGAATGATGCGGGAGACCCACACAGCAGTACTAGGCAAGGTCCTAATGGAGGTGGTTTGCCATTGCCTTCCTCCAACCATAATGGGGATGAATGATTACGACGAAGACAACACGTCATCTTTTATAGTCCTGGTATAATCTAAAAGTGGGCTAACTCTGAGTTTATTGGGATCACAGCTAATCCAACAATCTGCTTGTCCCACTGTAGTTCTCAAACAATACTTTACTCTTGCAAGAACATTAAATGTCTGTTCTGATTGGGCAACTGTAACAGACAAGTTGCAGAACATCCATGAGGCTGCTATTATATTTGTAAATAAGTAACTATCATTGCATTCAAGAATAGCACTGAGAAGGAGAAGAGGAGGAAAGTGGCTCAGATCCAAGATTAGCTGCATGAATCTTTTTTAACTGCAAAATTTCTTCTTTTAAAAACCACTTCTACGCAGTATAGAGATGCATGCATTCTGACAGTGTAGAATTGTGTAGGGTTACGTAGTTAGACAAGAAAGCAAATGTGCCCATCATATTGTCCATGATGACATACTTTATAGTTTGCTACAACTCTATGCAGAATAATAGTGAAAATATTAGTTTAATACTGTCCTCTCACCTCAGGTTTAAATCTGTGTGCAGCAAGATACTCAACTCGACTGACTTCTGAACACTAAATATGACTAACGACCAGCAAGCATCGTTTGGGGACATGAAGTCCTTGAATAGCTGCAAATGGTCTCCCAGGAGACAAACATAACAATTTCCAATCAAGCCACAATACAAAACAAAATACAACAAAACAAACTTTCACATGTCCACACTCTTGCATGAATTTGGCGAATGCGGTGCTGTAATCTTGGCTCGTCAAAACTTGCTATCTATCGCTGGGCCTCTACAGAAGCTCATAGTAGAGACTGACTGACAGCAGCTCAGCCAGCCTGCTGCCTTCTAAAGTACACAAAAGTGAAAGCATTATCATTTTAAAATAACTAAAATGTGATCACTGTCTTCTACAATGTCGTCCTAATCCTCTAAAAGTTGAAAATCTTTCCCAAATTACAAAAAGAAGAATGTATGAAATATAAAAATTTTAGATCAATTAATTAAACTTTTCATGTATTTAACACTTATTTGAGGGGTAAAATACAAGCTACCAAACACAATCACTGTTTTAATATACTTAATTTTGTTATTAATGGATACGCTTTAACTACTTATTATCATATGAAGCTAAACAAAAAGTTTCAAACTTCTCAAAATGAGCACCACAGTAATATGTAACATTTATGTTCGATATGACTAGACATAAACTTATCTGATAATTAAAACACTGTCCCTACCTTGATCAAAAAATTTTTCTCATACTGCCATTAAAATTTGGTATGAACTAATGGAAATCAAAATACATTCATAGATAGTACAACACTTGCATGTATGTAATAATATTTTTTGCTCTACAGTGCCGTGCCATACACGAAAGAGCATAGAAAATGGCATTAATTTAATTATTAGTTATGAAAAGATGAAAAAAGTTGTGGGATACCTCCTAATATCATGTCATAACTCCTTTTTCCTGCTATAGTGCAGCAACTCGATGTAGCATGGAGACAACAGGTCGTTGGTAGTCCTCTGCAGAAATATTGAGCCATGCTGCATCTATAGCCATCCATAGTTGCGAAAGTGTTGCCAGTGAAGGAATTTGTGCACAGACTAAACTCTTGCTTATGTCCCAAAAATGTTCGATGGGATTCATGTTGGCGATCTGGGTGGCCAAATCATTCACATGAAATGTCCAGAATATTCTTCAAACCAATAATGAATAACTGGCCCAACGACCTTGTGCGTTGTCATCCATATAATACCAACATCGTTTGGGGACATGAAGTCCTTGAATAGCTGCAAATGGTCTCCCAGGAGACAAACATAACAATTTCCAATCAACTGGACCAGAGGACTCAGTCTATTCTGTGTAAAAACACAGTCCATACCATTATGGAACCATCACCAGCTTGCACAGTGCCTTGTTCACAACTTGAGTCCGTGGCTTTGTGTGGTGGGTGCGCCACTGACTAACCCTACCATCAGCTCTTACCAACTGAAGTATCAGAACTCATCTGACCAGACCACAGTTTTCCAGTCATCTAGCGTACAACTCATACGGTCTTGAATCCAGCAGAGGCACTGCAGGCGATGTTGTGCTATTAGCAAAGACACTCACATTGCTTGTCTGCTGCCATAGCCTATCAACACCAAATTTCACTGCACTGTCCAAATGGATACATTTGTAAAACATCCCAAATTGCTTTCTGCAATATTTCATAGAGTATAGTTTGTCTGTTAGCACTGACAACTCTTTGCAAATGCCACTGCTCTCGGTCGTTAAGTGAAGGCCACTGGCCGCTGCATCATCCATGGTGAGAAGTAATGCCTGAAATTTGGTATTCTCGGCACACTTTTGACATTGTGCATCTCTGAATATTAAATTCGCTACAGATTTCCGAAATGGAATGTCCCATGCATCTAGCTCCAACTATCACTCTGCATTCAAAGTCTGCTAATTCTCATTGTGCAGTCGTAATTATGTCTGAAACCTACGAATCACCTGAGTGCAAATGACTGCTCCACTGCCCTTTTGTACACTGTGTAAGCAATACTACTGCCATCTGTATAAGGGCATATCACTATCCCATGACTTTTATCACCTCTGTGTGTGATTATATATACCCAATGCCCGTTCTGACAATGTGTAACAGTAATCAGTATATAAAGGGATGATGATATTTTAACTTTGATGTTGTGTTTACAACCTCAAGTCAACAACAGCTGCAATTTTTTCCCACTGGAATAACTGGAGACATGATAAAAATAAATTTTAGGCTGCCATTAAGTGATACATTTCAAAAGTTTAGCAAAAGATGGAAGCGAACCAGATATCTTAACAATAGCAGGCAATGGTGCCACCTACAGAATCACAGCAACCAATTAAAAATCTACTCAATCACATAAATACGTTTATCATGTAAAGATGATTGGTATAATTTTGTTCTTGCTGTTTCTGTTGTACGGTGTCCAAACTTCACACAAAATCACATGGTTCTCGCCAAAACAGCTCTGATGCTGCAATATCAATCATGATAGGAAGAAAGCACTTTCTGGACATCAGATTCACCTTGCGCATATAGCTCTCTTAATCCGTTAACTGATATGATATCCATCTGGGAACTTGTCTTTGCAATGCAAATTTTGTATTTGTAATTACTTCCGCAGCAACTTTTACTATTTTGCATAGTTGTCTAAAACTTTGTCAAGCTTGTGCATTGACTATTACTCAGCTGTTGTTAAAAGAGTGAACTGCACAGGATTATTTGTGTGAAGAAGTTACATTTTTCAGAGCTACAAGAGAATAATATTTTCAAAACAACATAAGTTATATTATTATGCAAATAACTTCCATCACATGTGTACTAGCATTTTCTGCAATGGTTTTAGGAGATACGTATCGATCGATATCTCTCTCTCTCTCTCTCTCTCTTTCTCACTCTCCATGTCCCCCCCCCCCCCCACCCAGGCTTACTTTATTTACCCATGAGGACTCTCTGAATTTCGATCCCCACTTGAGACTCCAGGTTCCACCTAAGACAACACCTTGTTTTTCTTTTCTCCCCAGGCAAAATGGGCGACCTTATAAATCATTTCCTATAAGGTAAATTGAAGACATTGGTCATGCAGGCTGTTGCAAGAAGAAAATGAAAGCTAATATCACTTCTAACTGAATAAATGAAGATGCAACTTGCATAATACCTACCCAGATCTAGTAGAAATAACAGCAGTGATGCCATTTGGTAGTAGCACTAAAGGGAAAGTCTGCAGTTGTTTGCTTTGAATTATTTGTTGATGAACTAGTACTGAACTTGATTGTCATTGAAAGTGTCCAACATACTAATAGAACAAAAACAAACTTGATCCAACGAATGCATAAAGAGCTTCTTGGGTATACTGCTTTTCACTGGATACCATGTTGTCCCACAGGTACAGCTACAATGGACTGAAGATGAAGATTTCGATATTAGGTTTGTATGACAGCTTGAAGCAAGAAGACGCCTGGAAATCAAGTGCCACCTTCACTTCATTGATGACACTCATCTATACAGAATCCTAGCATACAAAAGAGATAAACTTCTAAAAATTCTTACCTTGACCGACTTACTGAATAAGAATTTCATGAAATTTCGTTTTTTCTGACAGCCTAAAAATGTGATGAGCAAACAGTCTGGTATTAATGACACCATATTTGAAATAATTTATTCCCTGAAAACCAGTGAGACACAGAATGAAACAGTGGGTCATGTACTGCTCCCACCATCTACTGCCTCACGAATGAAAATAATCCACTGCTCCAATCCAGACTACAGGTGAATACAGGGTTATAAATATAAAATCAAATAGGGGTAATGCAGGAGTAGGTTTAATAATGAATAAAAACATAGGAGTGCGGGTAAGGTACTACAAACAGCATAGTGAATGCATTATTGTGGCGAAGATAGATACAAAGCCCATGCCTACTACAGTAGTACAAGTTTATATACCAACTAGCTCTGCAGATGATGAAGAAATTGATGAAATATATGATGAGATAAAGGAAATTATTCAGGTAGTGAAGGGAGACGAAAATTTAACAGTCATGGGTGACTGGAATTCGTCACTAGGAAAAGGGAGAGAAGGTAACCTAGTAGATGAATATGGATTGGGGCTAAGAAATGAAAGCGGAAGCCGTCTGGTAGAATTTTACACAGAGCATAAATTAATCATAGCTAACACTTGGTTCAAGAATCATGAAAGAAGGTTGTATACATGGAAGAATCCTGGAGATACTAAAAGGTATCAGGTAGATTATATAATGGTAAGACATAGATTTAGGAACCAGGTTTTAAATTGTGAGACATTTCCTGGGCCAGGTGTGGACTCTGACCACAATCTATTGGTTATGAACTGTAGATTAAAACTGAAGAAACTGCAAAAAGGTGGGAACTTAGGAAATGGGACCTTGATAAACTGACTAAACCAGAGATTGTATAGTGTGTTTCAGGGAGAGCATAAGGGAACAATTGACAGGAATGGGGGAAAGAAATACAGTAGAAGAATGGGTAGCTCTGATGGATGAAGTAATGAAGGCAGCAGAGGATCAAGTAGGTAAAAAGACGAGGGCTAGTAGAAATCCTTGGGTAACAGAAGAAATATTGAATTTAATTGATGAAAGGAGAAAATATAAAAATGCAGTAAATGAAGCAGGCAAAATGGAATACAAACGTCTCAAAAATGAGATCGACAGGAAGTGCAAAATCGCTAAGCAGGGATGGCTAGAGCACAAATGTAAGGATGTAGAGGCTAATCTCAATAGGGGTAAGATAGATACTGCCTACAGGAAAATTAAAGAGACCTTTGGAGAAAAGAGAGCCACTTGTATGAATATCAAGAGCTCAGATGGAAACCCAGTTCTAAGCAAAGAAGGGAAAGCAGAAAGGTGGAAGGAGTATATAGAGGGTCTATACAAGGGCAATGTACTTGAGGACAATATTATGGAAATGGAAGAGGATGAAGATAAAGATGAAATGGGAGATACAATACTGCATGAAGAGTTTGACAGAGCACTGAAAGACCTAAGGCGAAACAGGGCCCCGGGAGTAGACAACATTCCATTAGAACTACTGACGGCCTTGGGAGAGCCAGTCCTGACAAAACTCTACCATCTGGTGAGCAAGATGTAGGAGACAGGCAAAATACCCTCAGACTTCAAGAAGAATATAATAATTCCAATCCCAAATAAAGCAGGTGTTGACAGATGTGAAAATTACCGAACTATCAGTTTAGTAAGTCATAGTTGGAAAATACTAACACGAATACTTTACAGACGAATGGAAGAACTGGTGGAAGCCGACCTCGGTAAAGATCAGTTTGGTCTCATCGGATTAGGAAAGGACAGGGAAGGAAGTCGGCCGTGCCCTTTGAAAGGAACCATCCCGGCATTTGCCTGGAGTGATTTAGGGAAATCACGGAAGGGAAAGATCAGTTCGGATTATGTAGAAATGTTGGAACACGTGAGGCAATACTGACCTAACACCTTATCTTAGAGGAAAGATTAAGGAAAGGCAAACCTACGTTTCTAGCATTTATAGACTTAGAGAAAGCTTTTGACAATGTTGACTGGAATACGCTCTTTAAAATTCTGAAGGTGACAGGGGTAAAATACAGGGAGTGAAAGGCTATTCACAATTTGTACAGAAACCAGATGGCAGTTATAAGAGTCGAGGGACATGAAAGGGAAGCAGTGGTTGGGAATAGAGGGAGACAGAGTTCTAGCCTATCCCCGATGTTATTCAATCTGTATATTGAGCAAGCAGTGAAGGAAACAAAAGAAAAATTCAGAGTAGGTTTTAAAATCCATGGGGAAGAAATAAAAACTTTGAGGTTCGCCGATGACATTGTAATTTTGCCCGAGACAGCAAAGGACTTAGAAGAGCAGTTGAACGGAATGGACAGTGTCTTGAAAGGGATATAAGATGAACATCAACAAAAGCAAAACGAGGATCATGGAATGCAGTCGAATTAAGTCGGGTGATGCTGAGGGAATTAGATTAGGAAATGAGACACTTAAAGTAGTAAAGGAGTTTTGCCATTTGGGGAGAAAAATATCTGATAATGGTCGAAGTAGAGAGGATATAAAATGTAGACTGGTAATAGCAAGGAAAGCGTTTCTGAAAAAGAGGAATTTGTTAACATCGAATATAGATTTAAGTGTCAGGAAGTCGTTTCTGAAGTCCATTACCCTCGTTTTGCTTTTGTTGATGTTCATCTTATATCCAACTTTCAAGACACTGTCCATTCTGTTCAGCTGCTCTTCCAAGTCCTTTGCTGTCTCTGACAGAATTAAAAATATCATCGGCGAACCTCAAAGTTTTTATTTCTTCTCCATGGATTTTAATTCCTACTCCAAATTTTTCTTTTGTTTCCTTTACTGCTTGCTCAGTATACAGTGTGAATAACATTGGGGATAGGCTACAATCCTGTCTCACTCCTTTCCCAACCACTGCTTCCCTTTCATGCCCCTCGACTCTTATAACTGCCATCTGGTTTCTGTACAAATTGTAAATAGCCTTTTGCTCCCTGTATTTTACCCCTGCCACCTTCAGAATTTGAAAGAGAGTATTCCAGTCAACATTGTCAAAAACTTTCTCTAAGTCTACAAATGCTAGAAACGTAGGTTTGCGTTTCCTTAATCTAGCTTCTAAGATAAGCCGTAGGGTCAGTATTGCCTCACGTGTTCCAATATTTCCACGGAATCCAAACTGATCTTCCCCAAGGTCAGCCTCTACTAGTTTTTCCATTCGTCTGTAAAGAATTCGCGTTAGTGTTTTGCAGCTGTGACTTATTACACTGATAGTTCGGTAATTTTCACATCTGTCAACACCTGCTTTCTTTGGGATTGGAATTATTATATTCTTCTTGAAGACTGAGGGTATTTTGCCTGTCTCATACATCTAGCTCACCAGATGGTAGAGTTTTGTCAGGACTGGCTCTCCCAAGGCCGTCAGTAGTTCTAATAGAATGTTGTCTACTCCCGGGGCCTTGTTTCGACTCAGGTCTTTCAGCACTCTGTCAAACTCTTCATGCAGTATCATATCTCCCATTTCATCTTCATTTACATCCTCTTCCATTTCCATAATACTGTCCTCAAGTACATTGCCCTTGTATAGACCCTCTATATACTGCTTCCACTTTTCTGCTTTCCCTTCTTTGCTTAGAACTGGGTTTCCTTCCTTTCATACAAGTGACTCTCTTTTCTCCAAAGGTCTCTTTAATTTTCCTGTAGGCAGTATCTATCTTACCCCTAGTGAGACAAGCCTCTACATCCTTACATTTGTCCTCTAGCCATTCCTGCTTAACAGTTTTGCACTTCCTGTCGATCTCATTTTTGAGACGTTTGTATTCCGTTTTGCCTGCTTCATTTACTGCATTTTTATATTCTCTCCTTTCATCAATTAAATTCAATATTTCTTCTGTTACTCAAGGATTTCTACTAGCCCTCGTCTTTTTGCCTACTTGATCCTCTGCTGCCTTCACTACTTCATCCCTCAAAGCTACCCATTCTTCTTCTACTGTATTTCTTTCCCCCATTCCTGCCATTTGTTCCCTTACGCTCTCCCTGAAACTCTGTACAACCTCTGGTTTAGTCAGTTTATCCAGGTCCCATCTCCTTAAATTCCCACCTTTTTGCAGTTTCTTCAGTTTTAATCTACAGTTCATAACCAATAGATTGTGGTCAGAGTCCACATCTGCCCCTGGAAATGGCTTACAATTTAAAACCTGGTTCCTAAATCTCTGTCTTACCATTATATAATCTATCTGATACCTTTTAGTATCTCCAGGATTCTTCCATGTATACAACCTTCTTTTATGATTCTTGAACCAAGTGTTAGCTATGATTAAGTTGTGCTCTGTGCAAAATTCTACTAGGCGGCTTCCTCTTTCATTTCTTAGCCCCAATCCATATTCACCTACTACGTTTTCTTCTCTCCCTTTTCCTACTATCGAAAACCAGTCACCCATGACCATTAATTTTCGTCTCCCTTCAGTATCTGAATAATTTCTTTTATTTCATCATACATTTCTTCAATTTCTTCGTCATCTGCAGAGCTAGTTGGCATATAAACTTGTACTACTGTAGTAGGCGTGGGCTTCGTGTCTATTTTGGCCACAATAATGCGTTCCCTATGCTGTTTGTAGTAGCTTACCCATATTCCTATTTTTTTATTCATTATTAAACCTTCTTCTGCATTACCCGTTAGACTTTGTATTTATAACCCTGTATTCACCTGACCAAAAGTCTTGTTCCTCCTGCCACCGAACTTCACTAATTCCTACTACATCTAACTTTAACCTATCCATTTCCCTTCTTAAATTTTCTAACCTACCTGCCTGATTAAGGGATCTGACATTCCACGCTCCGATCCGTAAACGCCAGTTTTCTTTCTCCTGATAACGACGTCCTCACGAGTAGTCCCCACCCGGAGATCCGAATGGGGGACTATTTTACTTCCGGAATATTTTACCTAAGAGGACACCATCACCATTAACCATACAGTAAAGCTGCAAGCCCTCGGGAAAAATTACGGCTGTAGTTTCCCCTTGCTTTCAACTGTTCGCCGTACCAGCACAGCAAGGCCATTTTGGTTAGTGTTACAAGGCCAGATCAGTCAATCATCCAGACTGTTGCCCCTGCAACTACTGAAAAGGCTGCTGCCCCTCTTCAGGAACCACGCGTTTGTCTGGCCTCTCAACAGATACCCCTCCGTTGTGGTTGCACCAATGGTACGGCTATCTGTATCGCTGAGGCACGCACGCCTCCCCACCAACGGCAAGGTCCGTGGTCACCAACGGCAAGGTCCATGGTTCATGGGGGGGGGGGGGGTTATCACGTAACTAATGGGGAGGTATTGAATAGAATAGGGGAGAAGAGGAGTTTGTGGCAAAACTTAACAAGAAGGGACCGGTTGGTGGGACATGTTCTGAGGCATCAAGGGATCACAAGTTTAGCATTGGAGGCCAGCGTGGAGGGCAAAAATGGTAGAGGGAGACCAAGAGATGAATACACTAAGCAGATTCAGATGGATGTAGGTTGCAGTAAGTACTGGGAGATGAAGAAGCTTGCACAGGATAGAGTAGCATGGAGAACTGCATCAAACCAGTCTCAGGACTGAAGACCACAACAACAACAACAACAACAATCCAGAATGATGGTTTCAAATGCAAATTGTGTTCCATCATCCACTGCTGCTGATCCAAAAAGGGCAGGACATCCACCATACCCGAGCGTATCCACTTACCCTCTGCCATGCACCTCACGGTAGCTTGCAGAGTAAACATGTAGATGTACCTGTATTCCAGTTCACGTATTCTAGATGAACTCTGAACTTCTCAAACCTGACACCTGATTGAATGCACAACATTGGGGAAAGAAAGACAATGTGGATTTTGCAAGAAAAATGGAAGACAGCAGTGCTTTGTGTGCAATGTGGGACTCCATCTTGAATGCTTTGTTATCAGGCATAAAAAATAAAAGCGAATGTAAAAAGAGAGTGGCATGTGCCATGATCACTATTTGATGATCAACTAAAATATACCATTTACTTCAATAAGGCAACCCATAAATAAATGTAGAACAAAGAAAAGAAATTGGAAGTTAATACGTTAATGTGCTTTGCTGTTGACAATTATTTTATAGTATCGTTGTATGCTTCAGCGCACTGTAAAATTAGTCTTTCAGAATTCACCATAAGTGTAAAATATTACTGATAATGGTGGTCCAGCAGATTAGGTCTGTGGCTTGCTGGTATTCTGAAATAGAAGTAATTTCATGTCAAATCACTTAATTTCAGTGATGTTCCCCACTCAGTTTTTTTGCAACTGCTGAGTTACAGAAGTACGTGGCAAGTTTGGGAACACTGCACTGCATGAAATGGTCTGATAATACACAACTGCTGTTAGACTTTAAAGACAAACATGCTCACACCTACTCATGTTGAGGAAATTCCGATTCACACATTGGCACCCACAAGTTGGTCTATTATGAAAAAAAATCCAAGCAGAATTTTGTCTCTGATAAGATGGAGGATGATAAGTGTCCAATTCTTTTAAATGAGTCTGACAACAACTGAGAATAAACTGAGTAGTTCAGACATTCCTGTTTATCTCGTGTCAGAACTAACTAGTGTTAAAGCTAGTAGTATAGATACCATTCAATTGACTATTAAGCTTTGAGCATGATTAACTTTACACTTCACTTTTCATAAAATTCTGTTTTGGGAAACTAAAATGGTATACTCCTGTTGCTCTGATAGAGTCGTATCTTGAAAGCAGAAAACAGATAGTCACATTAACAAATGATCCAACAAAAATAAGATTAAATTCAGTGTGGGCTAACAGTAAATATGGTGTGCCACAAGGTTTGCTCTATATTGCAGTAATGATTTACTGGAGACATGGACACTGTTGGTGACAAGTATGCTGATAAAAGGTCCAAACAAATCCAATAGTCTTGCACCTGGTTCATAGCGAATATTTGCAACAATTCATATTATGCAATTCCAAACAAATAAAACTAAAAAAAAAAAACTAGAAGTAGATATCAAAGGGTATACAATGCATGGGCTCAATGTGCGATATTCCAGGATATCAAGATGGATAATAAACTGATGTCGTGCTAGCATGTGGATAACAAAGCTAAAAAGCTCACTTCTGGCTGCTTTGCTACCAGAAATCTCTCTCACTGTGCTAACTTGCAGACAATATTGTTAGCATAGTTTGCATTAAATTCTGCACTTAGTTCTGACACAATCTTCTGGGGCATTGCAGTTACGATGAAAAAAGTGTTTACTCCACAGAAGCATGCAATAATAAAGTGTGTTAAGTTGATAGAGGGAATATCCTGCCTCTTCAGAGATCTACAGATTCTCACATTTATATGCCAATTCTTATACTCCCTAATGACATTTATGGTTAACAGAAACAGTAAATTTAGGATGAACTCAAGAACTCACAACCACAACACTAGAAGTAGAAATTATTACCATATCAGCTATGCATCCGTCTCTGGAGTTCAGACCAAGAGCTTTATACGAGGTGCATTCAAGTTCAAAGGCCTCCGATTTTTTTTTCTCCGGACTGGGAAGAGATAGAAACATGCGCATTGTTTTAAAATGACGCCGCGTTCATTGTCAATACGTCCCAGAGATGGCAGCACTGTATGGCAGATGGAATTTTACCGCCAGCGGCGAGAATGAGAGCTGTTTTAAATACTTAAAATGGCGATGTTTTCCTTACTTGAACAGCATGCAATCATTCGTTCTCTGAATTTGCGTGGTGTGAAACCAATTGAAATTCATCGACAGTTGAAGGAGACATGTGGTGATGGAGTTATGGATGTGTCGAAAGTGCGTTCGTGGGTGCGACAGTTTAATAAAGGCAGAACATCGTGTGACAACAAACCGAAACAACCTCGGGCTCGCACAAGCCGGTCTGACGACATGATCGAGAAAGTGGAGAGAATTGTTTTGGGGGATCGCCGAATGACTGTTGAACAGATCGCCTCCAGAGTTGGCATTTCTGTGGGTTCTGTGCACACAATGCTGCATAACGACCTGAAAGTGCGAAAAGTGTCATCCAGGTGGGTGCCACGAATGCTGCCGGACGACCACATGGCTGCCCATGTGGCATGTTGCCAAGCAATGTTGACGCGCAACGACAGCATGAATGAGACTTTCTTTTCGTCGGTTGCGACAATGGATGAGACGTGGATGCCATTTTTCAATCCAGAAACAAAGCGCCAGTCAGCTCAATGGCAGCACACAGATTCACTGGCACCAAAAAAATTTCAGGTAACCGCCAGTGCTGAAACAATGATGGTGTCCATGTTCTGGGACAGCGAGGGTGTAATCCTTACCCATTGCGTTCCAAAAGGCACTACGGTAACAGGTGCATCCTACGAAAATGTTTTGAAGAACAAATTCCTTCCTGCACTGCAACAAAAACGTCCGGGAAGGGCTGCGCGTGTGCTGTTTCACCAAGGCAACGCACCCGCACATTGAGCTAACATTACGCAACAGTTTCTTCGTGATAACTTTGAAGTGATTCCTCATGCTCCCTACTCACCTGACCTGGCTCCTAGTGACTTTTGGCTTTTTCCAACAATGAAAGACACTCTCCGTGGCCGCACATTCACCAGCCGTGCTGCTATTGCCTCAGCGATTTTCCAGTGGTCAAAACAGACTCCTAAAGAAGCCTTCGCCGCTGCCATGGAATCATGGCGTCAGCGTTGTGAAAAATGTGTACATCTGCAGGGCGATTACGTCTAGAAGTAACGCCAGTTTCATCGATTTCGGGTGAGTAGTTGATTAGGAAAAAAATGAGAGGCCTTAGAACTTTAATGCACCTCGTATTCTGGGACAAAGTTAATAAGTTGCCAGCAGGCAATAGGCAGGAAATTGAAAATACTCAAATGTCTGAACACAAATTAAAAGAATACTGCATTACACACTATCTCATATGAGGCACAACTGCAGTCATAGGTAGAAATTTTGAATAACAACAGCTTGGCTGCTCTTGCAAATAATTTATTTAATGACCGGTTTTGTAGCTTAGGAGTCACATCACCAGGTTAGATCTGTTAAACTAGAAAAGTCATTTGCTACAATTGTGATCAATTATGATTACAATCAGCATTGAAAAACGGAGCAAATTACTTACATGTTAAATTATGACATTAAACTTGCAACATGGATAGGACCGAATATTCACTGTCTATGAATATATGACGCAATTACTGATCTGTCAGGTAAGCAGAAAGCATGGGTCCACAATTCCTCAAGCGTGCATAAGATTTTTTTTTTTTAATGCAAGAGTTGACTAGAAATGTCTGCCCAACATAATGTGAATGGGTTCGAACATCAAGTCAAAAAATATATTTAAAAAACCTACCATTACGTTAAGCCTTCTCCCACCCTTTCCAGATTCATGGTAGGTGTTTTTAATTTTTGACTGGATGTTCCAGATTAGTGCTAGTCTTATTACTGAAGTGATAGTCTTATTACAGAAATATATAGCAGTGGCTGCTTTTACCTGTTAATACATAACTTGACATGTTTTACGTCCCTCTAGCCTCTCGTTCATTATAGGACTGAGGTAACATGTATGAATGAAATGAATAAATTCAATCTTGTTTACTACTTCTATACATTTTAAGACAGGTAGCTCCAAGAGAACTCACTAATTCGTTACAGAGTTCTATGTGACAATCTTTTCCCAGCTGAGCCATGCTGAAGTTTTGTAGCTAATTTAGCAAGTCCCTGAACAGTCTTAACCTTACTTTAATGTGATGATATTCATGTAAAAATGGACTACAGCATGCAAACATCCAAATTATGTCAGCATAATGGCTTCATGATAAAAGACAAATTGCAGATATCACTGAACATCAGGCTGCAATGACTCAAGTGCAACACATTTTGTCCAGGACAAAAGTTTCCATTATTTAATAGACTTTTGATGGAATCATTGGTCTGCGAATGGCAGCTTGAAGCAAACAAATCACCAAAAGTACTGAGAATGTTATACACCAGCTGTCCAATGTGTGATATTTACCAAAACATATTTTGGGACTACATTATACAACTATCAAGTGCCATGAAGTGAGGTAACGTGTAACATTCTCAGTATTGATTCATGAGACAGCTGTACAATGGCTCCACAACAGATCACCTTGGCACACAAATTTAAAAAATTAAATCTAGTTAAATTAACTGTCACTTACGTTTTTCTTGTCAGACAAAAACACGTTTCATTTTTTATTCAACTCTTCCTGAATTTATGCATGCTTTACTACTTCTCCCCAACAAATAGTGTGCTCTTAGAACACGAAGGTCAAGAACAGCAATTTGCTTGGGAATCTTTACTGTACAGTAGTAACCTTCATGGTAAAAAGCAGTCACGTAAATCTAATAGTTTGTAGGCGAGGAACTAACACAAGTATGGATGGAACATACCTCTTAAGATAAAAGGCTTTAAAGTAGCTTACTGAAAAAAAAAAAATCAATTTGGGCCACATACATTTCAAGAACTGTAAACCCAAAATAATTCAGGTAGTTAAGGGAGATGACAATTTAACTGTGATGGGAGACAGCATTTAAATATTGGGAAAAGGAAGGAAAAACAGTACGAGAATATGGACTGGGGAAAAACAATGAAAAACTTGTGGAATTTTGCACAGAGCATAATTTAGGCTATTCATTACTAACACTTAGTTTACAAATGACGTACGAAGGTTGTGTAAGTAGTTGGTTGGCTGGTTGGTTGGTTTGGCGTATAAAGGGACCACACCACAGGGCCATCAGACCCTTTTTCCTGACACAAGCAAAGCTCAAGGTACAAAAACAATGAAAGTATGTTTGAGAAAGTAAAAGGGGGGAAAAGGAATGGGGAACCACATCTAAAAAGAAAACGAATGGAACAAACAAGAAATGGGGAAAACATATACCACAAGGAAAAGTAGAAGAAGGTATTAAAACCATAGAGCAGATGGTCTGGGCTGGCTGATCACAATAATAAAAGAGGATGAGCCAGCCACTCTGCAACACATTAAAATGTCCACCCCAAAAAGACAAGGCGAGATGAACACGTACGGAAAAGACGATCACCAAGACAAACAAATGCAAAGAAAGTGTGACAGAGTTAAAATGGAGGGATGTTGGTGGCCTCTGAGAGAAGGCTAAATGCCCACCCTTAGATGGTATGATAAAAAATCCCTCATGAATAAAACATAAAACTAAATCTGCTGATGAGGCATTGTTGCCCAACACTGAAGGTAGGGTGCTGGGAAGGTTAAAAGTCTGCCACAGAGGGGCTAAAAGTGGGCAGTCCAGCAAGATGTGGATGACAGTCATATGTGAGCCAGAGTGGCACTGAGCTGGGTCCTTGCAACGGAGGAGGTAGGCATGTGTCTGCCACGTATGGCCAATGCGGAGCCGGCAGAGAACCACAGAGTCCCTGCTAGAGGCCTGCATGGAGGACTTCCACACGTTCGTAGTCTCCTTAATGGCATGCAGTTTGTTTTGCGTACTGATATTATGCCATTCCATCTCCCAAAGCTGAAAAACCTTTCAGTGTAATAATGATCGCAGATCAGTTACGGGAACACCGATCTCCAGAAGCAATTTCTGTGCAGCCTATTTAGCCAGCCTGTCGGCAAGTTCATTTCCTGGGATTCCGACGTGGCTGGGGACCACACAAACACCACGGAACGACTGGACTGTTCCAGGCCATACATGGACTCCTGTATGGTCACTACCAAAGGATGGCGGAGGTAGCACTGGTCGATAGCTTGTAGGTTGCACAAGGAGTCAGTACAATGAAGAAACGACTTGCCAGGGCATGAGCAGATGTGCTCAAGAGCATGAGAAATGGCCGCCAGCTCTGCAGTGAAAACACTGCAGCCACCTTGCAAGGAGTGTTGTTCAATATGTCCTCCATGAACATACACAAAGCCAATGTGACCATCAGCCATGGAGCCATCTGTGTAAACCACTTCATCCCTGTACATGTCAAGAATTGAGAGGAAGTGACAGCGGAGAGCTGCAGGATTAACTGAGTTCTTACGACCATGTGAAAGGTCCAGGTGAAGCCTCGGCCTAGGTGTACACCATGGAGGTGTATGTGAATAGACCTCAAGTACAGGTCGTAAAGGCAAGGATTCCACTTCAGACAGAAGAGATCGGACGCGAACCGCAATCTTAAGCCCTCTCTTCACCTCCAATGCGGGAGATGAACTGCCGTGGGCGGGAAAAGGAGATGGTAATTCGGATGCACAGGAGAACTACGAATGTGTGTAACATAACTGGTGATCAGTTGTGCATGCCTGCAATGGAGGGACTCCGGCCTCCACCAGGATGCTGACCACCGGACTTGCCCTAAAAGCTCCCGTTGCCAGTTGAATGCCACAATGGTGCACTGGGTCGAGTAAACGCAACAACGAGGGCGCCGCTGAGCCATAAACAAGACTCCCATACTCAAGGTGGGGCTGAACAAGGGCTCTGTAGAGTTGTAGCAGTCTAGAGCAATCTGCACCCCAGTTGGTGTCGCTCAGGCAGTGGAGGGCATTGAGGTGCTGCCAGCACTTCCGCTTCAGCTGACGAAGATGAGGAAGCCATGTCAATCAGGCATCAAAAACCAGTCCTAAGAATCGATATACCTGCACTACAAAGAGTGGATCGTCATGAAGGTAATGTTCTGGTTCCGGATGAATGGTACAACACCAACAGAAGCGTATAACACAAGACTTCACGGCTGGAAACTGGAAGCCATGGGCTAGAGCCCATGACTGCGCCTTGTGGATGGCTGCCAGTAGGTGCTGCTCAGCAACAATAGTACTGGAGGAGCAATATGAAATGCAGAAGTTGTCTGCATAAAGAGAAGGTGAGATGGACGGCCTGACAGCTGCTGCTACACAGTTAATGGCCAAAAAATAGACATACACGCACTACAGAGCCCTGTAGGACCCCATTCTCCTGGATATGGGGGGAACTAGGGGAGGCATCAACTTGGACATGGAAAGTATAGAGCAATAGGAAATTTTGGATAAAAGTTGGGAGCGGGCCGCAGAGACCCCACTCATATAATGTGCCACAGATATGATGTCGCTTACAAAGAACGCTGGTGAGGCTGATGGGCCAATAGCTATCCACATCAAGCAGGTATTTGCTGGGTTTGAGGACTGGAATTATTGTGCTCTCTCGCCATTGCGGTTGAAGATGACGGGAGGAGAAGTCGCTTATAGTCGGGCAAGAGATGTTTGATCACCTGACTGTGGATCTGATCTGGCCCAGGAGCTGTGTTGGGGCAATGTGCAAGGACACTGAGGAGCTCCCACTCTGTAAACGGAGCATTATAGAGTTCACTGTGACGTTCAGTGAACGAGAGGGCTATCCTTTCCATCTGCCGTTTGAGGGCACGAAATGCTGGGGGATAATTCTCCAATGCAGAGGCTAGAGCACAGTGCTCAGCAGTTGTGTTTGCATCAGTAGGTAACACACCATTTATGTTAATGCCAGTGACACCTGTCGGGGTCTGGTACCCACAGACACGTCGTATCTTTGTCCAGACTTGGGAAGGTGACATAGGTACATTTCCCAACATTCCTGTTTCCATGTTTTTATAAGCTGGCGAATGCAGGCACAGAGCCATTTAAAAGCTATTAGGTGATCTATGGAAGGGTGCCACTTATGTCGCTGTAGAGCTCGCCTATGCTCTTTAATGGCCTCAGCGATTTCCAGTGACCACCAAGGTACTGACGTTCACAGGGGGCACCCTAAAGAACAAGGGATCGTGTTTTCTGCCGCAGAAACGACCATTCTAGTGACACACTCAACTACCACATCGATGGTATCATGTGGGGGGGATTCAACGGTTGACAGCAGAGATGTAAGCTTCCCAGTCTGCCCTGTTTACAGCCCATCTTGGTAGGAGTGAGGGAGACTGGAGCTGGGGGAGTGACAGGAAGATGGGAAAGTGGTCAGTATCACGCAAGTCCTCATGGGCTCTCCAATGGACAGATGGTATAAGTCCTGGGCTGCAGGTGGATAAATCAATGGCCAAGAAAGTGCCATGAGCCACAGTATTTAAGAGGCAGAGGTCAAGTTGAGAGAGGAAAGTTTCGAAACCTCTACCTCAGCCAGTAAGCACAGTGCCACCCCACAAGGCATTATGGGCATTAAAATCTCCCAAAGTAGGAAAGGTTTAGGGTGTTGTTGAATCAGTGCGGCCAATGCGTTCAGAAGTACTGCACCATCTGGAGGAAGATATAAGTTGCAGACAGTTATTTCCTGCATTGTCCTTATTCTGACAGCCACAGCTCCAACAGGGGTTGAAGGGGGCACAGGTTCACTGCATACTGAGCTCAGGACATAGACACAAACTCCATCTGACACTCTTATTATAGTCGCTACATTTCTTGTAATATCCCCTATAGCCGCAGAGGGCAGGGGTCTGCATTGCCGGGAACCAAATTTCCTGGAGGGCAATGCAGAAACAGGTGTAAAGCTGAACAGTTTCCATAGCATGTAAAGCTGAACAGTTTCCTTAGCTCATCCACGTGGTGGAAAAAACTGCAGCAATTTTGCTGGAGGCATGAAGCACGCAAGGAGGCAGGTTACGCTGCAGAGTCAAGTGCTCCCATCGACTGAGTATTTTTACCCATTCCTTTTGTGGATGAGGCATCAGTAGATCTCCACCTCATACGCAGGTGCACAATTGGTAGGGAATGGTGGTGTTGGGACAACCGGAGGGTCCTTTTTCTTGGCAGACTTCTTTGTTTGCTTGCCCTCTTGCTTCTCTTTGGGAGCTTGCTGGGAGGACTTCTCCGAATTAGCTTCAGGCACGGACGAAGACCCTGAAGCTCTTCTTCCAGCAGCTTTTGGCTCCTTTAGCCACTGGCGAGTGTCCGCTGTAGCATTAGTGGAGACCTTGGGAGAGAGGGTCCCAAGGGACCCCTTCTGCGCGAGAGGAGCCAGAGGAGGCTGTTGCTTCTCCAGCTGGGGGGAGGGAATGGATGTCTTCTGGTTTTGTGTGTGTGTGTGTGTGGGGGGGGGGGGGGGGGGGGGGGGGCGCTTGCACCCAAAGTAGGTGCTTTGGGAGCAATGGAAGGAGACTTTCCCCCTACCACCAAGGGGGCGGATGTATTCTGGAGGCCCAGAGGGCCCACTATTCATGACACAGACTGTGGTAGGACTGGTACTTGTGACGGCGATGGTAATGTATCTGCAGCATATTTGGAGGTCAACCAAATGGGGTGTATTCATTTGAATTTACGTTTAGCCTCTTGGTAAGTCAACCGGTCCACAGTCTTTTACTCCACGATTTTCCATTCTTTTTGGAGTACTGTGTAGTCTGGCGAGCAGGAGGAGTGCTGCTCTCCACAGTTGACACGAGTGGGAGAAGGCTTACATGGAGTATCTGGATGTCCGCAGTCTCGACATGTGGCGCTGGAAATGCAGTGGGAAGACATGTTCCCGAATTTCCAGAACTTAAAAGCACCGCATAGGGGGAGGGATGTACGGTTTAACGTCACAGCGGTAAACCATCACCTTGACCTTTTCAGGTAATGAATCACCCTCAAAAGCCAAGATGAAGGCACCAGTGGCAACCCTGTTGTCTTTGGGTCCCCTGTAAGCACACCGGAAGAAATAAACACCCGTCATTCTACAATGATGCGGAGCTCGTCATCAGACTACAAGGAGGAGGTCACGATGGAAAATAATTCCCTGGACCATGTTGAGGCTTTTATGGGGAGTGACAGAAACAGGAATATTACCCAGCTGGTCACAAGCGAGTAACACCCGGGATCGGTCAGGGGAAGCTGTCTGAATCAAGACTGCACCGCTTCTCATCTTGGACAGCGCTGTCACTTCCACAAACTTATCCTCAAGACAAGGCAAAAAATTGAGGCTTTGTAGGTAGAAAGAAGTCCCTGTCCATTCTGCTACAGACTAAATACTGAGGTGAATATGGCTCTCTTCTTTCTGTAGCCCTACGTTCCTTCTGTGGTGTGGCGAGGGAGGGAAATGATTTAGGGTCATATCTGTCAGCATTGTACTCGACCCTGCCCTTTTTAGAGACTGCTGGTGCCATACAGTCACCAGTGAGAGATGACTTAGTCCGCTTCATTGCAGGTCATCTGCCCTGATGCCACCCACTCCAATCAGTGGGTGCTACCCAGCCACAGCAAAGGCCACCTGGCATGATAGCCATTGCCGGGAGTCCTGATGCCCCAGTAAGACAGGCATCTACTCCTTGGCATATGTGTGGAGATTACAGCTCAGGCATCGGCAGTGCAATCCCTGTGTTGTCACGGGGCCACCACCACATGGGTACATGACGGCCCCACCACAAGAGACTAGCTACTATGCTGGATATTGGGTACAGAGAAATTCAATATTGTCATGGAGGAAAAAAGGGCAGGAGACAACAGAAGAAGACGACATACCCCAAAAAGTGTCCTCACCCAAATAGTCGAATTGCAGGTGGAGACGCAAAGCCATGACAAGAGGTTCAAGAGATCGAACCTAAGGGTACTATGGCTAACTCATGCACCATGTAAGGCATCCTTCCCCAAACGGCCTGCACTTCTGTAGAATTTGGAAAGAGGCAGGTCAAACCATAAAATGGGACATGAACTTATAAGGCCGAAATATGTGAGACTCCTTTTAGTCGCCTCTTACAACAGGCAGAGATACCTTGGGCCTATTCTAACCCTTGGACCCGCAGGTGGGTGTATAAGTAGTAAAAGGTTTCAGATTGATTACGTAATGATAAGGCAGAGATTTCGAAACCAGGCTTTAAACTGTAAGGCATTTCCAGAGGAATATATGGCCTCCGACAACAATTTATTGGTTATGAACTACGAATTAAAACTTTAGAAATTGTAAAAAGATAGGAAATAACGGAGATGAGATATGGATAAGCTAAAAGAACCAGATTTATTGAGAGTTTCAGAGGGAAAAAATAGGCAATGTTTGGCTGAAGCTACGAAAAAGAATACTGTGGAGGAAGTGTGCATAGCTTCAAGAGACGAAATACTAAAGGATGCTTGCTATCAAACAGGAAAGAAGACAAGGTCTAGTAGAAATCCTTGGATAGCACAGGAGATATTTAATTTAATTGATGAAAGAAGAAAATAAAAAAATACAGCAAATGACAAAGCAAAAAGAAAATACAAAGTCTAACAAAAGAAGATTTGCAGAAAATGCAAAATGGCTACACAGGAATGGATAGTGGACAAATGCAAGGCTGTAGAAGCATTTGTAACTAAAGGAAAGGCTGACACCATATTCTGGAAGATTAACGAGACCTTTGAAGAAACAAGAAATAACAGAGGGAGTATACAAGAGAGATTAACTTGAAAAGAAGAAATAGGTGAAGATCAAATGGGAGATAAAGGACTAGAATTTGACACAGCACTGAAAGATCTTAGTCAAAACAAGGCCCCTGAAGTAGGCAACATTCACTCAGTATTATTCTGATCCTTGGTAATGCCAGCCATGACAAAATATTCCACTTGATATGCAAGATATACGAGACAGGTGAAATACCAATCAGACTTCATGAAGAATGTAATAATTCTAATTCCAACAAAGCAAGTGCTGACAGGTGTAACTACGGCCAAACTATCAGTTTAATACTATATGGTTGCAAAATACTAACACAAATTGTTTGTTTGCGAAAGAGTGGAAAATTGGTAAACGCAAACCTCAGAGAAGATCAGTTTGGGTTCTGGAGAAATTTTTGAAAATATGGCACAACACTGACTTACCCTAAAAGGTAGGTTACAGAAAGGCAAACCTACATTTATAGCAATTGTAGATTTGCGATAACTTTTGACTTTACTTTCTGAAATTTTGAAGATAGTAGGGATAAAATAGAGGAAACAAAAGTTTTATACTGCTTGTATAGAACTCACACTGCAATTATAAGAGTTGGAAGACATGAAAGGGAAGGAGTAGCTGAGAACGGAATGACATAGGGTTGTAGCCCAACCTGAACGTCATTCAATCTGTACACTGAGCATGTAGTAAAGGAAATGAAGACGCTATTTGGAAAAGGAACTGAGATCAGAGAGGAGAAATAAAAGCTTTGCAGTTTGCCAATGATATTGTTAATCCTGCCAGAGATAGCAAAGGACTTGGAAGAGCAACTTAACAAAATGGATAGTGCCTTGAAAACAGTTAACAAGGTGAGCATCATAAAAAGTAAAACCAGGGTAGTGGAATGCAGTCGAATAAAATCACAGAATGCTGTGGGGATTAGGTTAGCAAATCATTTTTGCTATTTGGGAAGCAAAATTACTGATGATAGTCATAGCAGAACAGATACAAAATGCAGAATGGTTACTACAAGGAAATCAGGTTTGAAAAACCGGCATTCATTAACATCAAATATAGTTCTATGTCCCAAGAAGTTTTTTTGAAGGTATTTGTCTGGGGTGTCACACTGTACAGAACTGAAACATGGAAGGTAAAACAGTTCAGACAAGAAGAGAATATAAGCTTTTCAAATATGATGCTACAGAAGACTGCTAAGGATTAGATGGGTGGATAATATAACTAATGAGGAGGTACTGAATGAAATTGGGAAGAAAAGAAATTTATGACACAACTTGACTAAAAAAAAGAAAGTCAGAATCGGCTGATAGAATGCATTCTCAGACACCAAGGAATTATCCATATGGCACTGTGGAGAAGTATGAGAGGGAAAAGTTGTAAAGGTAGACCAAGAGATGACTACAAGCAGGCTCAAATGGCTGTACGTTGTAATAGTTATTCAGCGATGAAGGGGTCACACAGGCTAGACTATAGTGGAGAGCTGCATCAAAACAGTCTTTGGACTGATGACTGTTGCAACAACAGCAAGAAATCCAAAACCAGAAAATTTGCTCGTTTTATAAACAAGCTACTAGACAGTAAGTTCAAAACAGACTGATTGGTTTAAAAGAAGTTTGGGAGGGGGGCAGGGAAGGACCACTGCAAGGTCATCGGTCCCTTGTTCCCGGTAAAATAATTACACAAGGGAAAGAAGAAAAGAAAGGAGACGTACAGCACAATAACAGAAGCCAGGAAGAATCAGATGAACGCCACGAGGACAACCAACACTACTATGGACAAAACAGGAAAAGAAAACCACAGAGAGAAGCAAGAAACAGGTAGAAGGGGTAAAAATAAGAGAGCACATGACCGTGGCTGGCCAACCATGAGAATAAAAAGGAAAAGCCAGCCACTCTGCAACACATTAAAAAAAAAAACCACCCTAAAAGCATTAGACTGGAGAACCAAGAGGGACAGACGAAATGCACTAAAACTTATATGTTGTTGTTGTGGTCTTCAGTCCTGAGACTGGTTTGATGCAGCTCCCCATGCTACTCTATCCTGTGCAAGCTTCTTCATCTCCCAGTACCTACTGCAACCTACATCCTTCTGAATCTGCTTAGTGTATTCATCTCTTGGTCTCCCTCTACGATTTTTACCCTCCACGCTGCCCTCCAATGCTAAATTTGTGATCCCTTGATGCCTCAAAACATGTCCTACCCTTCTTCTAGTCAAGTAGTGCCACAAACTTCTCTTCTCCCCTATCCTATTCAATACCTCCTCATTAGTTACGTGATATACCCACCTTATCTTCAGCATTCTTCTGTAGCACCACATTTCGAAACCTTCTATTCTCTTCTTGTCCATACTAGTTATCGTCCATGTTTCACTTCCATACATGGCTACACTCCATACAAATACTTTCAGAAACGACTTCCTGACACTTAAATCTATACTCGATGTTAACAAATTTCTCTTCTTCAGAAACGATTTCCTTGCCATTGCCAGTCTACATTTTATATCGTCTCTACATCGACCATCATCAGTTATTTTGCTCCCCAAATAGCAAAACTCCTTTACTATTTTAAGTGTCTCATTTCCTAATCTATTCCTTCAGCACCACCCGATTTAATTTGACTACATTCCATTATCCTCGTTTTGCTTTTGTTGATGTTCATCTTATATCCTCCTTTCAAGACACTGTCCATTCCGTTCAACTGCTCTTCCAAGTCCTTTGCTGTCTCTGACAGAATTACAATGTCATCGGCGAACCTCAAAGGTTTTACTTCTTCTCCATGAATTTAAATACCTACTCCGAATTTTTCATTTGTTTCCTTTAATGCTTGCTCAATATACAGATTGAATAACATCGGGGAGAGGCTACAACCCTGTCTCACTCCTTTCCCAACCACTGCTTCCCTTTCATGTCCCTCGACTCTTATAACTGCCATCTGGTTTCTGTACAAATTGTAAATAGCCTTTTGCTCCCTGTATTTTACCCCTGCCACCTTTAGAATGTGAAAGAGAGTATTCCAGTCAACATTGTCAAAAGCTTTCTCTAAGTCTACAAATGCTAGAAACGTAGGTTTGCCTTTTCTTAATCTTTCTTCTAAGATAAGTCGTAAGGTTAGTATTGCCTCACGTGTTCCAACATTTCTATGGAATCCAAACTGATCTTCCTCGAGGTACGCTTCTACCAGTTTTTCCATTCGTCTGTAAAGAATTCGCGTTAGTATTTTGCAGCTGTGACTTATTAAACTGATAGTTCGGTAATTTTCACATCTGTCAACACCTGCTTTCTTTGGGATTGGAATTATTATATTCTTCTTGACGTCTGAGGGTATTTCACCTGTCTCATACATCTTGCTCACCAGATGGTAGAGTTTTGTCAGGACTGGCTCTCCCAAGGCCGTCAGTAGTTCTAACGGAATGTTGTCTACTCCCGGGGCCTTGTTTCGACTCAGGTCTTTCAGTGCTCTGTCAAACTCTTCACGCAGAATCATATCTCCCATTTCATCTTCATCTACATCCTTTTCCATTTCGATAATATTGTCCTCAAGTACATCGCCCTTGTATAAACCCTCTATATACTCCTTCCACCTTTCTGCCTTCCCTTCTTTGCTTAGAACTGGGTTGCCATCTGAGCTCTTGATATTCATACAAGTGGTTCTCTTCTCTCCAAAGGTCTCTTTAATTTTCCTGTAGGCAGTATCTATCTTACCCCTAGTGAGACAAGCCTCTACATCCTTACATTTGTCCTCTAGCCATCCCTGCTTAGCCATTTTGCACTTCCTGTCGATCTCATTTTTGAGACGTTTGTATTCCTTTTTGCCTGCTTCATTTACTGCATTTTTATATTTTCTCCTTTCATCAATTAAATTCAATATTTCTTCTGTTACCCTAGGATTTCTATTAGCCCTCGTCTTCTTACCTACTTGATCGTCTGCTGCTTTCACTACTTTATCCCTCAGAGCTACCCATTCTTCTTCTACTGTATTTTTTTCCCCCATTCCTGTCAATTGTACCCTTATGCTCTCCCTGAAACTCTCTGCAACCTCTCGTTCTTTCAGTTTATCCAGGTCCCATCTCCTTAAATTCCCACCTTTTTGCAGTTTCTTTAGTTTCAATATGCAGTTCATAACCAAGAGATTGTGGTCAGAATCCATATCTGCCCCTGGAAATGTCTTACAATTTAAAACCTGGTTCCTAAATCTCTGTCTTACCATTATATAATCTATCTGATACCTTTTAGTATCTCCAGGATTCTTCCAGGTATACAACCTTCTTTTATGATTCCTGAACCAAGTGTTAGCTATGATTAAGTTATGCTCTGTGCGAAATTCTACAAGGCGGCTTCCTCTTTCATTTCTTCCCCCCAATCCATATTCACCTACTATGTTTCCTTCTCTCCCTTTTACTACTGACGAATTCCAGTCACCCATGACTATTAAATTCTCGTCTCCCTTAACTACCTGAATAATTTCTTTTAACTCGTCATACATTTCATCAATTTCTTCATCATCTGCAGAGCTAGTTGGCATATAAACTTGTACTACTGTAGTAGGCATGGGCTTCGTGTCTATCTTGGCCACAATAATGCATTCACTATGCTGTTTGTAGTAGCTAACCCGCACTCCTATTTTTTTATTCATTATTAAACCTACTCCTGCATTACCTCTATTTGATTTTGTATTTATAACCCTGTAATCACCTGACCAAAAGTCTTGTTCCTCCTGCCACCGAACTTCACTAATTCCCACTATATCTAACTTTAACCTATCCATTTCCCTTTTTTAATTTTCTAACCTACCTGCCTGATTAAGGGATCTGACATTCCATGCTCCGATCCGTAGAACACCAGTTTTCTTTCTCCTGATAACGACGTCCTCTTGAGTAGTCCCCTCCCGGAGATCCGAATGGGGGACTATTTTACCTCTGGAATATTTTACCCAAGAGGACGCCATCATCATTTAATCATACAGTAAAGCTGCATGTCCTCAGGAAAAATTACGGCTGTAGTTTCCCCTTGCTTTCAGCCGTTCGCAGTACCAGCACAGCAAGGCCGTTTTGGTTAATGTTACAAGGCCAGATCAGTCAATCATTCAGACTGTTGCCCCTGCAACTACTGAAAAGGCTGCTGCCCCTCTTCAGGCACCACATGTTTGTCTGGCCTCTCACCAGATACCCCTCCGTTGTGGTTGCACCTACAGTACGGCCATCTGTATCGCTGAGGCACGCAAGCCTCCCCACCAACGGCAAGGTCCATGGTTCATGGGGGGAAAACTTATATAGAATGATAAAACCCACCATCACCCACGTAAAACTCAATTAGCCGATGAGGTGTTGTCAGCTAAAATTAACAGCAATGAGTCCGGTAATTGAAGAGTTCGTCGAAGGGCAGTCAAAGGGCAGCTGCTCACCAAGATATGGGCCACTGTCAGCAGGGCACTGCACCAACACAGGTGGGTCATCACGGCGCAGGACGTAGCCTTGTGTCACCCAAGTGTGGCCAATGCACAGCCAGCAGAGAACCACAGAGTCTCTGCGAGAGGGCGACATGGAGGACTGCCACACATTCATAGTCTCCTTAATGGCACGCAGTTTGTTGTGCATGCTGAAGTTATACCATTTCGCCTCCCAAATCCGCAAAACCTTGCGGCGTAGTACTGAACACAGGTCAGTTGCAGAGAAGCCGATTTCCATAAGCAGTTTCAGTGTATCTTGTTTGCCCAGCCTGTCAGCAAGTTCGTTGTCTGGGATTCCGACGTGACCTGGGGTCCACACACTGAACGACTAGACCATTCCAGGGCATACATGGGCTCCTGGAAGGTCGCTACCAAAGAATGACAAGAATGGCACTGGTCGATAGCTTGTAGGTTGCTCAAGGTGTCAGTACACAGAAGAAACGACTCCCCAGTGCATTAACGGATGTGCTCAAGAGCACCAGATATAACCACCAGATCGGCAGTGAAAACATTGCAGCCATCGTGCAAGGAATGCTGTTCAATATGTCCTCCATGGAAATACGCAAAGCCAACATGAGCATTAGCCATCGAGCCATCAGTGTAAACCACTTTGGGGCCTCGGTACATGTCAAGTATCGAGAGGAAGTGACAGCGGAGAGCTGCGGGGTTAACTGAGTCCTTAGGGACATGTGAAACGTCCAGGTGAAGCCTCGGCCTAGGTGTATGTGAATGGACCTGAATTACAGGTGGTAAGGGCAAGGACTCCAGTTCAGAAAGAAGCAATCGGACACGAACTGCAATTGGAGGCCCTGACCTGGGCTGCCAATGCGAGAGATGAACTGCCATGGGCGGGAAAGGAGACAGTGATTCGGATGCACAGGAGAACTACGAACATGTGTAACACAAATAGCCAGCAGTTGTGCATGCCTCACCTTCAATGGAGGAACTCCGGCCTCCACAAAGACGCTGATAACTGGAGTCGTCCTAAAAGCTCTTGTCGCTGGGCGAACGCCACAGTGGTGCACTGGGTCGAGTTAATGCAATGCTGAGGGCTCCGCTGAACCCTAAACCAGACTCCCATACTCAAGGTGGGATTGAACAAGGGCTCTGTAGAGCTGCAGCAATGTAGAGCGATCTGCTCCCCAGTTGGTGTTGCTCAGGCAGCGGAGGACTGGGTCGGAGGTAAGGAGGAGGCTGGGATGGGGAGGGGGAGGGATAGTATGGTGGGAGTGGTAGATAGTGAAGTGTTGCAGTTTAGATGGCGGGAAGGAGAAGGTGCAGAGGGGGGAAAGAGGTATGTAGTGGAAAAAAGAGAAATGAAAAGAAAAAGACTGGGTGTGGCAGTGAAATGACGGCTGTGTAGTGCTGGAATGGGAACAGGGAGGGAATAGGATGGGTGAGGACAGTGACTAATGAAGGTTGAGGCCAGGTGGGTTACGGGAACATAGGATGTATTGCAGGGAAAGTTCCCACCTGTGCAATTCAGAAAGCTGATGTTGGTGGGAAGGATCCAAATGGCACAGGCTGTGAAGCAGTCATTGAGATGAGGGATATCATGTTTGGCAGTGTGTTCAGCAACACGGTGTTCCACTTGTTTTTTAGCCACAGTTTGCCGGTGTCGTTCATGCAGACGGACAGCTTGTTGATTGTCATGCCTACATAGAATGCAGCACAGTGGTTGCAGCTTAGCTTGTAAATCACATGACTGGTTTCACAGGCAGCCCTGCTTTTGATGGGATAGGTGATGTTAGTGACTGGACTGGAGTAGGTGGTGGTAGGAGGATGCATGGGACAGGTCTTGCATCTAGGTCTATTACAGGGGTATGAGCCATGAGGTAAGGGATTGGGAGCAGGTGTCGTGTAAGGATGGACGAGTATATTGTTTAAGTTCAGTGGACGGCAGAATACCGCGGTAGGAGGGATGGGAAGGATAGTGGTCAGGACATTTCTCATTTCAGGGCATGACGAGAGGTAATCGAAACCCTGGCGGAGAATGTAATTCAGTTGCTCCAGTCTCAGATGGTACTGAGTTACGAGGGGAATGCTCCTCTGTGGCCGGACTGTGGGACTTTGGGATGTGGTGGGAGACTGGAAAGATAAGGCACGGGAGATTTGTTTTTGCACAAGGATGGGAGCAGAGGAGCATTCCCCTCATAACTCAGTACCATCTGGGATTGAATTACATTCTCCGCCATGGTTTGGATTATCTCTCATCGTGCCCTGAAATGAGAAATGTCCTGCCCACTATTGTTCCCACCCCTCCTACTGTGGTATTCCGCCATCCACCGAACCTACACAATATACTTGTCCATCCTTACACAACCCCTGCTCCCAATCCCTTACCTCATGACTCATACCCCTATAATAGACTAGATGCAAGACCTGTCCCATACATCCCCCTACCACCACCTACTCCAGTGCAGTCACTAACATCACCTATCCCATCAAAGGCAGAGCCGCCTGTGAAACCAGTCATGTGATTTACAAGCTAAGCTGCAACCACTGTGCTGCATTCTATATAGGCATGACAATCAACAAGCTGTCTGTCTGCATGAACGGAACCGACAAACTTTGGCTAAAAAACAAGTGGAACACCGTGTTGCTGAACACACTGCCAAACATGATATCCCTCATCTCAATGACTGCTTCAAAGCCTGTGCCATTTGGCTCCTTCTCACCAATACCAGCTTTTCTGAATTATGCAGGTGGGAATGTTCCCTGCAATACATCCTATTTTCCCGTAACCCTCCTGGCCTCAACTTTAGTTAGTCACTGTCCTCACCTATCCAGCCCCCTCCCTGTTCCCATTCCAGCACTACACAGCCGTCATTTCACTGCCACACCCAGTCTTTTAATTTCTATTCATTTCTCTCCTTTCCACTACTTACCCCCTCCCCCCCTTCCCACCGTTTAAACTGCAACACTTCACTATCCGCCACTCCCACCATACTATCCCTCCCCCTCCCCGCCCCAGCCTCCTCCTTATCCCCACCCAGTCGCCACTCCATCATGCACAGGTGCTGCTGCTCGCAGTGTGGTTTCAGCTCTCTGAAACTGCAGACATGTGTGCAAGTTGTGTGTGTGTGTGTGTGTGTGTGTGTGTGTGTGTGTGTGTGTGTGTGTGTGTGTGTGTGTGTGTGTGTACTGCTGACAAAGGCCTTAATGGCCGAAAGCTATAATTGTGCGATTCTTTTTGTTGTCCCTATCACAACTCAGCATCTCCGCTATATGGTGAGTAGCAACTCTCCTTCTCTGGATTTGTTACATTCTTTCATTGATACTACACACAATTGTTCTGAAGAAAAGTGCTTGAAGTATGGAAGACATTTTTTAAATCCTATCTAACATTCATAGCATTCTTTTACTTTGATGCAAAATTCCTTACCACTGTACAGAATTAAGTAATAAAATTAATGTGCAATATCAATTTATATTACTTTACAAATGGACATACTTAATTTGGCATTTCGAGCACAAATTGTAGCCGCATTCTTTATTATCTGGGGCACCTGAAGCCTGTAAATGGAACTGCTTTGCTGCAGAACTTCGGTCAACTTCAGTGTGATCATATCAAACTATCGATCTACATGCACACATCCCAAACTCTGCAGCACTTGATGAGATAATCTTGAATCCTGTACTTCCAACTACCATACTGGATTACTCATGAAGTTTATACGATTTGCTTGTCCCTTCATAATTTGTAGCCCAAATCATGTAAGATTCAGAAGTAATTTAGGTGTGTCCCTTGAATCCTTAAACAAACTAGAAAATTATTCTCCTTGATGTGACCTACAGAACCCAATGAATGAACCAATGATTGACAAGCTGAAGATTCCAGAGACATATTTTGCATAAACAAGCATCATTTTCCTGGGGAAAAAAAGCTCTATCTGATAACTAAAACAGTGTCATGATAGTTTGTTAATGAGCAAATTTCTAAAGAATAATACAAAGCAAGAATAATGAATACATAATGTTAAGTGCATGAACAAAAAGTATTCAAAATGATAAAACCATACAGAACTCTAACAACAAAAGCAAGGGAGTAAGCCAGTATAAACAAACACACAAATCTGTCCCTCAAGGACCTGGCCAACTGTGTAAACAATTACTTTAGCAATACAGCCACCAAACTGCAAGGAAAGCTTCCAAAAATACAACACACAGCTACAAATAAATATGTAACTTAAGACAATGTAGCTGCTACCCACCATTAGGGAAGAAATCAGGAGAATTCTGCATGTATTTAACAGTAAAATGTCCACAGGTCCAGACAAAGTTCAGATGACACTGCATTAAGCAGCATAAAAAAATTTATATACATGTCGTTTACATCCACTTTATTCAGGTGTCTTCCTGTTCCATTCACGTATGGAGCACAGGAGTAATGAATGTCTGAATGCCTCCTGGTGTGCTGTAATTATTCTAATCTTATCCTCACAATCCCTTTGGGAACAATACATTGGAGTCTGAAGTATATTCACAGAGTCATCATTTAAAGACAGTTCTTGGAACTTTAAAATTTTGTATTTTTGAGCATCCACAACCTTCACATGCTTAATAAACATAAAGATGGTCTGTGAAAGACTGTAATGCGATGTTTATTTAATCGTACAATTAGCTAATTTCAAATAAACAAACATCGTATTACAACCTACTATGGACCATGTTCATGTTTACCTTGAAACTTTGTTTATAGACTTTCTTGGGACAGTTTACATATACCTTCAAGAGTCTGCTAGTTCAGCTTCTTCAGTATCTCTGTGACACTCTCCCACAGACCAAACAAACCTGAGACCATTAGTGCTGTGCTTCTCTGTATACGTTCAATATCTCGTTAGTCCTATTTGGTACGGGACCCACACACTTAAGCAATATTCTAGAACTAGTCACACAAGTGATTTGTAAACAAATGTCCTTTGTAGACTGATTGCACTCCCCAATATTGTACCAATAAACTGAATTCTACCAACTGGTTTACTCCACAACTGAGCCTATGTGGTCTTTCCATTTGATATTCCTACAAAATGTTACACCCAGGCATTTTTATGAGTTGGCCAATTCCAATAGTGAATCACTGATTTTATAGTCACAGAATACAGTTTTCTTATATCAGCGACCGCTTATCATTATAAACCGTATATTATTATTAAGTGTTCTACTGGATACATATCTATCCAGTGCAAGGTCAATTATTCTCTAAAGCTGGAGCCATAGTTTTTCTACATGCTCCTACCCCACACACACACACACACACACACACACACACACACACACACACACACACACACAAACAGGCAAGGGTTGTGTGTTGTGTATCAGTGACTCTGCACCTCCACTTTATGGTGAGTAGCAATTTTCCTTTACATAATATTATTACATTTCATCCTTGATTTTCCATTGTTTGATTTTTACTGGACATTTGTATCCTCCTGCTTGTTTCAGTTGTCCTTTGTATTTGGGTAATCATTGTTGCCACAACCACACCATAGTCACTGCTCTCTGTTTTAATGAGGATATCCTCAAAGCGGTCAGATCTATTTGTCGCCACTACATCAAATAATTTCCACCTTGAGTCACCTTCTGAGCTATCTGTTCTATATAGTTTTGAGGGAAGGCGTTTAGTAATGTTTCACAGGATGTCTTATCATGCCCACCATTAACAAAACTAATTTTTCCAATTGATTGTTGGATGATTGAAGTCTCCACTGATGATTACAGTACGACAAGGGAACTTACGTACTAGTGAACTGATCTTTCCTCTAAAGTTTTTGGTTACATCAAGAGAGGAGTCGGGTGGGTGATAGAAAGATCAAATTATCGTTTTCTGAGTGTAACCCAAACAACCTCATATGTAGCTTCAATTTCTATCTCGATGGGTTTGAGTTTCATGTCTGTTGTGACAAATACACCACCTCCATTTCCAATTTGCTTATCCTTATGATATAAACTTAAAATTTTTCCCGAAATCTTACTACTATCAATTTCAGCTGTCATTATTTGCATTGGGTGGAGAATTTCCAAATCTAAAAAATCCCTATGTGCATCCCACACACAGTCAGCTACCTGATTAGGAGCCTCTGATGTGTAGTGCACACCTGATCCATTTAGGAGGACCCTACAGTTCTCAACCCTATGGCACAAGTCCAGGCTGTGGCAGTCCAGCTTGTCACAGAACCTTCAGCCCTTCCCCTCATCTCAGAACCAAAGAGCCACAATCAGTTCTGGTGACAACAATGCTGCAAATTGTTAGCTTTGCTGAAACTCCATGCACCAGGCTAGTCTTCTCAAACTTCTCTGCAATGACTGAGGTATGACCTCGGAGCCCAGACGACAGGTATCACTTGTTCTAATGTGTGCCACAGCTGCAGCTGGTTGCATTCTGTTCTCTCAATGGCTGCTGAAATAGTCTCTTCAACATGTTGAAAGAGGCCCCAGGCATATAGACTGAGTGCACCTTGTGTTCTTTGCTGCTCCTTGCTGCTATTTCCCTAAGGGGTATCACCATCTTCCATTTTGTTTGAAATGCCCACGATTAATAGACCCCCACCCTTGAGCATTTGCCTCCTCTTGACACTGGACAAAATTGGTTACCCCAAAAAAGGTGAAGTGAGTCCCACTGGGGTCATTCCATGTCAAGTCACCCAGGCCTTGACACCAACCATGTCAGATTTTGATGAAACTTGGTACAATTACTTCTTTTATCATCCTGAAAGCACTTGTAAAATTTTTTTGCTCTATCTCTTATATTTTTTTTATAAATTTTTTAAGTTTTTAGATTTGGCGTTGTTTCAGCAGTCGGAAAAGTTGACTTAAACTTGTCCTCACAACTAAAAAAATTTGTATATTAAAGAATACTCAAGATATCAGTATGAAATTTTACGGATGTTTAGTTTTACAAAAACTGCAATATCTAGAGTCTCAGACCTGATAGAAGGCTCAAATTTGTTTTAAAATACTCTTAATTGTATAGGCTATTAGATAAAAGAAAAATTATGTTGGCTTTTTAACCTGTTTAATAGTTATATAATTTTTAAAATAATATTAATTATATTTTAAAAATAAAAAGTACCAAGTGACTTAGACACCGAAAATAAGTTTTTGTCTTCTTGGAGTAACAATGTACGTTTGGATTTTGTTTTGTTACTCCTGTGTTTTGAAGTAACAAATTATTAGTGTTAAATAGTGCTTGGATAGTATTTTATTAAGTTTATTCGAACTTTCAGTAAGTACTGTTACTTAGTTTACAGAGATTCTTCTCCAATATCCTATAAAAGTAACCAGAACAGTAATCAGACCAAAAGTGAAATCAGTATGTCAGATATTCAAACCTGTAGTGTAGGGTTATTTAAAAAATCTGACTGTTTCCAAACAACCTACACACCTTTAAAAATGTTACAACCGTTACCTGAATTGAGTGAGGAAGAAAAAGATTTGATCCACTTACGATCTGGAATTAATCTGTGTGAATTTAAGAATATATGTTCACACCACAGCTACTACTTTTTAAATGTTTTTGAAAAGTATCAAACAACATGTTTAGACCCACTAAAAAAACACAAAAAGCCCATCAAAAAATCGTTGAGAAGTGTAGGCTTGGATCTTTCTAAACAATTACTGACAAAAAATATTAGCATAAAACCTGGACAAAAGCTTTGCTCAACATGCCGTAACTTTTGTGAGGAAAAATTAAGAGTTTAAATCAATGAAAGTGAAACAGATGATGAAGTCATGGTTGAATTAGAATCATTGGAATCCAGAAATGAATCCCTCGTACAAACAAACATTGCTCTTGATAATTTAGGTTTGACACCGATAAAGCTTCATGGCTTGTCAGAACAAAGTAAAGGGTCTTATTTTAAAAAGAAGGTTAGCAGTATTGAAAAGACTGCAAAAAAGGCAGTTTCAAAAGCATTAAAATATGATGCACCAAGTTCTGATGATGACAAAGAAGATACAAGTGTGGTTGAGAAAGCAAAGGATTTTGATGTAATGATTTCTCTTATGAAAGAGAAAATTTCATCTGTTGGGAGGTCTAGAAAAATCCAGATTCTGACCTTGGCTCCAGATTCTTGGAGTCGAAATAAAGTGCTGAAAGAATTTAATGTAGTACATGGTGCGAAAAGCTAGAAAGCTAAAATCTGAAAAGGGTATTTTGGAAACTCCTGGTCCAAAAAAAGTTAAAACTCTTTCTGAAAATACAGTAAGACTTGTAACAGATTTTTATGAAAAGGATGAAAGTTCCAGAGTGCTACCTGGAACAAAAGACAAAGTGTGTACATGCAAAAAAAGACTCATTTTGTGTAACTTGAGAGAACTCAATTATTCTTTCAAATGGGAGAATCCCGAGGTAGAAGTAGGATTTTCAAAATTTTGTTTCTTGAGACCTAAATGGTGTATCCCTGCTGGTGCTGCAGGCACACACACTGTATGTGTATGCAGTATCCACCATAATGTTAAACTACTACTGGATGCTGTGAAAATTGAATAATCTTATAAAGACCTAATTAAGATGCTTGTGTGCAACACGGAAAACCAAAACTGCGTGCTATATCATTGCGACAGCTGTCCTGCAAATACTGCACTAACTGAGTACTTAACTGAAAAACTAAGTGAAGATTATGATTTAGAAGAAGAAATTATAATCAGTCAGTGGGTTAACACAGACAGGGCAGAAATGATCAAACAGTCTATCAGTGTTGAAGACTACATTTCTTTATTGGTTAGGTCATTGGAAAAGCTCACCCCGCACTCGTTTATAGCAAAATCCCAATCAACAGCCTTTAAAAGATTGAAAGAAGACAAACCACCCAAAACAGCAATTATTGTGATGGATTTCAGTGAAAATTATTCCTTTGTTATACAAAATGAGATCCAAAGTTACCACTGGAATAGAGGTGGTTGTACTCTACACCCAGTTGGAGTTTTTCTAAGAAAAGAAGAAAACAATGTTTTTGTTTCCAACCACTGTTTTATTAGTGATGACCAAGAACATGACACTGGTTTTGTTAACTTTGTACAAAAACAAATTACAAAGTGGCTGTCATTACATCATACTGACATTGACTCGTTCACTACTTTACAGATCGTTGTGCTGGGCAGTACAAAAATAGAAACAGTTTTAAAAATTTGACTGAACACTTGAGAGACTTTAATTTTAAGGCCCAACACTTTTTTTGCAACAAGTCATGGGAAGTCAATTTGTGATGGCCTAGGAGGAACTATTAAAAGAATTTTAAGGAAAGCCAGTCTACAGCTTTCAGACGAAGAACAAATAATGACAGCAATCGATGTGTACAAGTTTTGTGAAAAAAATATCAAAAACATTCATTTTCACTTTATTGACAAAAAAGAAGCTGATCTGCTCCAGTTAAAACTAGAAAAACGTTTTTCAGCAACCCAAACCATTCCTGGAACAAGAAGTTTTCATAACTTCAAACCACTTCCAACAAACAACCTTGAAATTAGAAGGACTACAGATAGTGTAAAACCCTCCTTAGTCTTTTCTTTCCATTCTTCTTCTGATTGGGTTCATGTTGAACCATCCATAAATAGCTATGTGGCTGCAAATTATGATGGTAACTGGTACATTGAACTGGTAAAAACAATATTCAATGATGAAGAAGATGCAGAAATTCTATTTCTACATCCTTCAGGACCAGCTGCATCATTTTATTGGCCTGAAAGAGAAGATTCTTGCATAGTGCCTTTGGAGCACATAGACTGTGTAGTAGACGCACCTCAATCAAGCGGCACTGGAAGAATGTATCACTTCAAAAAAGACTGTATCAAAAGAACTGAAAGCTCTTGGATGAAATGGAAAAACAGTTTGAATCAGCATTAATGTGTATTAAAAAGAGAAAATTACTCAAAAAATTCAATGTTTCAAGCAATCAGTTGGGCTATACATAAGTGTCATAAGTACACTATCTTTGTACATAATTATAACGTAATCTACTATAATTAATAAACATGTTAAAAAGCCATCATTATTTTTGTCTTATCAAGTAGCCTATATGTTTAAGAGTAAACTAAAACAAATTTGAGCATTCTATCAGGTCTGAGACTCTAGATATTGCAATTCTCATAAAACAAATCATCCGTTAAAAATTATATATATATATATATATATATATATATATAGTATAATGATATGAACACACATCATCTTTGTTTTTAGATATATTTTAAAAGTATCATTTTTATCTTCAAATATGTATAATAACTAAACTTGCTGCAAAAATTCATGATGTTATCTAAAAGAGTTTTTAAGGTAAGCAATTTTAAAGTTTTGAATACAAATTAAATTTACCATTTCCGAAGTTTCGGAAAACGCAAAATATAAAAACTTTAAAAATTTATAAAAAAAAACTATAAGAGACACAGTAAAAATAAATTGCAGGTGTTGTCAGGATGGTATTAGAACCATTTGAGCCAAATTTCATGAAAATCTAAGGAGGTGGGTGTAAAACTTATTTTTTATTGGGTGACTTGATATGGAATGACCCACTGGCTCAGTTTCAGTTTCGGAGAAAAACAGCTTCTCACACTTGTTGGTTAGTGATCCCCATTCACCCTCTACATGACACCTAGCTCTGCCAATGACACACTACTTGCAGTCAAGTGAGTGATGACAGACCCAATACTTTCTCCAGACAGGATCCACAGGAGTGGATAGCACTTGAGGTACCTCTGGTACTGTTACATGACTCTGGTTCTTCGAACAAAATGACTTTCAGTTGCTGCCCATCTTCCAAGCAGCTTACAAACGTCAACCAATTCATTCTGTTTTTGTGAACGGTATTCCAGGGGACTGCATTTTAGCTGGCGCAATGTATTACAGGACAGTGAACACACAACGTAAATTAAACCCGCTGATTATCTTTTAATCTCTTGAGCTAGAAAATTGCTAATTCGCTACAAGAATTGAAGCGACACAGAACAAGATATCTATTAAGGCAACAGAAAAATCTGTGGTAAAAATTACTAATTTCCTAAAACTTTTGAGGTTAATTATAGTTGTGAGAAAACTCAAAAACAGACTTAATATACGATAAATGTAGATAATATATAGGTCTAATACTCTTTAAGGGAAAACCAACTGTAACACAATACTTTAGTTAGAATATCTGCTACAGTGATGCAGAAAATTACAGATCAGTTTTAAATAAATGGGCTGTTACAGGAGTACATGGACATAAATCATTAAAAATAAAAAATGTCATGATTACCATTCCTACTAGCTGAGGCATCAAACATTTTTATCTGGATCTCCATTTTTGTGTTAGGAAGTGCTGGAACTGAACAATTAACTTCATAACTTGTGCAAAATTTCAGCTTCTAGTTACCCTTGAAAACTAATTTCTTAAAGCAAAGCAACAAGCCATTGCAAAGGCATATAACATTAACTATATCTGAAGAAGTATACAAATATCCTAAGCCAGCTCATTTCAGTAGCTTTTATTCAATGTATTGAATTAGTGAGGCCCTTCGGCTGATTTGTTTTTTATAGCCACCTCTTGTCATTTCGTAAAAAAAAAAAAAAAAGAAGGGCGTAAAAGTTTGTTTTTTCACAACCAATGCAATTTCATGGAAGGCTGAGAATAGATATGGAAGTTCAGATTTACAAGATAAATGGAAGGCTCAGGCAGGTGGAAATAGTATTCACTTTAACAATAGTTTATAATGGTAATAGAAAGACACATATGCAGCAACGGGATGACGTCAATGGAGTAACAGAATGACATTAATTTTACAATGTAATGACTGACATTCCTCAACTCTTAATATGTTACACAACAAATTTAGTTATATACTGGCCCTACTACAATTTTAGGCAGCTGTATGTGGTTACACTGTTAGTATTAATTGGAGGTAATGGGTAAAAAAGGAAGTGCTGTAAACCAAGTACATAATTCTCAGAGAGAAGAAACATAGTCTGTCTGAAGAGCAGCTGCTGAAAGGTGGACTAATAATCCACTTTACAAAAAATGCTTACTACATGTAGAATGTTATTATTTATTTTGAAACACAATCTTCCATAACCTATGCTAATTAAATACTTTATGTGGGAAAAATGGAAAAAAATTAACTGAATGTAGCCTATAAAAGTACTGACCTCCTGTTTACTGCAACACAATGTTGACTATCTTTAAAGGTCACTAAGAATTAGGCCTAACTTATAAAAGCATTATTACGTGCTGTGTTGTTAGAAGTGTACTACTGTGAAGGTGTGGCCAGTCAATTTTAACAGCATTTTCCTCTTTCTCAACCTGACAGTTTTCAGAAAACATTATAGAATAAATAATTCATGGCACTTCTCTGTCATCTTACACAGCAAAGATGTCATCAAAGCTGGGAAACACATACTATCTGATGCTGAGAATTTCACAAAAATTACAAATGAAAAATTTGATGTATATAAAGCTTTTTTATTGATCCAATTACATTATATTTTCAAAAATAAAAGATTTGGTAGAATAAACATTTTTTATACCTTGGTTCTCCAAATTACAGAGAATAAGGGGGAATTAGGGCCTAGATCAAATACGGGTGGGAATAGTTCCAGCAGAACAGACCACAACTATTCATATTGTTATGCCTATTTCTCATTTTATTATTGAGTACCATTATTACTCACTATTCCCCACATGTTTGCACGCAATTCGAAAAAGCAAGCTTCAAACAGAGGCAATTCATAGGACAACCATAAATGTACTGCCTCACTTCAAGGGGATTTTGGGTTGGGTTGTTTGAGAGAGGAGACCAGACAGTGAGGTCATCGGTCTCATGGGTTAGGGAAGGGCAGGGAAGGAAGTCTGCCATGCCCTTTCAAAGGAATCATACCAGCATTTGCCTGGAGCGATTTAGAGAAATCACGGAAAACCTAACTCACGATTGCCGGACGCAAGGTTGAACTGTCGTCCTCCTGAATGCGAGTCCGGTGTGCTAGCCACTGCGCCACCTCGCTTGGTACAGGGATTTTGCTCTGGTTGCTTACATAAGAAATAAAGGTCAATATTTTTTGTGGGGCAGATATTTTATGCTTAATATGTTTATGAAGTTTCATTTCTTAGAAAGAATGATCCAAATGGAACGATGTTTAACTTTCCTCATACAAATATAAATGTTGGGGTGAAAAAAGACAAGTCTGTACAGAAACTGACTCCATCTGCTGTACATCAGAGGAATAAATACCCCATACAACAGCAATGCAGAATGAAACTGGTATTTTCAAGTGAAAGCATCATTCCATTACCACATTGTTTATAAATTTCATTAATAAAATATTTGTTTAATACATGTGCCTTATATATCATCTAGTCACTCATTTATTCCTTCCCATAACAGATATTTTTGTGAATTTTTATAGGAATTGGGTGAGCTGAATTATTGTTCAACTATAAATGAGCACAATAAGCATGTCTGAATTGTGTCATCCCACTGTCATATTTTTTTCACTTTTTCTTCTTCTTTTTTTTTTTTACTTAAGTCTCATAGGAAAGTGTTTCTGAAGAAGAGAAATTTGTTAACATCGAGTATTGATTTAAGTGTCAGGAAGTCGTTTCTGAAAGTATTTGTATGGAGTGTAGCCATGTATGGAAGTGAAACATGGACGATAAATAGTTTAGACAAGAAGGGAATAGAAGCTTTTGAAATGTGGTGCTACAGAAGAATGCTTAAGATTAGATGGGTAGATCACATAACTAATGAGGAGGTATTGAATAGAATTGGGGAGAAGACGAGTTTGTGGCACAACTTGACTAGAAGAAGGGTTCGGTTGGTAGGACATGTTCTGAGGCATCAAGGGATCACCAATTTGGTACTGGAGGGCAGCGTGGAGGGTAAAAATCATAGAGGGAGACCAAGAGATGAATACACTAAACAGATTATGAAGGATGTAGGCTGCAGTAGGTACTGGGAGATGACGAAGCTTGCACAGGATAGAGTAGCATGGAGAGCTGCATCAAACCAATCTCAGGACTGAAGACCACAACAACAACAAGTCTCATTATATTAATGAAACAAACTGTTACACTATGAAAATTATATTTCTTTGCTTATGTAGAAAAAACCAGTACAAACATGTGCTCTTTGTAATGATTCATTAAACAAAATCACTGTCATTCTGTTGCTTGTGGAACTGCCTAAATAGCAACTGCTGCACAAGGAACAATTTGGTTTCATATCAGGAAAGGCAAAAGAAGCTGCTGTAGCAAAATTTATGAAAGTAGTTTTAGAAACCCCAGATACAGGAGAACACATAACAGGCATTTTCCTTGAGATTAGTAAAACATTTGCTTTAAATGATCACGATATACTTCTAGGTAAACTTTAAACATGATGAATAAGGGACACTGTAAATGAATGATTCAGGTACTGCCTAGCAAACAGGGTGCATAGGTATAGACTTCCCAAATTTCAAGTATCTCAAAATATATGGTGTATCATCATTCAGATCCAGTATGTTTGAACACTGGAGTCCCCTCAACAGAGTATGTTAGGCCATATACTGTTTTTCATTTACATTAATGACTTCCACAATGAATCACACAAGGAGAAACAGTGTATTTGCTTGAAAGCTATAGAATAATTACAGACAGAATGCAAGTAAAAGGTGACAAGGCACTTACAGCATTAGCAAATGGTCAACAAATAAAGGTAAACTGTTAATATAATGAAGACTAATAATATGAACACCTATATACGTAGAAAAACCTAATTCAACAAGACTTGATAGTACATGTGATCACAGAGTTTGTGGCTAGCACAAAATTTATAGGTATGTATGCTGATCAGCAATTCAGATGGGACAAACAAATCATAGTAACTGGAAAAAAATTAGCACAGCATGCTTTGCCCTACAGATATTAACCATGGTGGGTAATAAGCTGGTGTCTAAGAACAACATATTTTGCACACATACATTCTATCATTAGTTAGGGCAAAATACTTGAGGGGGGGGGGGGGGGGGAGGGCATAAGGCTCAAAATATGGAATAAGCATTCAAACTGCAAATCAGAAAAAAGAGCAAGAGTCATATACGGGTCCACCGCACAGACATTTAAAAAAATGGGGTATTTTGACAGTTCCGACCAAATACATCTTCCACACTAATGTTTTTCTACAGAAAAACACTGCGTAATATGCAGCATACATTACAAACAGACAAGTTACAGTGAGTACTTATATTTGGATAGAACAAATAAAGACTGAGACTACTATAAATGGAGTATTTTAGTAACACAATAAGCCTACATGTCTAGTTTATAAATTATTCTATGTAATCTCAAAACCAAGGAATGCTGCCGGTATCACGAGACGTCTTACGATTAGTTGCCCTTGTTTGAATCAGGTTATTTCAGTTACTTAAATTTGTTTAAGTAGTTCTGTGATAAACAGTGCATGTATGTCTGCATCATTCTTATCTACCAGTGTTACAAATTATGCGTAGTGTATGTAAAATGACGGCATCGATTCAAATAAGTCTGTCTACGGATGAAAGTATAATACAACAAAAAAGTGGAAAACATACGGAAGCTGTGAGATAGAGCATCACGAAGCATAATCTCCGCCCATATATTACATACAAGTCATTCGGTAACGTAGTGTATGAGAATGTGTGTTGCGCACTGAAATCTAGAACATGCCGACATTTTCATATCATATTTACTTTTTATTAAGTGATACCGGTTTTTTATTTGTCCTTGACCATTGAACATAATGGTACATGTCATGTCAAATACATGTACACATACCATTACCAAATAAGGTGGGGTCAACAAGCGTGGGGCAGGAAGTCGGATGCCGTACAGTTATAGTAACTGGAATGCACTAGTGATTTTCACAGTACTTACGCTTTTCACGGACCTACAGATGCATTAAAGCAGGAACAGAAGACGAATATAATATGCTAATGCTTCACATACTCTTCATCGTGTTACTTGAGCTACTACACATCATCACGTCAACACACTTCAATGTTCCCGTTTGCACACTGCACTAGCACACTACAAACACAGGTGACTTCCCACATGAAACACTATAACGCTTCGGGATTCCCCGAATTCTAATATCGATATAGTCAGATTTGGCGAAGCGACTTGAAATGCTGCGACAGAAAACTACTAACGGAGCATAATAATTAACAGTCACGATTCTTCTAAGGCATCGGTATAACATTTCTAGAATAACAGATGAAAAAGATTTTTTCATGCACAGACAATACTATTCTACAGAAATTTCAAACATGCGTCCTAAACATATTGCAAAACCAAATGAAACTAATTGGGTAAATAAAGGTCCAATACGCCGTATTGCAACAACGCTTCATAATGAAAGGTAACAAAAATATAGCAATGACACGACGTCGTGCGTCGGCACACAGGTCTTGTGACAGAAAATCAAACCAAGTTCTCGTTGGCCGATCAAAATTACAGCCGCTTATTTGCGAGACATTTTCGTTCACATTATTTATTCCGGCAATAGTGCATTTAGAAGGGAACTAACCAGCTGTGATTAAGTACTTAATTTGTTAATCTGTGCAAATTACTCGAAACATTCGCTACCGTTCCGTTGGCCTTCTCTCTTGTTATCGTGTCTTAAAAAGCTGACAAACTAATAGTTTCCCGTCGCCGTATAACAACAGAACCACAGGGCTGGATCCAGGAGAGCATCAGATCATGCCATCAGTTAAGAACAGCTTGAATTAACTCAATGCAACTGCCGATTAACTTTTATTCATTCACTCCGATTAAATGAAGCTCCCAAAATTGGATTTCGTAAACCGATTTCCCAATACCTGTTCTGGGTGGTAGTGTAAACATTTCAAAATCGATTCTGTTGCCATTTTTCCAATTCCGCAATCGATTTTCGCTCCAACCTGAACGCAACTGGGTTTGAAGCCTGCATGGCTGTCAGGTTTCGCCTTGCTTTTAAAAATTTTCGTCTAATATGGGTGGAGTGGCTTTTTTTACAGTGAAGGAAAAGCAGAAATATTAGACTGAAGCTGTTTACACATCGTCTAAACGAAGAAAAATAGCGACTGTATTGACTAAATCATATTAATGATTGACCTCATGAACTCAGACAATCAATAAAATTGCTAGGTATTTATCTTGATACCAAATTGTGCTGAAACACCCACACAGAAAAGCTGTGCAGTAAGTTGGCAAGAGTTGTATATCTCCTTAGGAAACTGAAGGATTGTGTCAGTATGGCATACCATGCCACTTTTCATACTCATCTGCATTATGGAATACTTCTTTGGGGAAACTCTGCTGGGGCAAAAGATGTTTTCCTCTAGCGGCAGAACGCCATTAGATGTATTTTTGGTGTGAGCAATTTAATTTCTTGTAGACAGTACTTCATTGAGCACAAAATTCTTACAGTTCCCAGTCTCTACATACTTAAAGCACTTATACATGCCAAAGAGAATGCCCACAAGTATGAAAGCAGGTCAGATGTGCACTCATATGAAACCAGAAATAGGAACTTATTAGACATTCCTTGGACACATTTTAGTAAAATCCAAAATAATTTTTTACATGCTGGCAAAACATTTTACAACAATACATCACATGGAACGAGGGAATTGCATGAGAATTGATTTAAAATGGTGGTAGAGACATGATTGAAAGAGAAAGAATTCTACAGCATAAGTGAATTCCTACAGAATGAAAAAATATGATTCTCTATTATTATAAATGTGATTGTGATCGAAGAAACTGTAATTTATGTCATACAACCATACTGACCTTTTGTATAATCATATACCATATGTTAACTTTTGTGTAATCATTTGTACGACAATCTGTATAACTATGTAACTACTGACCTTATGTATAATCATTGGTATAACCATCTGATGATGCCTATACTACACAACAGTTGTCTACAGGCAAATAAATAACAAATAAATAACAAACTGTAACAGCGGTTTTCCAGGTGCCATATTCAAGTGGGCTAGCAAGTATGCTTCAGGACTTAAGGCCGGGTTCATACTTGCAACAAAAGTGTCACCACAGCTGGTGGCGTACTGTAGTTGCAATACAGTTGAATGTGTGAACTCCCAGTTTTTAGTGATTCAATTCAAGAGACGCAATACTCGTCATGCCACAAAAAGTTCATCTTGGTTGTGCTTTGTTTCTCCACTTTCATCCACCACTGCTCTATGAGGCAGTATTTCGAAACACGAGCATTCTGTTGCATGGAGTAATTGCTGCTGTAATCCATTCGATTTCAATGTGTTTTTATTTTATTTGTGAAAGTATACTTTTGCAGGTTCTAGAACTGCAAGAACAGCAACCTATTTTTGATTTTCTGCAGTATAATTTGTGTGGTGGGGGGCAATATATGCAACCAATGACATATCCACAGTCTTAAATGGTTTCAGAATGAATAAATAAACAAACTTAATTAATACACATAATCAAGAAAGTGAGTCATATACATTTCTAATTTTTCTAATTAATGGGTTTCTAATTAATGGGTTGTGGACTATATGCAGGAAATAGCTCCAGAGTTGACGTGACAGATGTTTAAGTAAAAAATTACGTATTTGAAATGACTATATCAAAGAATACAGTAACATTCTAAAATCTTGGAAGAGTGGCCTGTCTGTAGACGATATTTACATGCCAGCTGTTGGTTGGTCTCCATTGCAGACAACATTCTCGTCTCTGAGTGTTATTTCTGTTATAAACGTGTATGTCTCCTCTGATTTATCCCTGTGCGAAATTTATTTTCAGATACATAGAATTTGTGGCGTCCTCTGTGAATGGTAGTTGGTGATGCTACTACAGAAAGTCGTGAGCTGTGACCCCACATTAGTTGCATATGACAACCCGAATTTGACATGTAAACATGGCAACGAAAAGCGGTTTTCGTCTTTCGGAAGATGTGTCACATGCAAGCATAATTATTGTACACGATAGAAAATCGCCTATCTGCAGTATAAACTGAGGATAAACTATCCAGTAATTTTGGTCTGGGTTAGATAGATTATACAAAGAATTAGTTTGACACCAAATGGAAAATATTGAATCGATCAGTACAGAGGGTCAGCTTCCACCCATTCCTTTTTCAAAATGGCAGACAGAAACAATACAAATCATAGTATGGTATAAATTGTTGTCTTACCATTACAGTATGGATAAATATAGTAAATATTATGTCTCACACGCAACTGTAATAAACTTAGAACAATAATTTCTTAATGTTATGCCTACTCAAGTCTATATTAATAAAAAGTAGAAGGACATACATAGAAACTTGGAAGGCTTTAGGTGAAACAAACCATTAGAATCCACATCAGCTACTATGAAAACGACTTAAAACAACATAATTCATTAACATCACATTAAAGAACGTATATGGCACTATGATTACATACACAGCTTTCAAAAACAAAAACCAGATTCTGGAAATCTTTTGTAGCTATTGTGAAAAAGTGTTTATGTCTGACGCATATGTGTTACTCCAGCTAAAATGGCGTCTAGACAACAACTGTTGCAGTTTCAAATTTGATTACGACAATTGCCATATCTTAAATATTGGAGGTAGACAGTTTCATGCCCAATCTAATTTCACCGTCTCCTTCACTCTATCCACATTAGTCGAATATTTTGAAAACAAGATGTAACCTGACAACCCAAGTATGTTTCAAAAACGGTTGGGAGTTTACATGGCAATGAAAATCGATTGTGGCAGTGGAAAACTGGCAGCTGGAAACAGTTTTCCAGAATCGATTTCGTAGAGTTTACATGGCCACCTAAAAAATTGTATTGTGAAATCGGTTTACAAAATCCGGTTTTGGGAGCCCCTTGTAAACGTAGCGAAAGTGAAATGAAGAAGAACGTTTTCGCGATCTGATCTTGGGAGAGGGTCTTTATTTTCAATATCTATTACATTTATTTTATTTGTTTATTTGTTTTATTTATCCATCGGTAGACAATAAATATGGTATATCTGTTGTCGAAATGTACTTGTAAATTTATGGGAAACCACTTCAAAGAAATGGAACATATAAATATGTAAATAAAAAATACAGGCAAAGATGTATAAGGTCATACAGGATGTAGTAACGAAGAATAATACAAAACCTTCGATACATAGTAACACAGAATAATACAAAATCATAGACTACACAGTAAAATAACTTTTTCTATTGTCATGCTTGCATATTCAGTTTTCTGTAGGTCTTTACTTTCGTTCTGCCTAGACAACACATCCTTATACGATTAAATAGAGATTTTACAGCCTACAACAGCTGACCATTACATATACAAATACATTAAATGGTTTGGGGCGAAAGACAATATTTTCAGTTGTTCCTTAATATAAACAATCTCAGAAAATGTTTATTGGCCTATGTAGTCATTTAACAAGTAGACACATTGTTCGAGTACAAATTTCTTAAATTTGGCTTTTTCATCTTCTAACATTCTGAGGTTGATGGGCAGTCTGTTGTAAAGTTTTGCACCAATGTGGCTCAGATATCGTCGAGTGTTGTTCTTTTTGTCACTGAATACAGAGAGCTGTGCTGTTTCGTGTATTTGTTGAAACTCTGCAAGATGGGCCTGACATAAAACACATTTGTATATATATATATATATATATATAATGATGGTATTGTTAGTATTTTAAACTTTTTTAATATGAGCTTGCAGTGAGCCTTTGACTACTATGTATTATTATTCGTATGAAGGAGAATAGTGAAGAATGGGATACCACCTATCAGCTTTGATCAATGAGGTCACAAGTCGCCACAGATTTAAAAGTCGTGGAGAAAGAAAAAGAGGAGAGGTGTCATTACATCACAAACTTGAAGCCTATGTCCGCCATCTTAACTAGCCCAAAACATTAGTTTCACTGCATTCATCCCTCCATAGTTCACCACAGTGGTACTTCCCTGTGATGTCATTCTGATGTGTCCGTGCCCAGTTTCAATAGTTTTGGGTGTTTTGATTCTGTGGAGACATAGTTGTTTCTGCAAAAACGTCACCTTGCGTTGTTTATGGGTGTAGTAATCGATCTGATCGAAATCTAAAGTTTAAAGGTGTTAAAAGAAAAGAAAAAATTCCTTGACGTCTATATTTATGTGCTGCTCCATGACTCTGCTGTCAATATCTTTATCCTTGGCTTGTGTGTAACTTCTGTGTATTTTCTTACAGTAAATGTGTTTTTTTTCGTATCCAGGGTGTAATTACAAAGCTAATAAAATGTTTTCTTGCCTTTGAATAATATTTTTCATCAGGTTATGGGCCCAGTACACGTGTAAAGGCAAACAACACAGTTTAATTAAAACAATATTTGAAATGAGCGTATGTCTGTAAAGAAACATGACTGCTAGCGGCGATTATAAGGTCAGCATTGATAAGCTTGAAGGACCTGACGACTGGACCAAATGGAAATGGCATATTTCTATGGTGCTACGTTCATATGGACTAGAAGATATTATTAACGGTACACGTGAACGTGTAGAGTTGCCGCAAGATGCGACAAGTGAACAAAATGAAGCGTATGTGGAATGGCTCAAGGACGACGCAAAGGCAGCAAGTCTTATAGCAAGTGCGCTAAGTAAACCTGTTGCAGAACTCGTCTTAACGTGCAAGAATGCTAAAGAAATCTGGGACAAATTACGCGCCCGATTTGAACGTAGCAGTACTCAGCGTTAGAATATGTTGATTGAAACATTTTTCCGTGTTAAACGTGATGAATCGGAAGATATTAGTGCACATGTGGCCAAACTGCAAAAGTTATTTGTGGACCTGAACGATGAATTATCAAAACTTGAAGAAAATACGCTATCTGAAAGAATCTTAAATGGTCGAATTTTGTCTACACTGGGAAAAGACTACGACAATTTTAAGGATCTCTGGGATACGATACCGACAGAAAAGCAAAGCTTGAATTTATTGATTGAAAAACTCTGTACTATTGAACTGCGTGAACAAGACGTTAATGGAAGTGCAGCTTTTGTCGTTTCTAAAACAAGAAAACGGCAAACAAGTAATCAGCAAGTAAAGATGACGAAGTCACAACTAAAACAGAAGTTTCCGTGTAATAAATGCAAACAATTAGGTCACTGGGCAGCAGAGTATCCACAGAACACTCGTGACAGCAATAAAAGAAAAGAGAAGAAGCGAGACAGTGAACACGCTGCATTTACTTCATACGCTATGGGTGCGTGTACCAGTAATCACAGTGACCCAAATAAATGGTATTGCGACAGTGGCGCTACAAATCATATCACTCCCAACAAACAGTATTTTGTTTCGTATAGTGAATTTGATGTTCCTCAAGTAATTTCATTGGGAAAACAAGATGTGAAAATGTGTGTGCACGGTCAAGGAACAGTTTACATCCAAATCCGACGAAACAATAAATGGTACAATGCTAGAATGGACAATGTTTTATACGTCCCTGATGCAAGTGCTAATCTGTTCTCTGTGAGAGCCATTGCCTGCAGAGGCTACAGTACTAATTTTAGTTATAATAATGTCTGTGTTCGAAAACAAGTCAGTGGCAATATTGTTATGACAGGTTATGTGAAAAATGGACTTTATGTGTTGAACATGCGTGTTGTTAGAAATGCAAAAATGAATCATATGAGCTTGATGACTTCATCCGAAACATTGCAAGTGTACCATGAAAGCTTTGGTCATCAGAATATACAACATGTGAAGAATATTTTAAAAGGAATGAACATTAATGTGGAAGATGCTAAGAGTGAATTTTGTGACGGCTGTGCGGTTGGAAAGATGCATAGGCTGCCATTCAAAACACGAACAATACGCGCTACCAGTACTGGTGAATTAATCCACGCGGATGTAAATGGACCAATGAGCACGAAATCTTTTGGAGGCAAGCATTATTATGTATGTTTCAAAGACGATTTTAGTAAATTTCGTCGAATTTTCTTTTTAAGACACAAAAGTGAAGTGTGTACTGTGCTTAAGCAGTTTTTAAATGAAGCATGAACTAATGGACATGTTGTCAAACAATTTAGATGTGATGGTGGCAAAGAATTTAACAATAAGAATGTCAGTGAACTGCTTGCAGACAGGGGAATAGAGCTACTGATTCCTCCTCCTTACACTCCTGAAAAAAATGATGTGGCTGAACGGGATAATAGTACCATTGTTGAAGCTGCCTGGTCAATGCTAAATCCGAGAAAATTACCTAAAGGGTTGTGGGCAGAGGCATGTAACACAGCATTCTACCTAATAAATCGTACTGGAAAATCTTCAGTTGAAAATAAAACCCCTTATGAACTATGGTTTAATCGACCAGTAGGACGACTTGATCATCTCAGAATTTTTGGTACAGGCTGCTATGTTCACATTAACAAACAATTCCGTTCCAAGTTTGATGATAAGGCAGTTTTCGGACAACTTGTTGGATATGTTAATGACAAAGATGGGTTCAGAGTTTGGATTCCGTCTAAAAGAAAAGTGGTGTTGAGTCACGATGTAAAATTTAAGCCAGAAATTGTTTGTGATTTACATAGTGATCATGTTGAATTTGAAGTTCCTTGGGAAGAATTTAATGATCCGAATTCATCTAAAGATGACCAATGTAAATCTCCTAGGCTATACACTTCTGGAGGAAGCCAAACTCAAGAAAAAATTGGCACTCTCGATTCTAGAGAAAGTCAAGAGTCGAGTGAATCTGAAGAAAATAAAGAATTAACAGAATTTCTAAAAGCAGATGCTGCTGAATTTTCTAATGAAGAGAAACAGAAGAATAAAAGACAACAAAGAAAACCAACGTGGATGGAAAGTGGTGAATTTTGTATGGCAACAAAAGTTGATGCACTTGGATACAAAGATCCAAACTGTTTTTCAGAAATATTGCAGTCAAACGAGAAGGAAGAATGGATGCAAGCTATTAGTGAAGAACTTCAATCACTTAAGGAAAACAATACCTGGGTGCTGGTTGACTGTCCGAAGAATGCCAAAGTATTGCAAAACCGCTGGGTCTTACGGCGAAAGGTCGCAGTCAATGGAGGTACTCGCTTTAAAGCCAGATTGGTTGCAAAAGGCTGTATTCAGAAAGCAGGAATTGATTATGACGACGCCTTTAGCCCTGTGGCACGTTATGACACCATACGAACTCTGTTGGCTGTAGCTGCTTCAAAGAAAATGCTGCTAGAACAATTCGATGTAAAGACAGCTTTTTTGAATGGAATACTTGAAGATGAAGTATATATGGAACAACCAGAAGGTGTTGAAGATGGTACAGGCCGAGTATGTTTCTTAAAAAAAGGTCTTTATGGGTTGAAGCAAGCGCCACGTTGCTGGAACAAACGTTTTGTTGAGTTCATGAAGAAAGCTGGTTTTTGAAACAGTGATGCAGACCCATGCCTATTTCATCGTAGACAAAATGGAAATAGCCTTTATGTGGCAATCTACGTTGATGATGGCCTGATTGTCGGCAGTAACAAGAAAGAAATTGCTGTTTTTATGGATGTTTTACAACATGAATTCGAAATAACAACTGGCAATCTTGACAATTTTGTTGGCATAAAAATAAAGCAATATGAAGATGGAGCCATAATGATAAGTCAAGAGAAATACACAGAAGAAATTCTGCAAAGATTTCGAATGGCAGAATGCAATACAATCTCAACTCCTATTGGACGTGAGGACAATAATCGAAACGAAGAAGTTTCGTCATCTGTACCCTACCGTGAAGCAATTGGTTGTCTCATGTACCTTTCAACAGTAACTCGTCCAGACATCACTTTTGCAGTCAATAAAGCTGCTCGAGCTATGGAGAAACCAACCACTGAAGACTGGAATAGTGTAAAGCGCATTTTCCGGTATTTGAAAGGGACCTTAAATTTTGGAATTGTATATAATAAAAAAGAAGAGTTAAAGATTTACGCTGATGCAGATTTCGCAGGTGATAACCGGACAAGGCGCTCAACAACTGGAATTCTTGCAAAGTACTCAGGTGGTGCAGTGTCATAGACAAGTCAGTTGCAGAAAGTAGTGGCCACATCCACAACCGAGGCGGAAATAATTGCAGCTAGTGATGGAGCAAAAGAGTTAGTTTGGTTACGTCGTCTGCTATCAGAATTAGTGGAAATGTCGGGGCAGCCTCCAGTTCTTTACATTGACAATGCTAGTGCATTGAAGTTGGCAAAAAATCCAGAATATCATCGACGTTCTAAACATATAGAGGTCCGACATTTCTATGTTCGTGAAAGATATCTGAACGGTGAGATTTTCTTGGAACACATTGATGGACACAACCAGTTGGCAGATATTTTGACGAAACCTCTTGAACGAGTTCGATTTAATTTTCTATGTTTAGAAATTGGCATGCAAGAGACAAAGCAATAATTTCATGATTTTTTCTTTTGGAGGAAGTGTTAAAAGAAAAGAAAAAATTCCTTGACGTCTATATTTATGTGCTGCTCCATGACTCTGCTGTCAATATCTTTATCCTTGGTTTGTGTGTAACTTCTGTGTATTTTCTTACAGTAAATGTGTTTTTTTTCGTATCCAGGGTGTAATTACAAAGCTAATAAAATGTTTTCTTGCCTTTAAATAATATTTTTCATCAAAAAGAATCACATATAATTCATAAGTGAAGAAACTGAAGCAATATTTTCTTTTGTGTACATGAATTATTGTTACACTATATAATTTTAATGTAATGGTTTCATTTCTGTAATTTGACTTTAGATTTCCCCTACGTTACTCAGTGTCCGTTCTTTCTCTTCTTTTCTTTGTTTTTCATTGCCCTCGGCCGCTGTGGCCGAGCGGTTCTAGGCGCTACAGTCTGGCACCGCACGACCGCTACAGTCGCAGGTTCGAATCTTGCCTCGGGTATGGATGTGTGTGATGTTCTTAGGTTAGTTAGGTTTAAGTAGTTCTAAGTTCTAGGGGACTGATGGCTTCAGATGTTAAGTCCCATAGTGCTCAGAGCCATTTGAACCATTTTTTTTTTCATTGCCTTCCAAGTCGCAAGCGCTCTGACTTCAGATCCACACAGTAACAATGGACTCGCCCCTGAACAACGCATGGCTATTTAGCTGCACTGATTGTTGGGGACAGCAACAAATGCTCTAAATTTCCCTCGCTGATGATTATTATTCATTGTTCAAATTTCTTCCCCCTTTGAAAGAGATTCTGGCTTGAACAGCTGGACACAACGATCATGTGTGCGTGAGTTTTGTGTGTATGACTGTATGAATGTGGGTGTGTGCTGCGCTTCCTTTCTGAAGAAGGCTTTGGCTGAAAATACATGTGAACACTCTTTTCGTCGTACCTGCCTTGTGCTCGACGTTTGAGTAGCAATCTATTCGCTTCACAGTGTAGTTGTTCTCTCATTAAGTTTGTTGTAAATAATCCACTCCACTTCAACTGGAACAATGATTTACTAATTACAATAGCAGAAGAAAAAATGACATTCAGTACGCCACATTAGTGTTGTATGTAACACAAACAGAGGTTCACAACGCTGCAAATAAAAGTTTTGATCACTTACTAATTGATATAAAATGCCTGGCACACAGCAAAGTAAAATTTGAAACTAAATAGAAAACGTTTCTCTTTGATAACTCCCCCTATTACACAGAAGATTATCTATTACTGTAATGTGTAAATGATGGGTAGAAATTACTGATTGACATCTGCCTATTTTAATTAAAAAACGTAAAAACTAATAAATGATCACTGTAGAAGCATATGTACGAAAAAAAATTATGTCACTATATAATGACTCGTTCCATATCATTATGATTTATCATGCAAATGATACATGGAACATGAATCTAAATAATTAATTACCAGTATATCACAAACCATGGTACGTACTTATATACTTTGAAGATATAAAAATTAAAACGAAAAGTAAAATGAAGCAGATGATCAAAGTAGACATACATTCCAGTTGTGCTATGTTTGGTTATTCCTCTAAAACTAACAGAGTTATTGGCGATAAATATACCAGGAAAAGATGCAAACAGACTACTCTACAAAAGGTAGGCCTACATCATACATAGCTTAGGCTATCATTACTGAAAAGTTACTTACGTACATGTTGAGGCAATTTTAAGGGGTTTTAAGCGTTTGAGACCATTCCCTTAACTACATTTACAGCATTCCATAATGCTGGGAGATGTTTAAAAATCTATATCGGTTTTTTGTCCTGTAAGTTACTATTATTGGTTACCTACTGAATCACACATCGTAGGTAAGATTTCCGAACGAGAAGGTGGGTCAACTACAGTGATATTAATGCACTGAGAATCTAATAAAACAAGAACTCTATTCTGCGTGGAGGTATAATTTTATGCAGTTCTGTTTCATTGAAATTTCAATGATCATTCACTTTGTTTACATGCGCAAGATGCACTAGCATACATTGTTTTTTTTTTACTCATTGCACACGTTTATGGGCTAGCAAGGGTCAAATAGGTAAGTTTTTTACAAACGAACATTAAAAATGTTGTGCATACGAGTTGAATCCTGAAAATGTTACGAACAAGAACCAGTACCGACAGCAGTAAGCAAACAAGCAAGGGATTCACAGTTCAAGTTTTATTTGCTATCGATACAAATACAGTAAAAGTGGTATTAAAAGGAATACGAAAGGATGCTTTTTATGTCACTTCCTTCTGTTTCCGATTTACCGACATATAGCCGCAAAAACCATGTTACATTAACAAGGACGAATGTGTCGCATTTCTAGTGCAAGGACGCACTCAGGAACAGAAAAACGGTCTAAGTTGTCTTCCTTACACTATGCTGTTCATGGAAGCACCGTACTTCTAGTGCTTAAAATAACTGTTGCCTGAACACGTGAGAAATAGTGAACAAGACGCAATTGTAAACATCAGTCCGCTAATGCTTTAGGCGACTGTACTTAAAATTGCGGCAGGCCCCACACCCAACTGGTTTCAAGACAACGTACAGTGTAAGTCTGTAGAACCACTTCCCTTTTATTTTACCTCCATGTTAAAAGTAAAGACGGATATTGGGAAACAAACTATATGAGTACAGAGAAAACAGGGTGTGAACATATATATCATAATGTAATATTAGGTAATGTTACATATATTCCTTTTTTCACAGTAGAAAAGCCTTGTACCTTATTCTTCAGTTGACCTATATAGGTCAACTGAAGAGTAGGATACTAGAGCTAGCGAAAGCAAAAAAAAAAAAAAGCGGCATACACAACATTGGCATGGGATACCTCAGTTGACATACATAAAAATTTTGTGTATGTCTGTTTTCTCGACTTCCCTACTATTAGTACTGAAGACTAGGATACTAAGACTATTGACAGTAAAAAAAGCGACACATGTAAAATTTATATCTTCTACTTCAGTTGACTTATATAGATCAGCTGAAGAATAGGATACTAGTACTAGCGAAGGCGAAAAAAGCTAAAAAAGTAAAATTTATATCCTGTACTTCAGTTGACCCATATAGGTTCCTAGTTCAGCTGAGGTACAGGATGCCAGTGTTACGTACATCGCTTTTTTTGTTTTCACTAGTAGCAGTATCATGTTCTTCAGTTGACCTACACAGTACAAGACACGAATCAAATGCAGAGGAGACAGCAGTTGGAACAAGTCACTATCAGACACAGATACAATTCAAAATGTGTACACAAATGATTTAAAATTACCACAAGTGATATAGAGCATATACAGTATTTGTCTCTTGATAAGACATTCACTTATTTACGATTATGATGCTTCGCAACAGAACACAAACGATTCATTATCTATGGCTCGAAAATTACTAAAATATGACGTTATTTGTCAAAACAGATGAATTGTATCCCTTTCTACAGTTGACGTGCCCTCTTCTGTAACAAAAAATAATTCTAAGAGCAATACATGCTCAAATACGTTTCTGTGGAGCTTCCTTACATGGTTATTAAAATTTAAGTTTTAATAAACATGAATCCCTAACAATTTTGTAGATATCACTCTGTCTATGGCTTTGTCACACAACACGAGATCTATATGTACATTTTGGCTTATTTTCCCAAACTGCATATAATTTTTTTTACTTGCATTTATAGTCAACCTGCTTGCACTGAACCAAGAGTGGACATTTCTTAGGAATTGATCTGTAGTTGTTTGAAGAGGATGCTTTGGTGCACTTATTGTCAGACTGTTTCATCTGCGAATAGTATGGCATTTGCTGGTCCTTATGATGTGTGGAAGTCATTTATATACACATGAAACAACGTGGGACCTTGAATACTGCCTTGCAAACTCCGATCTCCACATTTTTTGCATCTGATACTAAATTTATTTTGTGGCTGGAGCAAGCTGGCGTCAGTCCTAAAATTCGTGTTGTTTTGTAGGTATGGCTAAAAACATTTTTCTCTGTCCTGTGAATGCCTAATGTATCTAATGTTTCTAAAAGAATGCCATAATTAAAGTATCAAATGTTTTGCAGAGATCTAAATTTACTCCTACTACTCTATTGTCAGTTTCTAGATTTTTGATTATTTGTGCGGTGTAACAAATTACTACTGTTTTCGTGTTTTTACATTCCTGAAAGCCATACTGATTGCTGTCTAGCAATTAATTTTCATTTAAATACTTATTCATTCTGTGCTTCATCAATTTTTCTAGTATTTTGGAAAATGCTAGAAGGAGTGATATTGCTCAATAGCTTTTTATCTTATACTTGTCGCCTTTGTTAAACAATGTCTTTATTTTTGACATTTTCAACCTTTCCAGATACACTTCTTCACTAAATGATAAATCAGCTATGTGTGGAAGGGTCTTGCAAGTTGTGGAACTGTCATTTTTGTGACAGACGCTAGCACCTCATCTGCTCTTGCCAGCATTTTAGGTTTCAAGCTTTTTATCACTTCTAACACTTCATGTTCGCCTGTTGGTTCTATCCTCATTGACGTTTTCTCCATTTTTGAAAGTGATGACCTAGCCTTCGCATCTCTTGCCTTTTTCAGCCTTCACAAATCGCATATAATTTTTATTTGTTTTTGGACTGTCTTATTAAGCTATCATTTCATGTAAATTTTGCCTTGGCAATTACTTTTTTATATACCTTCTTGTAATTCAGAACATAGTCTATGAACTGTGAGTCTGTAGATGTTTTCATTTTAGAACTAAGTCTCTTTAAAGTTCCACTAGACATTTTGATTCCACTTGTGATTCAAGAACTTGGCTTCGTATTGCCATGTGATCTGGTTCTCTTCAAATTTTGCTGAATTGAAATTTCAATACATCTTCCTATTCAGCAGAACTGGTTGCATGTTGTTTCCCAAGATGTTCTTCCTTTGAAATTATAATAATAAAGATGCCAATTCCAATGTAAAACAGGTATCATCACCAACCAATACAGCTAAATTCAGTTCCATGCTACATACCAACTAAGAATCAGCGATAGTATCTGCAAAATTTGACCAGTGAGAAATGATAAGAAAATGATACAGTATGTAGACCCAATTAAACAGATGGATACATCAATTCAGAATTTATAATTAGACCCCATGTGTCGACAGAAGCAATCCATTTGATTTTATAAATGAGAAACCTGAGCATATAACTGACAAGTGAGTCTGCAACTGTGTCAGATTAAGCTTATTGTTTTTCTATGTGTAGTAGACCACCACCATAGCCAAAAGGGCCTCTGGGAAGTACAGTAGTTTGAGTCTCGGTAATTCCTCAGCTTCTCTCTGAGTTAGGGAGGTCTGAAACGATATCCACTCAGCCCTCGTCAGGTCAAATGAGGAGAGATTTGATTGAAGAAGAAGCAGCTGCACCATCAGAATTCATATCTTAGTAATTCCAGTTCAAAGGATTGCCAAAATGCTGATCAAATGTCCCATGATCATAACTCTCTACTTGTACCACCTTGAAGGCAACAGGGAGCCAGTCACAGTATCAGTACTGTGCTCGCTAATGGACACATATATTTCCCTTAGGGTACTAGCACTTGTAATTGGATGTTATTACTTTGTGAAAGGATGGAGAAAACTATATTTTGTAATTACATTTCCCAAATATACTGGAAGGATATCCATTTGTGCTGAAAGACCCCCAAATTTAACTCCTGCTGAAGAGTATGTATCCTTGCGTCCATTATTACTACAGTATCAGAAGGAAGTTGGTCTTACTATTTAGCAGGAGCGTCCATAATGAAAAAAATCTTCCTCCATCTAGAATTATAATATAGAAGACAGCAATATGTTTTACTTCCTCCTCTGATGCTATGCTGGGATAGTTTCTAGTGTTCCTACAGCGACAGTACTTTTATAGCAGAAAATTTATCCCCTTTCTCCTTAATGAACACCACTATACTATCAGATCATGTTTGTCTTATTTAGTGAAAAGCAAGAGGTTGAAGCTCTTATAGGGACTTCTGGTAATATACACTTGGCTCACTGGCACACCACTCTGAGTGCTCAAGTTTATCAGTCCTAGAGAGACTGTATACAGGATATCCCACATAAAACTGGTACGTCTCATGCCCAAGATACAAGTAACAATTAACTAACTAAAAAAGAATAGATTTTAGTAATGTTGGAAAATATATAGTGTTTATAAGAGATTATGAAAGTGGTGTCCAAAGGCATCCAGGAATCGTTGACTTCTTGTAATGGTGTTACCAGGAACGCACTGTAATTCTGCATGCGTAATGTTGTTACTAGTTTTAGTAATGTTCTGTTCAAGATCGTCTATTGTCCCAAGGATTGTCAGCATACACTTTGCTTTCTACTGTGCCCCATAGATAAAATTAACACGTTGTTAAGTCCAATGACCCTGTGGACCAGAAACTTCTACTGGCAAGTCTGTCTTCCAGGAATACATTGGTGATGTGGGCCATACTTTGACTGAATGTGTGAGTCGTTGCTCCATAATGTTAGAATGCTGCATACAGCTTTTCTGCATCTGTTAATGTTACATAGAAAGAATCAAAGATCTCTAGATATTTTTCACTGTTCACTCTGTAATTGAAAGATATATGGCTAGTAAAGTGCATGCCAGACAACACACACCAAACACCTATCTCCTCTGAGTGGAGAGGTTCTTCATGCAGAATATGCGGGTTGTCCTGTGACCAGTATCTGCAATCCTCAAAGTATACTTAGCTTGAAAAATGAAACCAGGCCTCATCTGACATGAAGTAAAGCGAGGGGTTCAAGCAACCATTAGCAACTGATGTTAACAGCTAGTTACAATAACGAACTTTTTTTCCTGATCCTCAAAGTTCAACTTGATACCACACTCACATGATAGTCTTTTCATTTCACATATCTTATTACATGTTAACATAATGTATGAGCTACAGAAACCTACTGTGATAACCTCCTTACCATCTTGCAGTGACTTCTCGTAATTTTCATGTTAATTCCATCTATAGTTTCAGGGGGCCTCACTGTTGGTCGCCTATTCCTCTGCACATTCTCAACAGATTCTACAGCCCTCCTTTTTCTGTAAACATTTTAAATAGCGCTGGTCATGGGGAGTTTCCCACCAGGATAATTTGCTTCAAACATTTATTTTACATTCCTTGTTGGAGTGTGTCTACATATAACACTCCATAATATCAATTCACTGTTCTAATGCAAACTGCCCAGTTCTGTAACAACTCAACAATATTAACTTCTCACAACAACTGATGCATGAATACCCTGCTGCACTCAGATTTTTGATACAATGCAGTGTAACCAAATTTTGAGACAGTGTAGTCACTTCAAAAGCAACTCAACTAGAGATGCCTAATACGTGAAGCATACCAGTTTTATGCGGGACACCCCCTAATATGTAAGCTCTCTAGTATACAAGCTCTCTAATCAATCCTAAATCAATTCCTCTGTAGATGTGCATCATATTGCTTTCTTGCTGGCTGATTTTTAGTCATCCTTGATTAGTTTCGTTGTAACAGAGGATGCTTTCATCATATTGTGTTTCTGATTACGATTTCTTGTGTTATTACACTCTACAAGTTGCATTTTAAATATATTGCTCATATTTTGAATGCATTTTGCTTGTATCTGTAATACTGGGTGTGTTAAATGATTTCACGTTTGTTTTTGTTTAATATGAAATGGAAGTTGCTTTTGTTGCGAGATGTTATGAGGACTCATGTGTATTTTTCATTGCTTACGAAACTGTGTGTGAACTGCTTGATTTAAATGCATTGTACGAATATTGTTTATATTCTATTGTAAATATTTATGTTCGCATCTATTTTCCATATTTTCTCATGTTTAATCGAGAACCCCATCTTACCGAAATTGTGCGTTGAATGGTCCTGCTTCTTGTCATTGAATTCCATACCTTTCACAGTAGTTTGAGGGTTATGGATGTACATGAAGATGAGTATTGTTGAGATAGAGATTTAATGATCATATCTGTGACTTACACTAAATAACTTCAAATATTTTAAAGTGTTTTTCGTTGCTCAGTTCTTTCAGTTTTTTAAAATCAGCTAATAAATTTAACATTTTACAAGTGTGAGAAACTAAATTTATCAAGTTATGAGCCCAGGTTTGTTTTGAAATGGAATCTGTAATAAAATACCTGGTCACAAGTAGACTCTCACCTAAAAGTTCTTCGAGATTGCCACTGACATGGGAAAATACCTTACTTCTTTCTTCAATGGAATAGATTTCAACACCTAGAAATTCAGGATGAAAACTGTTATCGAGGAACTGGAACTTTTATCATTTGTAAAAGCAAATTATCTCACAAAGGGTGGAATTTGTGGATGGGAAGGGGGACACACAGTGTTGCAAAGGGAAAAAGACTGGCTGAATTAGTTGAACAAGACTAGAAACGGAAGATTCATCTTATTCAGCACACTCTATAATGGAACACATTATTATTATTATTATTATTGTTTCTTTCTTTTCCTTTTTCCTCTGTTATTTCCTTTTTATACATATAAGATATATACAGGGTGGTCCATTGATCGTGACTGGGCCAAATATCTCACGAAATAAGCGTCAAACGAAAAACTACAAGGAACAAAACATGTCTAGCTTGAAGGGGGAAACCAGATGGCGCTTTGGTTGGCCCGCTAGATGGCGCTGCCGTAGGTCAACGGATATCAACTGCATTTTTTAAAAATAAGAACCCCCATTTTTTATTACATATTCATATAGTACATAAAAAAATCCCCTCCATGAACCATGGACCTTGCCGTTGGTGGGGAGGCTTGCGTGCCTTAGCGATACAGGTGCAACCACAACGGAGGGGTATCTGTTGAGAGGTCAGACAAACATGTGGTTCCTGAAGAGGGGCAGCAGCCTTTTCAGTAGTTGCAGGGGCAACAGTCTGGATGATTGACTGATCTGGCCTTGTAACATCAACCAAAACGGCCTTGCTGTGCTGGTACTGCGAACGGCTGAAAGCAAGGGGAAACTACAGCCGTAATTTTTCCCGAGGACATGCAGCTTTACTGTATGATTAAATGATGATGGCATCCTCTTGGGTAAAATATTCCGGAGGTAAAATACTCCCCCATTCGGATCTCCAGGCGGGGACTACTCAACAGGACGACGTTATCAGGAGAAAGAAAACTGGCATTCTACGGATCAGAGCGTGGAATGTCAGATCCCTTAATCAGGCAGGTAGGTTAGAAAATTTAAAAAGGAAAATGGATAGGTTAAAGTTAGATATAGTGGGAATTAGTGAAGTTCGGTGGCAGGAGGAACAAGACTTTTGGTCAGGTGATTACAGGGTTATAAATACAAAATCAAATAGGGGTAATGCAGGAGTAGGTTTAATAATGAATAAAAAAATAGGAGTGCGGGTTAGCTACTACAAACAGCACAGTGAACGCATTATTGTGGCCAAGATAGACACAAAGCCCATGCCTACTACAGTAGTACAAGTTTATATGCCAACTAGCTCTGCAGATGATGAAGAAATTGATGAAATGTATGACGAGATAAAAGAAATTATTCAGGTAGTGAAGGGAGACGAAAATTTAATAGTCATGGGTGACTGGAATTCGTCAGTAGGAAAAGGGAGAGAAGGAAACATATGGATTGGGGGGAAGAAATGATAGAGGAAGCCGCCTTGTAGAATTTTGCACAGAGCATAACTAAATCATAGCTAACACTTGGTTCAAGAATCATAAAAGAAGGTTGTATACCTGGAAGAATCCTGGAGATACTAAAATGTATCAGATAGATTATATAATGGTAAGACAGAGAAGAAACTGCAAAAAGGTGGGAATTTAAGGAGATGGGACCTGGATAAACTGAAAGAACCAGAGGTTGTACAGAGTTTCAGGGAGAGCATAAGGGAACAATTGACAGGAATGGGGGAAAGAAATACAGTAGAAGAAGAATGGGTAGCTCTGAGGGATGAAGTAGTGAAGGCAGCAGAGGATCAAGTAGGTAAAAAGACGACGGCTAATAGAAATCCTAGGGTAACAGAAGAAATACTGAATTTAATTGACGAAAGGAGAAAATATAAAAATGCAGTAAATGAAGCAGGCAAAAAGGAATACAAACGTCTCAAAAATGAGATCGACAGGAAGTGCAAAATGGCTAAGCAGGGATGGCTAGAGGACAAATGTAAGGATGTAGAGGCTTGTCTCATTAGGGGTAAGATAGATACTGCCAACAGAAAAATTAAAGAGACCTTTGGAGAGAAGAGAACCACTTGTATGAATATCAAGAGCTCAGATGGCAACCCAGTTCTAAGCAAAGAAGGGAAGGCAGAAAGGTGGAAGGAGTATATAGAGGGTTTATACAAGGGCGATGTACTTGAGGACAATATTATGGAAATGGAAGAGGATGTAGATGAAGATGAAATGGGAGATAAGATACTGCGTGAAGAGTTTGACAGAACACTGAAAGACCTGAGTCGAAACAAGGCCCCGGGAGTAGACAACATTCCATTAGAACTACTGATGGCCTTGGGAGAGCTAGTCATGACAAAACTCTTCCATCTGGTGAGCAAGATTTATGAGACTGGCGAAATACCCACAGACTTCAAGAAGAATCTAATAATTCCAATCCCAAAGAAAGCAGGTGTTGACAGATGTGAAAATTACCGAACTATCAGTTTAATAAGTCACAGCTGTAAGATACTAACGCGAATTCTTTACAGACGAATGGAAAAACTGGTAGAAGCGTACCTCGGGGAAGATCAGTTTGGATTCCGTAGAAATGTTGGAACAGGTGAGGCAATACTAACCTTACGACTTATCTTAGAAGAAAGATTAAGAAAAGGCAAACCTACGTTTCCAGCATTTGTAGACTTAGAGAAAGCTTTTGACAACGTTAACTGGAATACTCTCTTTCAAATTCTGAAGGTGGCAGGGGTGAAATACAGGGAGCGAAAGGCTATTTACAATTTGTACAGAAACCAGATGGCAGTTATAAGAGTCGAGGGGCATGAAAGGGAAGCCGTGGTTAGGAAAGGAGTGAGACAGGGTTGTAGCCTCTCCCCGATGTTATTAAATCTGTATATTGAGCAAGCAGTAAAGGAAACAAAAGAAAACGTCGGAGTAGGTATTAAAATTCATGGAGAAGAAGTAAAAACTTTGAGGTTCGCCGATGACATTGTAATTCTGTCAGAGACAGCAAAGGACTTGGAAGAGCAGTTGAATGGAATGGATAGTGTCTTGAAAGGAGGATATAAGATGAACATCAACAAAAGCAAAACGAGGATAATGGAATGTAGTCAAATTAAATCGGGTGATGCTGAGGGAATTAGATTAGGAAATGAGACACTTAAAGTAGTAAAGGAGTTTTGCTATTTGGGGAGCAAAATAACTGATGATGGTCGAAGTAGAGAGGACATAAAATGTAGACTGGCAATGGCAAGGAAAGCGTTTCTGAAGAAGAGAAATTTGTTAACATCGAGTATAGATTTAAGTGTCAGGAAGTCGTTTCTGAAAGTATTTGTATGGAGTGTAGCCATGTATGGAAGTGAAACATGGACGATAACCAGTTTGGACAAGAAGAGAATAGAAGCTTTCGAAATGTGGTGCTACAGAAGAATGCTGAAGATAAGGTGGGTAGATCACATAACTAATGAGGAGGTATTGAATAGGATTGGGGAGAAGAGAAGTTTGTGGCACAACTTGACTAGAAGAAGGGATCGGTTGGTAGGACATGTTTTGAGGCATCAAGGGATCACAAATTTAGCATTGGAGGGCAGCGTGGAGTGTAAAAATGGTAGAGGGAGACCAAGAGATGAATACACTAAGCAGATTCAGAAGGATGTAGGTTGCAATAGGTACTGGGAGATGAAGAAGTTTGCACAGGATAGAGTAGCATGGAGAGCTGCATCAAACCAGTCTCAGGACTGAAGATCACAACAAACAACAACAACATAAAGAAATATGAATGTTTTAGCTGGACCACTTTTTTCACTTTATGATAGATGGCACTGTAATAGTCACAAACATATGGCTCACAATTTTAGACAAACAGTTGGTAATAGGTAGGTTTTTAAATTAAAATACAGAAAATAGGTGCGTTTGAACATTTTATTTCGGTTGTTCCAATATGATACATGTACCTTTGGGAACTTACCATTTCTGAGAATGTATGCTGTTACAGCGTGATTACCTGTAAATATCGCATTAATGCAATAAATGCCCAAAATGATGTCCATCAACCTCAATGCATTTGGCTGTACGTGTAACGACATTCCTCTCAACAGTGAGTAGTTCACCTTTCATAATGTTCGCACATGCATTGACAATGCGGTGACACATGTTGTCAGGCATTTTCCTTTTCATTATTTAAGCAGTAAACTTGTATTAGAATGTCCAATATATATATCACATTTCCCCATAGAAAGAAATCCTGGGACATCAGACGCAGTGAACGTGCGGGCGATGGTATGGTGCTTCGATGACCAATCCACTTATCATGAAATATGCTATTCAATACCGCTTCAACCGCACGAGAGCTATGTGCCGGACATCCATCATGTTGGAAGTACATCACCATCTGTCATGCAGTGAAACATCTTGTAGTAACATTGGTAGAACATTATGTTGGAAATCAGCAACCATTTAGATTGCCATCGATAAAATGGGGGCCAATTATCCTTCCTCCCATAATGCCGCACCATATGTTAACCCGCCAAGGTCGCTGATGTTCCACTTGTCTCAGCCATCGTGGATTTTCCATTGCCCAATAGTGCATATTATGCCGGTTTACGTTACCGCTGTTGGTGAATGACACTTCGTCGCTAAATAGAACACGTGCAAAATATCTGGCATCGGCCCGTAATTTCTCTTGTGCCCAGTGGCAGAACTGTACACAACGTTCAAAGTCGTCGCCATGCAATTCCTGGTGCATAGAAATATGGTACGGGTGCAATCGATGTTGATGTAGCATTCTCAACACCGACGTTTTTGAAATTCCCGATTCTCGCGCAATTGGTCTGCTACTGATGTGTGGATTAGCCTCGACATCAGCTAAAACACCTACTTGGGCATCATCATTTTTTGCAGGTCATGGTTGACGTTTCACATGTGACTGAACACTTCCTGTTTCCTTAAATAACGTAACTATCCGGCAAATGGTCCAGACACTTGGATGATGTCGTCCAGGATATCGAGCCGCATACATAGCACTTGCCCCTTGGGCATTTTGACCACAATAGCCATACATCAACACAATATCGACCTTTTCCGCTATTGGTAAATGGTCCATTTTAACATTGGTAATGTATCACGAAGCAAATACCGTCCGCACTGGCGGAATGTTACGTGATACCACGTACTTATACGTTTGTGACTATTACAGCGCCATCTATCACAAAGCGAAAAAAGTGGACCAACTAAAATATTCATATTTCTTTACGTACTACACGAATATGTAATAAAAATGGGGGTTACAATTTTAAAAAACGCAGTTGATATCCGTTTAACCTACGGCAGCGCCATCTAGCAGGCCAACTATAGCGCCATCTGGTTTCCCCCTTCAAGCTAGACAAGTTTCGTTCTTTGTAGTTTTTTCGCTTGATGCTTATTTCGTGAGATATTTGGCCCGGTCACGATCAATGGACTACCCTGTATATATCTTATATGTATAAAAAGGAAGAACAGAGGAAAAAAGAAAAGAAAGAAACAATAATAATAATGATGTGTTCCATTATACAGTGTGTTGATATAAACAAAGGATGAGATAGAGAGATGCTCTTCAGCTTCTTAGATTCATTTGTCTGTTTCTATAATCGGTAGCTGGTGGGCATGTGACGAGCTCTGCCACATTGGTATTGTTCAGAAGTCTGTATTCTAATTGTGTGTTAGAAAATATTAAATACACTTATAGCAAAGTTTATTCATTCAATCATGCCGACGATATCCATCTGTTCATATCTCCGTGACGTGCCCAGAAATCCTGCTTCAAGAGGATCGTAGCTAACAAGAAGAATTCACATGACCAGAGGAGGGGCGATCTGAAGCCAGTATAGTCGTATCAATCTCCAAGCATAATAGTGGTAATAAAACGGATGTACTCAAATTTACAAATGTTACATGTTGAATATATTTATGGAATCTTGAAGGTCTGTTTATAATTAATGCCAGTTAAAGTTCAGCAAGAATATGAATACTTTCCAATCCTTTTTTAATCATTCTCTAAAAATTTTCCTTTTAATTATTTAAGCAGCAAATTTGTATTAGAATGTCCAATATATATATATCACATTTCTAGTCCCCCCACCACTATTAAATGGCGACCGTTCAAAGGACGGTCCCGAGTGGAATATGAATAGACGTTTCAATTGTTAAGGTAAATTTTTTTTTTGAGATAGCTGATCCGTTTTTGTCGTTACAAGAAAGTACTGAGGCCTTTGTTGCATTTGCTACATTTCCGTGAGATTGGAAATATTAACAACTTGAAGGGGCAAAGTAAAAATTAAATACTACCTAAAACCGAGACGCTGCGGGAATGCTAATTTCAGCTGCAAAGGTAGGAAGCTGCTATGCTGCATGCTTATGTGGCTGTGCTTGGCGCCATGTCTCTTGCAGTAAATAATCTCTTTTCCTTCCAATGAATATCCTTTACGGAGAGTGCATTTCTCTATAAAAGACGAAAATTTGTATAAAGTAACCACTAAGGTGCAAAATAATTCTTGCAAATAGTGTAAAACACTATCAGTAGGACTGCATCGGAGAATATTTACTTTCATTAATGAAAACACACATAAGACTGTTTTAATTGAAAGACACCGATACAAACAAATTTCCAGTTTTGAAATTTTTTTTATAATTTTGTTAAGCATTGTTCACAATGGAGTCAAAGGAAATGGCCACTGTTGAAAATTCATTACAAAATGCAAATGCTAAGATGGCGAAAATCCGCACTTGGCAACAGTTGAAAGTAACGCGCCAAATGCGAACTGGTCATTGGCTACCAGAGCAATCAGGTTGGGGTCCCATTATTAAAAAATGATGACACTGGTGATATAACTAATCACGATTTCACTTTTATGACACTTGAAGAGACAATTTTTCAGTTCTCACTGGGAAACATTTTTCCAAATAGTGAAACTGAAGCGCACAACAATGAATGCTCTTCTCACTATTTGCTCACTACGACGCGAAAGCAAGAGCAGCAAACCATTCGAAAAAGCAATGTAAATTCTAGTGACACTCACAATATGACACAACTCATGGAACTAATAACACAAGAGCTTACAAGACATCAGGAAAATACAGGAAAACAGTTTATACAGCAATTCACAAAAATCAGGAAATATAGGGTAACAGCTTACACAGCAAAATCAGGCATTTAACGATTTCAAAAACAGTATTAGTCAACAGTTCAGTGAGGTGAGCAGAGCTATATGCACAGAGTTATCTGACGAACTATCTGGGAAGTTGACAGATCTTGGTAAACAACTAAAACAAGAAATAATTACCGCCATATTTCGTAATTTAAATACGTTAACGAAAAAGGTAACCTCGGTAGATTGTAAACAAGAACAACTGGTAGGTGAGTTGCTAAGCTTCAGTGAATCATTTTCCCAAATTCAGGATACGCTATCCCAAATGAATGCATTGGTAGAAATTGTGCCAAACACAGACAGCGAGCTGCAAGACGTATGCAAAAACCTATGGTACCTATAGAAATACACAAATTGGGTCTAAGGGTAGATCATTTGAGTTTAGAATATGAATTTACCAAAAAACAGAGGGTTAAGTTACATACAGATGCAAAGGAAATAACTGAAAAACCTGAAGCTGGGTTGCTGGATAAAGGCAGCACTCTTGCTGAAATGGTAGTGTCAGAATGCAAAATTCATGTACCTGCATTAGAAGAAGTTCTGAATGAGAAGGAAAGTCAACTTCTAGCTAAAATAGAGTCGCGTTTGAAGGAAGCAGAGGAAAGATTGCGAGGCAATGTCAAAACTACTAACATTCCAAAACAACAAATGAATGAAGACAAACCTCTGCTCTTAGAGAACTTAGATACCTTCACTGGTTACCCACAAAACGGGGTTAGCCCGTCGAAGGAAAATAGCGAAGGTTGCACAATGCAACAACACTTTCTGGCAGTTGCACCTGTCGAGAAAGCGCAGTTGCCATGCGCTACACCACAAGCAAACAAAATAAACACGTCTGTCACTGACAGCGTGGCGTGTTTGACGACATTACTTGTCGATGAAGGATTACTTAGGCATCGACAGTTTCCGATGTTTACTCCTGAAGGGAAAAGAACACACCCTTTGGTCTTTATAAGAGCATTTCCAAATGTTTTACCTCGTACCTGGACTGAAGCCCAGAAAATTAGATTTGTTGTTGGATACGCACAGGGTGACGTTCTGCTATGGGTGCTATGGGCTACGGACATGCAGAATGTTGCCACTATTATGAATAGCTTGAGAGAGCATTTCTGGATACGTCTTGGTCTAAGGCCATAGAAGAGAGGCTCAGACGTGAAGTATTCAACCCATTTCCGTTCAATAGCAAGTATGGGAGCGTAAGGGGTTATTTTGAAAAATATTTGAATAAAACCAGGTACTGGACGAACCGGTATCTCAAGTAGACGTGCTGAAAATTTTAACGAGCCGTCTTCCTGCCCACATTAGGGAGAAACTCATTATCATCCCAGAACACGATACCGAATACTTTCTTTCTGTACTGGACTCAATAGATTTAATATATGAATAGAGGAAAGTACAACAAAGCCTGTTAACACGCTAATAGCGACACAGAGGTTTATAGACCAACAAGTAAACAACCGATTCGTAGTACAACACGGATCCTTACCCTACAGAGACCTATGGTAATGGTAACGGTAATCAGAACGGCAATGGAGAAAGCCGTAAATACAAAGGTGGATATAAAAGAAATGGGCAAAAATTTAGCAAAAAGAATTACAATAGGCAAGTAACGTATGGTCAGCCTGTACAATATGTACAGACACAAGCTACGGACAATAGTCAGCCAATCGCTTGGCAAGCGCAAAACAATGACAGACGAACAGGCAGAGGAATTCGTCTGGCAAAGTAACATAAATATGCCAAATAACACACAGAGGCAAAGACAATTTCAGTCGAGAGCCTCTCAGGACAATAATTGGCGTAACCAAACACCAAGGGTCAACATAGTGGAAGTTACGCCAGAAAACATGAACCGGTCATGGTGGGCCCCCATTCTATGATCTTGGAGGGGAGTGGTGACACAAGCTTGATCGACATTTGCTTTATCAGACACTATCACGGTAATGATGTGAGAGATGATCTGGATCAATGTATTGAGTGTATGCAGGAAAACTTGACAGAGGACAAGGTAAAAGCTACTATTAAAGCCAAAATATTTGGCCTTTATGTACCCATAGTGCTTGACACAGGTGCTATGCCTAATTTGATGTCACAGGGATTCTTTCCAGAATTGAAGAAACGTGGACATGTACCAACACTGCCAGCGCAAAATTGCGAGGTACAAACTGCCACTGGTCAGAAATCGAAAGGAGTAAAGATGCAAGCCTTAATTCCTGTAAGATTAGAACAGTTTTCTGTACGATGCAATTTTTTGATAGTAGAAAAATTAATAGTTGATTGTTTAATCGGTATGGATACATTTAGGACATACCAAGTGCACATTGATATAGGAAAAGGCCAATGTCATTTCACTGTAAATAAACGATTTGTAGTAGACCTGATCAGGGGAAGTACTAGTAGATGTAAAACTGAAGTTACTCACGACCTTGACGTTCAACTGGTAACTCCCATGTTATGTTTGTCAACACGTACAGTAACGAACAGTCGTCAGCAGAAGAAATAAACGTCGACACAATAAGCACAAAGGTAAGTGAATCAAAGTGCTTGTCTAAAGAACAGCAAGAGGAATGTAGGGAACTGATACTTGCTTATGTAAACGTATTTGAAAAAAGACCAGGTATTATTAAGAATTTCATGTACAAAATGGAAGTGTATCAATAACAAACTTTTGGTTATATCTCATACCCTATACAATCGACAAAGAGGGAAGCAGTAAGAAAAGAGAGTAACAGGATGCTTGAATTGAACTTAATACAACCATCATTTTTACCTTACAGTAGTCCTATCTCAGCTGTGAGTAAGCCAGATGGCTAGATGCGCTTGGTCCTTGATGCATGTAACATTAATAAGATTATTATATCAGTCCGAACATATCCAGATAATTTAGAGGAACAGCTTATGAAATTCCACAATGCTGAATTTCTTAGTATAATTACTTACAAGAAGAAAGTCGGAAGTATACCGCTTTTGTATGTGGGGGCATGAGCTTCGAATTACAAGTATTGCCGTTTGGATTAAATGGGTAAGTGCAGGTATATTTATCTCTGCACTTGACAGAGTGCTAGGGCCCAAACTTTTGAGTAAGGTAGCAGTATACGTGGACGAAGTTTTAGTAGCTATACCCACTTGGGTAGAACATTTAAGATTAATTGAACAAGTATTAAGCTGTTTTCCGAATATGGAGTAACAGCAAATCTCAAGAATTCTAATTTCAGACAAGAAAAAGTAAGAATTTTGGGACACAAAACGTCTTCAGAAAGCATACCGCCAGATCATAAAAAACTTGATGCCATTAGGAACTGTCCTATTCCACAAAACAAGAAAAATTAAAGGCATACTTAGGCCTAGTCTCATTCTTCAGGAAATTCATTCCCAACCAACTTATGAACAGTGATGATTTACTCAATCTTCTCCAGAAAAACAGACCTTGGGTATGGGACAAACAACATCAAACCTATTTCGAAAACATCAAGTGAGCCTTATTAAATGCTAATATTTTATCTCAACCAGACATAAAAAAAAGATTTTTCTTTATGCACCAACACATCTTCTCACCGTATGGATGCATGCCTTTTTCAAATGGTAGAAGAAGAAGGAAATCTCATCCCTAAAGTAATTAGCTTCGCCAGTTGAACGTTGATATTCAGTCACTGAGTTAGAGGGTTTGGCTATAATTTGGTCCTTTAAAATGTGCGAATATTTCCTTTGAGGGTAAGCACATAAAAATGTACTGTGACCATACGTCCCTATCGGTTTTGTTAACTTGTAAATTGCTTTACTGATGGATAGCCAGGTGGTGTATGTATTTTCAAGATTTCGATTTTGAAATAGGATACATAAAAGCAAATCAAAACATAATAGCTGATGCTCTTTCTCGATTACCACAAAGCTCAGAGGGATTGAACAGTCTTTTAGAGCAGGAAGGTGAAATAAGAGCTATGTTGATGGAGAACAAAACACTCCAATCATACTATGTACACATGTGAAAACATATGCAGCAATTACAGCAGGAAGAAACACGCTAGAGTAAGGTAAGATCAAAATTTCCACATAACAGCAATGAAAAATTAACAATGTTTTTCAGTATTCACAAAGGTGTTTTGTTCCATAGGAAACCTCCTGAACAAGAAATATGATGCATGTGTTTGCAAGAGGAATATATTAGTGCATGGAATCATTCTGTTTGCACGATTTTTATCTCTATAAGATTTACTCAGTCAGAAGCAAATAAATGTCTTTATTACATTTTTTTAAAGGAACCTGTCTTTTACATTGTGCTCTATTTTGATAACATTCTGATGGGAGGAAATAATAGAGAGGAAATGGACAGAGTGAAATTTAAGTTAAAATGAACGTTTAAAATAAAGAAACTGGGAGAACCACAATCATACTTGGGAATCGAGATTTCAAAAATTATAACCCGGTTGAGACACATATAGAAGTTGAACTGGAAATCAAGGAAGGAAAAAGGATCGATAAGCAATCCAGAGAGCTGATTGGATGTTTGATGTACACAGTGACAGCAACAACACCTGATTTGTACGCTGTGGTCAACTTCTTGAGCAGGTACCAAAAAATCCACAACAATCCACCAGAAGAAGTCTGAAGATGTTTGAAAAGAATTTTGAGATATATTAAAGGAAGCATCATTATCGAAATGGGAACCAAGAAGTTCTTCTGGCCTACGCTGATACAAACTGAAACAAAAAGGAAGACACAAGATCTACCTCTGATTATCTGTTGGGAAACATCTTCTGTATGTAATGTATCATATTATCATTTTTTCTTTCCTCCCTCGTTCTTTTCCTTTTATACATGTAAGACATATATATAATAATTTTGTACCATAGATAATATTGGCATAGAAATAAAACAAGTAGAGGTACACTCTTCAATTGATGAATTATTATATATTCACCTGTTTGTCTCAGTAAATGATAATGGGTGGACCATTACGAGTTCCAGCGAGTTAATATTGTTAAGAAACGTGTATTCTAAATGTACATTAAAATGAATTACAGAAAGCTATCAGGATAGCAAAGTTTATACCCACAGTCCTATTCTGTTCATTATTCCGCGATGCGCCGAGAATCCTGCAGCAAGAGGGTCGAAGTTAACAAGAAGAATTTGGGTGAGCTGAGGAGGGGCGATCCAGAACCAGTATTGTCATACCAATCTCCGTGCACAATTGCGGTAACAAGAAAAGGATCACGTAAATTTAATGTCAATCTAATAATGTATTGAATATTGAAGGTCTGTTGATATTAATGCCAGCTAAAGTTCACTCAGGATATGAGTAATTTCCATTTTTTCAATTATTCTTTCAAAATTTCTTTTTTATACATTTAAGCAGCAATTTTTAATCAGTATCCCTTATATATCAGATTTTAAACACCCCCCCTGTTCCCCTCAGTAACTATTCATGTTGGATAGCATAGAAATAGATTAGTATTGCTTTGTATTCTACAGAGACAGAATATGTAGCTCTGGCAACAGCTTCTACTGAGTTACTCTGGTTGAAATACTTGCTGGACGATATTCGAATTCCACTCCAGCTACCAATTTGTATACTCGATGTTAATCAGTCTTGTAAATGGTTGGTTACTAAAGGAATGGGAACATCATGGGTTGAGGCACATCAGTGTTAAATATAACTTTGTGCATCAGCTTCACCAACGCAAAATTACCACCACTGAGCATGTAGGTTCAGATATAGCCAACTTGTCACATGCTACAGTCTTCCACGTGAACGTTGCGCGTTTGTCAAAAATGGCCATCTTTCCAAAATATACATATTGTTGCATGTTAAAAAAATTGTTTTACTTTGGAACAATTGCAACTGTATGATTATAGCAAGCACACAAGAATATATCATTATATTCCTCATATTCAAAAAGCCACAAATGCAATTATAAATAGACTTGTAAATCATAGATTTCAGCTATCAGTCGTCCTTTTGAAATTTTTTTGGCAGATCTAGATTCAGATTTCAGTAAGAAACTAGCCATTCTCAATGCACTATCATTTTTGATCAATGCATGTAATGCCTGTTGGTCAGGCTTCATCCACAGTGCACTGAGAATGGGGCTAGTTTCTAGCTGAAATCTAGGTCTGCCAATAAAATTTCAAAAGGACAACTGATAGCTGAAATCTATTATTTACAAGTCAATATAACAGTCGCTGCGTGCAACAGCCTTCTGGATGGAAGGTAACCTGATGAATTATAAATAGTGTCATAAAATGTAATGTACAAAACCAGAAAATGGTACAGAAGTCAATTATACAGTAGGACATGAGGTATGCACATTAATTAGCGCAATTCTACGATTAAAATTAGTGTGCATGGACAAATCACTGTTAGTCTTCCCATTTAAATGTCCAGAAGTGGAATTTTAACCTACAGAAAACTTAGTATACACACAAAAAAAAAATATTGTGCAGCTGCATTGGACAGCATGATCAGTATGTACTTACACGTTAAAATCCAAGTTTTCCACACCAATAATGGTAAAAAGATGACAATAAAATGGTGTTATGTATTAAATTAAATGTCCATCAGGTGGTCTGGAATGTTGCTATACATCACTTACAGCATCACCACACAAACGTCCATCATGAAGAAAAAACTGGTGCTTGACAAAAATATTCTTTTCAAAATTAACTTAAGATCCTGTTTTTGTTTATACATTTTTAAAAAAGTGATCCATACGAATGCTATATCATAGGATGACACTATTTTATAACTGCTAGCGATGCCAAAGTTAAGCCACCCTTATTGAGAATGCCAAAATAAATGTTGACTATACAACTGAAACATAAATATTACAAGAACTTTTTGTAAAGCCTATTGCTCTACATATCCACAAACGTAAACAAAGGCAGGATTATTGTTAGTTATATCATTTTCATTCATTCCATTGATACATGAATATTCGAATATGCGGTCATCTAGATCATCACACTCAGAATGAACCATTCCAAAAATCAGGATTCAGAATCTCATGGTTGAAAGAAAAGCTCCCATGATGCGAAGATCATAAACCTAGTATAGGCTTGACACATTTTTTTAAGATTCTAAAATCTGGGTCTTTTCTGGAGTCAGATTTATACAGTAAGTTTAAATGATGTGGTAGATTGGCAAAAAGTCTTGGTATTGCATTATTTCTTAATTTTGGTCCAGATGTTGGGCATTTCTTCTCATTTACTAGCATATTTTTAAACGTATCAAGATTTATTGCATCCTCTTCTTCAAAATGTTTAGCATGTACCGTTGGAATGGTTTTTAAACATTCACAGTACATATCCTTATCTGTTGAGAACCAGAAAACCGTGATATAACTTTTATGGCCAATGGATCAGCAATTGCTTACCAACCCCAGGTCACAACACCTGTCTGGCACATGAAAAATATCATTTAATTAAAGGAATACACATTTCTTGTAGATAACAAACTACTCTTCATAAGCATGTTAACCATGTGGCTCCACTCTCTTCATCACACATACATTTCGTTTCTATTAAAATATAGTCAGATGACTCATCTTTATAAACAGCCCAGCGATCTGTCAACGTCTAGAGAAAACGTTTATAGTAACAGAAATACCAGATATCACAGCAAACGAACCCAAATATTCACAATGTATACAAAACTGCAAAATTTTAGTTGGCAGTTTTCACAGCAGGGCTGTTGATAAAATGTGGATATACAGGGTGATCTATGTAGATTTGCTTATTCTACAATTAAAACCAAAGAAAAATGTTCATATAAACACAGGTCTGCAAATGTTTAGTTATGGAGTTAAGGTTAATAAAAGATTTTGCCAGAAATTTAGCAACTTCACTAATATGAAGTCTACGCAAAGCTGTTCGAGGTTAAAGTAAAGCACAATTTTCATTTATTTTGTTGTTATTGATATGGTGAATCTAATAATACATGACCAAAATGTGTACACTATGTGATCAAAAGTATCTTGACATCTGTTTTGTGCTATAAATCTAAGAAACTCCAGAACATGCATCTATGTAAGAAACGGAATTTCTTTCATGTCAATGATGGAATTCTGCTCCAGGGACTTAGTGACCATTAAAATGCAGAAATGTGATGAAGGTATCACGAGGGAAATTGTTTTAGCCTCAGCACACCTTCCTTACAAAGACAGCTCTCCCCCTCCCTTGGAGGTGAGGGCACTGGTAGAGACTTGCCATCGGCAAGGTGATCAACTGCTGGTGGGATACAATACCAATGCCCACAACCTAGTGTGGAGCAGCAAGGGCACCAACAGTAGAGGTGAATACCTTCTTGAATTTCTCTTAGCTAACAACTTAGAGGTCCTGAATAGGGGCAATGAACCTACATTCAGGAATAGCAGGGATTGCTCCTCAAAAGTCACTTTCCTCAATATGCTCTGCCGGACAACACAGACCAATATGTGACCCAAGAGAGACAACGGTTCACAGGCACTCGAAGAGAGGACTGCAAATCAGTCAAGGAGTGTGAGAACTTCAACAAAATTCAATGGGTGAGGAGAACATTCCAACCATTCAAGTCACCTGGCCCAGATGGCATTTTTCCAGCTCTCCTGCAACAGGCAGGAGGAAAGCTCATGAGTCCTATACAGGCTATTCAGGGTTAGCCTAACAGTAGGAATCATTCCCAGTGCTTGGAGGGCAGTGAAGGTTGTCTTCATTCCAAAGCCAGGGAGACTTGATCACACCAAGGCCAAGGATATCAGACCAATCAGTCTGTCCTTCTTCATTCTCAAAACATTGGAAAAATGGTTATGTATATGTTGGGGAGAGGAGGCTACACCTGAACCAACACGCATACCAACCAGGTAAATCATCTGAGACAGCTCTCCACCAACTCGTTGGGAAGGTGGAAAAAGCACCTCACTTCCAAGAAATAGCCCTCTGCATCTTCCTGGATATCGAGGGGCCTTTAGTAACACGACCTTCGATTCCATGGTAAGGGCAGCAGAGGTACGTGATCTGGGGACCACTGTATGTATGTGGACCAGGGCCATGCTTAGTGGAAGGAAAGTAGAGGCTACCATGATGAATGAAAAGATGGTAATTAAGACCACTAGAGGCTGCCCACAGAGAGGGGTTTTGTCTCCTCTGTAAAGGATGAGGCAGACAGTAGGGCATTTTACTTTGTTATATGAACTCTCAAACGGTAACTCCATTTTTCTTTTTACGGCCAAGCCTCGGCCGGCAGTGTTAGCTGCCTGTAAATTCTAGTAACAGGAAGTCAGCACCAAGGAAGGGCACCTTGATCATGCGCCTCTCTCATGTGTTTACTAGATAACACCCCCCGAGGCGTCGCTTAGCAGACAACGTTCTGGAAAATTCCATGCCGCCCACACGGTTTTCTCAATCCCGACCAATCAGGGCGGAGGAAACCTCGTGGTACGTCGAATATATCCGGCCGCCGGTCACCGGGTCCGCTCTCTTGTATTCCTGCTCACTCGCGAGTCGGATGCGCGCCCTGTAGCACTGAACATCTCCCACTTCTCCCAGTGCTGCGGCACTGTGGACTTAGTTTTGGCAGACAACAACTTTCGGTAGCTTCGCGAACTATGTTTCACCAAACTCTATTCTCTGGCTCACCCTCACCTTCCTAGGCCCATGTGACTCCTTTTTAACATGCTTTCGCCAATAAATGGCCTTTGTCTAAATGTTGTCCTATTCATTTCATAACGCCCACCGCCTGCCTCTTACGCCCGTACTATATACCTCTATTGTGGAATCTAGTGGTGAACGAACTCATTGAGGGACTAAATTCCAGGCAATGCTTCTGCCAAGGATACGCAGATGACCTTGTGATAGTAATACTTGGCAAATTCGCTGACGCAGTCAGGAATATGGCAAAGAAGGGTTGGACATTGTGCAGAAATGGCGCACTAAACAGGATCTGAGAGTTAAGACTTGTGGTGCCATTTACGAAGAGACATTCAGCAAGCAAGTTGGAATCTTAAGCTCTTGTGACAAAAACTGGGTCCTAAGCCCCAGGAGTATGCGCTGGATATACATCACAGTGGTTAGACCTAGGATTTCCTATAGGGCCGTAGTGTGGTGGAAGAAGGTAGAACAGCGGGTTGTAGCTAAGGAACTTGATAAGGTGCAGAGAGTGGCCTGCTTAGCCACAACGGGCGGAATTGGCAGCACACCAACTTCTGGAATGGAAGCCATGCTGGATATGCCTCCACTTCACCTTTGGGTTAAGATGAAGGCAGCAGCTGGGGCACACAGACTTAAAACTGGCCAAAACTGGGTCTCTTTCGGATATCCAGAATCACACACTAACATAGTGAGTGAGGTAAATGTAGGTATGGCTGGGGAAATGCCTGCCGACTATAAAATAACTCCCAACTGCTTTGGCAAGCCTTACAACATAATAATTGGAAGTAGAGAGCAGTGGGAGGAAGCAGTTCGACACCGTATGGGGTACATCGTTTGGTTCACTGATGGGTCGAAAACAGACCAAGCGTTGGGGCAAGGTTGTACGGGGTTCAGCCAAGACTGAAGAGCATCATCTCTCTAGGGAAACTGGCCTCTGTATTCCAAGCTGAAATTACTGCAATCAGGGCATGTATGGAGGAGAATATGCATAGGTGCTACAATGACCATACCATCTACATCTATTCAGACAGCCAGGCAGCCCTGAAATCATTGGCAGCTCCTGCAACAAGATCTAACATTGTTGCAGATTGCCGCAGGGCTCAGGTGGAGCTAGGGGTAAGCAATAGGGTGAATCTAGTGTGGGTCCCTGGCCACTCAGGGATCTGTGGTAACGAACAAGCCGATAGATTGGCTAGGATTGGGGTAACAACTCCATTTATTGGACCGGAACCTGTCCTGACAATCACCAAGGCTATGATCAAATTAGAACTACGGAACTGGCTTAGGAAACAGCACGTAGGATGTTGGACCAGGATCCATAAACAAAAACATGGTAAGGTAATGATGCCCAAGCCATGCTTTAAAAGAAGCTCTGTAATCCTGGGACTGAACAAGAAAGAGATCAAACTCGTGACTGGACTGATGACCGGCCATGGAAATTTCAAAAAACACATACACACAATGGGTATAACGGAAGAGGACCCTAAATGAAGGATCTGTGACGAGGGTGATGAAACTGCATCACACCTAATCCTCGAATGCATGGCCTTGGAGAGTAAAAGATATAGAATTTTCGGGACAACTAGACCTGAAGAAATTGTGTCTAACAAAAAATTGGTAGAGGGACTCCTTGTACTATTTAAGGGCATTGGTTGGCTTTACTAGAGATACAGGGAGCGACACCGCACAATAAACCTAGTTTCGGTGCGGGCAGTGGCGGGTCAGACCTAAGCTGTTTTAGCTCCCCTGTTAAAATCAATGAATCAGTCAATGTGGACATCTGACTGAAAATGACTTACAAGTTCGTGGCGCCCTCCATCGGTAATGCTGGAATTCAATATGCAGTTGGCCCACACTTAGCCTTGATGATAGCTTCCACTCTCGCATGTATACATTCAATCAGGTGCTGGAAGGCTTCTTGGGGAATGGCAGCCCATTCTTCACGGAGTGTTGCATTAAGGAGAGGTACCGATGTTGGGCGGTGAGGCCTGGCACGAAGTCGGCGTTCCAAATCATCCCAAAGGATTTCTGTAGGATTCAGGTCAGGACACTGTGCAGGCCAGTCTATTACAGGGATGTTATTGACGTGTAACCACCCTGCCACAGGCCGTGCTTTATGTACAGGTGCTTGATCGTGTTGAAAGATGCAGTCGCCATCCCTGAATTGCTCTTCAACAGGTTGAAGCAAGAAGGTGCTTAAAACATCAATGTAGGTCTGTACTGTGATAGTGACATGCAAAACAACAAAGGGTGTAAGCCCCCTCCATGGAAAACACGACAACATCGTAACACCACCGCCTCTGAATTTTACTGTTGGCACTAAACGCACTGGTAGATTACGTTCACCGGGCATTTGCAATACCCACATCCTGTCATCCGAATCGCCACCTTCTGTACCGTGATTCGTCACTCCACACAACGTTTTCCCACTGTTCAATCGTCCAATGTTTACACTCCTTACACCAAGTGAGGCGTCGTTTGGTATTTACTGGCGTGATGTGTGGCTTATGAGCAGCTGCTTGACCATGAAATCCAAGTTTGCTCACCTCCCGCCTGACTGTCATAGTACTTGCAGTGGATCCTGATGCAGCCGGCCGAAGTGGCCGTGCGGTTAAAGGCGCTGCAGTCTGGAACCGCAAGACCGCTACGGTCGCAGGTTCGAATCCTGCCTCGGGCATGGATGTTTGTGATGTCCTTAGGTTAGTTAGGTTTAACTAGTTCTAAGTTCTAGGGGACTAATGACCTCAGCAGTTGAGTCCCATAGTGCTCAGAGCCATTTGAACCATTTGATCCTGATGCAGTTTGGAATTCCTGTGTAATGATCTGGATAGATGTGTGCCTAGTCCCTTCACGTTTCCCCTTCATTATCACATCTGAAACAGTGGACCTAGGGATGTTTAAGAGGGCGGAAATCTCGCGATAGACGTTTGACACAAGTGACACCTAATCACCTTACCACGTTCGAAGTCCGTGAGTTCCGCGGAGCGTCCCATTCTGCTCTCTCACGATGTGTAATGACTACTGAGGTCGCTGATATGGAGTATCTGACAGTATTTGGCAGCACAATGAACCTTATATGAAAAAGTATGTTTTTGGGGGTGTCCAGATATTTTTGATCTCACAGTGTATATGTAGTAGTTTTTCAGAACATCCAGAGAAGCAAAGATGTAATTTTGTAAAATTTTTAATTTATGAACTACTTGGCCCGATTTGCTTCTTAAATTTCAGACAATTGCACAAAGTTTTCAACAGAAGTCAAGAGAATTTAATTTTGGAAAAATTATGGTAATAACGTTAACTGAAACTGTATGAATGTGTCACATAATCTTCTTTTATTAATACCACAGCACATGTGAATTCATATTAAACAGGAAAAAACAAAGGCCCTATCATATGTTTTTGTAGCTTTTCCTTACAGGAAAACATTATGAAATCCTACCCAGGAAAACATGTTAAAGGTTCATAAGAGAGAGTTTCTAATTACAGAATTTCTAGTGCCAGAATGGTTGTTGAACCCTTTCGGCATTATGGCTTCAGCGTTTTATGTGTTTAGAAAATCTATGTTGCTTCAACTGGAGAAGGCAAAAGCTGTCACACTTACAACTGTGTCTCCACAATTTTCAATGCGAAATGTTGAGGCAAGGAATGAGTACACTCCACATGGAACCTTCGATTCCTATGATTTACAAATAGTTGAGATGATTCCAAGCACATGGAGACGAGATGACACTGCATCAGTTTTCATTGCAGCGCAGAATATACCAAGGAAAGCTGCTTCCTCAAAACAAGAAACAAAAAAAAATTCGAGACGATTTTGCTAACTATTTTTTAAGCCCACAAGCAAATGTACGGTGGCAAATAACTATGAATGAATGTGATTGTATACCACAAAATACGAATAAAGAGAAAAACAAGAATAATTTTCGTACCTCATTTTCCACAGTAACTGTGGTCTCCTTCGGTTCATGAGCAACATCCAAGAACTGCAGCAGCCGATAGCCGAACCAGTTGGAATCATATACAGTGCCTGCGCCACTACCAGATGGTCTGCTGGAAATAATTTTTCTTTTCTCACGCCTGTGAGCAACCACGAGCGATCGTATATCTTTCTCTACACTTCCCTTGTCCATGCCAAAAGCTGCTGCAATTTTTGCAAGTGCATCGTGTTTTTTAACAGTGTTTTTATGTTGTTTTAGAAAAATCAAGCGAAAACGACACCATAGTAAAAATAACACCACTTAACAGTTGATAACACATACACACACATGCTAGCGCCGTGCAGCGGTGTGACAAGTGGTAGCTAGCCTGAAACATTGTTTCCTTTGATCTGTACCGACACTGCTACAGATATGTGTTTCTGTGTTTCGAAAACATGTTTCAGGCTCAGTGTTTACACTGCTTTACGTTCACAGGTACCCGGACTACATTTCAGTCACTCAGTAAAGCGATAATTCAAAACATCATTGTCAACAGATCTGGAGAAATTGCCACTGAGTCTTTAGACTGTCTTCGTCAGGCGAGAGGTTAGTTTCTAAGTGTTTCGATAAACTTAATTACGTAAGTGGGATCGTTCATGCAAATGTAATATATCCCCCATTGAGTGGCTTTCATTACAGGAAATACACTCCTGGAAATGGAAAAAAGAACACATTGACACCGGCGTGTCAGACCCACCATACTTGCTCCGGACACTGCGAGAGGGCTGTACAAGCAATGATCACACGCACGGCACAGCGGACACACCAGGAACCGCGGTGTTGGCCGTCGAATGGCGCTAGCTGCGCAGCATTTGTGCACCGCCGCCGTCAGTGTCAGCCAGTTTGCCGTGGCATACGGAGCTCCATTGCAGTCTTTAACACTGGTAGCACGCCGCGACAGCGTGGACGTGAACCGTATGTGCAGTTGACGGACTTTGAGCGAGGGCGTATAGTGGGCATGCGGGAGGCCGGGTGGACGTACCGCCGAATTGCTCAACACGTGGGGCGTGAGGTCTCCACAGTACATCGATGTTGTCGCCAGTGGTCGGCGGAAGGTGCACGTGCCCGTCGACCTGGGACCGGACCACAGCGACGCACGGATGCACGCCAAGACCGTAGGATCCTACGCAGTGCCGTAGGGGACCGCACCGCCACTTCCCAGCAAATTAGGGACACTGTTGCTCCTGGGGTATCGGCGAGGACCATTCGCAACCGTCTCCATGAAGCTGGGCTACGGTCCCGCACACCGTTAGGCCGTCTTCCGCTCACGCCCCAACATCGTGCAGCCCGCCTCCAGTGGTGTCGCGACAGGCGTGAATGGAGGGACGAATGGAGACGTGTCGTCTTCAGCGATGAGAGTCGCTTCTGCCTTGGTGCCAATGATGGTCGTATGCGTGTTTGGCGCCGTGCAGGTGAGCGCCACAATCAGGACTGCATACGACCGAGGCACACAGGGCCAACACCCGGCATCATGGTGTGGGGAGCGATCTCCTACACTGGCCGTACACCACTGGTGATCGTCGAGGGGACACTGAATAGTGCACGGTACATCCAAACCGTCATCGAACTCATCGTTCTACCATTCCTAGACCGGCAAGGGAACTTGCTGTTCCAACAGGACAATGCACGTCCGCATGTATCCCGTGCCACCCAACGTGCTCTAGAAGGTGTAAGTCAACTACCCTGGCCAGCAAGATCTCCGGATCTGTCCCCCATTGAGCATGTTTGGGACTGGATGAAGCGTCGTCTCACGCGGTCTGCACGTCCAGCACGAACGCTGGTCCAACTGAGGCGCCAGGTGGAAATGGCATGGCAAGCCGTTCCACAGGACTACATCCAGCATCTCTACGATCGTCTCCATGGGAAAATAGCAGCCTGCATTGCTGCGAAAGGTGGATATACACTGTACTAGTGCCGACATTGTGCATGCTCTGTTGCCTGTGTCTATGTGCCTGTGGTTCTGTCAGTGTGATCATGTGATGTATCTGACCCCAGGAATGTGTCAATAAAGTTTCCCCTTCCTGGGACAATGAATTCACGGTGTTCTTATTTCAATTTCCAGGAGTGTATTAACAATACTATTCGGTCAATTATATTGCTTGTAATTAGTGACAGCAAAAATGTTTAATAATCCTTGTGATTTTGCAGGTGCAGTTCCAACTAAGATTACTGGTTACTGTACTTATCTATCCACATCAAGGCTCTTGAGAGAGAATCCTAAAGATTCAAGACAGTTCTTAGGGGATTTGCAGTTTACAAGTGCCATAATTATGAAATAAGTGTGCAGAATGAGTGATTGAACTGTGTTTAATTGAAGTTGTTATCCGATCTTAAAGGAATGATAGATGTTAAACACCATGAGTGAATAATGAAAATCTCATTTTCCAAATGTTGAGCCGTCCTATACCCGTAAATTTTCCACCATTTAATTATTGGTCACCACTTGTTGGAGAGTGGCATGCCTCCGCCGCAGCCCCCGCCCCCTCTCCCTCCCTTCCGCCAATTCACCACAAGCTTGGTGTGACACTGACCTGTAACATAGCCCGAGGTCTAGAGTATGCATTTTGAGGCTGTTGATATGAAAGTGGGAAGTACAAATATTACAGTTGCATCAGGAATAGTTTAAGTGCAGTACTTGAAGGTAACACAGGAAAAGCTTACGTATGTAGGTGGTTGTAGTGTCAGCAAAAAGTTTTTGTGTGTGCAGTTGCCATGTGGAACACCAGGTGTAAAATTTTTCTCCAGAGTCTTCAATAGTGTCGGAACAAAAGTGAGGCATTCATATGACTCAGTACTACTGTTTTCATTTCATTACACTTATACAGATGTCTGTGTTCTGCTGTGTTAACATTGCAAAGTCCTGTAGGCATGTGGAGTATTAACCACAGCTGTCATATTGGAAGCAGAATCAAACACATTTTTTTAGGTTACTTGTCTATAAATGATATATTCGGGAGAAAAAGGCAATGTTGCTTCTTATTTATATAATAAATGTTAGGATATATATATATATATATATATATATATATATATATATATATATATATATCCAACCTCTAAATGATTATGCAAAGATTTATTAAGGTGCTACAACTTAACATAAGATCAACAACAGAACAACTATATATTTTTCTTAAAACTTCACAAATCTCTAATACAAAGAATAAATACATCGAACATTAACTTTGCATCAAAGATACTTGCACACATCTAACAGAAACAAATATGAGCTTGAAATATTATTTACAATCCTTTAACACACTCCCACAAGTTCATATTTCATCACCGAATCAAGAATTTAACTCAGTCTTTATTTTCATTAGTTACTTCCATCCAATTCAAAGTTTTCATTCTTGATAGCTTCTTTGCTGATAAGCCCTTAGTAAGAATGTCAGCTGCCTGAAATTGTGTTGAAACATACTCAACATTGATCTTCTTCTTATTGACTAAATGTCATACATACTGATAGCGTGTTTCAATATGCTTCGAGCATTCATAGAATCCTGCGCCTTTGATATATTTAATAGCACTTTGTCAGTGCGTAAAGTAGGAATTGTACTCTTTTCAACAATGTCAATTTCTTTCAAAAAAAGATCAAACCACACTAAAGATTTACTTGCCTCACTGGCAGCAACAAATTCAGCTTCCATTGTTGATTGTGCGACACATTTCTGTAATTTACTTTTCCACATTACTGGTCCACCACAAAACTACATTAAAACTCCACTTGTTGAACGTCTAGTCAATTTTTCACCTGCATAATCAGCATCACTATAGTCTTCTGTATCAGAATTGTTCGTTTTCCTAAACGAAATTCCATCATTTATTGTACCCTTCAAATAGTGAAGAATCCATTTAATTAATTTTGGGTGTCCTTCGGTAGGCGAATATTATGCTCTTGAAGCAACATTTACAGCATAAGCTAGATCTGGAAGTGTCCCCAATGTTAAATATGTGAGACTGCCTATAATTTCTCGGTAAGTGTTGGTATCAGTAGCTGGTGGTGAATTACCAGGTATCCAATCAGGCTCAGTTGGTAATGATATTGGCTTTGCATCTGTCATATGATACCTGGCTAACACTTTTTTCACATATGCGGTCTGATTAATCTTCATACAATCATTAAATCTTTGTACTTACAAGCCAAGAAAACAAATTTGATTTGTTAAAGTGTAACTAAACACTCATACCATCATTTTGCTGCTTGCTTCAGTCCATACAGCCTTCGAAGCAATCTGCAGACATGGCCTGTGTCATCATCATAACCTTGTGGTTGTTCCACGTAAAATTCTTCCTCCAGTTTACCATTCAAGTATGCTGTTTTAATATCAAATTGTTTGATGTTCCAATTTCTTTGAACAGCAACGCACAAGAGGGCTCTCAGTGTTTCAAACCTAACCACAGGACTGAAAGTTTCAGAAAAAAAACAAGCCCTGGCCTTTGGCTAAACCCTTTTGAAACTAGCCTTGCTTTGTACCGTACAATGTCATTGTTATTATCCAATTTAATTGCAAACACCCATCGATTGCCAATAGCCTTCCCGCCAGCTGGTAAATGAACTAATTTCCAAGTACCAATCTTTTGATGTGAGTCCATTTCTTCATCCATTGCAGCTTTCCAATTTTCTACATCTGAGGATTTCACTGCTTTGTCGTAGTTCCTTGGAATGTCTCTCAGCATCATCATCTTGGGTTGCTCAGGTTCATCTAGGTAACGTATTGGGCTTCTATTTGTTTGTCTTTCCCTCAAAACTCGATGACCATCTGCATTTTCAGTTGCTTCTACATGATCTTGATGATCCAGCCTTGTAATATTTTCTTCTGATATTTCGTTATCATAAGACTCAGATATTTCTGTATCATCAGTGTCGATATTTCAACTAATTTGGTAACATCACTCTTCAATGATTGCTTTAATATTGCGTCCTTGAATTTTACATCTCGGCTAACAATAACTGAATGCCTATCTGGAAGGTATACACAACAGCCACAGTCATCATAACCAACTATATAATCTTTCAGAGATTTGGCATCAAATTTTCTCCGTTTCTGTGCTGGAATCCAACAAAACATTATTTCCCAAATACTTTTAGATGATTAAACTGACTCTTCCTTCTCAAAAATAATTCTATTGGTGTCTTTTCTTTAACCTTCGTTCACCCAGCTTCAAATTCAGCTTCTCCCCATATAGCTTTTGGAAAATGCTTTGCTAACTGTAGCCATGAACGTACCATTTTTCAGATAATCCTGTTTTCACGCTCAGCAACTCCATTTTGCGGTGGTGTCTATGGCACAACCAAGGAATATTAGAATCCAATTGACTCAGCATATCTTCTCATATCATTATTGTCAAACTCCTTGTCACCATCAGTCTGCAGTTCTTTAATTGTACATTGAGCTTGTGTTTTCACCATCTCTATAAATATTAGCAACTTCTTCTTTACCTCATCCTTTTTCCGTGAAAGATATGTCACTCTGAAGCTTGAGAAGTCATCTTTAAAAACAAGAAAATATCGATGGCCAGCTAAATCGTTTTCTTCGATTGGACCACAGATATCAGCGAAGATTAATTCACCTGGGCTAGCTGACTTGTCAACTCATGAACCAAAACGTAGCCTATGATGTTTACCTAGCGTACAACCTTCACATAATTCATTGTCTAACCTTACACTGATATCATGAGCAGTAAAAAATGATTGTACACGTTGTTTGTTCTGGTGCCCAAATCTTTCATGCTACAACTGAGAGTATGAGAAGCTTCCTTTACTACACAGGACTTTCCTTGCTTAATCACTTTCACTGCCAAGTGATGACGTTCATTCTTCCTTTAAGATAGAGCAATAGCAATTGGAATATTGTCTTTATAAAATGACCATATTTTACCATCATTTTTGATACTTCGATCAATACCTTTTTCTCCAGCGTTTTTAACAGAAAATAAATTACAAGCACCATCTGGACAATACCTTACATCTTCAAAATATCGTTTGGTCCACTCCCTTCCATTAAAAGTTTCAACATCAATACGACCACTCCCAAATTCTTCGATATGCACATTATTTTAAGCACTGTCCATTTTCTGTGGTACACCAAAAGGAGTGTATAAAACATACCAGTCTTGAAGATTTGTAACATGATGTGTCGCGCCACTATCAATATACCACTCATCACATTCTGATACATCTACATTTGTAGGTAAATTACATACTTTAAACAAAGTTTCTTCTGGAATTTCTCGTGACAATGTTTTCACGGCTGATAACATTGCAGAACCATCACCACCAGTAGGACAGTTCCTGGAGGTATGACCTTTGTTTTTGCATCTAAAACACAATATGCCCATTTTGCATACTTTCGAAATGTGTCCAATTTTACTACATGAAAAACATTTCTTCACATCACAGTTGCTTGAATTTTGCACCTTTTTCGCATTACCCAATTTCATTTTGCTTCATTGCTGTGTAGATACACTTCCCTTGGTTCTTGAAAACATTGCAGCTCCTAGATTTGTTTCTTCTTTGTCTTGAATTCGCAGCTCATTATTCAAGCACCTTTTCTGTAGTTTATGCCATGTTTGGTCAGTTTGTGGTAGATCATGCCAAGTTACATAAGTGTGATCAAACTCTTTTGGCAGTGTCTGAAGCAAACGTGCACACAAATCAGATTCCTCTATTGGTTTATGTAGCAGAGACATCTTTATTTGTACTTTGTCAAATTTTGCTAAATGACCTTCCATACTGCCTGACCATCCCATTCGATATTTTGAAACTTATGTCGCAACAAGTCGATATTTTCAGCAGACTGAATATCATAAGTCTAGTGTAATTTATCCCGAACATCTTTTGCAGTTTCACATGTAGCTACTCGAAGTAGCGGTTTTGTTTCTAGTGACAAAACAAGACGTTTCTTCGCTTTCGCCCAAGAACTTAACTTCGTTAGATAATCTTCAACATTTGTTTCCGGTTTCACAAAAGATCTGCATACAACATCGTAAACAGTGTAACATTCCAAGACAGCCGTCATGAGAATACGCCAGGTAGCCCAATTTTCTTCGCCATTTAATTTTTCAACCTGTTGTTTTTATTCAGTCATTATGTTTTACCTTTATTTTCTGTTTACGCTTACAAACACGGCGAATAACTTCGTAAACTGTCTGCAAAAAGTGTGTCGTCGTAACTGTCATCTGCGTCACTTCTGCTGTGCAGCGAGCTACGTTAATTTAAGTATTAACTGTATTTTTTCCTTACTTGTCACTTCTTCTTCCGTGTGTTTGCTTTTAGGAAGCTTTAATAGTCGAGTGCTAGTAATAGTGTTCCATAGATTTCGTGTTTGTTTTGAATAGAGTCCATTTAGTCAACTATAGTCCCAGTAGTGCTAGTGTTTGTTTTCAATACATTCCAGAGACTGGTAGTGCTATTTTCATTGTTTTCTACAAGAAATGTCTAGTAACCACAGTTTAGTCAACTATCAGCAGCCTTTAGTGAATTAGCAGTCTAGTTAAAAGTTGATTAACTCTCTACAGTAAATTGATTTCTTACAATGGATAGGATGTGTGACTGCTGTGTACAGACGCAGGAGGAGCTGGCCACTGTTCACGAACAGCTGAACGTGTTGATGGCCACGGTCAGCCAGTTACAGGGTGCTGCCTCGGAGTGTAGTGACAGTTGGAAGTCTGGTGTGTCGCATGGTACACCCCAGGTGTTACATGCTTCACCCACTGTCCCTGCTGTCGAGACATCTTCGCGGGTACCGGATGCAGTTGGGCCACCCTCTCCCCAAGGGGAGTGGCGGGTTCAGCGGCGTTTGCGGCGCACGAGGCGGAGGGTCAATCTGGAGGCTGGCCGTGTGGCATCGCCCGCTCTGCCAGTGAGTGGACATGTGCCTGCTCCTTCAGCAAGGTCCGAGCAGGTACACGGGGGGAGGGGTTTATTAGTTACTGGGAGCTCCAACGTTAGGCGGGTGATGGAGCCCCTTAGGGAAATAGCGGAAAGGTCAGGGAAGAAGGCCAGTGTTCACTCTGTCTGCTTGCCAGGGGGACTCATCCGAGATGTGGAGGAGGCCCTGCTGGCGGCGATAGAGAGCACTGGGTGCACCCGACTGCAAATTTTTGCTCATGTCGGCACCAATGACTCCTGCCGTCTGGTTTCGGAAGTCATCCACAGTTCGTACAGTCAGTTGGCGGAGTTGGTGAAGGCGGAAAGCCTCGTTCATGGGGTGGAATCTGAGCTAACTATTTGTAGTATCGTTCCCAGAACCGATCGCGGTCCTCTGGTTTGGAGCCGGGTAAAAGGCTTAAACCAGAGGCTCAGACGATTCTGCGAAGATCTGGGGTGGAAATTTCTCGACCTCCGCTATCGGGTGGAGACATGTAGGGTCCCCCTGAATAGGTCAGGCGTGCACTACACGCAGGAAGTTACTACAAGGGTAGCGGAGTACGTGTGGAGTGCACATGGGGTTTTTTTAGGTTAGAGAATTCCCTCCCTAGGCCCAACAAGACGCCTCCTGAGACGCGGCAAGGTAGGAGTAGGCAAAATGCAACAGGAAATAACAATATTAATGTGCTAACAGTAAACTGCAGGAGCGTCTATAGAAAGGTCCCAGAACAGCTCTCATTAATAAACAGTCACAATGCCCACATAGTACTAGGGACAGAAAGTTGGCTGAAACCAGACGTAAACAGTAATGAAATCCTAAACTCAGATTGGAATGTATACTGCAGAGACAGGCTGGACAGTGAAGGGGGAGGCGTGTTTATAGCGATAAGAAGTGCAATAGTATCGAAGTAAATTGACGGAGATCCGAAATGTGAAATAATGTGGGTGAAGGTCACGGTTAAAGCAGGCTCAGACATGGTAATTGGATGTCTCTATAGGCCTCCTGGCTCAGCAGCTGTTGTTGCTGAGCACCTGAAGGATAATTTGGAAAATATTTCGAGTAGATTTCCCCACCATGTTATAGTTCTGGGTGGAGATTTTAATTTGCCGGATATAGACTGGGAGACTCAAACGTTCATAACGGGTAGCAGGGACAAAGAATCCAGTGAAATTTTTTTAAGTGCTTTATCTGAAAACTACCTTGAGCAGTTAAACAGAGAACCGACTCGTGGCGATAACATATTAGACCTTTTGGTGACAAACAGACGCGAACTATTTGAAACAGTTAACGCAGAACAGGGAATCGGCGATTATAAAGCGGTTACTGCATCGATGATTTCAGGCGTAAATAGAAATATTAAAAAAGGTAGGAAGATTTTTCTGTTTAGCAAAAGTGACAAAAAGCAGATTTCAGAGTACCTGACGGCTCAACACGAAAGTTTTGTCTCAAGTACAGATAGTGTTGAGGGTCAGTGGACAAAGTTCAAAACCATCATACAATATGCGTTAGATGAGTATGTGCCAAGCAAGATCGTAAGAGATGGAAAAGAGCCACCGTGGTACAACAACCGAGTTAGAAAACTGCTGCGGAAGCAAAGGGAACTTCACAGCAAACATAAACATAGCCAAAGCCTTGCAGCAAAGGAAAATTACGCGAAGTGAAATGTAGTGTGAGGAGAGTTATGCAAGAGGCATTCAATGAATTCGAAAGTAAAGTTCTATGTACTGACTTGGCAGAAAATCCTAAGAAATTTTGGTCTTATGTCAAAGCGGTAGGTGGATCAAAACAAAATGTCCAGACACTCTGTGACCAAAATGGTACTGAAACAGAGGATGACAGATTAAAGGACGAAATACTAAATGTCTTTTTCCAAAGCTGTTTCACAGAGGAAGACTGCACTGTAGTTCCTTCAAAAAATGGTTCAAATGGCTCTGAGCACTATGGGACTTAACTTCTGTGGTCATCAGTCCCCTATAACTTAGAACTACTTAAACCTAACTAACCTAAGGACATCACACACATCCATGCCCGAAGCAGGATTCGAACCTGCGCCCGTAGCAGTCCCGCGGTTCCGGACTGCGCGCCTAGAACCACGAGACCACCGCGGCCGGCTGTAGTTCCTTCTCTAGATTGTTGCACAGATGACAAAATGGTAGATATCGAAATAGACGACAGAGGGATAGAGAAACAATTAAAATCGATCAGTTGTAGAATTTTGGAACACGTATTATGTTTGAGTATAATGACTTTTCTGGAGACTAGAAATCTACTCTGTAGGAATCAGCATGGGTTTCGAAAAAGACGGTCGTGTGAAACCCAGCTCGCGCTATTCGTCCACGAGACTTAGAGGGCCATAGATACGGGTTCACAGGTAGAGGCCATGTTTCTTGACTTCCGCAAGGCATTTGATACAGTTGCCCACAGTCGTTTAATGAACAAAGTAAGAGCATATGGACTATCAGACCAATTGTGTGATTGGATTGAAGCGTTCCTAGATAACAGAACGCAGCATGTCATTCTCAATGAAGAGAGATCTTCTGTAGTAAGAGTGATGTCAGGTGTGGCACAGGGGAGTGTCGTAGGACCGTTGCTATTCACAATATACATAAATTACCTTGTGGATGACATCGGAAGTTCACTGAGGCTTTTTGCAGGTGATGCTGTGGTATATCGAGAGGTTGTAACAATGGAAAATTGTACAGAAATGCAGGAGGATCTGCAGCGAATTGATGCATGGTACAGGGAATGGCAATTGAATCTCAATGTAGACAAGTGTAATGAGCTGCAAATACATAGAACGAAAGATCCCTTATCATTTAGCTACAATATAGCAGGTCAGCAACTGGAACCAGTTAATGCCATAACATATCTGGGAGTACGCATTAGGAGTGATTTAAAATGGAATGATTATATAAAGTTGATCGTCGGTAAAGCAGATCCGGGACTGAGATTCATTGTAAGAATCCTAAGGAAATGCAATCCGAAAACAAAGGAAGTAGGTTACAGTACACTTGTTCGCCCACTACTTGAATACTGCTCAGCAGTGTGGGATCTGTACCAGATAGGGTTGATAGAGGAGATAGAGAAGATCCAACGGTGAGCAGCGCACTTCGTTACAGGATCATTTAGTAATTGCCTAAGTGTTACAGAGATGATAGATAAACTCCAGTGGAAGACTCTCCAGGAGAGACGCTCAGTAGCTCAGTACAGGCTTTTGTTGAAGTTTTGAGAACATACCTTCACCGAGGAGTCAAGCAGTATATTGCTCCCTCCTACGTATATCTCGCGAAGCGACCATGAGGATAAAATCAGAGTGATTAGAGCCCACACAGAGGCATACCGACAATCCTTCTTTCCACAAACAATACGAGACTGGAATGGAAGGGAGAACCGATAGAGGTACTCAAGGTACCCTCCGCCACACACCGTCAGGTGGCTTGCGGAGTATGGATGTAGATGTAGATGTAGAGATCGCGTGACAAGCCGTCTGCTTGAATTAGTCGATTCTGACACTATTAAACCCGTCTCAATTATATATCAAATCAATGCTAAACACAACCACGCTCTTCTATTACCATGTTAGGATGTTGTTGTTGTTGTTGTGGTCTTCAGTCCAGAGACTGGTTTGATGTAGATCTCCATGCTACTCTATCCTGTACAAGCTTCTTCATCTCGCAGTACTTACCGCAACCTACATCCTTCTGAATCTGTTTCGTGTATTCATCTCTTGGTCTCCCTCTATGATTGTTACCCTCCACGCTGCCCTCCAATACTAAAATGGTGATTGGTTGATGCCTCAGAATATGCCCTACCAACCGATCCCTTCTTCTAGTCAAGTTGTGCCACAAATTTCTCTTATTTCCAATTCTATTCAATACCTCCTCATTAGTTACGTGACCTACCCATCTAATCTTCAGCATTCTTCTGTAGCACCACATTTCGAAAGCTTCTATTCTCTTCTTGTCTAAACAATTATCATCCATGTTTCACTTCCATACATGGCTACACTCCATACAAATACTTTCAGAAACGGCTTCCTGACACTTAAATCTATACTGGATATTAACAAATTTCTCTTCTTCAGAAATACTTTCATTACCATTGCCAGTCTACATTTTATATCCTCTCTACTTCGACCATTATGAGTTATTTTGCTCCCCAAATAGGAAAACTCATTTACTAATTTAAGTGTCTCATTCCCTAATCTAATTCCCGCAGCATCACCCGATTTAATTTTGTTTGGTTTTGTTGATGTTCATCTTATATCCTCCTTTCAAGACACTGTCGATTCCGTTCAACTGCTCTTCCAAGTCCTTTGCTGTCTCTGACAGAATTACAATGTCATCGGCGAACCTAAAAGTTTTTATTTCTTCTCCCTGGATTTTAATTCCTACTCCAAATTTTCCTTCTGTTTCCTTTACTGCTTGGTCAATATACAGATTGAATAACATCTGGGATAGGCTACAACTATGTCTCACTCCCTTCCCAACCACTGCTTTCCTTTCATGCCCCTTGACTCTTACAACGGCCATCTGGTTTCTGAGGTCATCATTCCCCTAGAACTTGGAACTACTTAAACCTAACTAACCTAAGGACATCACACACATCCATGCCCAAGGCAGGATTCGAGCCCGTGACCGTAGCCTTCGCGCGGTTCCAGACTGTAGCGCCTAGAACAGCTCGGCCACCTCGGCCTGCAAATAACCTTTTGCTCCCTGTATTTTACCGCTGTCACCTTCAGAATTTGAAGGAGACTATTCCAGTCAACATTGTCAAAAGCCTTCTCTAAGTTTACAAATGCTAGAAAGATAGGTTTGCCTTTCTTTAATCTATTTTCTAAGATAAGTGATAGGGTCAGCATTGCCTCACGTGTTCCAACATTTCTACGGAATCCAAACTGATCTTCCCCGAGGTCGGCTTCTAACAGTTTTTCCATTCGTCTTAGTATTTTACAGCCGTGGCTTATGAAACTGATAGTTCAGTAATTTTCACATCTGTCAACACCTGCTTTCTTTGGGATTGGAATTATTGTATTCCTCTTGACATTTTAGGATAAAAAAATATATATCCAACCTCTAAATGATTGCGCAAAGATTTATTAAAGTACCAGAACTTAATGTAAGATCAACAACAGAACAACTATTTTTTTTCTTAAAACTTCATAGACCTCTAATACAAAGTACAAATACTACATCAAACATTAACTTCGCATCAGAGATACTTGTACACATGTAACAGAAGCAAATATGAACTTGTAATATTATTTACAATCCTGTAACAATACATTCAGAGTCACTGCTGTGTTTGACCAATAATAACTGTTGCTGAATGTGCATGTCGTCATATAATATTCACACACAGTACATCGATCTCGTGAGGCACAAGGTTCTTATAACAAAGTACGAACGTCGGTATACAGATGACACTAGGAAAAGGTTAACTGCTCATTTTATTTGACAATTTCGACTTCTAGTTGCGATTTGTCACAAAAATCGCAGTTGGACCTTCGACCATAGATATCTATGGTCGAAGAGTTGGACTCGATAGCGAATCGCAGAGATGAGCGTAGCACGATCCTTGGCCAAAAAATGACACTGTTAACTGCGCTTTTTAGTTGCTACTTGCGACTTTTAGTTGCGACTTGGCACTGAAATCGCAGAAATCAGTATGAAATCCTGTATCTGTTAGAAATCACCGTGGTTGAGAAGCCATCGATATCACAATAACAACTTAACAGAATCCAACTGCGATTTCAGTTTGAGCTGTTACCAGACAGTGCCAGACAACAGGCTGTATTGCGCCTGTGCAGCTACGACGACGTAGGCAGCCCGTGCTTGGTGCTTGCGCTGCCGATCCGCTTTTCTGTGTGGAATTTCGTGTGCGTGGTGGGGCATCACGTGACGATGTGCGCCCAGCGGCTTGTTGTTGAGAGTTGTACTTAGAGCAATTGTTTTATCATATCCCACCCTGATAAAGGATGCAGATAACGAAGCAGTTCTTGGCATAATGTCATTTCAAAATTAGACTCCCTAGCTCAAAGTACCATAACATTTTGCTATAGGGTTACTTTGACAGTTTTTTTCTTTTTTAACTCGTACTCTGCAATATTACTGTGTAGCATTAGCAATCAGGTCTACATCTACACAGCACTGCAAAAAGCTAGTAGGATGGAATACAAATTATTGCAAAAAAATGAACCAGTTTCTTGTGTAGCTTGCATCAGAATAAAGGACAATAAATTTCATGACTATTTCAAAATGCGTAAAAAATTACCAAGGTTGTCTGTGAGACGAAGAAACTGTACAGCCAGCAGTTTATATTCTACTCTAGGAATAAATATAAATCCATGTGGGGAGTTAAAACGATAAAACATGGTATGCTGCCAGTCTACAATTTAGCTTAGAATGGCATTCTATAAATGTAAGATGTAAACACAAATTAAGAAATACCGTCCGGCCTAGAGGAAGTACTAGACAAATGCCTTGTGATCGAAAAACACTGTTTCACAGAAGGTAGATTTGTAAAATTCTGCTACAGCTGTCAGTATATTTGAAACAAAGTATTTAGTTCAAAACTACTGACCAAATTTGCCTACTTAGCTCCAAGTCAATGTTTATGTATGTTCGTATGTATATAGTATTAAGAGATCTTACAGTGTCATAAAAGGAAAAGGACATTAAGAGACTACTCCAGCAGCATCGGAGTTTCATAAACCATACTAAAATGCTTCATTCCGCTCTAAATGCACATTTATATGTCCAGCTGCACTCTGAAGTACCTGATGTTCAGCTTTTCTATGTGGTTTTCGTCATACCAATTTTGTTGGAGGTCCAGTACTGTATTCTCATGTTTGGTTCTTTATTATGATATAATGCCATTCCTCCCAGAAAATGAAAATTTTCACTTGAAAATGAACGAAATTGAAAGTAACCAATAGTATGGAACGAAACGCTTCGTTACAAACAAACTACCTGCCTCAGCGGAAAAAATTAATAGAAGCCAATTTCTCTACAAAATAGACAGAAATAGCCTCATTACGACACTAATGGCCGACTGCAAATAACGTGGAAATAATATAAAATCAGAAAATTGAAACTACTAACTTATTTTGGTCTTTCATGACTATGAGAACATATATTAATTCACTTGATGGCTCCCGGCCACAGAAATGTTTTGTTTTCATTTAATATGGGAGCTGTAAACGAAGAGACCAGCAATATCACGAAACATATACACGGGTCACATGGAGAAGGACCGCCCCCCCCCCCCCCCCCCGTACCCCTAACTCAGCATGGTTTGCACATGTGTGAATCTGGCAGCTTGGACGTGCCGGAAAAATTTTTACGGGTAGCATCTGGCTTCTTGCTGCTAGTGCTCATATACCTATGGCAAATAGCCACGCTTCAAGTAGGGCAGGCAGAAGCGGTAGGAAGGCACTGCTCATACGCGAATTCAGCTCTGCGATTGCGCACGAGCCTCCTGGCAACTGCTCAAACGAATCTGTCCACCACTAGACTAGAGAGTTTCTTAACACGTCGGTGCGTGCCTGCGGAATGGTCTTGATTCTTGAAACGAGTGTGATCCGCTGATTGTGACCGTAGTGTGAAAGAGATGTGGCTATTATTGCATTTACACTGTAGCGGAGAAATGGAAATGTATTTATAAATTATGTATGAGTAAATAAGTCTTATGGATTCTCGAATTTAACCTGTTTCTTGACCATGCTGTGATTGAACTGTTTATTCCGTCGAGGACCAAACAGGCAGCATAAAATGTGTGCGTAACATATACACCTAAATTATAATAAATGTAGCATTTCCGTAACACTTTCCTTGAACCATCATGTATAACCGTAGAGAAGCTGAACATTGATTGCTTACGAGAAATAACATTTTTTGTCGATTAAGCAGCCCATACACGGAAGAAAGAAAAACAACGATAAACTGTTCAGACTAGTGTCGTGCTAAGGCCATTAATTTTTATTTCTTGGGATACTTTATATTCCAGTCCAATTATAATGATATATTGGTTTACCAAGAGCTATTACTTGTGTTAAAAATGTGTTAGGTTATGCCTCACAGGAAGTTGATTAATGCCTTTTTCAGTCTTCTCCACTAATTATTAAACAACTTTTCAGAAGGAGCAACATTTGTTATACATTTAAGTGGTTGTTGTTTGGCTATACACAGGACAACTTTTTATCTTGTATATTAATAATAGTTGCTATGATCATACAAATGGATTTGGATCATGCAAAAACAGCTTTAAAGGATCATGAAAGAAAGCTCCAAGGGCACCGTAAAATTCTTTAAAAAACTATTCTTCCTGTGGTCATTCTACCACAGTCAAATTGGTAACAATACTTGTGTGTTGCACCTGATTAATGAAACACAGTGTCCTCACTTAAGATCAGATATATAGACGTAAGAAGAATGGGTAAATAACTTGACTGCACAAACTATGAGGCACTTTGCTACTGAGTGCACAGCTTTCTCAGCAGGAACAGGAAGAAAGAAGAGTGAATGCCACGAGCTGTTTTACTAAGAGTGTTACCTTAAACCTTCCACATTATTTTCACTTTCCTGCAAATTTAACTATGCACACTTCACAGCTGAATGAAATATTTCATTTTGCCTCTGAATCCAGTTCATGTGGACTTTCTTCTAATAAATACTGTAACTGTTTAGTTTTTGAAAATTGTACTAAACATTGACAAACAACAGAACACTACGAAGCTTTTCTTACTCTAGTTTCAGGTTCATAAAGCATTCTTGTAACTATTCTTACTGTGAGAGCCTATAAAAATATGTTATGCACCCTTCCACTATCATGGTACATCTACAATTTGCACCATGTAGTGCAAAGTTACTGGACATCAGTCCCAACAAGTTACTTCAGTTAAATGGGAATGACGTTTCTCCCTAAGAAGTAGCATCCATCATAAAATCCTTTAACTCAAAGTATTCCAGTGGTTATGATAACATAAATGAAGGAAAATACGGAAGCGTCCGATCCCGCCCGTCTGCTTTGACCCATGACGTCACAAATATGGCGGAAACGACCATAAACCACGATTCCGATATGGCGCATATAAAGTCGTTACGTACACAATATGAGGACGAAAATACTTCGAAAAACAAACACACACACCTTCCACAAATAGCCTAATAACACTAACGGGACAAGCGCGGGAAATGGGGGTTTTTTGGGTGGGGACAAACTAAATATATACAAATTTAGACACCCACCCCCATACAAAGCCACACAAAACGATGAACAAAACCGATATCACAAAACTCCCCAAATACCAGTAACCACAGTATCATCTGGAATCGGACACTTCCCTTGACCTATATAGCTCAACAGCAGCTCCGGATCCCAAACATTGGGATCGAACACATCCCTTGACCTATATAGCTCAACAGCAGCTCCCGATCCCATAAATTAGGATCAAACACTTCCCTTAGCCTATATAGCTCAAAAACATCTCCCGATACCAATACCAACAGACACCGCCACTCATTGGAATCGAACTCTTCCCCTGACCTATATAGCTCAACAGCAGCTCCCGATCCCATAAATTGGGATCGAACACTTCCCTTGACCTATGTAGCTCAAAAACATCTCCCGATACTAATACCAACATTCACAGCCACACATTTCAATAAAACACTACCCTAGACCCCAACACACAACACATACACTAAAAATAAAAACTTACCACAAAAAAGTTCCGGCGCCACAAACTAGGTTGGCCACCACAATCTCACTCACTCACGCATACACACACACACAGAAACCAACGAAAAAGTACTCAACCAAATCCTCACCTCAACCCCCCCCCCCCCCCCCCAAACAAACCCAACCTGCCCCCTCACCCCAAAATAAAAAAACTCATAAACAAAAACCAAATGCAACATAAAAAAACTTCAACAAAATAGATCCTCCACAACCAAAACACAAACCAACACCCCCCCCCCCCCCCTCCAAAAAACACTCTAACACGCACCCTGAGCTGCAGCCACCCACCCACCTACCCAAACCACTCTAACCAACCACTTTCAGTCTATACATTTTGCTAACAGCCCATAAAAAAACCGATAAACACGGTAGCGCTCATGGACACTCTTCTGCCAACAGTACTCATCTAAATGAGGCTGAAGGTTGGAAGAGCGCCTCTTCCCCATTCTAGCATTAAAAGGTTTTGCTTTTCACATTTAACCAAATATAACATTGAAGATGATATTTTATGGCAATGTTTGCCGACAAGATAAAGAATGCAACCTTTAACACTAGATTGCGTACTCACGGCAGTTCTCCTTGGCCGTTTTTTTTTGGTACGACTTGGAAAGAGAGAAAAATTAATGAATGATCGCCGATGCGTCGGTTCTCGATTGTGTTCAGGAGACGTACAGATTGATTGCACGAAAATAGTTTCTCAAATGACCTCTTAACCCGGATTGCTTTCACGCAATCAGACTCTTCAATGAAATTACCTAAAGGACCTATTTGAATAATAAAAAAAATTGGAAATGAATGCAAAACAGTGAAATTTTGTAAAAAAAAGTTGTCAGATCGGAAATTGAACACATTAATGGTCTCCTAAATACAATCGAGACACCGCGATAAGGAGCGAACCTGTAACAAAGTTCATTTAAACATAAACATTATTTGTGGTTAATTTAAAGAAAAGAATAAGCATAGATTTTCTGTACAGTGAAGCATCAATATATTCTCAAAGAACAAAGGCGTTAAACTATAAACATCAACAAATTTACAATGAATACAAAACTTACATTTTTATGTTTTTCTCATACATGGAGCAGTCCAACAATCGCTGCTTTTGTATGTGTGATATTTTGTAAACATTAAATGTCCTGGCATGCGCGTAAGTATTTTTTATCGTCACAAGGTTTACAAAAGCGTCTTTTTTCTTGGTGATAACGTGGTTTTTCACACCAAATGAAATATAACTTGTAGCGGTGCTACACAACACGTCTTAACAAGTCGGCGACCAACCATCAAAGGTAATGAAGTACATGTTAACATATCGGCGACCAGAAGTACAACTAACTATAAGGACTCTAGAATTTTACTAACAAATGATAAATTGTTCTTTCTTCTGTTTCGCAGCTTCTTGCTATCAAGCGCTGCGGCAATGATTTTGAATATCTGCGCCCAGCGAGTCATAGTGTTTAAAAGTACCTTTTAAACGCTGGCCGCGCGTCGTGGTGTAGGCGCACGTTATAAACAGATTTCGTTTCTTTACTCTCGCGTTGTCATGCTTAGTATCATTACAAACTACAGCTCGATGGCTGTCCTTTTCTCATATGCAAAATGTCTGAAATCCAATAATATCACACCATCCCAAGGACTGACTTAACAGCCCCCCACATCCCCTCTATTGTATTTGTGCAAGCCCCCGTCTCATAATTTTTGAACTCAAAGCTATGGTTAACGACTAAATGATGGAATCCCCTCTCACCCAACCCCCAATATGAAGAAAATGCATCTGAAACTACTGTGGACCCCAGTTCTATGTACTCCTCAATTAACCCCACTGATTCCGCCTTAGACCTCCCTTCCACAAACACATTCAGAACACCCACCCTCCGGAACAACAGCCCCTCCACACCCAGAGACCAACCACAGACTTACCCCTCCCATACTTCCTTTTCCCAAACTGTGACTTGTCCACCTCCACAACAACCCCATGCCCCCCCCCCCTCCCCCCCAGCTTACCCCTGTACTTAATGAACTCGGAACACACTTCACAGCAAAAAGAAAACCAATCAAGCACACTCCTCTCACGTACACCAGTCTCATGCGCGCAAAAACTGTGTGGGAATCAATAACAAAAATAATGCCCAACCTAGACTTCTCGAACCAGGAACCACGCCATATGGAACGCCAAATGTCATCTCTTTGACAGCGCCGCATTTAACCGTTCCTGGTCCGAGACGCCGGAACTTTAGCCAACTTCATTTCTTCGCCACAAACAGAGCATTTCACAACCTCGGCAATTAAACCGAAAAGCTGCAAAAACTTTATCAGTTCCAAAGGAGTGTTCCCCATCATATCCCTCAGATGCGCACTGTTAATTTTATCCATCATATCCATTCCTGAACAAAAACAACAACCAATTAATTTTATTAAAATTACCACACAGTGTACAGCAAACAACACTACATTAACCTTCACACAAAATCGTTAACTCACTGAAATGAATTCCACTACAAACACAGCCGACACTCAAACAATTCTGGATAATGAGCAAGAGCAAACTGAGCCCTTTACACCACACGAACGAAAACCCTGAACATACAACCAGAGGGCACAACAAACCACAACACGATGACATCTTCAAATACACCACAATCACAAACCAAACTCCGCGCTGTCATGACGTCACACACCACAACACCCTTACGTCACGGGTCAAAGCCGACGCGTGGGATCGGATGCTTCTGTCGACCCAAATGAAGTTATTCAAAGAGTGTTCATGTGAGTTGAGTTGAACTTTAAGTAATATGTATAATCAATCTCTTATCAGTGGAACATTTCCAGACTGGCTAAAAAATGCTGAAGTTAAGCCTCTTTACAAGAAGGTGGATAAAGAGATACCGTCAAATTATTGACCAATTTCACTTTTGCTGGCTTTTTAAAAAATGTTTGATAAGGTTCTGTCTAAGCGTCTTCTTAAGCATTTGACTGCAAATAATATATCATGCAAGTCACAGTTTGGGTTCCATATGTTTACTGATATAGAGGAGGATATTTACACATACAGTGAGAATGTACTTAATTCATAACAGGAAACAAATGGTGTCGTTGCAAATACATCCAGAGTAAGCACTGAGTGGGGTGGCCATCCTGATTTAGGTTTTCCATGATTTCCCTAAATTGTTTCAGGCAAATACTGGGATGGTTCCTTTGAAAGTGCACAACCGAGTTCCTTCCCTAATCCAAGCATGTGCTCAGTCTCTAATGATCTCGTTGTCGACAGGACGTTAAACACTAATCTCCTCCTCCTCCAGGGTAAGCAAATAGTCTTCATCTGATTGGGAATTAATTAGATGTGGTGTTCCTTAAGGTTCCATCTTGAATTTGTTGCTTACTCCTGTCTATATTAGGGACCTCTAGTCTGTTAAACTGCCGGGTGCTAAGTTTGTTTTGTTTGCACATGATACAAACGTTGCAGTAAATTGCAAGTCAAGTACAGATTTAGAAATAGCTACTAATCAAATTTTCACTGACATTAATAAATGGTTTAAATCTAGTTCATTGTCATTAAACTTTGAAAAGACCCACTACATGCAGTAAGAGATTTGCTTCCAGCACGTTTATAACGTAGGAAGACATGCAGATAGAAGTGGTTGACGGTATTGAATTTCTGGGATTACAACTCAATAATAAATTCAGTTAGGAAGGGGGTATGCCACAAAATTACTGAAGCACCTAAACAAGTTTGTATTTCCAATGTGAATGATGTCAGATCTAGGAAATATAAATAGAAGAAACTTTATGTTTGCTTTCATATTTTGAGGTACCTCGTCAGACCGAGCAAAAGTTTTTAGACTGCAGAAGTGCGTAATAAGACTCATTTGTGATGTATATTCCAGATCATCATGTAAAAACCTGATCAAGGTCGTGTCCAAACTGATCAGGGATGTGGGTATTCTAACCCTTGCTTCTCAGTATATTTATTCCTTAAAGAAATTTGTTGCAAATAATGTGTGTGTATTTCCAAACAATAGCTCATTACATATTACAGTACCAGGTACAATCTACATAAAGACCTAAAATTGCTTACCTTGGTCCAAAGAGGGGTCCAGTGTACAGGAACACACATTTTCAATAAATTGCCAGCAACCATTAAAAACTTTGTTTCGGAAACGGCACAGTTTAAACAGAGTTTGAAAGATTTTTAGGTAGACATCTCCTACCCTATAGATGAGTATCTTAACAGGGACTGTTAGACCGACTTAATTAAAAATATCTGTTAGATATCGATTTTTGCAGCACTTGTTCACAACAGTCAAGGTAGGTGTTTTGTGTATGATAAATTCATTAGAAGTGGAAAACTGTGTTTCATTCTGACAGTGTATTAATTCTATAAAAATTAGCAGTTCCAGTTTACTGTAATGTATTCACATTCCTGACAGATGATCAGGGAAGTGTCATATTCAAGTGTTCTGTTTTTTATGTTGTACTTTCTGACATTCCACATCCACAAGAATCGTCCCATTTTTGGGTCAATAGAATGAGGACTGAATCTAATGGGTCTTCCATTCTTCTGGAGTTAATTTGTGTCATACAACAACCATGACTTGCTACACTGATGGTTCTGTAATATTCACAACTTTCAGTACCTGGCTTTTTTGCAATAGGAATTATTACTTCGTTCTGAAGTGTGAAGGTATTTCACTTATCTCTTATCTTGCATATCAGATGTAATAGTTTGAGTTGGATGTCTGTCTGAAGGATCATCACAAATGTGTGGGAATGTTGTCTACTTCAGGTGCCTTATTTGGGCGCAGGTCTTTCATCGCCACATGAAATTATTCTCTCAGTCTATCTCCACAGAGTCTTCATCTGCCTCCTATAATATTGTATTCAAATTAATTCTCTTGTTATAGTAATCAGGTGAAGTAAGAGCTCATATTCCAACACTCGATTGTTTTGCGTGATACTTTTATATACAGTCTATAGCATACCTTAGGATAAAGGTAAGTTAAACAATCCCCATTTTCCTGCTACATTAAAAATATTCAGAAAGATGATGAACAATCTGAATGCCTTGACGCAAAGTTTTTTTTTTTTAAACTGGTCTGTAAAGTTACCTACCAGATCCTTCATGCATTTAATAAAGTGTTTTTTCTGCTCTGGCCATATAACACTAAGATTTTTGAGTTAGTCTATTACACTTGCTATTAGGCCTACATAAACTGGATTCACAACCAGGTATTTTTCATATTTCTACAGTAGGATGCAGCTGGCTGAAATCTCCAGAAAGGATATGGAAAGAGCTTAATCCAATAAAAGTGACTACTTATGCTATCCCTTTTATACTTTTGGGGAACCCTGCCTCCTTTTTCACAGTTTGTAAACGGCTTGTTTCTTAATTTTCCTTAATGTGGCTATAATTTGGAGTAAAAAATATAAGGAATATTGCTTGGATATGGTACATATGTGAATTGCTAGTGTTTGTAATACAAGCCTCTTTAAGAAATTTAATAACTCTAAAAGGACAACATAGCAGCAGAGTGCAAATTTACATGACATTAAATGCTGAGAGGCTCCTTAGTCTCATTTGAAACATAGCTTGATGAATACACTTTGCTTCAGCTAAACTAAACAAGTTAAAAGGTTCAAGGTTTTTACTGAGGCATCACCATTATGTAGTACTACTGAATGCAGCCTATTTTGTCTGCTTTGGTGAATAACCTCAGTAAAAACCTTACTAATGTAGATATCTTTTGTACAAAATTTCTGATTTGTTATTGCGTCATTTCCAGTGAAATGTTATGTTATACACAACTCAGATCACCAAGGTATAGGTAAAGAAACAAAAAGTATAAAAATCCATTGTATTGGGCATTACACCCTACCACAATAAAGGTTAAAAATATTACATGAACATAAATCCATCTACCACGTAGCAGATACTAAGTTTAAATCGATAATTCATATTTAACTTATTTGACACAGAATAGCCTTCAAAAATTGAAATTTTATCGAGTGTCATCAGTGAAGCACTAAACATTTTTAAGTGTTGACACGTAGACTGCTGTCCAACATAATGGATTACAAATACTCAGTTTAAGAACGGAAAACATTTCTCCAACCACAGTTTTACTTGACTTGGCTCATATTGGAGGGAAATTCTAGGTTTACCACCTGACAGTGGATAAGTACTGTGGCTATGGCAATATCTTCCATAATCATCAACTGAGGAACTACTAACAGTTTGTACAGAAAATTTGAAAACTGTTTTTCGTTTCAGTACAGAGCACAAGCAGCCCCTTTAACAGTCTCAAAGACAGTCTTCCAGCTATCTGTCTGCTTCTCTAGCAAATCGGCGCACGTGCACGCGCGCGCGCGCGCGCGCCCACACACACACACACACACACACACACACACACACACCCACACACACACACACACACACACACACACATTTTTTATTTTTCTAACAAGAGCTTGAAGCTTGTAAAGAAAATACAAGTTCAGGTGCATAACGGAATGACATCTTATAGCCAATAAGTTGGGTCTAGATACATTTGTTGACAATTTCACTGGGACACACATATTGGGTCAAATGAATACTGCATTTTACCCCACTGAAAAAACAATTTATAGTCACATATATTGGACCCTGTAATGCACAAATAAAGCATTGTTTGACGAGACTAGATTGCAAAATCAGGTTAATTTGTGGCATGAGGAATCAAACAATCACATGATTTATTACAGACCTGGTACGGGTGTCGATGGAAGAGTAAAACCATTACTTTCTTTTTATCAGAGCTGTTGGCAAAGAGATCTTTTGAAGAAGTATGGGAATAGTTGTTTGTTATATGCAACATACAAAACAACAACATATGATATGCCTTTATTTTTTTATAGTTGAAAATGCAACATCCATTCATGAAGTGCAAGGCATTTTCAAGGATTGGTATCCCATCTGCTGGGTTACTGATGTCTCATAGTCAGAGATAAACAACTGGACAAGCATTTCCTCAGACAAAAATTTACTTGTGCATTTTCCATCAGAAATAGGCTTGGGGAAGGTGGCTGAATATATACCAAATGATGTGAAGATATTTCTGGGCATGTGGCAAGAAATTTCAGAATCGCCAAAAGAGAATTTACATATCATACAGAAGAGATAATGAGGCTTCTCAGAGAAACGAAAATGCGTGGCCATATTTTTAATGGCTGTCACTATCAATACATGAAAAATGGGTGGAAGAGGACAAGGGCAATTTTGACACCACTGACATTACAAATGGAGTTGAAGCCATGAACAAGATCGTAAAATTTTTTTTCCTAAAATACAACACAGATGGGACCTTGAAGGGGGCTACTAAGGGTATAATAAATCAGTTTCTTCCAAGCATAATTAGAAAGTACTGTCAGAAGAATTCTGCCATCAAATCATATAACAAAGATCTTCCACTGCTTTTGCATAAAAAACAAACACGTTTGTGAAACATGTCATTTAGTGATATGCACCAGCAAAAGTTGAGTTAACTGCAAGATTAGTCAATATGCTGTTGGACAGTTTGTTTAGTGGGGAGAGTACAATGTTCAAAGACTGTAATTATGTTGTAAACTTTGCTCTACCAACCTGCACATGTGAAGATTTTCAGATGTATAAATATCCATGCAAGCGTTTCTGTGAATACTCTATTTTCTATCCGAGTGGCATTTTCATAAAATACCAGAAAGCCACAGGAATAGCCCATAAATCTGTCTTGATGAGATGTACACGAGTATAGCTCCAGAAGTTGCTCTGCAGTAATTTCACATGAGGACAGTAGCAATGAGGATGCAGTTGAGGAAACAAATATAGAGCATCACATTGATACCTTAACAATTTTGTTGCAGCAATTTGAAGTGAGGGAGTTGTGTAAACAGGTTTATAATCTCACATAAAACAATTCCTCAACAGATCTGGACGAAGTCCCTATTTGTGTGTTAAAAGAATGCATAGACAACATTAAAGCCCCTTTAACTGACATCATTAACCAGTCTTAAGACTGGCTGCTTCCCAGACTACCTGAAACTAACTAAAATCATACCTCTTCACAAAAAAGGTGATGTTCAAAACATAGAAAATTACAGGCCAATTGCTTTACTTCCAGTATTTTCCAAAATAGTGGAGACTTTAATGAAAAATAGACTTATGGGCTACTTAAATAATCTTCTCTGCAAGGAACAGCATGGCTTCATACCGGGCAGAAACACTGAAACCGCAATAGCTCAGTTTACAAAAATTGTTCTTGAATTGCTAGACAAGGACAGTTATGTAACTGGAAATTTCCTAGATCTGTCGAAGGCCTTCGATACCATTGATAATGTTATTCTTCTACGCAAGTTAGAGTCTCTGGGAATCAGGGGAGTGGTAAATAAATGGTTCCAATCATACCTAAATAACAGAGTGCAGAGAGTAGAAATTTCACATAGCACATCCAAATATGTAGTAAATCACTTATCTGACCTACAGTATGTTAATATAGAAGTCTCATAAGGAAGTGTTCTGGGCCCAATATTGATATTAAGATTTCCCACAATGTGTGTAGCATGGAGAGAAAGTGCTTTTTGCTGATGACAGTAATATACTGATTACCAGCAAGACACCTGACCTGCTATTGGAAAAAGCCAATGAAGCACTAGCAGATGTTTGCAAATGGTCTACAAAGAACAGAGTAACTCTCAAAATTAAGAAAACAAACAGCATGTACTTTAGAATAAACAAGAAGTGCAAGTCCATAAATTTAAATGAGCTCATTGCAAAGAATTATTTAAAAACCTGGGCGTTCTGACAGTTCCTTGTGAGTTTATTTTTCAAACCATAATGTACATCAGAAAAAATCTTGACAATTATAGCTTGAATAACATTATTCATGATCATAACACAAGGTTGAGTCATTGCCTCCATTTAGATAGAAAAAATAAGCTAAAAGCTCAGAACAGTCTTGATTATCGAGGCGTGATAATCTATAATAAGCTGCCACAGAATATGGAAGGAATTAACAGTATGTATTCTTTTTAAAAAACTGTGAAGCTGTTTCTGCAAGAGCATTTTCTACACTTTGGACGAATATTTTAAATGAAAACCAAAGAATTGTTGGGAGCACCTATCATAAGTTATACCTGACATATTTTCTTCATGCATATATTGTGTATTTATGCCAATGTATTTGTCTGCTAGTTCCATATCAATACACGTAGTATATTTATTTAAACAATATAAATTATCTTTTTTCATTTATGTAATATATATGGAGGGCTTTGTATTTATGTATGTTAGTTCTACATCAAAATACCTATGCTTATTAAACAATGTAAATGGCATTTTTTAAGAAAATATTTAGACTTCATACCATAATTTGTACATTCACTGATGACATCCACACAATGTATATTGTCTAAGGATGGATAAATAAATAAATAAAATTAAATGTACAACTGTAGCAACAGTGAAACATTACAAAAAATACTTTAATCACTCAGCACCTGTGTGCAAGATTTGCAGTTAGCAAACCCTGAAGTTTGTGGTCTCCCCACAGCTGTGCCATCAAATTCCCAACAATAATATTAAGTAAGATGCCGTTAATTTTACACAGCCTGGCATAAGGACCCCACTAATTGTAATGTTCATATACTTGTACCTCCATGGGTAATTAACTACTAAGGAATAGATCAAAAATGGAGGTCATAGCATTCCACTTGAAGTGTCAAACAATAAGAGCTATTTAAACTACAAATAAGGGAGATCTTTATGCCAGGTTCTGTAAGTAAACTTTCACACACATATGAATTTTTAAGTAGCAGCAGAGATAAATATTTTTCTGTGGAAAGTCAACAAGATAGTTGTATTGACCATGATTTTTATTTCCTTTACCCAGGTAATGATGTATACTTCTCATTACAGGAAATTCTTGGATTGCTGATAAACTGTGTTCACAAATTACAATCAAGTTGCAAACATTTATGTGCCACTACAAATGTCAATTTGATATACATGTGAAACACTATATGGATGATTTTCTGTCAGCAATACTATCAATCTTCCAAGCTGTCCCTGGAATAGAACAGTCTTGATGGAATCTGGTGTGAACTTTCTCATGAATTGAGTGCCCAGAAATCCATCGTAACTGAACCTAACCAATAAATTAACAACTTTGAGACCAAGTAATTGAGTTATGCAACATGAAGATAACTGATACACATGAAGTTTGCAAAGCTTAATTCCAAAATTGAATACGCACATCTTTTGGTGCCCAACGACATTGCTCACCAGCTGCAATGCCCAGATATTCTTTACAACTGAATCTAATAAACATTACTGGTATTCCACTAACAGTATTTGCTTCTGTGTGGTATCTGCAGTAACTCTGTAAAGTTATTAAGAACATTAGAACCAAGAAGGCAGACATCCAATATGTAGATAACTGATACACATTACACGTCCAATGCAATTCAAAAACTGAATACTTACTTCATTTGGTCCCCAATGACATTGCTGACCAGATACCACATCAAGGAAGCACTGTACTCTTCTGTCAGTGTGTTATTGGGCAATCTCACATGTTCATTAGCAGGGTAACTCTTTATCTTTTTCTGTGTTTCACATGAATCACTAGAAATGTATTGAAGCAAGTGAGAGCAAGTACATTCTTACTGGGAAAAGACATGCAAAATCTTTCTTACTTTAGCCATACGGCATCTCAGTGCCACATTAAGATATATCAAATTTCTTTTTTCCGCCTATTCAAATCTTAACATTGTCCCATATCTGAAATGTAACTTTCACGTTAAAATCTTTCACTTCATATTTTAAAAATTCACAAGCTCTATGCTACCATCTTGTCTAATTCCTCAACAAAATCTATTTTGTCCACTGAACAGTGGAAAATCCACTATGGAATGTAACAATATTATGAAAGGGATAGTTGTTGCTACTCACCATATAGTGAAGATGCTGAGTCGCGGAAAGGCACAACAAAAAAGACTGTCTGAAAGTTAGCTTTCGGCCAACAAGGTCTTTTTCAAAAGTAGACGGGGAAAAAAACAAAAAAAAAAAAAAAAAAAAAAAAAAAAACAACCATAGACCCAGCTCCAGCTGCCAGGGTCTGTGGCCGCGTGTATATGTGTGTGTGTGTGTGTGTGTGTGTGTGTGTGTGTGTGTGTGTGTGTGTGTGTGTGGGTGGGGGGGGGGGGGGCGTGTGCATCTATCCTGTTTATAATACTATTTTATCTACTGCTACTTCGAAATTAAAATGTGCAACAAAGTTTAAAATCAGAGCCCAACATAAAGACCTCATAGCATTCCATCTCGAGGATCAGAAATGACATAGCTTATTTGCATTCTGAGTTGCCACAAGTGAAATTCCCTGATATTTCCCTGATTTTCAGACAGGTTTTAGCAGTTTTCCCTGACAAATTCTGAGACTGATAGACTGATTAATTGAGAGTGTTTATGGGACCAGATGGTGAGGTCATCAGTCCCACGATACCAAAGCTACTCACAGAAGAAAGAGGGTCCACTAAAAGAGGATGGATTCAGTCTTGGGAGTCAAACTATAAAACAAGGAAGTCAAAACACACACAGTAAAACACATAAAAGTGTAGACCAAATCTAAAAACTGGAAGAAAAACAGCAGTCTTTCAATGGGGTAGTGGTCATGGGGCACCAGCCTGAGAAAACATGGAGAGGCCCCAACCACAACCACCCTGCCCCTGCTCCAGGAATAAAGCAAAACCTTGTACGTGGAAATAACCAATTTATATATAAAAACAAAGATGAGGTGACTTACCGAACAAAAGCGCTGGCAGGTCGATAGACACACAAACAAACACAAACATACACACAAAATTCAAGCTTTCGCAACAAACTGTTGCCTCATCAGGAAAGAGGGAAGGAGAGGGGAAGACGAAAGGAAGTGGGTTTTAAGGGAGAGGGTAAGGAGTCATTCCAATCCCGGGAGCGGAAAGACTTACCTTAGGGGGAAAAAAGGACAGGTATACACTCGCACACACGCATATGTCTGCTTGTGTCTGTATGTGTGGATGGATATGTGCGTGTGTGCGAGTGTATACCTGTCCTTTTTTCCCCCTAAGGTAAGTCTTTCCGCTCCCGGGATTGGAATGACTCCTTACCCTCTCCCTTAAAACCCACTTCCTTTCGTCTTCCCCTCTCCTTCCCTCTTTCCTGATGAGGCAACAGTTTGTTGCGAAAGCTTGAATTTTGTATGTATGTTTGTGTTTGTTTGTGTGTCTATCGACCTGCCAGCGCTTTTGTTCGGTAAGTCACCTCATCTTTGTTTTTATATATAATTTTTCCCATGTGGAATGTTTCCTTCCATTATATAGAAATAACCAATTTCACAGAGGAAACGGAGGACTAGTTCAACCATCTGGGACTTGTCTGCTAATATTCAAATTAAGGAAGACTATACTTAGCACAACTGTATTGTGGGGGTCATTCGCTACACAGGAGGAAACAATGGGTGAGCCTGGTATGACCAATGCATAGACGGCATAAAGCAGTAGACTCCTTCCGAGAGGAATGGACAGAAGAGCACCAAAGCTCAATAGTATCTTTGAGGGTGCAGAGTTTATTACTGAGAGCAGTAGTGCACCAGATGTCATTCCACTTTTGGCCAAAGAGAGATTTGACATAGATTTGAATATCTGCAGCTGGAGTCATGAAAAGGAATGGAGGGTGAGTATCAGCTTCTCTAACCAAACAGTCAGCCAGTTTGTTCCCTGAGATACCCACATGACTTGGGACCCAGAGAAAGAAAACTGAACAGGTGGCACAGCCAAGGGAGGAGAAAAAGCCATGGATAGCAGAGACCAAAGGATGACAAGAGCAGAAGGGTGCTCATTGAGTTGGTACATTTTAAAACACTATGGAGGGGGGCTTGAGTAATAAAATGGAGGGCCGTGGTAATGGCTACCAGTTCTGCTGTGAATACACTACATGATTCTGGCAACAAATGGTATTTTAAGCCAGTAGGAGATGTGAAAGTGTATCCTACTTTATCTATCGTGCTTAGAACCATCGGTGTAGAAGATGGTAGCACCCTGGAACTATGCAAGGATGGAATGTACAAGACACTGAAAGACCATAGGGGTGACAGAGACCTTAGGACTCTAGAATAGATCGGTCCTAATCTGTGGCGTAGGCACCATCCAAGGTGGTGTAAGAGCACTTTACAAAGTACTTTTGTTAGGCTAATTGGGTGGTAACTGTCTAGAGACATTGGGTTCTTCCCCGACTTATGGATGGGTATAACAGTACTGTCTCACCATTGTGAGGGGAAGGCACCATTGAGTCAAATGCATTTGAAGACCCCAAGTAGATATTACCTCTGTGAAATGTCCAAGTGTTGGATCATCTGGCTCTGGATGGAATCTGGGACTGGGGCAACGTCATGTGAAGAGGTAATAGCATGCAAGATTTCTCATTCAGGGCAGGGTTCAGCTTGGTGAGGGTTGAAACAAAGGAGGCGGGGGTGTGTTCAACTCTGTGATTCTGCTGATGTTGTCACAAAGTGTGTTGTGAGATGTTGTGCAAGGACCGATGGATCAGTAGACAGAGCACCTTTGAGGATAAGCCCCTGGACAGTATACTGTCGCTGGCGGCCCAGAAGGCTAGAGCTTGGACCAAACCTACAATGAAGAGCCATTTGTCCCCAGGGAGGAAACATAATGCTACCAGCATTCCTTTTTACTTTGCTTAATAAGATAATGAGCCTTAGCATGGAGACACTTAAAAGCGAAGAGGTTGGTCTGTGAAGGGTGTCGTTTAAATTGTTGCAGCACCCATTGGTGGACCTGGACAGTGACTGCTACATCCTTGGTTCACCACAGTACCGGCCTTCGATGAGCAGGACCTGTGGATAGGGGGACAGCAGTGCCAGCAGCATGAAGAATAGTGGCAGATGTGCCCTGCACAACCGCATCGCTGCAATTCTAGAAAGAGGTGTCGAATTGCACAGCAAACGTATATAATAGTGATGGGCAGTCTGTCCCTGAACTGATTCAAAGAGCCCAATCTTTCTAAAGAGTGGATGATGAATGGTTCAGAAAAAAATGAATGATAGCTCTCTGATTTCAAAATGTGCCTTTGGTGGCTGTAATGATCAGGATGAAAATTCTGCGCTAGGCTGCTGCAATGGCACCTCACCTCGCATCTTTAAGAAGACATTTCCCAAGCTTCAAAAAATGTATGGAGTTGGATACATTATTAGTACCAGAAGTTTTTCCTCGTCCATGAAAAGAGAAAATAAAGAAAGTTCCATTTCCTTTCTTTTTTTTTTTTCTTTTTTCTTCCCCCTCGCCCCCCCCCCCCCCCCCCCCCCCTCCCAATTTATTGGCTGTCAGGCAGTACCCATTCAGACATCTCAATTGTAATACCAATTATGACAACATGAAAGTAAGCATAACACAACACCCAGTCTCAGAGTGGAAAAATATTTTCAACCCAACCAGGAATTGAACCTGGTCCCTTTTCTTCACAATCTGCTGCACTGACTGCGAAGCTACCAAGGCAGACAGCCAACAATGCTTCAGTACATATTAATCCAGAAAACATTTCCAGCATCATGTTTTTGCCCTCGATTTCAAAAGCATGTGTCACATTTCAGAAGCTCAATAAATGTTTGCATACTTTTGAATGAGTTGTTACTTCTTTTCCCTCAACTTAGCATTGCACTCAGAATGTGTGAGCAGCGAGCATAAAAGCTGCCACCTGAGCATATCAAAAAGCAACCCAGGCATCACTCCCCTCCCAACAGCTCAGTGCTCCCCACCACTCTCACCAATTGGGTCATAAGCCATCTCTAGCTTGCTGTTCCCCACCATTCTCAGGGATCGGACTGCAAAGATTAGATTAGATTCGGTTTTTATTCCATAGACCCATAAAATGAGATGATTCTCATGGGTGTGGAACATGTCATAAAGTATAACATAAAAACATTTAAATATAATACTTACTACCCTGATCATTTGTCAGGAGGTTGTCGAAATAGCTGAATACAATGTGGTAAACTGGAACAGCTAATATGTGGGTTTGAACTTAATTAGTGGCAACTATTTATTCACAACCAGTACAAAAGTTACACGTTTGCATCTGTTACTGTCCTTCAAAGTAGTCACCAGCGTTGTGTAGAACCCGTTGCCAGCTATGTGGAAAGCGTAGTATGCCATTAGCAGAGCCTGTTCTGTTGATGGTGAGAATGGAGTGGTCTACTGCCTGTTGAATCTCTGAAGTGAATGCCATGAAGTGGTTCCTTCATCTTCGGAATCAAATCAAAGTCACAAGGACTTAAGTCTGGGGAGTATGGTGGACGGTACAGTACTTCCCAGTCCCATCGACCGAACAGAGCAGCCATAGCTTGTGCTGTATGCGCCTGTGCATTGTCGTGAAAAATGATGGATGAGTTGCACAGAAAGTGTTGCCGCTTCTTTTGCAAAGCTGGTCACAGGTGACACTAAAAAATAAACAATAATACTGTGCATTGACGGTCTGCTGTGGAGGAATGTAATGTGTTAGGATAACAGCATCACAGTCGCACACAAGAATCACCATAATTTTCGCCACACTGGGGCTCTGACGCACTTTTGACTTTCACGGTGACCCATAATGACGCCATTCGTTGGACTGGCATTTCAGTTTTGGTTTGCACAATGTGGCCCATGTCTCATCCAGTGTTACAATATGGCATAAGAAAGCCTCTCCTTTACGCTCATAGCGCTCCAAGTGCATCTGAGCAGCGTCGTAATGCATCCATTTCTGCATTTTCGTCAAGTCATGCGGAACCCATCCTGATGCTTGATTTGATTCTGAAGATGAAGGAACCAGTTCATGGCATTCGCTTCAGAACTGTTCCATAGATTCGACAGGCAGTAGACCACTCCACTCACATCATCAACAGAACAGGCTCTGCTAATGGTATAATACACCTTCCACATCGCTTGCAGTGGGTTCTACACAACACTGGTGACTACTTTGAAGGACAGTAACAGGTGCAAACATGTAACTCTTTCATATCGGTTGTGAATAAATAGTTGCCACTATTTAAGTTCCACCCCTCATATGAACAGAATTAACACGCTGTCAGAATGAAACATTATTATGCCCTATTAATAAATTTATTATACAAAAAATACCTAATCTTGACTGTTGTGACCAAATGCTGTCAAAACTGAAATCTAACAGAGATTTCTACTTAAGCTGGCTTAACTGTCTCTGTTAAAACATTCATCTATAGAGTAGAAGGAGTTGCCTATCAAAAAGTCTTTCAAACTCTGTTTAAACCGTGTTTTATCTGAAGCCAAGCTTTTAATGGTAACTCACTAGCTCATTGTTCCCCACCATCAGATTGCAAGGTACCTCACTGCTCCTCCCACTCTCATGGGAAAGATCCCACGGAGCAGACCACGCAGCGACTTGAGGCATCCCTCTGTTCACTGCACTTTTGGCACTCGCAACTCGCTTTCTTAACTGAGCACCTCTCCATTCAAGTTCACTTCTTTACTCTTTGTATCCTTATTTGATTTGTTCTAGTTGTCATCTTCTGTTTTGTTGCTCTTTTGTTTTCCTATGGTGTGTGAGTTCTTGTTAGATGTACTATTATGTCTTCTTCTATGTCCATTGCATTTATAGTTGCTGTTGTCGGTGTGCTGGTATATTTTATGCAGGTTTTAATTACTATGGGTGGATAGGACACTAAATATAATGGTCTGTGTAATTATTTTAACATACATGATAGTCCTTGTATAAAGGTTGTCTTGGGAGAAATGGTCAATATTTGGAGATATGATAGGAATAATCATTTGAAGCAAAAAACTAAATATTGACATATGCCCTATTCCAAATGGTTTCTGAGATGGAACATATGTAAAATTACATTTGTATGTTTTTCTTGAATAACACAAAATCTGCAGCCTCTAGCGAAAACTTCTCGCAGTACAAAATTAAACTATGTTAAATTTCCTTTAAAAAGGTCCAATTCATTTTTTATTGAGGCCTTATAGGTTGCATGAAGAGAGCGAGAGAATATGCAAAATCCTGTGCAACGTATGTGCATTGAGGTGTAGGTACGCCAGTTTACTGTAGAGTCCCAACTTGATAGACTACATGTCCTGTATCAAATTATTCATCTTGACTTCGTCTACACTACTATGGTACATTGTAAAAAATGACAATGTACTGAACAATCATCAAAATAAGTAACAAGGTACATTAAGTATGTTCTGTCTCAAAAACATTTCACAATAGTGCATATGTCCACATGAATTTTTCTGGTTCAAATTATCGTTCCTGTCATATCCCTGAATATTGACCATACATCCCAGGACAGCCTATACATTATGTTTAATTTTTAATTTATTCATTTAACCCTAACAGATTAATGCCTTCAGGTGTCCTCTTACATCACACCAGAGTTTTATATGTAATATCAAAACTTATTACAATCACAGTTACTAAAAAATAATATTTTTAACATAATATCTCTTCTTCTCTCAGCATGTATTAGGTATTTGCCTGTTTCACCCTCTTGGTTGAAATTGTTGGTTTTTCTTGGTCTTCCTAAATGTCTTCTGCCCATTGAGTAATAATTATTACCAATTTTGGTAATCTGTCGCCTTCCATTCTCGTGACAAAATCCTTCCAGTTGTTTCTGTATTCTTTAATCTGCTCATTGAAGTTTTTCACTCTCAGTTGTTTTCTGATTTCTACATTCACTCTCCCATCAGACAGAATGTACCCAGCTACTCTTCTAAGCAATCGGATCTCTAGTGCTTGCCTTTCTGATGGGAACGATTGATTATGCTGTGTTGTCCAGGCAAGAGCTTCATGGTCTACAGAGCAGTATTTATTATGAGCAGTAGTAGGCCAACAATAAGCCTGATCATTTGGACTGCGACATCACCCTTCACAGTAAATGCTGGCTGAATGATGTTTTGATGGCATTGTGAGCTCAAGAAAGAACTTTTCGCAACTACAATCATTTACCGCTGTGAAATAATCAGTAAGTCTATGTTTTGTTTGAAATTCAATGAAAGTTATCGCTAAAGTCAAGTAATGGTTTATTTCCTATGTTGGAGCAATAAGATCAGCTGCAGTTTCTTCTTAGCCTACCCTTCCCTAGACCACACAAGCTTTTCCATAGAGCATCTGGTCTTTATGTTTTAGATTAATGTATTGGTATGTCTCAGATTGATCGATTGTTTCTTTCTACTTGTAATTAATTTCATTTTTAAGGGTAGGAGGTCATATGTAAGTCCAAAGTGCAGTGTCTCCAGGACTCATGAACTGTTTTAGCTCTTCTGCTAGCCAAGGTGCAGGTTTTCCCTTCATGTTTCTGTGGGGGAGGGGGCGTATTTATTGTGTAATAGAATTAGTTTGGTAGTAAATCCTGGAGCTGTTCTTTTTCACATCCAGGAATGGTAGGGAGGTTGTCTCCCAAATGATCTCTTGTGCCTCTGCTGCAATTTCAGTTACACTGATACACCCAAAATCTCTGTATGTTGGGACTGTTGCATATTTTAGAGAGTAAGTCATGAATATGATGATGTGAGCTGATATTCCAGTTATGAATTTCTTTGCTTGTGGATCTCGTGGCAAATATATATGGGGATCTGACAATAGGCTGGATTATGGGTAGGTGCAAGCTGAAATACTGTTACATTTGAAGAAGAAATTATACACGTGAATTTCAAAGTGAAGGGGCAGAATATTGATGTTAGCGTTCCTAGAATTATTTGTATGCTTCTAAGTCAAATCGAATTTTGAAAGATCAGTTTTAAAACATGCTGTCCCTACTACTTTCGGAGGTCTGTAGAGGATGCACATTAGGGAAATTTTATGAATGGATTTGATGTTTACGAACATATATTTGACTTATTTATCTTCTCTACCATTGGGTGTTAGTAGCATGGTTGGTAATAAGACAAAACATTTGTATGCCACTACTCCAACTGCTCATCTGTTACTTCTGTTGTGTCTTAGAGGAGTGGAGTCTATATTTAGGGAACTGGAAAGCATGCTTGGCTTGAGCCAGGTGTCAACATATGTTTGAAGAAAAACACGGTTGTCAGTACTCTGAAACATATGGTGGAGTTCATCGAAATGAGTTGAAAGTTATGATCAATTATGTTCTATAGTAACAATACAGACACACTGGTAGAATTAGTGGCTGCATGAGTAGACAAGTTTGTAGCTTCTAAAGCACAGGCATTAGAATTCATTTGCACTGCTTTTCTCCAGCCTTTATCGGCACCATTATCCTGCCATCTCTTGTTCGCATGCTGTGTAGCCCAAATTTGGATATCACATGATTCAAAAATTTTATATTTCAGTAGTGAAATCCTCTCATTTTATCAGGCTTGTTTTTGTGAGTTTCTTAATCACTATGACTATTTCTAGGTTTCGTAAATCACAACATTCTATATCCTGCTGTATAACTTCTGATTATAGAATGTGCTGCATGTATATTTGTTCTCACTTTAAGCTTTTACAATTTAAAATGGCAGTGTTAATAGTATATATTTTAATTTTATGGGTGTACTTTTCAGTGCTGCACAACAGTATGTCATCCAAATTTCCTTCATGTAGAAGAATTACGAGCAATGTTTGGTACCATTTTACCAAAATGGAAGAGAATGGGAAACTCCGCTACTGTCAGCCGATAATTGCCATGGATTCTGGCTCATCATCAAACCTGAAGAGATATCTAAAATCAAAGCATCCTACAGCATCTCTGGAATGATGTGGGTCTGGAAGCCGAACATGCCATCAATCAATGCAGAAATTCAAGAAATCATTTCTCGTGAACCGTGATGTCGGCTTCTGCCCCGGGCGAAGGTATTCTCTCAGTAAGGCAAACTGAGTCTCAAACTGTATCCAGCCCAGCAGTGTCGTCAGGTTCTGGGTCAAGTCCTGACTTATTTCCTTTTGTGATAACTACACAGCCAACTGCTTTTCATTTACAACAGTCAATAAGCAATGGCAGTCTGTCTTTTATCTGGTGTGTGGACGAGTGTAAATAACATTGGTTTCTATGCACTCACTGCACATTTCATAGATGAGTGAACTAAGTCATACCTTTTAGAGTGCTCACAATTTGAAGACAGACACCCTGCAGAAGACATCTCAAACTGGGTAACGTCTATTATCCCAAATACAATATCAATTTTAAAATCACTTCTATGATAACAGAAAAAGTGTCAAATATGACATTAACTGCCATGCTTCTGAAACTTCCACATATCCCACACTTTGCACATTCTTTAAACCTCACTGCGCAACATGCAATTCAGAAGTCCATACAGAAAACCATTTACGATGGTAAATGAGTTGCTATCTCTCTTAAGGAAAGTCCCTTTGCTTTAACAAAACTTGCTGAAATACAAAAAATTTAAAAAAAGAAGCCACCTGAAACAAGCTGTCCCTCCCAGATGGATTTGAGTTGTTATCTTTCTTCAGGAAAGTCCCTTTGCTTTAACGAAACTTGCTGAAATACAAAAAATTAAAAAAAAAGGCCAACTGAAACAAGCTGTCCCTCCCAGATGGAACTCTACTTATGAAATGTTGCAAAGATTCACTTTAAATAAAGATCCCATAATTTCTTGGTTCGCTATTTTAGGTGGAAAATTGACCACCTTAAATTTAAAAGGTACAGACTGGGAGATAATGCTAAAGGCTTTACAGATTTTGAAAATTTTTGATGAGGTAACCAAAGAAGTGTCTTCAGAGAAAACAGTCTCACTTTTAAAAATGAAAATCTTGCCAAGATTAATGGGATGGTAGCTAAAATCTTTTAAAGACAAAAATAAAGAATGTCCTCCAGAAACAGAGTCATCGGTTGATAATTTGCTTAAATGGTTAGCAGAGTGGTTTTGGACTATCTCCAGCAATGAACTGATTAATCAGGCAAATTTACAGGAACCCCACTCCAAAGTCAAGCATTTTCAGATGACAAAACATTTTAGGACTGCTACATAAAGGCTACTGAAGAAATGAAAGCGTTGGTTGTTCAAAACAGAGCTCATTTCTCAACCAGTTACTACTGTAACACATGAGACTCCTTCAGTCTGGGAGGAGTTCAATGAAACTATTAGTCACCTTCAAGCAAGTCACAATTCAGAAAGTGTAGTAAGTGTCGAACAGAACAGATGTTTAGTGGGGGGGGATATTTGCCTAGAATCAGCAATTCCTTAAACTGCTGGGAAACAAGAAAACTGCTGTGACCTGCACTGTTCCAATTGGTTCTAAAAGTGTCACATATCACAGCAACATCAGTGGTCTGTGAATGAATATTTTCAAAAGCAGGACAAATGTGCACTAAGAAGAGCGAGACTCACATCAACTAAAATGGATCAAATTTTATTTATGAATGACAATATTTATTAATTTTTCCTTTATGGGAACACAGATGGTAATACTGACTGTAAATGATGACTGCAGATACACTTCAACTAAAGTTGTAATAATTTTTATATTAATTTTTTTCAGTAAAAGTATCACAATATAACAATAATCAGTCTTCATTCTTAAAATTCTACTTGATAAATATTTAGGATTTTGTTGTAATATTTATAATTTTTACAGCAAACAAAATTTAAAACTTTTGTATCTGAAAATTATTACTAGGAACATAACACAAAATTAATACTCCTCTTTATATGTTCTTTCAAAGTCGGACTGAATTAGATAAAAATACAGATTTAGAGACATGAATTAAAAAGGCAATGTACCTTCCTTTCACTTATTCTTGTGAGTGAATGGTGACTGCTGAGTCATGAAAAAGAGCTAGTTCATTCCAGTGAATGATCAGGTCTGATCTGATCTCTGAAAAGAACAGTTCTGCCCATCTCTAGTATATAAAGACCACATGGGGCCTGCCTTGCAGCAGCGGAATGACAGAATCACCAGAAAGTGTTCACTGTCACAAATATAATCATGGGGTGACCAATGTAGTCAAGCCACGACAGCAGGGGGAGGAGATAGTGAGATCAATAGCAGTAAAGGTGCCATGAGTGGCACTGAAATGGGTATGGGAACTGTCATTGAGGAGACACAAGTCAAAGTCTGTAGTAAGTTGGTCAAGTAGAAGACCACTACCTGACGAAGTGGCATTCCCCCACAGGGCATGATGTGCATTGAAGACCACAAGGGGATGCGGGGGTGGGAGTTGCTATATTAAGGTAGACAGTTCACTATAAGGAAGTGGCCTACCTGGAGGGAAGTAGACACTGCTGCTGGAGTTGTCTGCACTCTAACCCCTATCGCTTCCAGGTTGGCACTAAGGGGGATCCAGCGCAAACCAAAGTGCAGACCCTTCCAGATGCTATCCCAGGGCCAGCATGGTTCTGGCAGAATGCCCAATAACACGAAATGTTGGAGATTGGTCATCAGGAAAGTGAGTTTCTTGAAGAGCAAGACAGAATGAAGAGTAGGAGGAAACAAGGCATTGTATTTCTGGAAGGTGACAATAACATGCGTTGCAATTCTGCTGGATTATTGTGTGGCTGCTTCTTCTTCTCCCTTGGAGGGAGGGAGGAGACCTTATCAGTAAGGGAATATGTGGCAGTGATGTCGGGAGCGGACATAGAGTGATTTGCTTTGAGGCCCCCTGAGTGCTGGTCTCTCCTCTGACCCAAGTTTGCAAGCTTCCCGTGCTGAGAACATTGGGAAGCGATGTTCCAATGTTCCAAGACAGAGCCCCATCCCTGGCAGGAGTCGGACAAGAAGGGTTTTTTCCCTGGCTGAGGGGGGGGGGGGAGGGGGGAGGAGGAGGAGGAGTGTTTCCTGGAGGGGAAGCGACAGGAGCCGCTGAGGGTGAAGAAAGGGAAGGGGGGCAAGGATGGTGGTAAGGGGGAGGGGTTAGGAGGGAAGGACACAACTGAGGCAAAGGTAGAGGAGAGGTTTATAGGGTGAAGTCTGTCAAACTTCTTCCGGGCCTCAAAGTAGCTGAGACGGTCAAGGATCTTTATTTCCTGAATTCTTTTTTCCTTCATGTACGCTGGACACTCCATTGAGGGGGGAGAATGGAGACTAGAGCAGTTTACACAGTTAGGCAGTGGGGTGTAAGAACTCCCCACATGAAGAGGGCGGCCACGGTCACAATAGATGGGAGTGGCATCGCATTGTGTGGACATGTGGCTGAACTTGAGGCAATGGAAGCAGTGCATCGGAGGTGGAATGTATGGTTTCACGTCACATCTGTACACCATTACCTTACCCTTCTTGGGTGGGGCATCACCCTCAAATGGCGTGATGAAGGTGCCAGTGTCTACATAAAGGTCCTTAGGGGCTTTCTACACGCTGGACAAAATGAACGCCATGTTGTTCCAGATTAGCTGTAAGTTCATCATCAATCTGGAACAGAAGGTCCTTATAGAAATTATTTAGTGACTTGTGAGGAGTGATAGTCACAGGAATGTCCTCTAAATGGTCACAGGTACAGAGGGAGGCAGACTGACTGGCAGAAGTTGTCTTTATAAGAGGAGAGCCAGATCTCATCTTGCTTAATGACTCAACTTCACCGAAAGTGTCCTCAGTATGTTCCACAAAGAAATGGGGTTTGGTGGCGGCAAAAGTCTCCCCGTCAGTCCTGGTACAGATCAGGAAATGCGGAAAGGGTTTTGCCCCAAGCCGACAGGTCTGGCCATCCTCCCAGGGTGTATCCAAGGAGAGTAACGCCAGGAAGACAGACACAGGAACTGAGACAGAACTATGATAAGGGAGAGACGTGGCCACATTAGAGCAGCCAGAGAGTTTAACATATTTTATGTGCCAAACATCCACCTTAGTACCACCCACTCCGAACTGGGGCTCACCTTGTGTATGCCACACAACCACAGCAATGGCTGCCTGGCAGGATGGTCGCTGATGGGAGTTCTGATGTCCCGAAAAGGTGGGCAACAACTCCAAGACTAATACAAGATGTTCACAGTGCAGGTACCAGCAGTGTGATCCCTGTGTTGTCAGGGGACTCAGCCAGATGGATACATAACAGCCCCACCACACGGACTGGCTACTGAGGTGGTGACCTAGCAAGAAGATGAAAGGGCTTTGGCGGGGAGGGAGGGGAATGGGGAAGAGGAAGAGGGAGAGGAGAAGGAGGAGGGGGAGAAGAACCCATGTCAAAGACACTAGGGAGGGAGTTCTTCCCTATCTGGCTCACACTACAGATTTCAGATTTGGAGATGGAGGTCAAACCCTTAAGAGAGACCAAAAATGAAAAGCCAAAAAGGAGGAGGAACAGCAACCAACCAAAACCTTAAGATGCAGCAAAGACATGAGGATAGCCAGGCTGACATAAAGAAGAACACCAAGACAAGAAAAGGAAGGGGCAAAGGGAAAGGAAGAAGGACAGGGAAGGAGAAGGAAGGGGAAAGTAAAGCAGCCCGGAAAAGAATAAAGGCTGCAATAGCTCAGGAACATGAGCGCACCACACTCGTACCCACAGAAGAGCTGTGGGCCCCCTGGGGTGACAAATTTTGAGATCTCAGGGGTAAAAGAATGTAAGGCATTCTGTATTTCTAAACTTGTGAGCAAAAATCTTAAGGACTAACATCAACATCTTTTGCAATGAACTGTTTTTAGACAGAGGAATGCAAGCCAAATGTTATATAAATGTTTCATTAAGACCACTGATGATACTTTATTTCAATAAAACGAAACACATTTGGTGACAAAAATATGCATTTCATTGGAGTCGCAAGACAGATTCAAAATATCTTCACTGATTTCGGAAATAATGTCAGAAAAAAGTAGACCACTTGAAAGAAGTGTGTAAACCAAGACTAATCTGTGACTGCCAATAAAATGTTGGTTCTACTATGTTTGTTTATTCTTGGTTATTACCCACTGTGTTATGTCTATTATTTTACAGTTATTGTGTGGTTTTTCTTTCATGGTCTATTATTTTACAGTTATTGTGTGGTTTTTCTTTCACAAAATATGTGAGTACATAGCATACAAACTGCCAGTGTCTGCCACTATTTTCTTACTCTTATCATCCATACTTTCTAAATTTCTAATATATAACTATTTTTAAAGTGCCAAAATGTAGTAGAATAAATAAAATGTCTATAAAATGCCACACTGTACAATGTTCGTGCAGTCAGACAGTCACAATTCCTGAAATCCGTTGTCCGTGGCTTCTGGCCAGTTGAGGAGCACCACAGTCCTGAGTCCATGGATAAACCATGAAAATCTGCTGCATTATACCACACACAGATAGGCCTGTCCTGCAGGCAGATCAGTGAGACTAGACCCGACGGGCAGGGCGTGCACATTAGTGGGAAAAGATGGGCTTCAGGTTGGCAGGCCAATCTGTTAGAGATACCCACAGAAATGGCCTGTGGTTTTGGCCCATCATGGAAGTCCACTAATGTGACCAGCTATTTACACATCACAGACATCATGTTGACAAAATGAGACTGTGGTGATCAATCGATGCAACAGATAACTTGTGTGACTACTATGAGGATAGGCAGCAACTCTCTGTAAAAATGATCACTGAGCTGCAGACAGGCACATGGAGAAGATAATCATACTCTAACAACTAAATTTTTGGCCATAGTCTTTGTCAGGAATACAAACGTCTCAAAAATGAGATCGACAGGAAGTGCAAAATGGCTAAGCAGGGATGACTAGAGGACAAATGTAAGGATGTAGAGGCTTATCTCATGAGGGGTAAGATAGATACTGCCTACAGTAAAATTAAAGAGACCTTTGGAGAAAAGAGAACCACTTGCATGAATATCAAGAGCTCAGATGGAAACCCAGTTCTAAGCAAAGAAGGGAAAGCAGAAAGGTGGAAGGAGTATATAGAGGGTCTATACAAGGGCGATGTTCTTGAGGACAATATTATGGAAATGGAAGAGGAGGTAGATGAAGATGAAATGAGAGATATGATACTGCGTGAAGAGTTTGACAGAGCACTGGAAGACCTAAGTTGAAACAAGGCCACGGGAGTGGAGAACATTCCATTAGAACTACTGACAGCCTTGGGAGAGCCAGTCCTGACAAAACTCTACCATCTGGTCAGCAAGATGTATGAGACAGGCGAAATTCCCTCAGACTTCAAGAAGAACATAATAATTCCAATCCAAAAGAAGCAGGTGTTGACAGATGTGAAAATTACCGAACTATCAGTTTAATAAGTCACAGCTGCAAAATACTAACGCGAATTCTTTACAGACGAATGGAAAAACTGATAGAAGCCGACCTTGGGGAAGATCAGTTTGGATTCTGTAGAAATGTTGGAACACGTGAGGCAATACTGACCATACGACTTATCTTAGAAGAAAGATTAAGGAAAGACAAACCTACATTTCTAGCATTTGTAGACTTAGAGAAAGCTTTTGACAATGTTGACTGGAAAACTCTCTTTCAAATTCTGAAGGTGGCAGGGGTAAAATACAGGGAGCGAAAGGCTATTTACAATTTGTACAGAAACCAGATGGCAGTTATAGGAGTCGAGAGACATGACAGGGAAGCAGTGGTTGGGAAGGGAGTGAGACGGGGTTGTAGCCTCTCCCTGATGTTATTCAATCTATATAATGAGCAAGCAGTAAAGGAAATGAAAGAAAATATCGGAGTAGGTATTAAAATACATGGAGAAGAAATAAAAACTTTGAGGTTCGCTGATGACATTGTAATTCTGTCAGAGACAGCAAAGGACTTGGAAGAGCAGTTGAACGGAATGGACAGTGTTTTGAAAGGAGGGTATAAGATGAACATCAACAAAAGCAAAACGAGGATAATGGAATATAGTCGAATTAAATCGGGTGATGCTGAGGGAATTAGATTAGGAAATGAGACACTTAAAGTAGTAAAGGAGTTTTGCTATTTGGGGAGCAAAATAACTCATGATGGTCGAAGTAGAGAGGATATAAAATGTAGACTGACAATGGCAAGGAAAGCGTTTCTGAAGAAGAGAGATTTGTTAACATCGAATATTGATTTAAGTGTCAGAAAGTCGTTTCTGAAAGTATTTGTATGGAGTGTAGCCATGTATGGAAGTGAAACATGGACGATTAATAGTGTAGACAAGAAGAGAATAGAAGCTTTCGAAATGTGTTGCTACAGAAGAATGCTGAAGATTAGATGGATAGGTCACATAACTAATGAGGAGGTATTGAATAGAATTGGGGAAAAGAGGAGTTTGTGGCACAACTTGACTAGAAGAAGGGATCGGTTGGTAGGACTTGTTCTGAGGCATCAAGGGATCACCAATTTAGTACTGGAGGGCAGCGTGGAGGGTAAAAATCGTAGAGGGAGACCAAGAGATGAATACACCAAACAGATTCAGAAGGATGTAGGCTGCAGTAGGTATTGGGAGATGAAGAGGCTTGCACAGGATAGAGTAGCATGGAGAGTTGCATCACTCACGCACACATGACCGCTGTTTCTGGCCACTGTGTCAACAGTCTCTAAGAACCAGATCCAAACAAACCACTCCTCATACCTCCATGCCTGTCATCAGCAGCTGCTAGGTTAGCAGCAAGAAGTGTTGGCAGCATTAACTGCAAGCTGAGGGGATTGGTAGAAAGGGAACAAGCAGTAAGAATGAGGAAGTAGGGAACTGGCTCAGCGATGATGCATGACATCTCAGTAAGCAAACCATTTCATCTACTGAGATAAAAACGAAATTTTTCCAGTGTTTTTTTTTCCCCAAATTTCCCTCATACATTTGAAATTCCCTGATTTCCAGAACTTGTGGCAACCCTGCTATTTTACACAGGCAAAGATCTGTCTAGAATACAAATAAACTATCGTTTCTTACCCTTCAAATAGAAAGTTATGATGTGTTTAAGTCAGGTATGGTTTTTGGCATCTTTCTTCTCTATTGTTTGGAACTTGATGGCTGCTAATGGGAGACCACCAACTTAAGGGTTTGCTAATTGTAAATCTTGCACACAGTTGCTGAGTGATTCAAGTACTTTTTGTAATGTTTCACTGTTGCTGCAGTTGTAGGTGAGATTGTAAATCTGTTTACACAGCTAGCTTGCTGCAAACTGCTGCACAGGGATATTCAGGGTTTCAACAAGACCATCTATATTTGATGCCTCGACAGCCTCCTAAACCTCAACAGCCTCCTCAACTGCTTTGTCACTGCTTCTGCCTTCATATGAAATTACTCAAGAGCCAACTCTGAAGCCAACCCAATACATTTCATCAAGACAGATTAATAGGCTATTCTTATAACTTTCTGGCATTTTATCAAAAACTCCACTCTGGGTATAAACTAGATTCACAGAAATGCTTGCTTGGGTATTTATGTCTCTGAAAATCTTCACATGTGCAATCTGGTTTATCAAATTTTACAACATAATGACAGTTTTACAGTTTTTGGACATTGTACTCTCCACACAAAATGAACCGTCTGATCTCCTACTCGCTGATGTTGCAGTTAACTCAACTTTTGTTGGTGCACATCGCTGCATGACATGTTTTTTTTTATGCAAAAACAGTGGAAGATCTTTGTTATATGATTTGACAGCAGAATTCTTCAGACAGTACTTTCTAATTAGGCTTGGAAAGAATTGATTTATTATAACCTTAGCAACCCCTGTTAAAGTCCTGTCTGCATTGTGCTTTAGGAAAAAATGTTTTACAATCTTGTTCATGGCTTCAACTCCATTTGGTTGCAAATCTGCCCTAGTCCCCATATCCCTTCACCCATATTTCTCATAGTGATAGCCATTGCTGTTTAAAGTCATACACGTTCGTTTCTCCGAGAAACCTCATGCTTTCGCTACTCTTCTACACCATCTCTAAATTGTCTCTCGGTTTGGAGATACTGAAATTTCTTGCCACATATCCAGAAATGTCTTCACATCATTTGGTACATGTAGATCACCCTTTTTTTTTTTTTTTTTTCTCCCCCAGCCGTCTTTTCCAATGGAAAAGGTTCAAGTAAACTTTTGTCTGAGGGAATGCTTGTTCAATTGCCTTTATCTCCAACTGTGTCAGTAACCCAATAGAGGGGATTCCTATCCTTGTTCCAGTCCTTGAAAATGTATAGCAATTCATGAGGGGATCTTGCATTTTCAACCTAAATAATAATAATAGAAGTGATGGAAAAAACAGATGCCTATAAATATCTAGGATACAGGCAAAAAATAGGAATAGATAATACAAATATTAAGGAAGAACTAAAAGAAAAATATAGACAAAGACTAACAAAGATACTGAAAACAAAATTGACAGCAAGAAACAAGACAAAAGCTATAAATACTTATGCTATACCAATATTGACCTATTCATTTGGAGTAGTGAAATGGAGTAACACAGAACTAGAAGCACTCAATACACTTACACGATCACAATGCCACAAATATAGAATACATCACATACATTCAGCAACAGAAAGATTCACATTAAGCAGAAAGGAAGGAGGAAGGGGATTTGTCGACATAAAAAACCTACATTATGGACAGGTAGACAATTTAATAATATTCTTTATAGAATGAGCAGAAACTAGCAAAATACACAAAGCAATCACTCATATAAATACATCGGCTACACCATTGCAATTTCATAACCACCTCTACAACCCTTTAGATCACATAACATCAACAGATACAAAGAAAGTAAATTGGAAAAAGAAAACACTACATGGCAAGCACCCGTATCATCTAACACAGCCACACATCGATCAAGACGCATCCAACACATGGCTAAGAAAAGGCAATATATACAGTGAGACGGAAGGATTCACGATTGCAAAACAGGATCAAACAATAAACACCAGATATTACAGCAAGCATATTATTAAAGATCCCAATACCACAACAGATAAATGCAGACTTTGCAAACAACAAATAGAAACAGTAGATCACATCACAAGCAGATGTACAATGCTAGCAAATACAGAATACACCAGAAGACATGACAATGTAGCAAAAATAATACATCAACAACTTGCCATACAACATAAACTAATAAAACAACACGTTCCCACATACAAGTATGCACCACAAAATGTACTGGAGAATGATGAATACAAATTATACTGGAACAGAACCATTATAACAGATAAAACAACACCACATAACAAACCTGACATCATATTCACCAATAAAAAGAAGAAATTAACACAACTAATCGAAATATCCGTACCCAATACAACAAATGTACAGAAGAAAACAGGAGAAAAAATTGAAAAATACATCCAACTGGCTGAGGAAGTCAAGGACATGTGGCATCAGGATATAGTTGACATTATACCAATTATACTATCAACTACAGGAGTCATAACACACAATATCCACCAGTACATCAACGCAATACAGCTACATCCAAACGTAAATATACATCTACAGAAATCTGTAATTATTGATGCATGTTCAATTACCTGAATGTTCCTAAATGCAATGTAACATATACCGTACAGTTAAAAGGAAGTCATGCTTGATCAAGGTCCACGTCACTTTCCATTTTTAACCAGACATAACTACTCTTCACAGCTATAAAAAATAAAGGAATATCACATGTTCTTGTTTTGTATATTGCGTCTAACAAACAACTATCCCCACACTTCTTCGAAAGATCTCTCTGCCAACAGCTCTGATAGCAAAAATGTAATGGTTTCACATCTCCATTGGCACCCGTACAATGTCCGTAATAAATAATGTGACTGCTTGAATTCTTAATCCATTTGTCAACCTGATTCTGCAGTGCAGTGTCATCAAACAATACTTTATTATACCACTCAGGGTCCAATATATGTGACTGTAAATTGTTTTCTCAGTGGGGTAAAATGTAGTATTCATTCGACCTGGTATGTGTGTCCCAGTGAAATTGTTATCAACAAATCTATCTAGAGCCAACTTAATGACTTTGAGAGATGTCGTTCCATTGAGTACTAAATTTTTTATTTCATTTACAAGTGAAGGATGTATGTACCCACTTGCTTCAACATTTTTGGTAGCATGTGTGTCTGCACTTGCTGGGGAAGCAGTCAAGTAGTAACGCAAATAACTATTTGGCGGGCATGGCAATGATAAGTTTTTGTGTAACCTTGCAAGAACCTGTAAGGTGAAACAAATGTTTCAGTTATTTAATTAAGAGAATTAAAAACAAGTGATTTTTAAGTATACTGTCAACTGATCACATACAATTTTCTCCAAGCATAACTCAGACTGGATGCTCGCTTTTGCCTTGGTATCTTCATGTTCAGTTACTTGACTGCATAATGTAGTCGGGACACACCCTTATACATTTTATGTTTAGATAGCTGGGCAACTGCTTTTCCTTGCATCCATGATTCTCAGCCTCTACCGAAGATTCACATTGTCTTCTTAAAAGGATAAAGAACTGCTATAAAATTTATTTAATAAACTTTCCCTGTAACAAACTTGTTTTATCAAAAGTAAGTATACCTCAACACAGCACGATGTTACCAAGTGCTCAGGCACACCAGTCTCTTACTTTTATAATATTTTGGCCCCAAAAAACAGTGCCTGGACCACAAACACTCAACAGCAAATGCAGAGCCAAAAAAGATGATGGGAACATGTCCCTGCATCTGCCTAAATAAATACTTTGTTTTACCTGGAACAGTTAATAATATATTTCTCACAGACAAAAAGACAAATATTGTTATTGTTAATTAATTAAATTCAATATGAGAAAACATTTCATTCAGTTCAAAGGTATTGTCAAATAATAAAGTTCTGAACTGATGGAAGCAGATTGTCTAAATATTGGACATAGTGCTGGAGCAAAATTTTACTGTCTGTCACACCTTTCGTATCTAGCAAAGAAACGGAACTGTCTGCCATGTGCAATGAGGATACCATACTGCTTTCAGACAAGTGAAGTGGTTTATTGTGATTCCAATAATTGTGGAATTAATATTCTTTGTAACCAAAGGGGATGTGAAGAATATTTCTGTAGGAAGATCTTATTACTGTAAATGTGGATTTACAAAAAATAAACTTAACTGGGAAGACAATTATGCTGAATATGCCCTGTCAGTAGGTCAATGAGCTGACTACTGTTTTACATATCAACACCACAATTATCGAAAACCACAGAAACCATTTCAACATGAACATAGTGGTATAGCTTCATTAAAATTACATGTTAGTTGACATCTGTCACTTGTTGCTACGGTGGTGGCACATTAGCTGTTGCTGTATTATAGGCAACAAACAGAGCAGTCACTCAGTGAGTGTTGTTCAATACCCCTGAAATTAAACTCATTTGGTAACCTAACACAACCTTATGATGTGCAATATATCCTAGAAAATTGCTGTCAGCATTCTACAGAAGAACTGTTAATGGTGCTCAGTTTGTTCACAACAATTAATATGTTTAATGCCATGTGCCCATAGACAGTTGCAGCAGAGCCTCACACCTAATGCCATTGCCTGGCTTGGCTTGATGTGAAACATCCAACACTAAGAGTGCGGCAGGAAACTAGCTGAAGCTATCCTCTATAAGCTAACTCAAGACAGAAAAATTTGTGTTTCAGTGCTAAAAGCAAACTAATTTCGTCTTTTCACAAATTATGGCACCCAAAACTATTCTCACACAGGCTACATGACCTACTGAGTTACCAGCTGATGAGACCTGGTTTGCATTCGATTACGTGTTACAGGTGACGAGCTGATTCCAAATGAAAAATGAATGATAGGAAGAAGAAATATAAGGAAATACAAAGTAAATAAATGTTGAAAATGACACAACAAAGTGTTCGAAATAAAATTGCGTCCAAATTTATTATCTGAATAAAAATAATGAAGTAATTTTGATAAGATTTTGATGTAAAAAATATCAAAGAATCTGATAAGACTCAAATCCACAACTTCCTATGCACCAGGAATGTTTTTTATCCATTACACTACGTCACCACTTTACATTACACTCATATTTAAGATTATTTGGTCCCAACAATCATGTGCTGCCTTCAACCAGATCAGCTTTTCACAATATCTTACAATGCTAAAGCTAGCTCTAGCATCATAAAGATATTGTGTAAGGCTAGTTAGCTAGGTCTTCTGTCGTAAGATATTGTGTAAGGCTGATCTGGTTGAAGGCAGCAAATGATTGCATGGCATTCAAACACTTCAAAAAGAAAGCCAGACAAGAAAATGGAAGTGGATTGATCATCTGTTGTGGCAGTTTGGAAATGGCGAATAGAGATAGTCTGGGCATGATATATTGAGCACTCTGATTGGAGGAAACCAGCTCCAACAAGTGAATCGTCAACCAACAAATAATTCTAATCATACTATTATCAAATGAAAGTGCGTAGCTAAAGTAATCCCAGTCCACAAAAAAGGTGACAATAATTTGCCTAGCAATTATAGGACAGTTTCTCTTGTACCACTTTCATCCAAAGTCATTGAGAAACTAATGAGTATTCAAATAATCAATTTTCTATATTCTCATCAATTACTTAGGAAAAATTATCAACATGTGATGCTGTTATGAGCTACATATGTAACTGTCTTGAAGCAAAAGAAGAAAAATTTATTGTAAGTACAAAGTTTTTTTATTTATCAAAAGCGTTTGACACTGTGTGCCACAACACTCTGCTGCTGAAATTAAAAACTGTACATTTCTCAGACTCTGCTGTTAAAATTATTCAGTCATACTTATCTAATATATCTCAAACTGTTTACTTCAATAACCAATATCCTAGTTTCGTACCCATTAACCATGGTGTTCCTCAAGGGTCAATCTTGGGCCCTCTCTTGTTCATATTATATATGAATGACCTACCTAGCAATGTAATAGATGATACTACAAACTGTTACTTGTATGCAGATGATATCAGTTTAAGTGTTACAGTGCCTACGAACAATAACATAAATAATTCTATCTCACTCAAGGTAGATATACTTTCTGACTGGTGCAATGCCAATAGCCTGTCTATGAACATAAATAAAACACAGGAATTAAACATTTCTTATAACAATAGAATCACCTTAGAGACAGTTCCTGTAAAGTTTCTTGGCATTGTTTTGCAAAATAATTTTGCCTGGCAAGCACATGTGAATTACTTAACACCAAAAATTTCTAAAGGAATGTCATGCTCAGAAAATTAGAAGCAACAGTAGATGAGAAAATTTTGCTTTCTGTTTATTATAGTTATATTCACTCTCATTTGACGTATGGGACAATCTTGTGGGGAAATAATTGCTTCTCAAAATGCTTATTTACAGCCCAGAAAAAAGCTGTCAGACTGGTATGTAAAGTATCACCTAGAACTCACTGTAGAGAATTATTTATTAAACTTAGTATTATGACCTTGCCATGTATATACATATTTCAATGTCTCTTGTACTTTAAGATGAACTTGTCTGAATTCTGATGTACATAGTTACGACACACGACACTGTAATGATGTAAGAAAAGACTACTGCTCATATACAAAAACTCTATATAGCTTCAAACACACACGTGGAAAGCTATTTAATAAACTACCAGAGTCTGTTAAGAGTCTGGAGCTGAAAAAATTTAAGATATCTGTAAGAACTTTATTAATTCAAAATTGTTTTTATTCAATGGAAGATTTCTGTGAGCATAATTTCTAACATAGATTAATTATTTGTGTATTTATTGTCATTGTTGTTTGTACATTTATTGACGTTGCTTGTACAAGCTTTACATCCCTGTAAATGTTTTGTTTTTGGGCAATAAAAATCAATCTATCAATCAATTACTGAGTGTATGGATGCAAAAATCGATAACAAATGACAAAAAAGTCAACAAGATAGAGGAAAATAATGAATACAATTCTGCTTTGCATATCACAACAGCTATTAACAAAAACAAAAGAGTCAATTCCATCAATTGTTAATGCAGCTTAAAAAGAAATGTCCATTTAAATTATATATACTATCACTAATTCCACCAAACTAAGTTCTTCCTTCAAGTATACATACACGAACTAAAATGGTAAACTAAAGTAATTAATGCAGCAGTTCACTTACTTTTCATAACATCTGAAGATAGCTCTTTATAACAACTACTTCTCAAACAGTATGGAAATCCCACAGTTTTCAACTGATCCAGAAGTGTTTCCACGTGAGAATAAAGTAAGCAGTCATGTAAACTGAAGGTAACTAGACAAAGTTAACTGAGCAAAAATGAATGAATAGGGAAATTTTAGTCTTTACAAAATTTAGTTATTTAATGTATGCAGCCTTTCATCACATTTGATGTTTATGGCATCTAAAGTAAGTAAATGTCATATTATTAACCACTGCTGAGTTAAAAAGATTTAGAGTTCAATTGTTTGCTCTTTTGCTTTTATTCTGTTGTTAGTCACTGACCATGAATTACATTTCTGATGACTTCTGTTAAAATTGTGATCATAAAATGTTCTTTCAGTTGTGATTATGATTATGCAAAATATTTTGCAAGTCCACATGAGGCTAAGTGACCTCCTAGTTTTGTGGTTAACTGATCACTGTTTCAATTAATCTGATTACAAGCATGCCTTATATTATGTTAACAGAAGCTTTATTAAGCATAATAATTAAGCACACAATGAATTTCAGGTTTTATAGACAAAGAATAAGACACTCACCAATCATCAAAATTATCCAGTACAACTGATGAAAGTTTAAACTGGTTAATATACCCATGAAAAAGTTTTTGTAGAAATTACAAAAAGATTTTTCTCCCAGAATTGAAAATATCCGTTTTAGGCTGCCAAACATGGAAGAAAGACTTCTGACTGTGTTACTTCACAATACAATATCCATTACAGCTTAAGCACAAAATCTGCAAGCATTCTGCCATATTAATTTGCAAAGGGATGGAAATCTGTAACAAAGACTTGGGAAAGAGAACTTGACAGGACTGGAATTGCTCACAGAATTTGTGAAACTTCCATTACATACATCAGACACTCCCATCAAGGACCACTAACCAATGATTCTGTATGATTATCATATGTATGGAAAAAAACCACCTCCACCATCACCAAAAAACAACAAAACAACAATAACACCAGTATAATTTTGCTTACTCTGCCACATCATACAAGCCATAAGCTACAGCTGAGAAGTCTTGCTTCTCTTAAGTTATTATATGATACAGGAAACTATGGTCTAATGACAAGTAGAGCAAAATCAATCACAATCTGGGATGGTTAGCACAGAATTCCTCCTTGTCATCACCAACAGAAATAGTACAGCACTTTTAAGGCTTATTCAGCTGACACACTCCAAACTTCAAAACAATTTGCCATCTGTTTCTGCTATTGGTCTTCCTGACAAGCTTATAGATGCAGATCTTAACATTCCTCCATCTTCTTAAGAAGTCAACACTAGTGGTAGAAGAACTGAGATAATATCTCAAGAAGACATTTGGCCTCATCCCAAGTCCTATGTTGTAAGAAGAAAATCTACAAAAAATAAAACAATCTACATCTACATCTACATGGATACTCTGCAAATCACATTTAAGTGCCTGTCAGAGGGTTCATTGAACCACCTTCACAATTCTCTATTATTTCAATCTTGTATAGCACGCGGAAAGAATGAACACCTATATCTTTCCGTATGAGCTCTGATTTCCCTTATTTTATCGTGGTGATCATTCTGCCCTATGTAGGTTGGTGTCAACAAAATATTTTCGCATTTGGAGGAGAAAGTTGGTGATTGGAATTTCGTGAGAAGATTCCATCGCAATAAAAAGTGCCGTTCTTCTAATGATTTCCAGCCCAAATCCCGTATCATTTCTGTGACACTCTCTCCCATATTTTGCAATAATACAAAATGTGCTGCCTTTCTTTGAACTTTTTCGATGTACTCCATCAGTCCTACCTGGTAAGGATCCCACACCACACAGCAGTATTCTAAAAGAGGATGGACAAGTGTAGTGTAGGCAGTCTCCTTAGTAGGTCTGTTAGATTATCTAAGTGTCCTGCCAATAAAACACAGCCTTTGGTTAGCCTTCCCCACGATATTTTCTATGTGTTCTTTCCAATTTCAGTTGTTTGTAATTGCAATACCTAGGTATTTAGTTGAATTTACAGTATTTAGATTAGACTGATTTATCGTGTAACCGAAGTTTAATGAGTTCCTTTTAGTACTCATGTGGATGACCTCACACTTTTCGTTATTTATGGTCAACTGCCACATCGGTATATATGATTTAATTACACACTCCCATTAACAACATTAAAGTAAAAGCCAGATTAATAGCAGAAATTAAAATAAAATCTAGCAGGACAATAAGAAAAAAGTGTAGACGTGAAAGAAATAACCTCAAAGAGAAGTTTGATTTTGAGGGCTTCAAAGTGTCTTTAAAGGTTCTATTCCCTATGAGAACCCATATTCATCAGCAAGCATTTCTAGAGATGAAGACAGCTTACACTATCATCAAAATTTCATTGTGGTACTGAGAAAATTTTCGAGCCTGATGGACTTTGTCTACCAGTATGATTCAGCAATCCCAATACAGTTCCAGCATTATCCACACATATTCTAGCAGCCTCCTAAACAGTGGTAATAATTAAAGCATCATAACATGTATTAATTAACCTGACAGTTATTACTGAGCAACGGTATCCTGAACAAAAAATCCTCAGCACCTATTAACAATACATCTTTGCTTAAAATTCAGTAGGGAGGCCAAACGTGGTCATGTTGTAACATTTGCATAAAGTGGCATTAATTACAGTGCTATAGACTTAAGTTCTTTCATAGTTGAAGATGTCATTGAACTTACTGAAACTATAGATGAGAAACTCAAGATCATACAGTCATTTGAATTTCAGAGCTCCATATCCCAGGTAGACATTTTTCTAACTAATCTCTGCATTCAGTACCTCAATGAAAGTCAGCTCAGTGACAGTACAAAGGTAACAGCAGTAATGGATTTATGCACTATTATAAAGAATTATGTAAAATTCCTGAGAAAATACAGGATACATTTATGTGGAATACAGATGCCCACACTCTGGCAATCACAGTAGCTAAAAATATATTTGCTTTTTATTTCTTAGTGATATTGATGTAATTTGGATTCTTAGTGATATTGAGGTAATTTGGACTATTGGTGTAGACATGTTGGCCACGATTTGTTTTAAACAAATGTTTGGTCTCGTTGTCGATTATGTTTGATGTCGTGAGTGTGGCGGACAAAGGTGCCTCACAGGTGTATCTCGTCGCTGTACTCACAACTTATTCGTATGGTGCTGTAGCAAAGATCGGTTGTGGCCGTCCATTAGATGAGGGATGTGGTTTGAAAAATCTAAGCCTGCCTTGAGAGACATTATGAAAATCATGTACTGTTGGTGTTTGAGATATCCTGTGTGGGTGTGTGTCCATGAATGTCGTGTGAGTATGCATACAGTAGTGGATTGGTACTCTTTTTGTAGCGAAGTTTGGGGGAATATATAAAATATAGGGGGGCATTGGGAAGGGGGGGGGGGGGGGGGGTGTTATGGTCGAAATTGACGAGTCGCATTTTGGCAATAGGAAGTACAGCAGAGGGGAACCTCAATGGAATTATGGGTTGGGGGGGGGGGGGGGGGCTGTAGTTTCAGGTCAAGAGTGCGACAATGTAGTGTTTAAAATAGTATCGAATTGAAGGAATTGTGTTTTGGTTAGCTTCATTGAAGATCACGTTGCAGAGGGCTCCATTGTAATTTCAGATGGTTTTTCTTCGTATATGGATTTAGGGGAAAGGGGTTATCAGCATCTCATAGTTAATCACAATATTGAGTTCAGATCATTATCCACAGGGGCTTGCACAAATAGCATAGAGGATTATTGGTCAACTATGCACTCTCTTGTAGGGAAGGGGAAACGCCGGATTTCCACACTTCAAAGTCACCTGGATGAATATTCATGGAGGCATAGTATTCCCCAAATATATTTCCCATTTAAATGTTTTGTTAAACATGTTGGCCAAATGTACCATCCGAAATATGTTAGCTAATTTCACATTAGGATGCGGGGCGGGGGGTGGGGGTAGGGGGTTAATATATGTGTGTGTGTGTGTGTGTGTGTGTGTGTGTGTGTGTGTGTGTGTGTGTGTGTATGTGTTTTCATAATGTTTTGTTTGTTGTGTATGTAGGTGTGTGATTTTTGTTGATGTCTTTCTAGGCAAGCTTCGATTCTTTTAAGAAGTTCCCGTGCGGTAAGTTCAGTTTCCCATTTTTTTCTCTTACTGCGTTTGACTATTTTGATGTATTTCATTGCTGTGTTACACCATTACATTTGTTTTCGTGTACTCCAGTATGTAATAGAAATTTTGCAGCTGTCGTTCTTCTTTCGTTTCCCAGCACTAGTATCAGTACGATTTTTTCAAATCTGTACTAGCAATAAAAGGTGAAACACCCGACACAACTAAAATTTGTATCCCGTCCTTCAGTTGACCATTACACTGAGACTACCTATTCGAAAAGAATGACGTATGTAACATTGATGAGATTTACCTATATATGTCAACTGGACAGCAGGATACAAATGTTGTGTATAGCTATATAGCTCAACTAAAGAATGGGATACTATTGTCAGTGCTGTGATCAGCTTTCAGTTGATACTATTAGCATTGGTACATCCATTTCAATGTTTTTGTTAGCAGTGTGTGTGTATATATATATATATATATATATATATATATATATATATATATATATATATATATATATATATATATATATAAAAAAAAACAAAGATGAGGTGACTTACCGAACAAAAGCGCTGGCGGGTCGATAGACACACAAACAAACACAAACACACACACAAAATTCAAGCTTTCGCAACAAACTGTTGCCTCATCAGGAAAGAGGGAAGGAGAGGGGAAGACGAAAGGAAGTGGGTTTTAAGGGAGAGGGTAAGGAGTCATTCCAATCCCGGGAGCGGAAAGACTTACCTTAGGGGGAAAAAAAGGAGTATACACTCGCACACACGCACATATCCATCCACACATACAGACACAAGCAGACATCAATGATTGTGGTACAAAAGTCTTTGATAAAATGACGGTAATAAGAACATAATCCGTGGAAGCTTCTCACATCTCTAATACTTTTAGGAGTAGGAAATTCCCTTATAGATCTCACCTTTTCTTGGTCTGGCCACACACCTTTGTTTGACACAAGGTGTCCAAGTATTTTGATTTCTTTTGCTCCAAAGAGACACTTTAATGGATTAAGTTCCAGTCTGCCTTGTTGGAGACACTTAAGAGTGGTCCTCAGTCTTTTTTAAATGTTCATCAAATGTCTCAGAGAACACTATAATGTCATTTAAATAACAAAGACACATCATCCACTTCAGGTGACGTAGAAGATTATTCATCATCTGTTCAAAAGTTGCTGGTGCATTACACAAACCGAACGGCGTTACATTAAACTCATACAGTTTCCTCACGATCAGCCTCATCTACTTCGATTTGCCAGTATCCCGAGTACATGTCCATGGTTGAGAAAAACTTAGCCCCCTTCAGACAATCTAGTGTCTCGTCAATTCGTGGAAGAGGGTAAACGTCCGTTCTAGTTATCTTATTAAGCTTCCTGTAATCAACACAAAAGCACCAACTGCCATCCTTCTTCCTGACGAGGACCATGGGCTCTGCGGAGACTGAATGATGTCATTCTTCATCATTTTCTCTACCTCATCGCGAATTATTCGACGTTCCATTGCTGACACACAGTACACTCTCTGGCTTATTGGTTGATGGTCTCCAGTGCTAATCCGGTGCTTCACTGCCGATTTGTCTAATTTGCTCTTCACCTGTGGATTAAGGCATTCAGAGAACTCCTGAAGAATGGCAAGTACACTACTGGCCATTAAAATTGCTACACCAAGAAGAAATGCAGATGATAAACGAGTATTCATTGGACAAATATATTACACTAGAACTGACATGTGATTACATTTTCACACAATTTGGGTGCATAGATCCTGAGAAATCAGTACCCAGAACAACCAACTCTGGCCGTAATAACAGCCTTGATACGCCTGGGCATTGAGTCAAACAGAGCTTGGATGGCGTGTACAGGTACAGCTGCCCATGCAGCTTCAACACGATACCACAGTTCATCAAGAGTAGTGACTGGTGTATTGTCATGAGCCAGTTGCTCGGCCACCATTGACCAGACATTTTCAATTGGTGAGAGATCTGAAGAATGTGCTGGCCAGGGCAGCAGTCAAACATTTTCTGTATCCAGAAAGGCCCGAACAGGACCTGCAACATGCGGTTGTGCATTATCCTGCTGAAATGCAGGGTTTCACAGGGATCAAATGAAGGGTAGAGCCATGAGTCGTAACACATCTGAAATGTAACGTCCACTGTTCAAAGTGGCGTCAATGTGAACAAGAGGTGACCAAGACGTGTAACCAATGGCACCCCATACCACCACGCCAGGTGATACACCAGTATGGCGATGATGAATACACACTTGCAATGTGCATTCACCGCGATGTTGCCAAACACTGATGCGACCATCATGATGCTGTAAACAGAACCTGGATTCATCCGAAAAAATGACGTTTAGCCATTCGTGCACCCTGGCTGAACGTTGAGTACACCATCGCAGGCACTCCTGTCAGTGATGCAGCGTCAAGGGTAACCGCAGCCATGGTCTCTGAGCTGATAGTCCATGCTGCTGCAAACGTCGTCGAACTGTTCATGAAGATGGTGTTGTCTTGCAAACATCTCCATCTGTTGACTCAGGGATCGAGACTTGGCTGCACGATCCATTACAGCCATGTGGATAAGATGCCTGTCATCTCGACTGCTAGTGTTATGAGGCCATTGGGATCCAGCATGGCATTCCGTATTATCCTCCTGAACCCACAGATTCCATATTCTGCTAACAGCCATTGGATCTCGACCAACGCAAGCAGCAATGTCACAATAGGATAAACTGCAATCGCGATAGGCTACTATCGGACCTTTATCAAAGTCGGAAACGTGATGGTACGCATTTCTCCTCCTTACACGAGGCATCACAACAACGTTTCACCAGGTAACGTTGGTCAACTGCTGTTTGTGTATGAGAAATCGGTTGGAAACTTTCCTCGTGTCAGCACATTGTAGGTGTCACCACCAGCATCAATCTTGTGTGAATGGTCTGAAAAGCTAATCATTGGCATATCACAGCATCTTCTTCCTGTCAGTTAAATTTCGCGTCTGAAGCACGTCATCTTCGTAGTGTAGCAATTTTAATGGCCAGTAGTGTAGCTTCTTCTGTTGTTCCTTAGTGAGATCTGGTGGTAGCTGAGCTAGAAGATCTTGTCTCATAGTGGTATCGCTAATTTCGGCACAGACTCAGAATGGGAGGTTTTTTATCATGCTCAGCTGTTCTTACACTCAGCGTTTGCTATGCACATGTGTCTTGGAAGGATCTCTGGTTCTCGGCGATAGTTAACTATCCACAATTCACTGAATCCATTCTTAAACGAGATGACAGAGGCTGGAATGACCTACACTCCTGGAAATTGAAATAAGAACACCGTGAATTCATTGTCCCAGGAAGGGGAAACTTTATTGACACATTCCTGGGGTCAGATACATCACATGATCACACTGACAGAACCACAGGCACATAGACACAGGCAACAGAGCATGCACAATGTCGGCACTAGTACAGTGTATATCCACCATTCGCAGCAATGCAGGCTGCTATTCTCCCATGGAGACGATCGTAGAGATGCTGGATGTAGTCCTGTGGAACGGCTTGCCATGCCATTTCCACCTGGCGCCTCAGTTGGACCAGCGTTCGTGCTGGACGTGCAGACCGCGTGAGACGACGCTTCATCCAGTCCCAAACATGCTCAATGGGGGACAGATCCGGAGATCTTGCTGGCCAGGGTAGTTGACTTACACCTTCTAGAGCACGTTGGGTGGCACGGGATACATGCGGATGTGCATTGTCCTGTTGGAACAGCAAGTTCCCTTTCCGGGCTAGGAATGGTAGAACAATGGGTTCGATGACGGTTTGGATGTACCGTGCACTATTCAGTGTCCCCTCGACGATCACCAGTGGTGTACGGCCAGTGTAGGAGATCGCTCCCCACACCATGATGCCGGGTGTTGGCCCTGTGAGCCTCGGTCGTGTGCAGTCCTGATTGTGGCGCTCACCTGCACGGCGCCAAACACGCATACGACCATCATTGGCACCAAGGCAGAAGCGACTCTCATCGCTGAAGACGACACGTCTCCATTCGTCCCTCCATTCACGCCTGTCGCAACACCACTGGAGGCGGGCTGCACGATGTTGGGGCGTGAGCGGAAGGCGGCCTAACGGTGTGCGGGACCGTAGCCCAGCTTCATGGAGATGGTTGCGAATGGTCCTCGCCGATACCCCAGGAGCAACAGTGTCCCTAATTTGCTGGGAAGTGGCGGTGCGGTCCCCTACGGCGCTGCGTAGGATCCTACGGTCTTGGCGTGCATCCGTGCATCGCTGCGGTCCGGTCCCAGGTCGGCGGGCACGAGCACCTTCCGCCGACCACTGGCGACGACATCGATGTACTGTGGAGACCTCACGCCCCACGTGTTGAGCAATTCAGCGGTACGTCCACCCGGCCTCCCGCATGCCCACTATACGCCCTCACTCAAAGTCCGTCAACTGCACATACGGTTCACGTCCACGCTGTCGCGGCATGCTACCAGTGTTAAAGACTGCGATGGAGCTCCGTATGCCACGGCAAACTGGCTGACACTGACGGCGGCGGTGCACAAATGCTGCGCAGCTAGCGCCATTCGACGGCCAACACCGCGGTTCCTGGTGTGTCCGCTGTGCCGTGCGTGTGATCATTGCTTGTACAGCCCTCTCGCAGTGTCCAGAGCAAGTATGGTGGGTCTGACACACCGGTGTCAATGTGTTCTTTTTTCCATTTCCAGGAGTGTAGTTATTCTTCAGTGGTAAGCTTCTCTTACATACCACTACAAGATCCATGGGTTGATGCATGGCATGACACGTGACAGTTACCTTTCTAGCGCTGACTGTGGGAATGATCACTTCCTGCAGCACACACAGTCTCCACACACTCGGATGTGCATCTTCCTGTCCACAGTGTCTCACCTCATATAGCATAATCTTCGAGCGACCACAATCTATAATTGCTGAGAAGCTTTCAAAAAGTCCCACCCGAGAATGAAGTCATGACTACACTCTTGTAAGATGATGAATTCTAAGGGTTGTGTATGGCCACTTATACCCACATGAATGGTACATCTTCCTGTAGGTTTTACGTATTTCCCATTTTGTTGTCGACGAATATGGTTTTCTGCATCTGGTGATGGTACTTCTCTGAAATGACAATATGATGCTCCAGAGTCCACAAGAGCTTGGGCTGGTTGGCCATCCATGAGGATATCAATGTAGTTTCCTATAATTTTTGTAGTGATCAACAGCGGAGGATTTTTCTCTTCGGCGGTCTCACGTCCAAGGAAGGTCGCACCCTTTAGTTTTGCAGGTTGTGGCAACTAGGTGATGGCTGGAGCTTCTAAACAGTGATGGAGACCTTGATCGGTGTGTTGGAGAGTGTCTTCTCCAGCGGCTAGCTTGCAGTGATGGTGACCTACGTTGTCCTGCACCCACATCTTCTTGTTCACCTTTGTCGGCCCGGAGTTGGTGTCGGCTAAGATTGGTCTGCCGTCTTCTGGCATGGGTGTCATCAAATATCCACTGCCTCTCTTGACAACAGTGCACCACATGTCCCAGTCGTCGACAGTGGAAACATACTGGTAGGTTATCCTGGGTCCTCCAGATGTCAGTCTTCCTTGGCTCCTCATGTGGTGTTGTAGGAACATAACTTTGCCTGGGTCTCGACTTTCTCACCATTTTAAAGGGAAATGAAGGACAAGGGATTGGGTTCAATGTCTGTTCCACTTCCTCCCTTATGACCTCTTGAAGAGTCTCTGTTTTTTGCTTGCTGTGCAATCCAAGTACCTTCTGAACTTCCTCTCTCACTTTCTGACGAAGAACACTTGTGAAATCAGTTGCTTCCTCCATCACAGACATCGATACGACATTTGGAATCCATTCAAATGCATGTAATTCTTTTTTGATGCATTGTCTCTATATACTGGCACCATTTTATGAAGTCGTCTGCTGTCGAAACCTCCTTCAGGAATGGGGCTTGATATATGTCCTCAGCAACACCCTTCATGAGATGTGCAACCTTATCTTCCTCCTCCATTATAGGATTCATTATTTCACACAGTTCCAAGACGTCTTGAATGTAGGATGTTGTAGTTCCTCCTGGACGCTGTGCTCTACACTTTAATTTATCTTCAACCTTGCACTTCTGTCGTTGTGTGTCGCCGACATACTTGTGCAGTTCTGCCTGAAATATTTCCCAGCTTGTGAATACATTAGCCAAACACACAGTGTCATCCCATTTGTTAAATTTGGCTATACACTCATACACCTTCAGCCACTTGTTTGGATCTCAGCCATCGTCACCAGAGAACCTGGAAGAATGTCTCATGTGGTAGCACACAGTTGTTGTCATTGTATCGTCCTCTTCTTCTTCTGTCTCTGGTAGATCGTGATCTGTTGAATATGGCTCGAACTCGGGTTTCTCACCACGTAGACGGTGGCTCTGTTGTGGCCTGATGGGAGCCACTGTGGCGTTGATAATGTGTACTACCACAAGTTCTAATACCCAGCGTCTCCACCAGAATAATGTCACATAGAAGAAGGTGTATTTAGATGAATGGCAAACACTAACTTCACTTAACGAAGGTTTATTCAGCGCTTGCACATACAGACAGAACACATATAATATACATACTGCTACAGAACATTCCAGAACTATGTTTCTTGACATTTGTGGAGACTCATATCAAATATAGAAATTAAAATGGTCAGTCCAGATGAGTTTTGAACTCACGACCCTCTGTTCACCAGTTTAATATCATAACCACTACCCCACGGTACTACTCAGCTTCTTCTGTGACGATATGACTAGATCCATGCATCTTTCTATCTGTCTAGCTTACTCTAAATATGTTGTTCAAATAGGCTAGTAGTTGTAGGGTTTTTGAAATGTGATATTATTGTATATGTCAGAGTATTTTTAATGTTTCGTGTTATACAAGCATACATGGATTTTGTGTGTGAATTTGAAATAGGAATAAATTAAATTGCGTATTTATATTTTTTGAGTGAAAAGTAAGCTTTATATATTCCTTGTTATAGGTGATACAACAATGTGCTATCAATAATTATGAACAGTTTTCCTGATATCTTGCAAATTACCCACAATTTTGCTCATTTTGCCTGCAATCTATGTCAGGTGCTCCTTTCAACTCCTAGATATTTGGGGTAGTTGTTACAGTTAAGACATCTCCCTTCATTGCTCAGTGGTTGCAAAGGTGGAAGTATGATACTTCAGTATTGTTCGGGTTCAGCTGCAGTCTCCATTTGTGAGAGTAGCCACTCAGTGATATCATATCAGAGCACAGGATGTCTTCAGTGGCCTCAAATGATCCATGTTGTGCAGGTAGTGCCCAGTTGTCTGCATAGCCAAACTTCCTAGATTGTGTGTTTGGAATGTCAGAATTGTAAATATTGAAGAACAGTGAGACAAGGACTGAGTGCTGTGGTAGCTCATTGTTGAGTACTTTGGTGGAACTCTTTCTTTCTCCAGTAAACACTTTAAAAGCTCTCTCAGCAAGCACGTTATTGACCAGTCTGATAGTATTGCTGCATGGAATTATTTTAATTAGTTTGTATAACAGCCTTTGTCTTCAGACAGTGTCATTGGATGCGCTCAGATCTATGAATGCAGTTAACATTTATTGCTTTCTCTGATAGCCTGCCTCTATATAGACTGCCAGGGAATGCACTTGATCAGTGCAGCTTCTATTAGGGCAGAATCCTGCTTGTTCATCTGGGACTGATTCCAGTATTTTTTGGCTCAGTCTGTTCTATAGGAGTGTCTCAATCAGCTTATGTGCGGCACTGAGCAATGCAATTGGTCTATAGCTCTTTGGCTGGTTACTTGGTTTTCCCAGCTTAAGCAGTGCAATGATCTTTGAATTCTTCATTTCCTGTGGTATGTTCCCTGCCATTTTTTCACATGCTTCCCAAGTGAAAAAGAAATTCTGGGTGTATTCCATCTAGTCCAGGTGCCTTTCCTGCTTTGACATTCTTCAGCATGCCTCTGATTTCAGCAGTGGTAAATTTGGATGTAGTCTGTATGTGAGCTGGAATCTTATTTGTAGAAATATCTGTAGAGTTATGATGTAATTTGATAGCTCCACTTAGTTTTCAGAGGAGAGACTGGGCCTTTCTTATAGGTGCTTTTAAATCAAATGACTCTTTGGGATCAACCCATTTCTCTTGTCGAGCATCTTCTAGGCTGTAGAGCAGGACATCTGCAATCTCAGGGTCTCCACTTGCTTTCACACTTTTTGTCCCAGCCTGGTACATATTGTTTGCAGAACACCCTTGGCACAGCGGCTTTTACTGCACTTTTAATGGCATCTTAGACTTTGTTGTCATTACTGGAGGTTGAGTGGATCCATCCCAAGCATTTATCCAATTTCTCCTCATAGATATTCCACTTAACTTTTCTGAAATTCCACTATGGGCATTGTGTGGTTGTTATTAGTGGTATATTAGTTCCAATTTCAAACAGGACTGGACAGTGTTGGCTGTGAGGGAAGCCAGTTAATACACATCTTGAAGAACTGAGTGGTGTTTGGTTTTTGCTAGTTGTCACAAAGCAGAGCTCTGAATTGTATTCCTTTCTCCAAGCTGCTGACTTGTATGTTCTTTGATCCTTTGGGATGAAAACTAGGAACAGGTTGCTATTGTCTGGCCAGTTAATAAGAGCCTTGCAATTTCCATCAGCTGTTCTGTATCTCCACAGAGGGTGGTGGCTATTAAAATCCCACACATATATGGCTGGGTGTAGTAGGCATGCTAGAACTTAATGAGGCCAGGTAGTGCTTGGTGGTTTGTACACTTTACTTGCTGACAATTCTCCTATCTTGAGAACAACTTCATGTATGCCATCATGCACTGTTGCTGAGCATAGGTGGGGCATCTCCAATCACAGATCAAACATACGTGGCCACACCATGGGCATGATGATATGTTGCACCAACGAGTTTGTAACCTGGGATCTTGCCTCTTTGTTTAAGTGATCATCTTCAGCATGAGTTTACTGAACTGCAACCAGATCAATGCTGTCATCACATAAAATCTTACTTAATACTTGGCATTTAGCCCAACTTATTCCCTCTATGTTAATCTGGCAAATCTTGATGATAGGTCCAAGGGGCCTCATCCATGGGCTCTGAGAATGGCCTTTTCTATAGACAGGCATGTTGGTGTCCCTCACATCAGTGACAGTTGATGTACAATTAGCCAGGAGATTGATGATCGAGATCAAGGATTGTTTGGCTGTCTCAAAGTGCGTAGCTTAGGTATACTATGGATGTGAACAGTCATTGTCCCCCGTCAGGTAGATAATAAATCAGTATGGAATTTTCTGGGGAGAATGAACTCAAGACTACTAATACTGAATGTCATTAGAAATGTAGGTAGTCCAGCAAAAGGTGCTACTATTCCATCTAATAATTCATGGTTGTGAGTTTGTTATAACTCTCTAATAGATATGTTTCAAGCTGTAAACAAATACTCCTGCATATCACTGTTACAGCTGAAGCAATAATGGTTTTAAAATTTAGTTATTTCACTTTTGTAATTCACAATATTTCTTATGCAATTTGAAGTTTTGGCAACAAATCACATGATTTGTCTTGCATGTTATGAGATACAATGCATTTCAGATTGTAGGTACCACAAGAACTTCAGTCATCACTGGTCACTAATGTTTTCCTGTGTGATGTAGTGGCACAAATGCAGAAAGGATTTTAAAAATTATTTTGCAATGTTTTCATTTTGGTACTTCATATTCTTTTAAATCTTGTACTCCTATTTTCCATCACTAATGAAGCCAGAACACCAAGTAAAGAGAAATCTACATACTTGTACCTACTTGGCTTCATACCTCATTACCTGAAATGACTAAAATGGAGCTAACATAATTCTCACTGCAAATGTTCCAACTGACTTGGGGAGGAGGGGGGAGGGGGAGAACTGTGATGTGTTGTGGGTTGTTGGTCTGAGAAGTGATGTCTTATAAATATTACTCCAGCAGTATTAAAAGCCACAAGGACTCCTCTGCTCTACACATCTGATGCAATGGAACAAGTGTGCTTTGTGTACCTGAATGTGATGGGACATGCTCCCATTCAACCCAAGTTTTACTTTGAGCAGCCATTTATCTCTCTGTACTGACAAGGTAATTAATTACTGCACAAAATTTCACAAACTGAAGATGTGTTACACTTTTTTTTCTCAGAACATATTTATTGTTAAGAGTCAAAATTTGGTGACAATATACATCAACATGTCCTGTCCATTTCTATGTAGTCTCCACCAGGTTCTATGGCTATACACCAACATTGTGAAAGAGCATGCATTCTCTGGGGGTAAAAGCTCTTGTCCTGTAGGCATAGCCATGTTTTCACTGCATGACTGACACTCTCATCACCTTCAAAGTGTGTTTCCTGTAGAGATTCTTTAAGCGGCCCAAAGAAATTGAAGTCCGAGGGTGCCAGGTGTGGAATGTACGATGGATGAGGCAATGATGTCCAGCCCACTTTTGGTGATGTTTTCTGGGTCCTCAGACTTGTGTGTGCTCATGCATTATCATGTTGGAGCAAGATTTCTGCTGGACTCTTGTCTGATTAAACACGTCAGAAATGGCTCCTGAGTTTATTCAGAGCCTTCGCATATGCCTCTGAATTGATGGTTGACCCTCTTGGCAACACACCCATGAGAATGATGCCACCATAATCCCAGAAGACTGGCACCATGACTTTTCTGGCTGAGGAAGTTGTCTTGAATTTCTTCTTTTGTGGTGAATGAGAATGATGCCATTCCGTGGACTGCCTTTCTGTTTCCGGCGCAAAAGTGGTGCACCCATCTTTCGTCCCCCATAATCATCTGTGACACAAAGGCCTCTCTATCACTCTCAAAATGCTCCAACCATTCAGATGAAATGGCCTTTCTTTGTATCTTGTGATCTGCTGTGAGCATTTGTGGAACCCATTGTGAGGACTTCTTTGAATATCCAAGAGTTCTGATCATTGCAGATGCACTTCTGCTGACCAACAGCTGTAGAGCCAATTGTTGAGTTGTGATGTGCCAGTCAGCATGAATAATGGCATCTGCACGATTCAGCATGTCTGGAGAAGTGGCTGTGACAGGATGTCCTGAGCGTGGCTGATCATGGAGCTCCGTTTCTGCATTTTCTGAGGCTGTAACTTTCTTTACCCAACACCCAACTGTACACCTATGAACTGCAGCATCACCATACACTGCACACAAATGTTTATGGATGGTGACCATGGTTTCTTTTTCTGCATGCAATAATTCAATAACAGCACACTGCTTGTAACATGAGTCACATGTAGACGCCATTTTGATACTGTACTATGGCTCTGCCATCTGCCAGAATGGTTCAAAACTTCACTAGCACACAGAACAAACATCAAACGTGAAGGACATTTGTCTATGTATATTAATGACTTTTTTAAAAAAAATGTGGGTCATTACTTATTGAATGACCCTCATACATTTGCAACTGGCCATAAATTGAAATTTTGTTATGGTATTTATTGACTGCCACATACTTAGTGATGGATGTTTCACCACCAGGTCAGGTGTTAAAGGTGCGAGGTACTGCTGTGATCTCCAGTGGCCACATGGCAGTCAGTGTGTTGAAGGAATAAAGGAAGTGGCTGGACTGAGAACTTCAGCACACTTCCATATGTAAGTTGATATAATGGAGAACCTCATTTAAAAATGTGACCAGTATTGAAGTAGAGCTGGTCCATCCTCTTGCCGAAGAGCAGGACACAAACCCGTTCATTGGGTGCTTCAGCAACATGATAGAGTGAGTAGATAGTGGTCATTTGCTGGGCTTCTCATAAAATGCCACATGGACACAGGCTCATGTAGCCTATTATTGTAGACCAGCAAGATAATTATATTGCGCAAAAGTATATAGATGTAAAAAAAATTAACAAATGGCTGCACACTTCCAATGTTTGCCCTGTGCAGGGGAGATAAGTTGACAGTATGCTAGTAACAGCTGGCAGTTTATGAATCACCTGTATATTAATTTAGTATTTTTATGGTAAACAACATACCTGCTGCATCTAATACTAAAAAGGGACAAATAACTTTGTGGGGAGATTTTAATGTAAATTTTGTAACTGAAAGAGCTGAGGATGATCTTGATTGTTCAGCGTGTTTTTGCAATTCAGAACCAGTTAATAATTAGGGGTACAATGAAAAATCTTCAGTCATAAACTATAGCTTATGATGGTTTCCTGTATATAGTATTGACAATTTTAATACTAAATTAAATGTATACATCAATGAATTTTCATTACAGACTGAAGAGGCACTTCGAAAATAATCATTTAAAAATTGCCAAAGTCCATAAATAAGGAAGCATTAAGGAAGACAATCATTAACGCAAAGAAGCAGCTTCATATTACTATTGCAGTCCTAAGAAGACAAAATTATTCACTACAAATTATACTGCAAGGCTTAAAAGATGCTGGTAAAACTCCAGAACAGGACCAGTGGCATACTTACATGTTTTTTGCAGGAATGTTGTCAGCACTTGTTGTGAGGTATGATGAGAACAAGAGAAGGTTGTCTGCTGTTTGTGTTATGCAGCCAATGAGAGAGAGAGAGAGAGAGAGAGAGAGAGAGAGAGAGAGAGAGAGAGAGAGAGAGAGAGAGCAGCATATGACATGTTTCGAAGTAATACATTTGGAAGAAATTACTGTAAATGAGGATTATAAATTTAATTGCTCTTTGTTTGAGTTGCAGCTATTCAAACTGTGCTACTATCTGCAAACCAAGGACAGTACGCAACCCATGATATATTCAAAGAAGCAGTGGCCTTCATCTAGACTTTAGCAAATGATGCTTATAGAAGGAAGTAATAAACAGCACTTAAAAAGGAAACTGATGTCTGAAAAATAATAAAAACACATTTTAAAACAGAGCAGACTAGTCACATAATATACTCAGCTCTTAGGTTATGGGCACATTTGCTTTTCCACAGAGAAGAAGGGGACAGTACACCAGTGTGGAGAAAGCTGTTCTTAAATGGCAAGTGATATCTTGTGGTAAGCAGGGTATGGCCCTCACTTTGCACTCCCCCCCCCCCCCCCCCCCCCCCACCCGCACACACACAAACACACATGATGTTCTATATTTCCACCTTCTAACTCACTTGTTATTACTGTAGTACATTGCCATTTATTATCTATACGCTCAAGCCCATCCCCAGGACATTCCTTTCTCTCCTACTCTGGCCACTACTTTCTTGACCCACACCTTCCTCCCTGTCATTCTGTAATAGTGTAGTTAGGAGCTTTGTCCATACTGGTTTTGGTCCCCTCATCTCGTCCACGAATAACCAAATACATTCAAAAGCAAAGGATAAAGTATATTCTTTGTGGCTACTGTTTACTATTAATGCTCTACAGTGTACATATGCCTGGCAGTCTTGCTAACAGTTATCAGAGACACACAACTTTAATCACACTAAATAAAATGCAGAGGATGATTAAGTTGACACTGGACTGAACTGGACCTTCTGTATTCTACTACATTTGTAAAAGAGACTGAGCTCTGCAATGTTTGCTTTTTGTGTCACTTTCATGACAGTGATGAGACTGTGGCATTGTGCCAACAAAGAGTGAGGTCCTCAGTGTCCTATCATAAAATACTATGGGAGAAGTGTGGCTAAAACTACTACAATTATAAACCTTTCTAAGACTGAGGAAAAGGAAATAAACAACTCTTACTAAATACTGAGGGGGAAGTGCAGAAGAAACAATACTAAAACAGTGTTGTCACTCTGTTAAAACCATCTTCAATACCAGCATCTGGATGCAAACAAATGAAACAGACTGTTGTGGCTGTGTAATTGACAAACCTGTGTGGGTAGCCCAGCTACAATACTTCCCAAAGAAACTAACTAATTTAGCAATTTCCATTCATTATTGGCATATGACAATACCTTCCAAACATAGATGATCAATTTGTAAATGACATACAACATAAGCGGATTGTTAACAAAATCCAACCCACCTCTTGTGAAAGAAGTTTCAGAAGCTGCAGATGATATGCCTAACCAACAGCTACTCAAATCAGTTACCTCACTATTTATTTTGCATTTCATGTTTAATCACCTGCTATCATGCAGTAGGTAGTATATATTATTTACACGTTTTATTAACACATTATCACACACTTCTGATACAGTTCTTTATGTCTGGAACCATGATTAGCTAAGTGTGGCTGGAAGCCAAACACTGCTCTTAATGAAAATTGTGTAACACAATAAATATCCTTCCACAGTGCTTTATTTGTAAAAAAATGAGCTTCTGGCACTGTGACATTCCAGGGTTTGTTTTTGAAACTTAGACTTCTTAAAACGGTATTTTAACACTTTTCTGAGCATTTTAAAAGTGCAAAACTTATGTTTAACATCACTTTAACTGCAGCTAAAGTTCTATCGTACCATCTCAAAATCTGCAGTTCTAATATTTTTTTAATCAGCATACCATCCAAAAATAACAGTCACATAAGAGTAGCAGTAACTGCTCCATAATTTATTTATATTTCTTCTTAAATAGTCAACTGAACCACATCTACATTAAATTTGGAAATAGTGGAGAGAACATAAAAATGAATGCTATAAATGATGTGGTGATAAGAGTAATGTCATATATTCAGCAGCAAATGTAGATAAAGAACTTGGCATCTATGACAACTTTCTGTTTTAATCAGACTTTAGTAAATACTTTGCAACAAGTTGCCTTGCGTACTTCTTTTCTGCCAAAGCAATTACATGAATTTTTGGATTCTGCATGCACTGTTTCTGGAGTATGTCTGCTAATACTGCATTTCATTATTCAAATATGGAAAGCATGTAAAATTTTGTAAATATAATTGCAGGGTTTCAAACAATGGAAAATCCAGGATGGAATATAACAATATTGCGAAAAGGAAAGTTGCTAGTCAACAAAAAGCAGAGATGCAAAGTCACAGATAAGCACAACAAAAGGACTGTCACAAATATAGCTTTTGGCCAGTAAGGCCTTCATCAGAATTAGATGGCAAACACACACATACACACTCATGCAAACACAGCTCACACACACATGACTGCAGACTCAGGCAACTGAGGCCTCACTGCGAGCAGCAGCACCAGTGCATGATGGGAGTGGTGACTGGGTGGGGGTAAGGAGGAGGCTGGAGTGGGGATGGGGACAGATAGTATGATGCAGGTGGCAGACTGTGAAGTGCTGCATGTTTGACGGAGGGCAGGGGAGTGGTGGGGAGGGGGTGAGGAAGCAGAGAAATAAAAAGACTGGGTGTGGTGGTGGAATGATATCAGTGTAGCACTGGAATGGGAGCAGGGAAGGGGCTGTAAGGGTGAGGACAGTGACTTAACAAAAGTTGAGGCCAGAAGGGTTACAGGAACGTAGGATGCATTGCAGGGAAAATTCCCACCTACACAATTCAGAAAAGCATGTGTTGGTGGGAAGAATCCATATGGCACAAGCTGTGAAGCAGTCATTGAAAAGAGGGATATCATGTTTGGCTGCGTGTTTAGCAACAGGGTGGTCCACTTGTTTCTTGGCCACAGTTTGTCGGTGGTCATTCATGCAGACAGACAGCTTGTTGGTTGCCATGACCACATAGAATGCAGCACAGTGCTTGCAGCTTAACTTGTAAATCTCATGACAGGTTTCACAGGTAGCACTGCCTTTGAGGGGTAGGTGATGTTTGTGACTAGACTGGAGTTGGTGGTGGTGGCAGGATGTATAGGGCAGGCCTTGTTGCATCTAGGTCTATTACAGGGATATGAGCCATGAAGGAAGGGGTTGGAAGCAGGTCTTGTGTAGGGATGGTAGAGTATATTGTGTAGTTTCAGTGGACGGCAGAATACTACAGTAGGAGGGGTGGGAAAGATAGTGGGCAGGACATTTCTCATTTAAGGGCACGATGAGAGGAAGTTGAAACTATGGTGGAGAATGTAATTCAGTTGCTCTTGTCGTGGGTGGTACTGAGTTGCGAGGGGACTGATCTCCTGTGGCCGGCCGGTCGGACTTTGTGAGGTGGTGGAGACTGGAAAGATAAGGTACAGGAGATTTGTTTTTGTACAAGGCTGGGAGGATGATTACGGTTTGTGAAGACTGCAGTGAGACCCTCGGTGTATTTTGAGGGGGACCACTCGTCAATGCAGATGTGATGTCCACGTGTGGCTAGGCTGTATGGAAGGAACTTCTTGGTATGGAACGGGCGGCAACCGTCAAAGTGGAGGTATTGCTGGTTGTTAGTAGGTTTGATATGGATGGAGGTACTGATGTAGCCATCATTGAGGTGGATATCAACATCTAGGAAGGTGGCTTGTTGGGCTGAGTAGGATCAGGTGAAGCAAATGGGGGAGAAGTTGTGAAGTTCTGGAGGGATGTAGATAGGGTGTCCTTCCCCTCGATCCAAATCACAAAGATGTCATCATTGAATCTGAAACAGGTGAGGGGTTTAGGATTCTGGGTGTTTAGGAAGATCTCCTAAAGGTGGCCCATGAATAGCTTGGCATAGGATCATGCCATGCGGGTGTCCATAGCCGTACCCTGGATTTATTTGTAGCTAGCGCCTTCAAAGGAGAAATAATTGTGGGTGACGATATTCATTGATGACATTTTTGTGATTTGGATCAAGTGTGAGTATACCCTATCCACATTCCTCCATAGAATCAACAACTTCTCCCCCATTTGCTTCACCTGGTCCTACTCAACGCAACAAGCCACCTTCCTAGATGTTGACCTCCACCTCAAAGATAGCTACATCAGTACCTCCATCCATATCAAACCTACTAACCACCAGCAATACCCCCACTTTGACAGCTGCCACCCTTTCCATACCAAGAAGTCCCTTCCATACAGCAGTCATCGCATCTGCAGTGACGAGCAGTCCCTCTCGAAATACACCAAGGGTCTCACTGAAGCCTTTACAAACCGTAATTATCCTCCCAGCCTTGTACAAAAGCAAATCTCCTGTGCCTTATCTTTGCAGTCTGCCACCACCTCACAATGTCCGACTGTCTGGCCACAGAGGAGCATTCCCCTCGTAACTCAGTATCACCCAGGACAGGAGCAACTGAATAACATTCTCCATCAGGGATTCGACTACCTCTCATTGTGCCCCTGAAATGAGAAATGTCCTCCCCACTCCTCCCACTCTGTAAGAATCAGCACGGGTTTCAAAAAAGACGATCATGTGAAACCCAGCTCGCGCTATTTGTCCGTGAGACTCAGGGGGCCATAGACACGGGTTCCCAGGTAGATGCCGTGTTTCTTGACTTCCGCAAGCCGTTCAATACAGTTCCCCACAGTCGTTTAATGAACAAAGTAAGAGCATATGGACTATCAGACCAATTGTGTGATTGGATTGAAGAGTTCCTAGATAACAGAACGCAGCTTGTCATTCTCAATGGAGAGAAGTCTTCCGAAGTAAGAGTGATTTCAGGTGTGCCGCAGGGGAGTGTCGTAGGACCATTGCTATTCACAATATGTATAAATGACCTTGTGGATGACATCGGAAGTTCACTGAGGCTTTTTGCAGATGATGCTGTGGTATATCGAGAGGTTGTAACAATGGAAAATTGTACAGAAATGCAGGAGGATCTGCAACAAATTGACACATGGTGCAGGGAATGGCAATTGAATGTCAATGTAGACAAGTGTAATGTGCTGCGAATACATAGAAAGAAAGATCCCTTATCATTTAGCTACAATATAGCAGGTCAGCAACTGGATGCAGTTAATTCCATCAATTATCTGGGAGTACGCATTAGGAGTGATTTAAAATGGAATGATCATATAAAGTTGATCGTCGTTGAAGCAGATGCCAGACTGAGATTCTTTGGAAGAATCCTAAGGAAATGCAATCCGAAAACAAAGGAAGTAGGTTACAGTATGTTTGTTTGCCCACTGTTTGAATACTGCTCACCAGTGTGGGATCCGTACCAGATAGGGTTGATAGAAGAGATAGAGAAGATCCAAAGGAGAGCAGTGCACTTGGTTACAGGATCATTTAGTAATCGCAAAAGCGTTATGGAGATGATAGATAAACTCCAGTAGAAGACTCTGCAGGAGAGACACTCAGGAGCTCAGTACGGGCTTTTGTTGAAGTTTCTAGAACATTCCTTCACCGAGGAGTCAAGCAGTATATTGCTCCCTCCTACGTATATCTCGCGAAGAGACCATGAGGATAAAATCAGATAGATTAGAGCCCACACAGAGGCATACTGACAACCCTTCTTTCCACGAACAATACGAGACTGGAATAGAAGGGAGAACCGATAGAGGTACTCAAGGTAACCTCCGCCACACACCGTCAGGTGGCTTGCGGAGTATGGGTGGAGATGTAGATGTAGATACCACTGTCCACCAAACCCACACAATTACTCATCCATCCCTACACAACCCCTGCTCCCAACCCCTTACCTCATGGCTCATACCCCTGTAATAGACCTAGGTGCAATACCTGTCCTATACATCCTCCCACTACTTCCTACTCCAGTCCGGTCACAAACATCACCTATACCCATCAAAGGCAAGGCTACCTGTGAAACCAGTCATGTGCTCTACAAGCAAAGCTGCAACCATTATGCTGCAATCTATGTGGGCATGACAACCAACAAGCTGTCTGTCCACATGATTAAGCCACCAACAAACTGTGGCCAAGAAACAAGTGGACCACTCTGTTGCTGAGCATGTTGCCAAACATGACGTCCTTCCTTTCAATGACTGCATCATAGCCTGTGCCATATGGATCCTACCCACAAACACCAGCTTTTCTGAATTGTGCAGGTGGGAACTTTGCCTGGTATACATCCTACGTTCCTGTAACCCTCCTGACGTCAACCTTCGTTAGTCATTGTCCCCTCTCATCCAGCCCCTTCTCTGTTCCCATTCCAGTACTACACAGCCCTCATTCCTCCATTGCACTGTCTTTTTACTTATCCATTTTCTGCTATTCCCCTCCCCACCTTTCCGCTCCCTCTGCACATAGCTGCCCTACCGTCTTTCCACCTCGTCCCGCGCACTCCCCAACAGCACAGTACTGTGCACCATCCCTACCCTACTATCCCTCCCCCTCCTCACCCCAGCCACCTCCTTACCCCCACCCAGTCACCTCTACCATCATTCAATGGTGCTGCTGCTTGCAGTGCAGTCTCAGTCGCCTGAGTCTGCAGTCGTGTGTGAGAGTTGCATCTGCATGAGTGTGTATGTGTGTTTTTGCTGTCTATTTCTGACAAAGGCCTTACTGGTCAAAGGCTATATTTGTGACAGTCTTTTTGTTGTGGCTATCTGTGACTCAGCATCTCTGCTAATTGGAGGGTATATATTTTATGAATGGATGAATCAGCAGAGACTGTGTAGTTAATTAGAATACAACAGATAACTTTATGATTTATCACATGCGAACTGCATGTTTTTACTGTCTGGTACACAGCCAGTCCTTCTACATGGAGCCTCCATAAGACACTGCACCCAAAAAAAAGACAGTAAATCTCGGTGCTGATGGGGTGAGCCCATCGGTTTAACTTGGCTGACCTCAGGTCACTCACAGCTCAGTGTATATAAGTACTGAATACCTGATATCACAAACTTGTCACAGTTATACATGACAAAATTAGCCTCTTCATCAATCAAAGAATTTTCAGATATATGGGTTTCAAATATGTTAAGAAGAGTATTTGATAAAAAGGAGTGACATAGGTGCAGCATGAACCACATCCCTTATAAAGATGCACTAAACAAGTAAAGGAGACAGTTCAGCTGTGTATTACCTTGATGAAACATGGGTGACTCAGAATCATTCCATGAGAACCTGCTGGAAAATGAATGGTAATAGTGATTTTATAGTTCCCATTGGAAAAGTTTCTCAGATAATTATTCTGCATGCTGGCTTTTCTTCTGGTTTTATTCCTGAGAGTAAACTTGTATTTAGGTGTAAGTAAAATAGCAGTGACTACCATTTGGAAATGAATGCTATCAGTTTCAAGAGGTGATATATATCTATATATAATTAAAATGGAAAAAATTAAACGATAGTACAATTGCAATAGTAGCAGATGTTCTGCGTATACGAAATTGTGCCACCCTTCACTCACCCCCACCATGCTTCACTTCTCCTTGTGTGTGTGTGTGTGTTTCCATCACTATATATATATATATAATATTTGTCATCTTCTGAAAGCTATTATACTTATGTTAATCTTACAAAATAGGACCACAGACTTCCTTTCCTACATTTCAATTGCAGATGCAGGCAGCCAACACCAAGGCCACCAGCTCCTCTCAAGATGAAGGACATCCTCCCAATTTGGCTCCACTTCACTTCAATAAAAGTACTTAATACTGTTGTTAAGTCTTCTCTTATTCAGAATCACGTATAATGCAAAACACTCATAGCACATCTTACTTAATATATCTTAACCATCCTTCTATGTATGAGAGAGTGAAACAAAATCATGTACAAAGAAAAGTGAATGATGCTTTTTTGTTAATTTGTCTGCGCCTTACTGCACATTCATAATTAATGTCTTCGCCGACTCTTCTGGTCGGTCCTTGTTTCTGTCATTATTGCTGTTTCACTTTTCCTTTTTAATTAATTTTAATGTTACCATATCCAGGGGTACTTACACAATTGCCCTCATACTGTACATTGACATGGTATGGAGATACACAGTGTTTTTGCATGTACATATTTATATTTACATTTGCCGATCGGGGCCGATGACCTTTAATTGTCAGCTTCTCTTTTATTTAATGGACTGGATATCTCAGCTTAACCTGTGTATGTTAAAGTTCTACAAGAAATTGAAAGATTATGTACATAATATGGAAGTTCATTACATATCTGAATTTAGCATGCTGACAATAATGTTCAGTTTGCTTCGGCCTCACTGCTGGGTTTGGTGCTTGTGCAGTAGTAGGTTTGGCAGCTAAGCACAAGCTGCTAATGTTCAACACGCTAGTTGCAACCGCTGCACATGCGTACACTCATTTCCTTTGTGTTGATTTCACAATGAGTGTCACAATTTCACCTGAGTATTACATATTAAGGAACTGCCATGGCGTTTGTCTTCATTCTGGGTGCAGCGTGTGTGTGCTTATTGTTCAAAATCTGACACTGTGTCAGAAGATCTCCATTTTTATGGCCTGGGCATCATTATTACCTGTTGTACTCACATTTTCAGCGGAGAGAAACCTGGTCAACAGCATCCGTCGACAAGGTTAAATACTGGCTTGAACAACTATAGTTCACTTATTAATGTATCAGGTGATGTGAGAGACAATACTCAGAAATTACTTCCTTGCACACATATGTTAATGTCACCACACTTCAGCATCCACTTTGTTGAAAGACTTATATTGCTGTCCAAAACATTGCATAAATTGCTTGTCTTTAAAGTTCACCTCTTTACACAGAGTTTGGTTTTCAATGAAAATTCATACAAATATTGGGTTAGAAGAATATATAACATGATAGCTTATGCCTATGGCTGACATTCCATCCATCACATACTAAAAACATAAATTTCTTAGGTTTTAAAATGTCATAAATTTTTCATTAACTGGTTTCTATTACTACAGTTTCTTGGTAAGTTTTAACTTATCTTCGTTCACATCACATATACAAATTAAATATGTAACACATTATAATGCATATGATACATTTATACTTCATTTTATAGACATGCTTTTATCATTCATGGGAGCTCATTACTTCCTTAGATAGAGGAGGGAGGAAAACATTATAAAAAGGACTAAAACATTATGCATTGCTGGCCTAACCATGCTTGGTGCCATCTCCTTTGTTTGGGAAGGAAGAAAGGAAATACTCATCTACTGATTCATGGATTTATGAGGAAATGTTACTCATACAATCATGGACTAGTTGCCAAGGAACTTTTATTTCTTGGAAATAATGAGTACTGACTAATCATTCACCTAGTATCATGTTTCTTCATGTGCTAGTGGTGCTTACTTCAATTCACGTGTAGCTTAGTGTTAATTATGGAGGAGTTTCAACCATCATAGTCTTATCTTTCTTGAATACCTGGAAATCTCATTATTTATGCTTTCATGTGACATGATAAAAAATAATTGGTTTTTGTAAAATCACATGCTTAAATGTTTGTGTGTACTCTGCAGTGAATAGGTACTGGTAAATGCCATGGAGCTATACTGCAATGATGCATATTTTTATTTTTCATTGCCTTGTGACCTTTGTATAAATATCCTTATAACTAAATTGTTTACTCGAGGTGCGGCCCATTTCTTCATTTGGTACATGCTACTCTCAGCATAATTCTTTTCTTCTGCGTCGTGACGACGTACTGGTCACTGAAAGAAAAAAACTTAAAACTAATGGCATTACATAGCTCTGTTGCAACTGATATATTTGGTCATTACATCCGTCCACAGATATTTCCATACTTTGTTTAAATTGATAGACATTTGTTTATTCTGTTACCCTTTATGATCATTTACCGTGCAAAGAGAATTATTTGATGTTCCCTACAGTCTCTTTTATCGTTTCTTCTTAACTTACATGTCCCATATATTTCTTTATAATGCTTCCTTTTGCTTGTAAATATGTTGTATATAGCTTAGTATTTAATGAAATCTCTGTGTACATATATCAACAGGTTCCTTAGCTCTTAGACAGTAGATGTAATTGCTTAGTATTTCCGTTTACATTGTATTTAAGTTAGGTACTTCTACATATCACATTCCTATTTGGTTGTGCCTTCTACCAGTCTGTCCCACATGCACACAGGTCAGTGTGTCCTCTCCTACTACTGACGTCAGCGTGTATTGTTGAGCGCGCACAGCTGAGCCATGAGCTAATTTTGTTTATACTTTTGCTTTGCGTGAATGGTGTATGACTTCTCATTCCTGTTGATTTTATGGTTATGTGTACAAATCAAAAGAATTACTCATACCGTTATAATAGAGGGAAACATTCCACGTAGGAAATATATATCTAAAAACAAAGATGATGTGACTTACCAAATGAAAGTGCTGGCAGGTCGACAGACACACAAACAAACACAAACATACACACAAAATTCAAGCTTTCGCAACAAACTGTTGCCTCATCAGGAAAGAGGGAAGGAGAGGGGAAGACGAAAGGAAGTGGGTTTTAAAGGAGAGGGTAAGGAGTCATTCCAATCCCGGGAGCGGAAAGACTTACCTTAGGGGGAAAAAAGGACAGGTATACACTCGCACACACGCACATATCCATCCACACATACAGACACAAGCAGACATATTTAAAGACCAAATATGTCTGCTTGTGTCTGTATGTGTGGATGGATATGTGCGTGTGTGCGAGTGTATACCTGTCCTTTTTTCCCCCTAAGGTAAGTCTTTCCGCTCCCGGGATTGGAATGACTCCTTACCCTCTCCTTTAAAACCCACTTCCTTTCGTCTTCCCCTCTCCTTCCCTCTTTCCTGATGAGGCAACAGTTTGTTGCGAAAGCTTGAATTTTGTGTGTATGTTTGTGTTTGTTTGTGTGTCTGTCGACCTGCCAGCACTTTCATTTGGTAAGTCACATCATCTTTGTTTTTAGATATGAATTACTCATACCTATACACATTATTTTATCCTAAAATACACTCCAGAAGAAAAAAATTACACTTGGAGTTATGTACATTATGTACAATTATATTGTGATAGAAAGAAAAATACTGCCTTGCTTCATCATTCTTCATAATTCTATAAAAGCTTTTTGTCTCTCCCTGTTTTCTCATAGTCTAATCTGTACATCCCAGGGTAAGGTATTTTAGAAATTATATATGGTCCTGAATAGAGTAATTGCCACTTCTTATTCAGTTTGCCAATTTATGTCATTTAGGGTGCGTCTGTATGAGGTGCCAATTTTTGTCATTTAGGGTGCGTCCGTAAGAGGACTCGTTGCCCTTCAAAAAATAGTGTAACACATTTCAGTTTCTTATTATAATTTTCTTTTTACACTCGGCCCTGTTTTCAAGTGTAATCATGGCTTGTTTGATTTTTTTCTTGCAGTGTCATTTCTGTAGTGGGTACTTTTGGTATGGGCGACTCCCACTCATTCATTTGTTTTGTCCAGAACATCAATTCATTAGGTGTGAAACCTGTTGAAGAATGTGGAAGGTTATAGACAACTTGCATGAAAGGAGTTACATATTCTACCAATCGGGTTTATTTGTGAGGGGTGTATGTCCTAATGAACTGCTTAAATTCTTTAAAGACTCGTTCAACTGGGTTTGCTTCTGCGTGAAAAGAGCTTACTAATGCATGTTTTATGCCCTGCAAGGTCATACATTGTTTCCGCTTTTGCCCAACGAAATATGTAGCATTATCAGTAAGTAGTACCTTTGGTTTACCTATTCTTCTCAAATAACCTTCCTCAATTCTTTTTCCAATATTTGTGGCTCTGGCATTTTTAATGGCATACATTATGATATGTTTCCAGAAAATATTGTACAGTGCTACTATATATCTTACTCTTTTACTTCTTGGATATGGATCAGCTACGCCCAGGGATACTATATCCAGTGGGTTTTTTGTGAGTATTGGGTGTAGTTCAGTATATTTTGACCCGTTGGACTGTTTTGATTTTTGACATATTGCACTTTCTTAATACCTGTAGGACTTGCCTTTTCAAATTTGGAAAATAACAAAGTGTTGCAATTTTTCAGTACATTTGCCTACTCCATAATGCCCCCATAGTTCATGTATGTGTCTTATAAATTTGTCGATAAAATCTTTAAGAATGCCCACACACCATTGATTAGATTTTTCATGTTTCCTATGAAACAAAGGCCCTTGTACTCCTGATACCGTTTACTTACCTTTCCACCTTCACCTTGCTTAAGGTTTTGCATGACTTTACTCCATCTGCGATCTTGCTGTTGTATAATTTTCATCTGCTTACAAAACGTATGGTAATCAGACTTTTGTGTTGAACCTTACATTAATAATGTTTTGATTTCTGCATCTTGCTCTGTTAATTCACTAAATTCATAGAAACCTTGTGGTAACCCAGACAAGGTATCTGCAATAACATTTTGACTTTCTTGAATATAAATGATCTCAAAACTGAATTCTTGTAAATATAGACCCCCACCTAGCTAATCTACGGTGCAGTAGTTTACATATTAAAAGAAATGACAGAGACTGATGGTCACGGTAAACTTTGATATTCTTACCTCACAAAAAATATTCAAACTTTTTAAATGCCCATATTACAGCTAAACTTTCCCATTGTGACACAGAGTAAGATCTTTGGTGCTTCTGATAATGTTTGACTAGCAAAACTGAAGACCTTGGGTACTTCTTTACCTCCTTCTTCTCGCATCTGGAAATAAGCACGCACCCCCCCCCCCCCCCCCCCTCTCTCTGTGTGATGAGGCATATGACAATCAGTTACTAACTTTTCTGCAATGGTATTACTGTAATCTAATGTACCTGCTTCAGCTTGACTAATGATATCACTTAGATTTTCATTGACCATCCCTCTCTCCTTCTTAGCACACACTGAGTCAACTTCTGATGTTGCTACCCTTAAAGTATGCTATTCTACAGCTAGAGGTAAACCTTTCTAGTCTTTGTTTAGCTTGTTATTGACAGTGGCTACCTTTTTTGCTGTTGAACACAACTAGTTTTGTGTGGCTTCAATATTTGTGTTTGCATCCGTGATTTTCTTTATCTGTTGCTCTACTAGATCATGAATCTACCTTCTGTTTTAACTCTGTAATATTACTGTTAACTTCAGAAAGTACTTCATGCTTTACTTGTTTGTTTCATATCATTCAGTTTTTTATCGATTTCAGTGAAAACATTTTTGGCTATGTCATTGAACTTCTGTGAGACCCTGTCATCTTTGAATACTTGTTTTTGTTCTTGTTTCATTGTATTTAGATCTTATGTAACAGTGTTTTGTTGTTGTTTTACTGTATTCATATCTTGTGTCACATGATCAATTTTGGTATTCATATCTTGTTTCATATCACTGAAATTGGTGTTCACATTATCTAATTTCATGTTTATGTTAGATAATTAACTGCCATAGCAGTGTGTCAGTTGTATTACTGTGGTTTCTGTCAGCTGTACTTTCCAAGTTAATGTTTTTGTTGTGAACAAGTGGTGTTTGCAATGTGTTGTTAAGATTCATATTTGTATCATTCTCCAATGTTTCATTCATGAGTGGTATATCACTCTGGAAGATGTGTGACATTGTCTCATCAGTTATAAACATTGTGCCATCAAGATTATTCTGCTGTGGAGTGTCACTATCATTTGTCACACCTGCGACACTCATCTCTGACCTACTTAAACTTTCTGCGGTAGGCATGCATGGTGCCTGAACTTCAATTGTTTGATTTCGCATTTCTACGCCATCTAGGCTGATTGTGTTTTCATTCTTGCTATCAACCTTGGACATACATTTTTCTGCCATGCTGTGTGAATATGCGAAAATAATAATTTCACAAAAATGGTAAAATTTCATATGCTAATTATTACACTAGATAATTGTAATTTACGTGCTGTCAAAGCCTCTTTTACATCTATTGTGATATGCTAACTACTATGCCACAATTCTTTACGTTTACTGTCAATGTGTATCACACTGAAAAATTCCTGTGAATTTTCCACAATAAAATTCAAGGAAGGGAATAACGAGGGAAAGGTTTCTACCTACATCAAAAGAGGCGCTACCAACCATAACCATGCAAGCAACTTGTGTAGTCATCCTACCTTTGTTGCTGTGTGAACGAAACAGCTTACTTTGGAAAATTTTATGTAACCTGGGTCCAATTCTTATTTCTTTCCAAAATTTTCTCCTATTTTTTTTCCCCGCCCCATAGTGATTCATGTAAACAGAAAATACAGACAATTAGTCTTTATGACTAATAACAATGTCATAGAAATTTCTTAGTATAACAATAGTTAAGAAGCCCTACTTACAACTGAGCCCTGAAGTCATGGTATTTATGTCACCAGTTGTATAATAATAATAATAATAATAATAATAATAACAATGTTCTGCATGTACAAAATTGTGCCTCTCTTCACTCACCCCACATTGTGTTGCTTCTCCCTTTTTCTTTGTGTGTGTGTGTGTGTGTTTGTGTGTGTGTGTGTGTGTGTGTGTCCAGTCACTATATATATTTTAATTATATTTGTCGTCTTCTGAAAGCTCTTATACTTCTCTTAATCTTACGAAATAGGACCACGGACTTTCTCTCCTACATTTCAATTGTAGGTGCAGGCAGCTGACTCCAAGGACACCAGTGCCTCTCAAGGTGAAGGAAATCCTCCCAACTTGGCTTCACTTCACTTCTATAAAAATACTTAATACTGTTGTTTAGTCTTCTCTCATAAATCACATGTAGTACAAAACATTCGTAGCACGCCATAGTTCGAGCAATACATCTTAACCATCCTTCTACATATGAGAGAGAGAAACAAAATCATGTACAAAGAAAAGTGAATGATATTGCCTTACTGCGAATTCATAATTAATGCCTTTGCCGACACTTCTGGTCAGTCCCTGTTTCTGTCATTATTGCTGTTTTATTTTTTAAAGTTCTTTTTTACATGAATTTTAACTTTACCATATTCGGGGGGGGGGGGGGGGGGGGGGGGGGGTGGCTCTTTCACCATGTACCTACACAAAGGCTATATGTGTGTGTGTGTGGTGGGGGAGGACACTCAAAATAATAACAGACACTGAATCACTTGTGGATGAAGTAATAGACAATCCCCTTCAGCGTGGGCACACTGTGCTGTGTGTGGCACACTAACAAGCTTCAGAAAGAACACTTTGATAGGGAGGTGGATATGGATGTAAACCTTGAAGCTGTCATTCTAAATTTACAATCAGATAGTTTGGACATAGACTCAAATAGCAGTGACAATGGTATTACACTGTAGACTTTGGAACAAAGTAAGGTAATAACATTTCTTGGTTTTAAAGATTCCTGGTTTAAAAAAATGTGTTTGTCAACATATCAACTGCGAATAGTATATTAGAACTTCATAGCCTTTATTAATTAGGAATTTTGATGTATGCAGACTGTAAGGTTCAGTATATTGCCCAAGGAGATATTAAGCTTATCCGAGCACATTTTATGCTCAAATTATTCATGGGAATGCAGCTGGGTAATTTCATCAAAAACCTTGACATTTCAACAACCAAACCCCTGGAATTTTCAAAACACAAATCAGAAAATGTCTGGGAGGGAGGGTTACCTGGATTCAGCTGCCAGAGGCTCTCTCTCTCTCTCTCTCTCTCTCTCTCTCTCTCTCTCTCTCTCTCTCTCTCTCTCTCTCTTTTTCTCGCTCTGTGTGTGTGTTTTTTTGTCTATTTTCAACAAAGGCCTTGTTGGCCAAAAGCTAACTTCCCGACCATCTTTTTGTTGCGCCTGTCTGCAACTCAGAATCTCTGCTATATGGTGACAGCTATCGTATTCATAATATTGTTACAAGTCCTCAGCTGTCTCTGACAGAATTACAATGTCATCCATTGAACTTCAAACCAATTTCCAAATTTCTCCTTTGTTTCCTTTACTGCTTTTTCACAGGGGGGAGGGCTACAATGCTGTCCCATTCTCTTCTCACCTAGTGCCCCCCCCCCCCCCCCCCCTTTCATTTCCTTCAACACATGATTTCAGCCCTTTGCTCCCTGTATTTTATTCATAACTTCAGAATTTTGAAGATTGTGCTCCTGTCAATATGGTTAGAATTTTTTTCATAGTCTACAAACATTATAAATGTAGCTTTGTCTTTCTTCCGTCTATCCTCTAAGATAAATTGCTGTTTGTATTTAATGAGAATATTCCTGTTGTCATAGTATGTAAACATATATACCACAATGCTGGTCACTCTATTAATTTTACTTCAAAACAGAGAATAAGAGAGGACATAATTTTGAAGATAAGTCCATGTTGCAAACATTGTAACTTTCAATGATTTAATTTGCTCGGAATAGCAAATTTACCTTTTGACTGTGGAAATGTGGTGACTATCACAACAATATTTTTATTTAATGAAAAACTCCATAACATAATTATGTAAACAAAACATATTACAAAAGTTTTGTCAAAAACAAAAAGTTACAAGATGGATTATTAATTACCAATTTAAGAGGTTCTCATTGTTCTCTTGTCAGTAAACATTATATTTCATTAAAATGTATTTATGCCAAAATAATCAACTTTCATAAAGTTTTGACAGTCTAGAACTCTGCAACATAAAATTGTAATTACTTAACACAAATATTGTCATTGCTTTTGTTTCAGTTGCCTGAGACTGCAGTCATGTGTGTGAGTTGTATGTACATGAATGTGTTCGCTTATGTGTGTCTATTGTTGATGAAGGCCTTACTGGCAGAAAGCTTTAATTGTGAGAATCTTTTTGTTGTGCCTGTTTGCGACTCAGCATCTTCACTATATGAGGAGTAGCAACTTTCATTCCTGTAATATTTTTACATTCCATTCCAGATTTCCCACTGTTTTCTTTTATTCTTTTAATTTTTTGCAAAAGGAAATATATATTTTCATTTAAATTTGTATATCTAAAAACAAAGATGCTGTAACTTACCAAACGAAGGTGTTGGTATGTTGATAGAGACAATAAAAAACACACAAACACACACAGAAATTTCAAGCTTTCGCAACCCAAGGTTGCTTCACCAGGAAAGAGGGTAGGAGAGGGAAAGACAAAAGGATGTGTGTTTTAAGGGAGAGGGTAAGGAGTCATTCCAATCCCGGGAGCGGAAAGACTACACACACACATATCCATCCGCACATATACAGACACAGGCAGACATATGTAAGTGCAAAGAGGTTGGGCAGAGATGTCAGTTGAGGCGGAAGTACAGAGGCAAAGATGTTGATGAATGACAGGTGAGGTACAAGCGGCGGCAACTTAAAATTAGCGGAGATTGAGGCCTGGTGGGTAACGGGCAAGTTCCCATCTCTGGAGTTCTGATAGGTCGGTGTCAGTGGGAAGTATCCAGATAACCCGGATGGTGTAACACTGTGCCAAGATGTGCTGGCTGTGCACCAAGGCATGTTCAGCCACAGGGTGATCCTCATTACCAACAAACACTGTCTGCCTGTGTCCGTTCATGCGAATGGACAGTTTGTTGCTGGTCATTCCCACATAGAAGGCTTCACAGTGTAGGCATGTCAGTTGGTAAATCACATGGGTGCTTTCACATGTGGCTCTGCTTTTGATCGTGTACACCTTCCAGGTTACACGACTGGAGTAGGTGGTGGTGGGATGGTGCATGGGACAGGTCTTACACCGGGGGCGGTTACAAGGGTAGGAGCCAGAGTGTAGGGAAGATGGTTTGGGGATTTCGTGGGGATGAACCAAGAGGTTACAAAGGTTAGGTGGATGGTGGAAAGACACTCTTGGTGGAGTGGGGAGAATTTCATGAAGGATGGATCTCATTTCAGGGCAGGATTTGAGGAAGTCATATCCCTGCTGGAGAGCCACATATGACTTCCTCAAATCCTGCCCTGAAATGAGATCCATCCTTCATGAAATTCTCCCCACTCCACCAAGAGTGTCTTTCCGCCATCCACCTAACCTTCGTAACCTCTTGGTTCATTCCCATGAAATCTCCAAGCCACCTTCCCTACACTCTAGCTCCTATCCTTGTAACCGCCCCCGATGTAAGACCTGTCCCATGCACCCTCCCACCACCACCTACTCCAGTCCTGTAACCCGGAAGGTGTACAAGATCAAAGGCAGAGCCACGTGTGAAAGCACCCACGTGATATACCAACTGACATGCCTACACTGTGAAGCCTTCTATGTGGGAATGACCAGCAACAAACACAGGCAGACAGTGTTTGTTGGTAATGAGGATCACCCTGTGGCTAAACATGCCTTAGTGCACGGCCAGCACATCTTGGCACAGTGTTACACCATCCGGGTTATCTGGATACTTCCCACTGACACCAACCTAACAGAACTCCGGAGATGGGAACTTGACCTTCAATATATTCTCTCTTCACGTTACCCACCAGGCCTCAATCTCCACTAATTTTAAGTTGCCGCTGCACGTACCTCACCTGTCATTCATCAACATCTTTGCCTCTGTACTTCCGCCTCAACTGACATCTCTGCCCAACCTCTTTGCATTTACATATGTCTGCCTGTTTCTGTATATGTGCGGATGGATATATGTGTGTGTGTACGAGTGTATACCTGTCCTTTTTTCCCACTAAGGTAAGTCTTTCTGCTCCCGGTATTAGAATGACTCCTTACCCTCTCCATTAAAACCCACATCCTTTCGTCTTTCCCTCTCCTTCCCTCTTTCCTGATGAAGCAGTCTTGGGTTGCGAAAGCTTGAAATTTCTGTGTGTGTTTGTGTGTTTTTTATTGTCTCTATCAGCATACCAACGCTTTCATTTGGTAAGTTGCAGCATCTTTGTTTTTAGACGTATTTTTCCCATGTGGAATGTTTCCCTCTATTATATTCGTATCATTTAAATTTGTAGTTACTTAAAAAATGGATCTAACTAAAATACTTAAATGACACTAGCGGGTTTCTTGAATGTTCTGGTGTATAACTGCAACTTATGAATACTTGTTAAAGTCGTTTCAAAACAGAGTTTGTATACGACAGAGACAGTTAGCTCTTTCCATAAAAGTCAGTTCCTTGTCTATTCAGTTTATTTGTTCTGGCTAGATAGTTCCAAGGTTATTATTCAGCTTGTTTGTACAAAATTGTGAAGCACGTATGAATGAGATTTACTGTTATTTTGAAAATGTGACATTGTTTTAATGGAACATAACTTATTGTGGATTTACTACTGAAGTCAACCAAGATGTGAAGAAAAATAAATCTCAATTTTGAAACAACAAAATGCTTTCATTCACTTTAACATAAAGCCCAGAAACCCTGGACAATGAGGCACTCTGTACAGAGAGCGTCAAATGTAGGTGAATATAAAGTTTACTTTGGAATCATGATTTGAGCATTGACCTTGCCCATGAAAACAATACGTGCCATACTAGCATTGAGCTTATTAAAAGGATGTTGTAGACTTGGCCACTGTTTCTATGTTTCGATACAGTGTATCGATACGTGGAACTGTTTCACCGTTTTGAAACTGCTATGTTTCACTGTTTCGAAACAGTGGTGTTTCATTCCGCACTGTGTCGGATAACGGGACCAGATTCGATCTCGAGCCAGCCACAGAAACTGTATTGTTGTTTCAAAATAACGCTGTTTCAGTCCACTTGTGCTTGGATGGACTAACTGTATCGAAACAGTGATGCTTCATTTCACTTTGTCTCGGACGAGATTCAGGCACGGCACAGATACGGAAATACGTTTAACATACTACTTCATCAAACCCTTTCAAGAGTGTCGAAATCTTTTTGACACACAACAGCATGATGCATAAGATTTCGAAAATAAAGTTTCGTTTCTAATTGACTGCTCTATTCCAAAATGGCGTAATATATGCCTTATAAACACTAACAAACAATAAAATAAAGCACACTATTTGCATTCTAAATAATAAAAGTGTGAAAAACATTCAGTTAAATTACACATCTCCTATAAAATATGCTTCTCTCTTCATGTACAGTAATCATATTAAAAAAACTCAAGTAAACCTACAACATTTTGAATTAGAAAAGGCGTAGAGTGGCAGTTTTTAGACATATGCGTAAATTGGATGTACTTTCAAGCAATGTGATTGACGGGTCATTGATGATGTAATGGTGAACAGGAAGGGCTGGGAAGCATGGTGGATTTATAGTAATGATTTGAAACACCTTGAGGGACAAAAATTTTTTTCTCTTATATTTCGTTATTTTTTCGAATTATGTGGCTTTATTCATGAGTCTATAGTCAATGTGCCTATTCTCCACAATGTGTGCATAAATATTAGCAGCCGGGTATATATTATCCATACTAACGAAATTTGGGAATCCCAGTAGCGTATCCATTGTTTCTGCAGTTTGTTCCCGTCTCCATTACTATTACAAAACACAAACTGTTTCACTGTTTCGAAACAGCGTTTCGAAACATTACATTGTATTGTTTCATTTGTTTCGAAACAGTTATGTGTTTCAGTTTGCCCATCTCTAGGGTGTTGTAACCTCTTGAAATATCTTCAACAATTCAGTTTGAAGGTGAAATACTTTGCATGTTTATTTTTAAATTTAAAGAAAGTAATGCTTAACAGGCAAGCAAGTGGTTTCAACATATTCCTTAATGTCTCAGTAACCCAAATTGATCTCCTCCCACTTAGCTTCTACCAGCCATCTCTTCCTTCTGTAGATAATTGATATTAGAGTTTGCAACCATTACTAAACAAACTAGTGGATTGGCAATACACCTGTCAGCACCATATTCATTGGTATTGGGATTGCATTCTTCATCATGTCTGAGGGTACACTGCATGTCCCATGTATCTAACAAAAATAGTGTCACAGCTAGTTCTCTCTTGGAAATGAGTAATTCTGATGGAGTATGGTCCACTCCAGGTATCTTGTTTTCACTTACGTCTTTCAGTGCTCTGTCAAATTATTCATCTACTTCCTCTTCTGTTATCATAATATTGTCTTCAAGTTGCTTTTGGTTATATAGCTTTACTCCTTCCAGCAATTAAATTCAATGTCTTGTGTGTTACCTCAGATTTCTACCAAGCCCTATCTTCTGCCTATTAGATCTGCTGCTTTCACTATTTCATCTCTCGCAGTCACCCTCTTGTCTTTTATTGTATTTATGTACTTGTTTCCGTCAATTCTTCAGATCCCACCTCCCTAATTTCCCATTTTTCTGAAATTTCCCTCTATTTTAATCTGCACTTCATAACCAATGAATTATGGTCAGAGTTCACATCAGCTCCTGGAAATGTTTTGCATATTAAAATCTGGTTTTGAAATTTGTGTTACCATTACATAATTTATCTGATACCTTGCAGTGTCACTAGGCATCCTCCATATGTCCAATCTTTCTTCAAGAGTCTTAATGTAAGTTTCTGTAATGAGTAAGTCATGCTCTGTGCAACATTTTGCCAGACAACTTCTCCTTTCATTTGTTCCCCCAGATCATGTTTTATTACTGTTTTTTCTTCTCTTCCTTTTCCTACTGAATTACAGTTCCCTACCACAATTAAATTGTCTCTGTTACTAAACTGAATAACTTTTTAAGTCAGTGTATGTTTTCAGTCTTTTTTGTCACATGCAGAGCTAATAGATGTACACATTTGCACTGGTGTGGTAGTTTGTGGCTTTTTGCCTGTCTTGGTTATGATCCATTCACAATGGTGGTCCTTGTAGTGTACCTGCATTTCTACTTTCTTGTTCATTATTAGAGCTAGTCATGAATTACCCCTATTTGATTTTGTGCTAACCTTGTACTCGCCTACCATAAATCTTGTTCCTACTGCCACCTCGATTTACTAATTGTCACTATATCTACCTACACACTATCCATTTCTGTTTCTGGTATCCAAATTATTTATTTCATTAACCATGTTGGTCATGTTAGAAGTCCATATTACTCAGTTATCTGGTCATCCATCTCTGCAACTAATGAGAAGACTGCTGCTCCTCTTTGGGTTCCACACATGAGTACAAATGACTGTCCATCTACGATAGTGAATAGTATGGCCTTTCTATGATTAAGTCAATGGACAACAGTAGTGGTAATGAGCTGGAAGGTGTCATGGATGCGTAGTGACACAGTCCCATGAGGCTGTGGGCAGTTAAGGCGCAGGTCCAGTGAAGCATTTCCTTCCAGAGCAGATGATGGGCATACAGCAGCTGTGGTCCTGGTGAAAGTGTGACAAGGCACTGCCTGATTGGTAGCAGCAGTGGCAGGTGTTGTGGTCTGAAATGTAGACTTGAGGGCATCTGGTGGTCAGTCTGGAACCTGGAGCTGAAATGATCGTCATGAGGCTGTACAGAAACCCAAGTATCCATCAGCGGAGGAACATAAGCACAATGTCACCTGGACATGCGATCGTTTAGACACCATTAGGTGCCTGTGGCTCCAGCACTGCTTACTATGCCCTATATGCCAAGTACTGTCATAGCTTGCACTCCCAGATACTGTGGCAGCTTTGTGGTAAACAGCTCAGCAACCCTTCTGTTGACAAGCAACCTCTAAAGGTAAGGTAGGGGCACATATTTGCTAGAGTGGTGCCCAAATATGGTGTAGTCCAACCCTGCACATATTACAGTTACCATCAGTTGGAGGCAGTACCTGTGGATTGGCCAAATGTGTTTGTTGTGATGTCTAAATTTAGTCAGAAGTGTTGTGGAATGTATTGTAGCACGTAAGCATGATGGAGAGAACACTGAATCTGGAAGAGTGTTCTTCTGCACTTCTCAAAGTACATTACCTCAGCCACATTGTTGGACAGGATGTGCAGTCTACTACCCCTGGCTTGTGTAAGCTATGCAGGAGATCCCTCACCTACTGCAAGGAAGGTGCTGCAATTCTTTTTGTGCCAGGTAAATTATTGCCATAAGTTTGATTCTGACTTTATGAAAGTTCCTAAATTGCTAACTTATTGGCCTGAGAAAGGTATTATATTACTATGAATCACGGTGTTCAAGAGTGCCTTATGTAAATGATGGTACTCTTCATGTCTGGCCCAAAGCACTCTAACATATACACTGGTGTACTAAATAAAAGCAACAAATCAGTATTTCACCATTCTGTGTCTAATTCACAATATAATCATACAAACTATCAACATCTGTTCATGCGATCATGTTCTGAACGGAATATGGCACTACAGTCAACGAAAAACCATGCCGACAATGACATCAGGGTACCTATCAAATGGGGTAGTATTTGTTGGGTAGTTCCACATCCACAATCATGTACACAGACAAAGACATTGCATTATGGCACAGAGAAGATGCCTACCAGATTCTCTGTGGTGGATTGCCATAGTAAAAATGGCAGCAGGACAGTCACAAACTAATGTGGCTCGAGGCCTTAATGTGAACTGTTCTTTTGTTTCCTGAATGTGGCGAAGGTTATAGAGACAGAAAGTGTATCACAAAGACCATGGCAAGGCCGACCACGTTTGGCATCAGAAATAGAGGACCATTATTTGACTGTAAAGGCACGATGGTACTGCCTTAATACTGTACAATAACTGGCATCTGACCTCGCAGCATCCACTGGATGCATTATATTGATGCAAATGGTGTATAGAACACTTCAGCAGAATGGCCTTTATTGCCAGAGACTGCTGTATTTATACCTATGATGCATCTTCACAGAATGGAACTTCTAGAGTGAAGTCATCAACATGCTACCTGGACGGTCAAATAGCAGGCCAATGTTCTTTTCATAGGTGAGCTCCAATTGCCTGGAGAGTGATTCTTGACAGATTCCCATCTGGAGATAAGGTTGAACACAATTTTGGGACTGATATTGAGGAGGATCCACAATAGCGTGGGTAGTGATTATGTTGACCACTTGAACACATCTTTATGAAACTGTATGGGTGTACTGGCAAGATTTAACTGCTGTCAGGTATTGTGATGAGATCCTGAACCTCATGTGCGGTTGTTGCCAGTTGCTGTAGGCCCAGACTCTGTATTAATGGATGGTAATGCTCAACCTCAAAGAGCATGGATGGTTTTCTTGGAAATGGAAGATATTAGAAGCATAGTGTGGCCTGCTGGCTCTCCTGATTTGAACCCCACGGAGCATGTCTGAGATGCACTAGGGAGACAAATTGCATCGTGTCAGCATCCACCAATCACTCTCCAAATGCTTGCGAGAAGCTCTGCAGGAAGAATGGGTGCCACTGCCTCAGCGTGAGATTGATGACATCATTCGCAGCATGTCCCATCATCGTCACACCTGTACTGCTGCTAGAGGTGACCACACCCCATACTGAGCACGTTAACCAGTTGTTGGAATGTGTGTGCAAATCCGTTAAGTTGGAAAAAAGGAACAAAATTTTTGTGTACCATTTTTCATGTTGCATTTTTTTACATTCTGTATTCTTTACATAGTTTCTGCTTTACTATCAACTGTTTGTACTGTTTTGTGGCAAAATAAATGCAAACTGAAAATTTCCATTTGTTGCTTTAATTTTGGACACCCATGTAGTATCAAAAGCCATTCATTATGTCCCGCAACCCTAGAAAATTTGTTATTGGGTGTATTATATCGCAAGAAATAAATGGCCAGTAACATCCTGTAGCCTACACTCCCAAACATCCAAATAAAATTGAGAAGAATATCACAACCCTGTAACATTAATTAATTAGTTTAATCTAAAGATGAATTTATTTTCAATGTTACCTAAAATGAAAATATTTGATAGTGGTGTCTGACTACACTGCATTGAAGTGGCTCCTACATTTGAAAAACCCCCACCAGTGGTCTCACAAGATGGGCAGTGTGGCTCAGTGAACTTCATTATAAAGTATTATATCATCCAGGTAAGAAGTAATGTGGACACAGTCAGCAGTTCATGTCACAGCTGCATTTCTGTGCTGACGATGAGCTTTCTTAGTAGCAGATGGTACAGCTGAGTTTCATCAAGGAGATATTCAGACAGGTACTTGACTCTATAATACTTATAGAGCCTTATAGGCTCAGCAAGAAGTAGGAAGGGGGGGGGGGAGGGGGTGGCAAGAAGGGGAGTTTCAGCAATGAGCCATGAATCACGGATTTTTGGAGGGCTCAGAAAAGAGATGGGGATTGCTACATGATGAACTACTTACTTTGTACTCAGGGACCAGAACTTTTGCATCGGGGCACCAATACATGAGACTGCCTGAAGCCAACATACCTTTCAAAATGATGGTGTTCAGTATTTACAGACCATTGGCTAAGGCTCCCAAAGAGATTGTGCAAATTCTTGTAATTATTTAAATCTTTTCTAACAATGGAAAAATCCAGGATGGAATTTAACAATATTATGAAAACAATAGTTGCTACACACACACACACACACACACACACACACACACACACACACAGACGCAACTCACACATCATGACCACAATCTCTGGCAGGTGGAGCCGTACTGCAAGGAGCAGCACATTATGGGAGAGGCCACTGGGTTGGGATAAGGAGAAGGCTGGGGCAGGGAGGGGGAGTGATAACGGGGTAGGGTCGAGGATGGTGAAGTGCTGCTAGGAACATGCAGGGATGTCGAGAGAGGGCAGCTAGGTACAATTGGGAAGTTAGACGGTAGGTGGTTCACACTTGTGCAATTCAGAAAAGCTTGTGTTGGTGGGAAGGATCCAGATGGCACAGGCCATCAACAGTCATTAAAATGAAGAACGTTGTGTTGGATGGCAAGCTCAGCAAAGGGTGGTCCAGTTGTTTCTTGGCCACCGTTTGTTGGTTGTCATGTCCACGTAGAATGCAACACAGTGGTTGTAGCTTAGCTTTAGATCACGACTGCCTTTGGTGGGATAGGTTATGTTTATGACTGGACTGGAGTAGGTGCTGGTGGGAGGATGTGTGGGACAGGTCCAGCATCGAGGTCTATTACTGGGACATGAGCGATGAGGTAATGGTTTGGGAGCAGGGATTGTGTAGGGATGGACGAGGATATTGTGTAGGTTCAGTTGGTGGTGAAATATCACTGTGGGTGGGGTAGGAAGGATAGTGGGTAGGACATTTCTCATTTTAGGGCAGGATGAGAGGTAGCCAAAGCCCTTGCAGATAACGTAATTCAGTTCCTCCAGGCCTGGGACAGTGGGACTTCGGGATGTGATGATTGACTGGAAAGATAAGCCATCGGAGATATCTGTTTCTGTACAAGGTAGAGAGAGTAATTACGTTCTGTAAAGGCATCAGTAAGACTCTCGGTATACTTCAAGAGGGACCTCTCATCACTACAGATGTGACAGCCACCGGTGGCTGGGCAGTATGCAAGGGACTTGTTGCTATGGAATGAGTGGCAACAGTCAAAGTGGAGGTATTGCTGGTGTTTAGTAGGTTTTATATGGACAAAGGTACTGATGTAGCCAGCTTTGAGGTGGAGGTCAACATCGAGGAAGGTGGCTTGATGGGTTGAGTAGGACCAGGTGAAGTAGGTGGGGTAGAAGGTGTTGTGGTTTGGGAGGAATGTGGATAGGATGGCCTCACCTTCAATCCAGATCATGAAGATTTCATAATGAATATGAACAAGGTGAGGGGTATATGACTTGGGGTGTTTAGAAAGGATTCCTCTAGATGGCCCATGAATAGGCTGGCATAGGATGGTACCATGCGGGTGCTCATAGCCATACTTTGGATTTGTTTGTAGGTAATGCCTTCGAAGGAGAAGTAAGTGCGGGTGAGTATATAGTTGGTGATGGTGACTGGGAAGGGGGGTGGTTGGTTTGGAATCCGTTGGGCCTCAGCAGAAGTAGTGTTCAATAGCAGTAAGAGCTTGGTCATTAGGGGTGTTGGTGTAAAGAAAGGTGGCATCAATGGTGATGAGAAGGACACTGTGTGGCAAAGGGGCAGGAACTATGGAGAATGGGTGGAGGAAATGATTGGTATCTTTTATAGGGGAGGGTAGGTTGCGGGTAATAGGCAGAAGGTGTTTGCCTACGAAAGCAGAGATTCTCTCAATGGGGGTGCAGTAACTGGCCACAACGGGGCAACCAGGGTGGTCGGGTTTATGGACAGGAAGCATGTAGAAAGTGGGACTGAGAGGAGTGGTAGGGGTGAGGAGAGAGGGCGGCTCTGGGACAAGTCCTGGGATGGACCTAAGGATTTGAGGAGAGACTGGAGGTCCTCCTTGATATCTGGAATGGGGTCACTGTGGCAAGGTTTGTAGGTGGATGAGTCTGGCAGTTGGTGGAGTCCTTCTGCCTGATAATGCTTGTGGTTCAAAACAAGAGTATTGGAGCCTTTGTCAGCAGGTAGGGTGATAAGGTCAGGATCAGTTTTTAGGTGGTGGATTGTGGATCTTTCTGCAGGTGTGAAGTTAGTTTGTATTTGAAGCATTTGGGGAATGATGATGAGGCAAGGTTCGAGGTTAATAAATTCTCGAATGTTAAAAATGGGTGTTTTGGGGACAGTGGGTATGGATCACAGTTGGATGGAGGAGTGAACTGAGTCAGGAAGAGTTCAACATTGGTCTTTTGTTGGGTCTGGCTCGTAGGGTCAGTGGCGAAAACGTTTTTCCACTATAGGGACCAGGAGAAGGAGAGAAGGTCTGCATGATTGAATTTGGGAGTGGGGCAAAAGGTGAGGCCTTTGGAAAGGAGTGATACTTCTGCAGTGCTAAGGGTTTTGGAGGAAAGGTTCATGACTGTCTTTCAGATCTGTTTAGGTTCTGGATTCTGTGTGGTGGTGGAAGGGAGTTTTGGAGTGTAGTAGGTCTGCGAGACAGGGTTTGTCAGCTACAGGGGGATGTGGGGGAGGCTTGGAGATTATTGTGGAGGTGGTGGACAATGGTAGTCCAAGGTGGGAATTGGAAGTGAACTGGTAGGAGAGTTTTTTGAGGTGGTGGTGTGCATGTTGCTCCACTTCCTGGAGGGCAATAGTTTAAATGTGTGTTATGGGTTTCAGGAATCTGGGATTGCATAGCAAGAGAATTTCATGTATGGAGAAAAGGTATAGCAAGTTTGTTTGGGTCTGATTGATATGGTTTTGCAGGACTATGTTGGTCAGCATTAAGGTTGGCGGAATCTGAACAGATGGAGGACATTGTGGAAGGAAGGGTGGCAGCTGGAGAATGTGGGGCTGAGACCTGCTGTTGATGTGTGCCAGGTCACTGTATAAGTACATGATGAAAGGGCCCAGGATGCCATAAAATTAAGATTTATATTTAAAAAATTGAAACACTGAGTAACCAGAGGGTTGGCAAAGACGTTAATTATGAATGCGCAGTAAGGCACAGACAAACGAAAACAATTTTTCATTCGATTGGTTGTACAGTTTTTCCTTTTAGACAGACACAAACTAACTCTCTTGTATGTAGAAAGATGATGAGAATGTGCTATTTTAGAGATGAAGTATTGCGATCTCGATGTATTATATGTGTGAGTGAATAATATAATGTTAAAGAACCATATCAAGCATTTTATTTATTGAAGTAAGTGAAGAGGAAAATTACAGGAAGAGGATTTTCGTGATTACAAATTTTTTTTTTTTTATATATTGCAACTGGTGACCATGACAGGACTTATGGGCACTGATCGTGAGTAATGTTTGTTACAGTAAGAAATTTCTAGGACATTGTTATGAATTATAACAACTAATTGCCTGTATTTTCTGTTTGCATGAATCAAAACGTGGCGCAAGTAACGGAAAAAGGCAAAAGTAGAGGAGAAAAATTTTGAGAGGGCTAAGAACTGGACGCAGGTTACATAAAAATTTTTCCATAGTAAGCTGTTTTACTCATCGCGGCAAAGGTAGGACGGCTACGTAAGTTGCTTGCATGGTTACGCTTGATAGCGGCTCTTTTGATGTAGATTGAAACCTTTTCCTCATTATTTCCTTCCTTGGATTTTATTGGTGAAAAATTTACAGAATTGTCAGTAAAACATAAAGATTTGAATACAATAGTTTGATCATCATAATAGACGTAAAACAGACTTTGACGTTACGTAATTTATGTAATTAGTATAATAATTAGTGTGTGAAATTTTTAACATTTCTGTGAAATTTCCATTTTTAGCAAATTCGTATAACATGACCGAAAACTATACTATGCCCATTGTTGATAGCGGTAGCGAATACACAATCAGCCAAGATGGCGTAGAATTGCGAGATCGATCAATTGAATTTCAGGTGCTATGCGTGCCTACTGCAGAAGGTTTAAGTAGATCAAAGATGAGTGTCACAGGAGTGACAAATGATAGCGACACTCCACAACAGAATAACCTTGATGACACAATGTTTACCATTGACAAGACAATGTCACGCATCTCCCAGAGCGACATAGGCCCACCGCTCATGAATGAAACGTTGGAGAGCGATCTAAATATGAATCTGGACAACACGTTACAAACACCACTTGGTCACAACACAGACATTAACTTGGGAAGTACAGCGGACAGCAACCACAGTAGTTCAACTGGAGCATTGCTATGGCAGCTACCATCTAACATAAATGCGAAATTTGATGATATGAAACACAATATAGACACCAATTTCAGTAATTTGACACAAGATATGAACATGGTAAAACAGCAGCAAAACACTGCTATACAAGATACGAACATGGTAAAACAGCAACAAAACACTGTTACATAAGATCTAAAGACAATGAAGCAAGAACAAAAACAAGTATTCAAGGATTTTCAAGATACGGTCTCACAGAAATTCGATGACTTAGGCAAAAATTTTCGCACTGAAATCGACGAAAAATTGAAGGTAAAGCATGAAGTACTTTCTGAAGTTAACAGTAACATTACTGAGATAAAACAGGAGGTAGATTCTTTTAATGACCATTGCGATCTAGTAGAACAACAGCTAAAGAAAATCACAGACACTGAAGCTAAACAAAACCATTTGGTTTCGACAGTAAAAAAGGTAACCACTGTCATTAACAAACTAAATAAAAACTATGAAGGCGTACCTCTAGCGCTAGAAGAGCTTACTTTAAGGGTAGCAACATTAGAAATTCAAGTGGCTCGAAGCACTACGGGACTTAAAATCTGAGGTCATCAATCCCCTAGGCTTAGAACTACTTAAACCTAACCTAAGGACATTACACACATCCATGCCCGAGGCAGGACTCGAACCTGCGACCATAGTAACTGTGCGGTTCTGGACTGAAGTGCCTAGAACCGCTCGGCCACAAGGGGCCGGCAGCAACATTAGAAGTTGACTCAGCATGTGCTAAGGAGAAGGGAGAGAAGATAATGAAAATCTGAGTGATATCTTTAGTCAAGCTGAAGAAGGTACGCTAGATAAGGGTAACACCACTGCAGAGAAGTTAGTAACCGGTAGTAAGTTATACACGGATGTAGTAGAAAAGGCCATTCAGAAAAAAGAAAAATGAAATCATGAACAAAGTAAACATTAACATACAAGCCGCGAAAAATAGGATCCGCAATCTTTTTAAGAAAATATTACCGGATCTCGAAATATGCATGTAAATAATACACAGGCTAGCAAACAAACCACAACCTGTTGTTATCTATTCACAAAATTGTCACGAGTCCCACAGCAGGTACCAGTACCAGTTGTAGATTGTAAAATGTAAACATACCCACAACTCCAATGCCTAAACAATTACCAGTCAGAATTACAGGTAACTACAATAACAACATAAATATGATCGAAAATGCCAAGAGTCTATCAACTATTTTTGAAGATGAAGGTTTGCTGAGACAGCGACAATTCCTAAATTTACTACTGAAGGTAAAAGAAAGAATCGCGTAGTATTTCTTGGAGCTTTTCATCATATATTTCCATGCGACTGTACGGAACCACAGAAAATTAGATTTGGTGTGGGACATACGCAAGGCGATGTGGTCTTAAGGGCAACTGAAGTCGGCTAACGTTGCAGCACTTATACCCAATTTGAACGAGCTTTCCTCGACAAATACTGGTCTGAGGCAGTGCAAGAAAGACTCAGAGACGAGGTTTTCAACCCTGCACCATTCAATTGCATATACGGTAGCCTACGTGGATACCTGAAAAATACCTAAACAAGACACGCTACTCGATGAACCCAATATCACAAGTAGATGTATTAAAATTTTTGAAGTCATTTACCATCGCACATAAGAGGAAAATTAGTCACAATGCCTGAGCATGACACTGAATATTTCCTGTCAGTGCTCGATTCTATCGAGTTCGTGCGTTAATAAAGAAATTCGAAGAACAAATATTAAAATAAACTGTGCTCTGAATACGCAAATTGTGCTGTGGTCGAAATAAGTAAACTGTAGCTTAACCTTCACACCAGACATGGGCACCACCTAAACTATGAAGGGAAAAAGTTTGTGTGCGAACGTGTCAATGAAATAATTAAAGAAAGACTCACAAGTAATAAAACAATCTACGAAAGTAGCGGTTTGAGTAATACCTGGAATGTACGTCATTTTTTAGTATAAAAGTCTGTGAATCGGCCTCCTGCACTTGAACTAGGTGCTAAAAGCGACTTTCGAATGAAAGTGTGTTCACAGACAATAAACAATACAGATAAATCTGTTACTGTGATGCAAACGAACATTCGCTGCATTAGGAACAAAGTATTACAATTACAACATTTTTGCAGTATTGAAAACGTTGATGATGTTTGTATCTCAGAACATTGGCTGACAGAAGATCAAGTACAATATTTTGTTCCTCAAGGGTATGCTGTTGGAGACATTATGCGTAGAAGTGAAAGAAAGAATGGAGGTGTCCTAATATTTGTTAAAGATAGTATAATGTTTACTAAAATAGATGTTAGCTCTTACTGTGCAGAACTAGATGGAGAATTTAGCTGTATAAGACTAAATGTGGAGAATACTATAATTGTTAGCTTATATAGATCACCCAGAGGAGATGTAAAAACATTTTTCGAAAGATTTGAGCTGCTTATGAGAAAAATACTAAAATCTAACATAAAACTAATTATCTGTGGCGATTTCAACATTGAAATGGCCAACAGTGATGAACATGTTACTAGAACATTTTTTAATATCTTAAGATCACTAAATTTACAATGTACAAGTTACACACCAACATAGGATAAGGTGTGCTTAGATAATATTATAGTAAATTTTTCTAGAGATATGTATGGCGTCAGACTTGCCAGTGGAACCCTAGCTGATCATGAACCATTGATTTTAACATTCTCCTGTGATCAGTTGCCTAAATCAGACAAATCAGTCAGAATCAAGTCTAATGCCACATGGGTAAGAGGGCAGAAAGATGAATATATTAATTTATTTATTGACAGAATATCTGATGTTAACTGGGACTTTGTATACAACACACAACCTGAGAAGGATGCTGGTGAAATGGTGTTTAACAACTTCCCGGAAATACTCATAGAGTTATGGTACTCCTGCTCACCATTAATCAAAAGTAGCCCTAAGCATAAACTGAAAAACAAACAGCTAAAATGGTATACAGATCAGCTAGCTCTCACTAGGGAGGAGATGCTCAGACTGTACAGAATATATAAAAATTCTTGTAAACAAGGACCTGAGCTAGATAATACTTCTTATAGAGCTTATCTAAAATGTAAAGAAATCTACAAAGACAAACTGTCCTTGGTCAAAAAATAAGCATGTCAACATTACATTGAAAGTGCTCCCAACAAATGTAAAGCAGCATGGGATGTCATCAACTAATATAATTCACAAACCCATACACAAGATGCAATGCTGGTCCCAGAAGAAGTAAATAATTACTTCCTAACCTCAGTGAGCGAGCTGAAAAACAAAATCAAGCAAATGGCACTTGTGCAGTTGATCATCTTGGTGCTGTGCCCCATAGGATGTATACTTTCCACTGGAATGCTGTCACCCCAGAAGATATTGTAAAAGCTGTGGCAAGGTTCACCAACCCCAAAAGTATGGACTTTATTGGTTTTCTAACTATGTAATGAAAAAAATAATACACCTTATCAGTCAACCTCTTTCTTTCATTTTTAATGTGTGTTTAGAATCTGGAGTTTTCCCAGATGCACTCAAAACTGCTAAAGTGATACCAGTCTTTAAAAAGGGAGATAAGCATCTGCCCCAAAACTATCGACCAGTTTCTATTGTCCCAATTTTCTCTAAAGTTTTTGAATATGTAATGTACAGTCAACTAAATAACTGTTTTGATAAGCATGATCTCCTCTCCAACAGACAGTTTGCATATCAACATGGTAAAAATACCACTACTGCTGTCACTGAAGTTGTTAACCAGGTGTTAACTGCATTCGAAAATAAGGATCTAGTATCAGTCGTATTTTGTGATCTTAGCAAAGCCTTCGACTGCGTACCATCTAACACCCTACTTGCAAAACTGGAATTTTATGGCATACACAAACCATCTTTGGATGTAATCGAATCATACTTAAGTAACAGGAGACAGTTTCTATCAATTAAAAATAGATGCTCCCCACTGAAGGAAGTTCGGACTGGAGTGCCTCAGGGCTCAGTCCTTGGTCCTTTTCTGTTCATCATTGCAATTAATGACTTACCTTACCATGTAGGAGCAAATTCAATTGTGTGTTATGCAGATGATACAACATTGCTCAATACACAGCATGACACAACAAAACTGCATCAGGCAACACAGGAAAAACTAGAACTAGTAATGGATTGGTTTTCTTCTAATGATCTCCTGTGTAATCCTGATAAAACACAAGAACTAATTCTGGGTTTAACTACAGCTGTTGAAAGCAAATCAATAAAATTGTTAGGATTCCACATTGATTCAAAATTGAGCTGGGACGAACACATTAGCCATATCTGCAAGAGGATAGCAAGAGTGTGTTATCTCATCTGGAGACTGACAGATGTAATCACTGATGAGTATAGAAAGGTGGTATATTTTGGCCTCCTTCAGTCACACATTTTCTACGGCATATTGTTATGGGGACATTCTTGCTTTGTCAGTGAAATTCTGAAAATTCAAAAAAAGTAATCAGAATAATGAACAAAGTTAAGCCCAAGGAACACTGCCGCCTCCTCTTTATCAAGCACATATTAACTGTTGTGAATCTATACATCTACACAGCACTGCTTTATGTCAAAAGCAACTTAAATGAGTTCGAGACCAGAGAGAACATACATCCCCACAACACCAGAGGCAAACTGGACTTCGACATACCAAGACACAGACTCACAAAGACTGCAAACTCACACAAAATAATGAGTTTAAAACTCTTCAATAAACTTCCAGCATCTGCTCAGTCACTGACAAGTAATATTTTCAAACATAAGGTTTATGACTGGTTACTCAAACACCCATTTTATAAGATAACAGAATATTTTGAAATAATCATTGACATTAGTATATAAGAATATTCCTAAAAGAAAAGGAATTCAATTGTAAAAACTTTACTTTAAAGTTATTGTTAATTGTATATTTAATGTTCAGACCAATTCCGCTGTACGTGGTCAATGGTGAATAAACTGAATACTGAATACTGAATACTGAAAACTTAATCCATGAGGAAAGACCGGTACCCCATAGAGCAACAAAAAATTAGGCACAACAACATAATTATGTAAATCAGTCAGCAAAACGTGATTTAAACACACAGGACGGTTGGTACACACAACAGTAAACTTGCATACCCAGACGTAATGAGCACAGTAACGGGAATGGAAAAAACAAACGATTTTAAAGAAATTTCCAAAACCACAGGGGCAATTTCAATGCATGAGCGAATTACAATTCACCATCACAATGCCCTACACTGAATATGAATAGAAACCGCAGCAGTGGACATCACGCAGCAACAATGCCATGCCTTATGCTGTACCACAGCCGATCTTTGGGCAGCAAAATAACTGCACATCAGCTAACGACACAAACTGGTGAGGTACACACACCATGCAACTCATTGAAATTTCTCCAGGTAATGAACCAAGTCACACTAAACCGTCGGAAAACACCAACCGGTCGTAGTTAAGCCCCAGGCTATTGACCTCTCAGGGAGTGGGGCAAGGCAGAACTACAAACATGTTTCATAAGATTTGACAAACGAGGTGACATCAAGGATGATTTGTATCAACATGAGTTAGATATAGTTGATAAAGTCAAGGGAGAACAAGTACAAGCAATCATTGAGGTGAAAATATTTAACACTGACACACAGTTAATATTAGATACAGGTTTAACTACCAACCTAATGTTAAATGCATTTTTTTTGTGATTGAAGAAGAGAGGCAAGTTGCCAACATTTACTGTACAAAATTGCAAGGTGCAAACTGCTACAGGCAGTAAGACAAAATTGGTTAAGTATCAAACACTTATTCCAGTACAAATAGAACATTTTACAGTGAAGTGCAACTTTCTTATAATTGACAAACTTATAGTTAATTGTCTTATTGGCATGGACAAGTTTAGAATGTATAAAAGACAGATTGACATAAGTAATGGTAAATGCCACTTTTATGTGAAGGATCAGATGTTTTCTATTGATTTAGTCAAAACACCTCATGAAAGTAAGAAAAACAAACCAGAGTCAAATTCATAGTACAATATTACTTTCCAGCTGTGTATTTCACATACAAATTTGATAGAAGTGAACACTGAGGTTAATTAGGAAATTGTAGAGCAGAAGCTAAGTGAATCACAGGTACTAAATGATATCCAATGACATGAACTTTCTCACTTGTTATTTAAGTATGCCACTGTTTTCAGTAAGTAGCCAGGAGTAATCAAAGACAATGAATATAAATTTGAAGTATATCCACATGAGACATTTTGTGTAATGTCATATTCTATTCCATGGGCAAAATGAGAGGCAGTAAGGGAAGAGATCAATCGTATGATTAAATGGGGAATGATACAACTTTCATTTTCATTCTATTATAGTCCAATATTACCAGTAAGCAAACCAGATGGTTCTGTAAGGTTAGTCCTCAATGCTAGAGGTATCAATAAGATTATAATACCAGTAAGCATAAGCCCTGAAAATTTGGACAAACAACTTCTAAAGTTTTACAATACAAATATTTCAGTGTACTTGGTCTCAAAATGTCCTACTCGCAAATAAAACACCATAAAGAAAGTCGAAAATATACAGCAATTGTTTGTGGGGGCAGAAGTTACGAATTCTGTGTTCTACATTTTGGACTGAACGTTAGTGCAGGAGTGTTTATATCTGCATTGGACAAGGTTTTAGGACCAGAATTGCTTAGCGAAGTCACTGTCTATGTAGACGACCTGCTATAGCCATACCTACTTGGTTAGGACATATCAGGCTCATTGAACAGGATCTTCAACGGTTTGCAGATTACAGAGTAACAGCCAATTTAAAAAAAACTCTAGTTTTGGTGAGGAGCAAGTCAAATTTTTAGGACATGTTGTGTCAGAAGAGGGTATATTACCTGATCCGAAAAAAACTTGATGCCATATGCAGTTGTCTAGCTCCAAGGAATAAAAAACAACTAAAAGCCTTTTTAGGACTAGCTTCGTTTTTTCGTAAATTCGTACCACAACAACTGATGGACAGTGATGCATTGCTCAACTTGTTATGAAAAAATAGGCTCTGGTACGGGATGATAAGTGTCAAGAGGACTTTAATAACATTATGCAGGCATCGGTAAATGCAAACATTCTTAGCCACCCTGACATGTCCAAGGATTTTTGTCTATGCACAGATACCTCAACTCAAGGGCTGGGGGCATGCTTATTCCAGATGTGAGAGGAAGAAGGTAAGGAAATATCCAAGGTCATCCATTTTGCTAGTTGCACATCATCAGAAGCAGAAAGATCTTACTCTGTGTCAGAATTGGTAAGTTTAGCGGTAATATGGGCATTTAAAAAGTTTGAATATTTTTTGTGGGGCAGGAATACCAAAGTTTACTGTGACCACCAGTCACTGTCATTTCCTTTAACTTGCAAACTATTGCACCATAGATTACCAAGGTGGTGTCTATATTTACAGGAATTCAATTTCGAAATCATTTGTATTAAAGGAAGTCAGATCATTTTCGCACATGTCTTGTCTAGGTTACCACAAGGTTTAGAGGAATTTAGTGAATTAACAGAGCAAGATGCAGTAATCAAAACATTATTAATGCAAGATACAACACAGAAGTCTGATTACCATAAGTTTTGTAATCAGATGAAAATTATACAATAACAAGATCACAGATGGAGTAAAGTCATGCAAAACGTTAAGCAAGGTGAAAGTGGAAAGGTAAGTAAATGGAATCAGGATTACAAAGGTGCTTTTTTCATAGGAAACATGAAAAATCTGATCAGTGGTGTGTGTGTATCCCAGAAGGTTATATCGACGAATTTATAAGACACACACATGAAGTATGGGGACATTATGGAGTAGGTAAATGTACTAAAAAAATTGCAACACTTTGTTACTTTCCAAATTTGAAAAGGCAAGTCCTACAGGTATTAAGAAAGTGTGCAATATGTCAAAAATCAAAACAGTCCAATATGTCAAAATATACTGAGCTACACCCAATACGCACAAAAAACCCACTAGATATAGTATCCCTGGACATAGCCAGTCCATATCTAAGAAGTAAAGGAGGAGTAAGATACGTAGTAGCACTACATGATATTTTCTCAAAACATGTCAAAATGTATGCCATATATATACGAAAAAGAACTGAGGGAGACTATTTGAGAAGAGTAGGTACACCAAAGGTACTACTAACTGATAATGCTACATATTTCATTGGGCGGAAGTGGAAACAATTTATGACCTCACAGGGCAGCAAGCACATACTAGTAAGCTTCTTTCACCCAGAAGCAAGCCCAATTGAACAAGTCTTTAAGGAATTCAACCAGTTTATTAGGACATACACCCCTAACAAACATACCCAATGGGTAGAATATGTAACTCCTTTCATGCAAGTTGTCAATAACCTTCCACATTCTTCAACAGGTTTCACACCTAATGAATTGATGTTATGTACAAAGCAAACAAATGAGTGGGAGTCGCCCCCATACCAAAGATACCTACTACAGAAATGACACTACAAGACAAAATCAAACAAGCCATGATTACACTTGAAAATAGGACCGAGTACAGAAGAAAAATTTATAACAAGAAACTGAAATGCATTACACAATTTTTTGAAGGGCAACGAGTCCTCTTATGGACTCACCCTAAATCAACAAAATTTGGTAAACTGAATAAGAAGTGACAATTACTCTATTCAGGACCGTACGTAATTTCCAAAATACCGTATCCTGGGACATACAGATTAGCCTATTAGAAAACAGGAAGAGACAAGGGTCTCTACCCTCACAAAGATATAAAAGTGTTTACAGAATGACAAAGCATGGTAACTTCTTTTTTTTCCACAAGGTAATTGTACACAGTGTACATAATTTTAAGTGTAATTTTTCTTCTAGAGTGTATGTTAAGATAAAGTAATGTGTACAGACATAACTGATTCTTTTGATTTGTACACATAGGAATAAAAATTATCAGCAATGAGAAGTAACACGCCGCTTCCTTCGAAGCGAAAGTATAGACAAAATTAGCTTATGGCTCAGCTGTCGGGTGCTCAACCATACATGCTGACATCAGTAGCAGGAGAGGAAGCACTGACCTGTCCACATACGTGACAGACTGGCTAAAGTTGCAGCCAAAATACCGGTAGGAATGCAATATGTACCTAACATAAATACAAAGTAAACGGAAATACTACATAAATACAACTACTGTCTAAGAACCAAGTAACCTATTGATATATGTACACAAAGATTTAATTAAATACTATGCTATATACAACATATTTGCAACAAGAAGGAAGCATTATGAAAAACTGTACGAGACCTGTAAGCTAACGACAAACGACAAAATACCATAAGAAATGTCAGATAATTTTCTTTGCAGAGTAAATGATCATAATGGATAACAGAATAAAAGAATGGATATGAATTTATGTGAAATATGAAAATTTCTGTGGACATATGCAACGACCAAATGTATCAGTGGGCACCAAGCTACGCAATGCAATTAGTTTTAAGTTAGTTTTAAGTTTTTTCTTTCAGTGACCAGTGCATCATCACGGTGCAGAAGAAGAGAATTATGTTGAGAGTAGCAGGTACCAAATGAAGAAATGGGCCACACCTTGAATAAACAATTTAGTTGTTAGAATATTTAGGGAGACTGGGGCACAGTGGGCAGCGGCACACAGTGAGCAATCGATTATATACAATCGATGACTGATGCCAGGATTCCAGCAAAGTTTTGCTCCTTGGAATTACAGTCTCTGAGCATATAGAGGGCAGTGAAAACAAGATGGCAGAATGATGCTGTAGATTTGAAATTGTGACTCTTTGGTTTTACGATCTTCCACAGTAAATTTTGCTGCATCTTGTGAAAGGGACTGTACTTCTGCGTTTTGCGCAAACAAAAAATTGAGCAGGTAAGTAGTGTTAATACATATTGTTTCTACATATCATGCAAAATACAGAATTATTATGCCTGTTTGTGACAGAAAAAAATGTGTTTGATTGTGGAGATGGAGTGTGGGGCAGAGTGAGCAATTTTTCATGGGGGCACAGTGAGCATAGGTGCTCACTGTGCCCCATGTGTCATTCCATTTAAATAGTAGTCTATTCCATAACTTTCAGAAAAGAAAAATGGTTCACTACAGAAAGAGGAAGATGTCTTTTGGGTTAACACCTGCTGAAGACATGAAGAAAACTGTGAATAGTACTATTGCAGATGGAATGACAGTTTTGGCAGCAGCGGAACTATACAATATCCCAAGGCAGACTCTTCAAAGGTTGGTTGTTTTAGCAGTAGCTGCAGTGTTCATTCGTATAATAACTCAGGAGGGTTTCTTCAAAACTCGATAAATGGAACAGATACAGTTTTGCATAAAATGAGTTATTCTTTTTTTAGCTAGATAAATTTGAACAATTTTACATTACTAGGTCTACTCGATCTCACTGACATTAATAAAATCAAACAACGGAAACTCCAGGATGGAATGTAACAATACCAGAGAAGGAAAGTTGCTACTCACCATATAGTGGAGATGCTGAGTTGTGATAGGCACAATAAAAAGATTCACACAATTAAAGCTTGCGATCATTAAGGCCTTTGTCAGCACCAGACAAACATACACACACGCGACAACACACACACACACACACACACACACACACACACAAGGAGTGGCAACCGGGTGGGAATAAGGAGGAGGCTGGGGCAGGGAAGGGGAGGGATAGTATGGTGGGAGTGGTGGACAGTCAAGTGTTGCAGTTTAGACGGAGGGCAGGAGAGAAGGTGTGGAGGGGGGAGGGGTAAATAGCGGAAAGGAGAGAAAATAAAAGACTGGGTGTGGTGGTGAAATGACGGCTGTGTAGTGCTGAAATGGGAACAGGGAGGGGGATGGATGGGTGAGAACAGTAACTAACAATGGTTGAGGCCAGGAGGGTTACGGGAATGTAGGATGTATTACAGGGAAAGTTCCCACCTGTTCAATTCAGAAAAGCTGGTGTTGGTGGGAAGGATCCATATGGCACAGGCTGTGAAGCAGTCATTAAGATGAGGGATATCGTGTTTGGCAGCGTGTTCAGCAACAGGGTGGTCCACTTGTTTCTTGGCCACAGTTTCTCGGTGGCCGTTCATGTGGACAGACAGCTTGTTGGTTGTCATGCCTACATAGAATGCAGCACAGAGGTTGCAGCTTAGCTTGTAAATCACATGACTGGTTTCACAGGTAGCCCTGCCTTTGATGGGATAGGTGATGTTAGTGACCAGACTGGAATAGGTGGTGGTAGGAGGATGTATGAGACAGGTCTTGCATCTAGGTCTATTACAGGGGTATGAGCCATGAGGTAAGGGATTGGGAGCAGGGGTTGTGTAAGGATGGACGAGTATATCGTGTAGGTTTGGTAGACGGCGGAATACCACGGTAGGAGGGGTGGGAAGAATAGTGGGCAGGACATTTATCATTTCAGGTCATGGCAAGAGGTAATCGAAACTCTGGCGGAGAATGTAATTCAGTTGCTCCAGTCTCATATGGTACTGCGTTACAGGGGGAATGCTCCTCTGTGGCTGGACTGTGGGACTTTTGGAGGTGGTGGAAGACTGGAAAGATAAAGCACGGGAGATTTGTTTTTTGTACAAGGATGGGAGGATAATTACGGTCAGTGAAGGCTTCAGTGAGACCCTCAGTATATTTTGAGAGGGACTGCTCGTCATTGCAGATGTGACGACCATGGGTGGCTAGGCTCTACGCAAGGGACTTCTAGGTATGGAATGGGTGGCAGCTGTCAAAGTGGAGGTATTGCTGGTGGTTAGTAGGTTTGAAATGGATGGAGGTACTGATGTAGCCACCTCTGAGGTGAAGGTCAACATCTAGGAAGGTGGCCTGTTGGGTTGAGTAGGACCAGGTGAAGCAAACGGGGGAGAAGTTGTTGAGGTTCTGGAGGAATGTGAATAAGGTGTCCTCACCTTCAATCCAGATAGCAAAGATGTCATCAATGAATCTGAACCAGGTGAGGGGTTTAGGATTCAGGGCTTTTAGGAAGGATTCCTTTAGATGGCCCATGAATATGTTAGCATAGGATGGTGCCATGTGGGTGCCCATAGCCGTACCGCAGATTTGTTTGTAGATAATGCCTTCAAAGGAGAAGTAATTGTGGGTGAGGATATTTTTCGGACGTAATTCTACTTTCACTGACCGTAATTATCCTCCCATCCTTGTACAAAAACAAATCTCCCGTGCCTTATCTTTCCAGTCTCCCACCACCTCCAAAAGTCCCACAGTCCAGCCACAGAGGAGCATTCCCCTTGTAACTCAGTACCATCTGAGACTGGAGCAACTGAATTACATTCTCCGCCAGGGTTTCGATTACCGCTCGTCATGCCCTAAAATGAGAAATGTCCTGCCCACTATTCTTCCCACCCCTCCTACCGTGGTATTCCGCCGTCCACCAAACCTACACAATATACTTGTCCATCCTTACACAACCCCTGCTCCCAATCCCTTACCTCATGGCTCATACCCCTGTAATAGACTAGATACAAGACCTGTCTCATACATCCTCCTACCACCACCTATTCCAGTCTGGTCACTAACATCACCTATCCCATCAAAGGCAGGGCTACCTGTGAAACCAGTCATGTGATTTACAAGCTAAGCTGCATCCTCTGTGCTGCATTCTATGTAGGCATGACAACCAACAAGCTGTCTGTCCGCATGAATGGCCACTGAGAAACTGTGGCCAAGAAACAAGTGGATCACCCTATTGCTGAACACGCTGCCAAACACGATATCCCTCATCTTAATGACTGCTTCACAGCCTGTGCCATATGGATCCTTCCCACCAACACCAGCTTTTCTGAACTGCACAGGTGGGAACTTCCCCTGCAATACATCCTACGTACCTGTAACCCCCCTGGCCTCAACCATTGTTAGTCACTGTCCTCACCCATCCATCCATCTCCCTGTACCCATTCCAGCACTACACAGCTGTCGTTTCACCGCCACACCCAGTCTTTTATTTTCTCTCCTTTCCGCTACTTACCCCCTCCCCTCTCTGCACCTTCTCACCCGCCCTCTGTTTAAACTGCAAATTTTGACTGTCCGCTACTCCCACCATACTATCTGTCCCCCTCCCCTCTCCAGACTCTTCCTTACCCCCAACCAGTCACCACTCTCATCATGTACTGGTGCTGTTGTTCAGCGTGGTATCAGCTCTCTGAGACTGCAGATGTGTGTGCAAGTTGCATTTATGTGAGTGTGTGTGTGCGTGTTTGTATATGTGTGTCTACTGCTGACAATGGCCTTAATGGCCACAAGCTTTAATTGTGTGAATCTTTTTATTGTGCCTATCGTGACTCAGCATCTCCGCTATAAGGTGAGTAGCAACTTTCCGTCCCTGGTATTGTGACAGTAATAAAACATTGCAATGATAGATATTAAGATTGGTTCATGTAAAATGTCAACATTATGCCATTATCATGCCTAATTCAATAGGTCTATTGATTTTTGTTGTGCATATACCAAGTTTTGAAAAAATGCTCCTTAATATCAGGTTTTATTGAGGTTTTCCTGCAATGTGAGACTGATATTCCTTGAATAATGATATTCTGAATAAACACCTATAGCAATTCCTTTAACGATTACTTTTTTTTCTATTTTATGTAGGGTTAAAATTAAATGTAGGTAGCCAGGCTTTACATATTACCTTCGCCTTTTCTAGGTATGTGAAACAGGCCAAGGCAGCTGCCAATCCAGATGAATTGCAATGCTGTCCAAAGTATGAGTCCAGATTAGTTTTAATGGAAAAAGAAGAAAACATGTTTATGGGATATGCACGGGAATCAGCCAACATATTATATAGCTTAACAATGAAGAGTCTGAGGCAACTGGCATATGACTTTGCTACTGTTAACAATATCTGTATGCCTGTAAATTGCACTACAAATAAAATGGCAGGAGTTGATTGGTGCCAGGGATTTATAAGGAGACATTGACTATCACTGAGGGTACCATAGCCTTGGGAGAGCAACTGGATTTCATAGAACCAACTGGCTACTCTTTTTCGAAAAGTTAAGAGCTGTATATACCAGCCACTCTTATGGTCCTGAGGACATATACAACTAAGATGAATCTGGTGTAACCACTGTACAGACACCAACTAAAATCATTGCACCAAAGGGTCAAAAACAAGTTGAAAGATGCACCTCTGGTGAACGTGGCCAACTGGTTACATTTGTTGGATTTGTTAATGCACTAGGGAATGCAATTCCACCAGTCCTGATATTTCCCCCGAGTTTGATTTAAGGAGAGTTTCCTTCATGGAGCCCCTGCACAGACACTGCGACTGGTACATCCTTCCGGCTGGATAACAGTAGATAATTTACATTGTGTAATCAAACATTTCATTCAGTTTCCAAATGCATCCAAAGAGCACCAGTTTTACGTATATATGACAACCATGATTCACACCTAAGTGTTAAAACCATTGATCTGGCAAAAGCAAATAATGTAACTATTCTGACATTGCCACCACACTGCAGTCACAAGTTGCAGCCTTTAGATAGAACTGTATATGGTCCATTCAAAAAGTTTTATAACAATACCTGTGACAATTACATGCTGATGAATCCAGGAAAAACTATAAAAATACTTGAAATTGCAGGACTTGTAGGAAAGGCATACCCATTAGCATTTACTTCAAAGAATATTGTTTCTGGTTTTCACTGTACTGGTATTTGGCCATTTAATCCTGATGTTTTCTCTGATGAGGATTATTTGGGCTCATATGTTACTGACAGGATAGAAGAGAGACAGGTCACATATGGTCAACAAGGTGCAGTAGTTGTAAATGTACCAGAAAATACTGTTGATGCTGCCAATGGGACAAATATAACAGACTGCAACAACACAAGCACTGTTCCATCAGTAAATATGCCTGTGAATAGTAGCTGTTCAAGTACGTCATGATCCTTGGTATCACCAAAGGAAATTTGACCTCTTGCAAAAGCAACCATCTGTAAGACACCCTCAGCATGGAAGAAAAAGAGGAAGGACCAGAATTCTTAGAGACACCCCAGAGAAGCAGGAGCTTCTAGAATCTGAGAACATTAGGGAAAAATGAAACAGACCAAACTCTACTAACAAAACAGCCCAGAAGTCCATTTTTTAAAAAGTCAGAAGGCAACTACAACCAGAGAATAGCTCAGCAGACAGTGAAGGCTCTGCTATTCTTCATGTTAATGATAGTGATGATAATTTGAGTCTTCACAGTGAAGAAGAATTTAACATGGAAGGTGAGCCTGTTATTGTGAAAGTGCCAACGAAAGGAAAAGAAATACCATTTCGCTACTTTGTTGCGCATATTAATTCAATGAATAAAAATGAAGGCACAGCAATTGTGACTTATTTGCAAAAGTCACGTAAGTTTGACAGACATTTTTCACTTCCTGCAGGTGCAGAAACAGGTGAAATTTGTTTAACAAATGTCATTTGTAAATTACCAAAGCCTTCCACAGTTGGTGGCACAAAACGAACAATAGGAATGTTTGTATTCCCCATTGACATGGAATCATACAATGTCCAGTGATTGTATAGTGTATCCATTCAATGTATCAAATAATACTGGCTACCAGCTTTTGTAGGACCAATGGGTATGGAGGCTCTTGCATATTAGTTCATTCCACGGTAGACTATGATATCAGACAGAATTTTAGCCATCTGAATGAAGAAGGCACATTTGAAAGTTGTTGTATAGAACTTAAAGAGTATAACACACTAATTATCAGCATATATCGCACCCCTGGGTACCATATAAGCTCTGTATTCTTAGATAAGTTTGATACATTGCTACATAAATTAAAATGTGAGAAACTGTACAAGAAAGTGGTTATATGTGCTGACTTCAACATAGATGTAAGGACTGATGACAAATTTTCTTCACACTTAAAGAACCTGGTAGCCACAAATGGGCTAAATCTCAATTTCGATCAGTATACAAGAATTACAGCAAGCTCTGCAACATGTATTGACAATATTGTAAGTAGTTATAATTATTATGTAAAAGAAAAATTTCTTCTAGGTTTAGGAGTATCAGACCATAAAGCACTATTTGTATCACTACCGAAGCAAAATTCAGTCTGCACAACAAAAAGATGTAGGAATTTCAGTCAAGAAAATGTGGAAGTATTTTGCAAAAAACTAAGCCAAACCAAGTGGACAGTCAGCAAACACACTTCCACAAGTGACAATTACAATAACTTTTTTACTGAATTCTTGGGTGTATTCAATGAATGCTTCCCTTTTGTAACAGTGAGGACCAGGTCCCAAAAAAGTAGATCCTGGGTAACAAAAGGAATTAGAGTGTCTAGTGCTACTAAGAGGAAACTGCATATGGAGACAAAAGTAAATCGAAGCCCTCAATTTCTTAAGTATGTAAGCACATACAAAAAAACATTTGACAAAATAGTTAAACTAACAAAACGTACTGCAAATAACGACTTCATTACAAATGCAAAAAACAAATCAAAAGCTGTTTGGTCTGTTTTAAGAAGTGAAGTTGGCAGTGAGGCAGAGAGAAAATGCCCTTCTAAAATAGTGATTAATGGTAGAGCTGTTACAGAACCCAGTGCCATTTGTGAATCATTCAATGACTTTTTCATAAATTGTAACAAATTTGGTGACTGTTCACCACCAAATACAAAGCCCAATATGACAGATAGCAATTGCACATGTTTTAAGTTTTCTCATGTTTCCATCTCAGATGTCATCAAAATCATAATGTCCCTAAAAAATTCAAAATCTGCGGGGTGGGATGAGGTCCCCACTGAAATAATAAAAATAGTCCGTCACAGTATTGCATATCCACTCTCTTTCATAATCAACCAATCATTTGATGAGGGATGTTTCCCAGATCGATTAAAATATGCAGAAGTTCGGTCCATACACAAAAAAGGCAAACAAGATGAATTGGGCAACTATAGGCCAATCTCACTGTTACCAATTTTCTCAAAAATATTTGAAAGAGCTGCATGTGATCAGATTGAAAATCACAATTCATCTAACAGCATTATCTTAGGCAATCAATATGGTTTCAGAAAAGGCCGCAGCACAATCCATGCAATAAATGAATTAGTCACAAAAGTCAGCAGATGTCTTGATGATAGAATGTGTGTGTCAGGCATCTTTTGTGACCTGTCCAAAGCCTTCGACACAGTAAATCATGACCTGCTTCTCCAAAAATTGGCACGCTATGGTTTTCAAGGCAAATCTCTTAGCTAGATGTCATCATACTTGGCAAACAGAAAACAAAGAGTACTTATTAACATCAACGGCAAGAAATTTCTCTCTGGCTGGAAAAACACTCAATTAGGTGTTCCACAAGGCTCAATATTAGGGCCACTACTTTTTCTATATTATATTAATGATATGCCATGTCAGGTCCAGTCTGATACTATCCTCTATGCAGATGACTCAACAGCTGTAGTCTGTTGTAAAAATGAGGTAGACCTAATTCGTCATATTGAACAAACACTTGGGGAAGTGGAGGCATGGGTCAAAAACAATAACTTGACATTAAATTTTATGAAAACAGAAATTGTTCATTTTACCACAAAACAATCTGCACAGTCTATAAGTGAAATAAGGCATATGGACAAAAAATTAGAGACTGCAGACTGTGTCAAATTCCTTGGCGTGTTAGTCAATAAAAACCTGTTATGGAGTCGCCATGTGGATAACATACTGGGTCGACTGAATAGCCTTGTATATATTATGAATATCTTGTATAGTATTACTGATTTAGCTGTAAGAAAAACTGTATATAATGCATATTTTGTTTCAGTCATTAGGTATAGTATAATTTTCTGGGGGTCTGAAAAAACAAATTTACTTAGAGCTTTTAGACTACAAAAAAGAATCATCCGAGCAATGGTGGGAGCAAAACCAAAGCAACACTGCAAACCTTTATTTGTAAAACTGGATCTAATGAGCATTCCAAGCATATACATCTATGAAACTCTCACTTTCACGAAAAGAAACCCACAACTTTTTGAGGGCAACTTCTTCTTGCATCAATATGATACAAGACATAAAACGAGCTACATGTTACCTACCCACCGTTTAAAATCATATGAAAAAACCCCATACTATATGGGCATGAAATTTGTAAATAAAATATGGAAAGATATGGATGACCCAAATATAAAAGGCACCAAAAGAGACCTGGAAAAATATCTGAAAGATAAATGTTACTATAGTGTAGAAGATTTCATGAATGGTAACAATGCATTATAATTGTAATTAAAATACCTCTTTGAAGATGTTACACCATGTATATTATTAGTTTATTGTCTATTTTTAGTATTGTTATATATAGTGTAAAAACTGCCAAGTCACCTATGTCACAATCTTTGATTGTATAAGGCATGTTATGTGATAATAAAAATTGAATTGAATTGAATTGAATTGAATTAATGTTTAGCAATAAAATACATGTTTTCAGCATGTGTTTGGATTTTTTTACTAGTGCTCACTGTGCCCCATACCAATGCTCACAGTACCCCATGATGGGGGCACAGTGGGCACTTTAACATGACTTTGCTTTCATTTATTTTATATGTAAAATTTTTATCAGAGCAAAACAAATAAATTAACATAGATACTAGATGATTTAGGCTTCCTGCCAGACAGGAAATAATCCAAAAATATATTCCAATTTCATCACAGTCTCCCCTACCAGGGGCTTTATAATTTGTTGGGAAACTTTTTTTATTATTGACACAGGCACTTCATGCACACCTGCAGACATTTTTGATTTTAGACTCTTTATCACCTTTAATATTTCATTATCATTTGTGGGAGTTAACAACATACTACTGTCTACTTTTGGGGCTGTAACTAGCTCTTTACTCACATGGAGTGTTGAGTGCTATTGACAAGGGATTTCAAATTGATTCCATATTTCTGGAAGGATTTTGACACTGTACCACACAAGCGGCTTGTAGTGAAATTGCTTGCTTATGGAGTATCGTCTCAGTTATGTGACTGGATTTGTGATTTCCTGTCAGACAGGCCACAGTTGCGTAGCAATTGAAGGAAAGTCTTTGAGTAGGACAGAAATGATTTCTGGCATTCTTCAAGGTAGTGTTAAAGGATCTTTGCCGTTATTTAGTCATATAAACAATTTGGGAGACAATGTGAGCAGCAGAGTTAGGTTGTTTGCAGATGATGCTGCCATTTATCGACTAATAAAGTCATCACAAGATCAAAACAAATTGCAAAGCGATTTAGGAAAGATATCTGTATTGTGCAAAAATTGGTAATTGACTTTAAATAATGAAAAGTGAGAGGTCATCCACATGAGTGCTGAAAGGAATCCATTAAACTTCAGTTAAACGATAAACCAGTCAAATCTAAAGGCCGTAAATTCAACTAAATACCTAGGAATTACAATTAAGAAATGAAATTGGAAGGATCACATAGAAAATGTAACAGATCTACTAAGGAGACTGCCTACACTATGCTTGTCTGTCCTCTTTTACAATACTACTGCATGGTGCGGGATCCTTACCAGGTAGGATTGACGGAGTACACTGAAAAAGTTCAAAGAAGGGCAGCATGTTTTGTGTTATTGCGAAATATGGGTGAGAGTGTCACTGGAATGATACTGGATTTGCACTGGACATCATTAAAACAAAGGCATTTTTCACTGCGGAGCAATCTTCTCACAAAATTCCAACACCAACTTACTCCTCCAAATGCGAAAATATTTTGTTGATGCCTACCTACATAGGGAGAAACGATTATCATGATAAAATAAGGGAAATCAGGTCTCGTTCGGAAAGATATAGGTGTTCGTTCTTTCCGCGCGTGTATGAGATTGGAATAATAGGGAATTATGCAGGTGGTTCGATGAACGCTCTGCAAGACACTTAAATGTAATTTGCAGAGTATCCATGTAGATGTAGATAAATATTTTTATTTTTTATTTCATCTCATTGTGACTTCACGCCAATTTCAGTTGGTTTTTGCCTTTCACCATGTATTTTAGCAAATTTTTTCACATGTATTGCTATATTATTTACATATTTTTACTCATTTTTTCCCACCACTATGGATCCTTTCTCCTTCCATATCCGTCAATACAGAAAAGTTTCCCTATGCCTAGACAGAACCCAGTCCCACATATTGTTCCTGAGTTGTTGCTTGGCTCATGGAAGCCCCCCAAATAGCCTTACCATCAAATTACCCATTTCTGGCTTCCTTCCACAATGACCTCCATCTGTTCAGATTCCAACAATCCTTAACCCTCACCAACATAGTCCTGCAAAACCATGTTACTCAGGCCCAAACCTCCTTGCAATATTCGCTCTCCATCTGTAAAAGTCTCTTCCTATGCAATCCCAAATTCCTGGATCCCATGACACACATTGAAACTCTTGCCCTTCAGGAAGTAGAGCAAAATGCACAACGCAACCCCAAGAAACTCTCCAACGTAACCACTTTCTACTCCCACCTTGGACTACCACTGTCCACCATCTCCACAACAACGTCCAAACCTCCACCACATCCCCTCATAGCTGACAAACCCTGTCTCGCAGACCTACTACACTTACCCCACCCTCCAAAACTCACTCCCACTACCACACAGAATCCAGAACCTAAACAGACCCAAAAGACAGTCATGAACCTTTCCTCCAACTGCCTTGGCCCAGCAGAAGTATCACTTCTTTCCAAAGACCTCACCAGTTGACCCACTCCCAAATTTAATCATGCAGGACTTGTTACAATATCTTCTTTCCTTCTCCTGGCCACTATAATGGAAACACTTTTTGCCACCAACCCTATCAATAAGACACAACCAAAGACCAATGTTGAACTCAGTTCACTCCTCTAACCAACCATGATTCACCCTCTCTGTGCCCAGATCATCCCCTGTTAACTTTCCAGAATTTCTTAACCTATGACATTGCCTCACCATCATTCCACAAATCCTTCAACATGCAACTAATCTGACATCATCAGAAAGATCTGTAATCCACCACCTAAAACCTGATCCCAACCTTATAATTCTACCTGCTGACGAAGACTCCACCACTATTGTTTTTGAACCGCAGAAGGTATCCGCCACGTATCAGATTCATCCACCTACATACCCTGCCACAGTGAGCCAATTCCAGATATCCAGCAGGATCTCTAGTCTCTCCTCAAATCCTAAGACCCATCCCAGAACCTCTCCCTGGAGTCCACCTCTCTTCTCACCCCTACCACTCCCCACACTCCTATCTTCTCTGTGCTTCCTTAAGTCCATGAACTCAACCACACAGGACATCCCATTGTGGCTGGTTTCTGTGCCTCCACTGAAAGAACCTCTGCTCTCCTAGACCAACACCTTCAGCCAATAACCTGCAACCCACCCTCCTGTATAAAAGATGCCAACCATTTCCTCCACCGACTCTACACAGTTCCTGTTCCTTTTTCACACAGTGCCCTGCTCGTCAGTATTGATGCCACCTCTCTTTACATTCATATCCAAAATGCCCATGCCTTTACCACCACTCAACACTACCTTTCCCAACGCCCGACAGATTTCAAACCAAAAATCACCTTCCTAGTCATCATTACCAACTACATCCTCACCCACACTTACTTCTCCTTGAAGGCATTACCTACAAACAAATCCAGACTATGGCTATGGGCACCTGCATGGTACCCTCCTATGCCAGCCTACTCATGGGCCATCTAGAGGAATCCTTTCTAAATCCCCAGAATCCCACACCCCTCACCTGGTTCAGATTCAATGATGACATCTTCAGGATCTGGATCGAGGGTGAGGACATCCTATCCTCATTCCTCCAGAACCACAGCACCTTCTCCACCATTCACTTCACCTGGTCCTACTCAACCCATCAAGTCACCTTCCTCAATGATAACCTTCGCTTCAAAGATGGCTACATCAGTGCCTCTGTACATACCAAAGCTACTAACCACCAGCAATACCTCTCCTTTGACAGTTGTCACCCATTCCATACTAACAGGTCCCTTCCATACAGCCTAGCCACCTATGGCTGTCGCATCTGTGGTGACAAGCAGTCCCTCTCGAAACATACTGAGTGTCTCACTAATGCCTTTACAGATTGTAATTACCCACCCAACCTTGTACAAAAACAGATCTCCTGCACTTTATCATTCCAGTCACCCATCACCTCCCAAAGTCTCACCATCCAGCCACAGAGGAACATTCCTCTCATGACTCAGTACCACTCAAAACTGGAGCAAGTGAATTACATTCTCTGCCTGGGTTTCGATTACCTCTCATCGTGCCCTGAAATGAGAAATGCCCTACCCAGTATCCTTCCCACATCTTTGACAGTGGTATTCCAGTGTCCACCAAACTTACACAATATCCTTGTCCATCCCTACACAACCCCTACTCCCAAACCCTTGCATTGCGGCTCATATCCCTGCAATAGACCTAGAAGCAGGAACTGTCACGTACATCCTCTCACCATCACATACTCCAATCCAGTCACAAACATCACCTATCCCATCAAAAGAAGGGCTACCTGTGAAACCAGTTGAGATCTACCAGCTAAGCTGCAAAGACGATGTTGCATTCTACATGGGCATAACAACCAACAAACTGACATGTGGAATAATCGGGTCTACTGCCAACACGGCAGTCTCAGGTAGCACCTGAAGAAGGCAACGAGTTACGTGGCCGAAATATTGTGCCAGAGCGACACAAACATCCGGTGTTAGACCCGATTATTCCACATGTCAAGATCTTGCCGGGAAAGCCTGAAGAGTTACAACCAACAAACTGTCTGTCCACATGAATGGCCACCAACAACGGTGGCCAAGAAACAACTGGACCATCCTGTTGCTGAGCATGCCGCCCAACACAACGTTCTTCATTTCAATGACTGCTGTACAGCCTGTGCCATCTGGATCCTTCCCACCAACACCAGCTTTTCTGAATTACACAGGTGTGAACTCTCCCTGCAATATATCCTATGTTCCCATAAATCCTCCTGCCGTCAATCTGCGTTAGTCATCATTCCATTTCCAGCACTGCACAGTTGTCTATGTCACCAACGCACCCAGTGTTTTTAATTCTCTCATTTTCTGCAACCCCCCCCCCCCCCCTCTCTCTCTCTCCCCCTCCCCCTCCGCCTGACCTCCAGTCTGCAGCTGGCTGCCCTATTCTCCACCTCGTCCCTGCATGCTACAAACAGCACTTTACCATCCCCTGCTTCTACCCTGCTCTCCCTCTCTCCCTCCTCCCTGCCCTAGCCTCCTCCTTACCCCCACTTGGTTGCCTCTCTCCTAATGTGCTGCTGCTTGCAGTATGGTTCCAGCTGCCAGAGACTATGGTCATGTGTGTGAGTTGCATTTGTGTGTGTGTTTGTTTTTCATAAATAAAAAAATTATAAATAAACCAGAGCACTTCAGAGACCACATGTATAGAATAATAACAAAAACAGATTATGCAAATAGCCAGAGCACTTCAAAGACCACATGTTTAGAATAATAACGAAAACAGATTAGGCAAATAGTCAGCAGATTAATTGGAATGAGTTGCTCCCCTACACCGTAGCCTCCTTTGTGCATGAGGGCTCATTATATGAAGAGGTACACCAATAGAAAATTACCTACCCATTTGTGTTGGAAGCAGATCCAAAGAGTTAGTACAAAAACCTTACAATGATAAGATGGTGCAGTCGTAAATAATGTGTTACTACCATAATTTATTTATTTATTTTATTTATTTTTTTTTTTTTTTTGGCAATAATTCAGTGACCTTAAAAGGGAAAACTAAGAGATTGTACATAAGTCTGTATAAGAGAACTGAAATGATCTCCTTCATCAACATTAATCTGCAATCTTTTCCTCTTATATTTTGCCAATTCTTAATCTAAGGAGTTTTCTTTGTGGTGACTGGACACGAGTCAGATATTGTTAATAAAGAGAATACACACTGTACGAAACCTGACTGTGTCACCCAAATTGAAACGTTTCTCTTTTATTTATGAATATTAAAATCAGATCTTCAATTTAAATTATAAGGTTGTTTTGAATGGATAACAGTTCATACATTTGCTTCGTTTATTGAGTCTGGAAGTAACACAATATCTAATAATTGTGAGGCCTAACCACATTATATTATAAGTTAAATTTAGTTCCACTTTCACAGTGAAATTTGCCATTGCTCTATTGCTTTTGAAAATTAAACATCACATTATAAATTTTAACAATAGCTTTAAGAAATTCTGCCAGAGCGAACATTGCCTGTAGGAGAAACAGTGAGTGTTGAAATTAACTTTATCATGACAGCCACAAGTCGCAATCAGTATGATTTATTTTTCCTGGTTCTGCTCTATAATTTTAAAACATCATCATTAGAAACACTGGAACTTACACTTTAAAATATACAACATGGTGTGACAACATGGAATCTTACATTTACATTAATGAATATGTTTCCATTACAACATGGCAACTTATGTTTAAAATACTGTCGTTGGCTGATTACATTGCCAGCACTGTAGACTAATTTGGCTGTTACCATATTGTACATGAATCATGATCCTTAATGTCAACATAAGATTCCATATTGTCATGCTTTGTTGTATGTTGTACAGTGAAAATTCCAGAGTTTTTCATGATGCGCTTGTAAAATTATTGAGTGAAAGCAGTAAAAATAAAAACCATAATATGACTTCTGCTGCCCTGATAAACTTAGGTTCAAGTAATAATACTGCTTGCCAATGGATGCTAGTGACTAAAAATGATGAGAGTGATATGTCCAGCAATGTCTTGTGAAACTATGTGTATCCTCTGAGAAGAAACTAATTAATCACTGATAGGCATCTGGGTAGCAACATCATGAAAAATTGTTCTTGGAATACATTCTGTTGCAACATATTAAGTAGTTTCTCTTTTTTAACTATTTCAAATGAATTTTCACTCAGTTTTTGTTTATGGCATGAGCATTTACAACTGTGCTTTTAATGTTTGTTTGCGTGATGAGGAGAGGACAGAAACTACCATAACGGGATTTCCCAGAAACTTTGCTAAGTGCAGGCATGATCAAAGTAAGTGAACATGTGTCTCTGCTTATCCGTAGATACTTAACCTTTTCTGAAAAACCAACATCAAAGTTTTTGGGGTACTTTATGTGCTTTTTAGTCCATGATATCCTCATACGAAATACTGGCACAGTGGGTAGCGTTGTGGCTTCTTAATTTTGCACTCCTTGTTTGAAAACCAATTATTACTTTTATTTTTTATTTATATAATGGAAGGAAACATTCCACGTGGGAAAAATTATATATAAAAACAAAGATGAGGTGACTTACCGAACAAAAGCGCTGGCAGGTCGATAGACACACAAACAAACACAAACATACACACAAAATTCAAGCTTTCGCAACAAACTGTTGCCTCATCAGGAAAGAGGGAAGGAGAGGGGAAGACGAAAGGAAGTGGGTTTTAAGGGAGAGGGTAAGGAGTCATTCCAATCCCGGGAGCGGAAAGACTTACCTTAGGGGGAAAAAAGGACAGGTATACACTCGCACACACGCACATATCCATCCACACATACAGACACAAGCAGACATATTTAAAGACAAAGAGTTTGGGCAGAGATGTCAGTCGAGGCAGAAGTGTAGAGGCAAAGAAGTTGTTGAAAGACAGGTGAGGTATGAGTGGCGGCAACTTGAAATTAGCGGAGATTGAGGCCTGGCGGATGATGAGAAGAGAGGATATACTGAAGGGCAAGTTCCCATCTCCGGAGTTCGGATAGGTTGGTGTTGGTGGGAAGTATCCAGATAACCCGGACGGTGTAACACTGTGCCAAGATGTGCTGGCTGTGCACCAAGGCATGTTTAGCCACAGGGTGATCCTCATTACCAACAAACACTGTCTGCCTGTGTCCAACCAGCAACAAACTGTCCATTCGCATGAATTTTGTGTGTATGTTTGTGTTTGTTTGTGTGTCTATCGACCTGCCAGCGCTTTTGTTCGGTAAGTCACCTCATCTTTGTTTTTATATATTATTTTTTATTTATATACCCATGTCTGTAGAAGGTTACTACATGGTGTATATTGATATAATGTTGTCCTTTCATCTGCTAAATGTGTCAGATGAATGAATTAAAAAAAAAAAAAAAAAGAAAGAAAGATAAAATTATTTGGAACTGTTTTTGGTGAAATTCCTGTAGTGTTCAAAATCTGTGCTATAATAATTACTCCCTAAAATTATGGCGGATGGAATAACAGTTGCAAACCTTCAAAAAAGTTTTTGCTTTGCATTTGCAGCTGGTCATTAAGAAGTTTATTTTTGTCGTATAGTAAGTGTTTAAAGTATTGCATTTCTTCCAAAATATCCAACCTCGCACCCTTCACTTCACAGTGAAAGAGCTGAGTATTATCCGGAGGGTTGGGTGCGTGAGTCATTTGCACTTTGTGTTCAGCGAATGTTGAACCATGCGTGCCATCTCCAACTTTAGTAGGGATACATTCCTTGTATCTTGTTGGTAAGCTCTTCCTGTTTGGCCGATGTAAAATTTTGGGCAATTTCCACATGTAATCTTGTAAACACCAGATAATGACAATTTATCTTCAGGCTTTTTTAAAGTGTGAATTAGGCTCTTCTGCAGGCTATTATTAGTAGAAAAAGTTGTCTTGAAGCCATGGTTCTTTAGAAGACACCCTATTTTATATGAAACTTTACCTATGAATGGAATAGGTATTATGGCAGATGGACTAACTTCTGGCATGGTACCTACCGTGGAACTTATTGTGGTTCTATTATTATTTACTTTCTTGTTATAGAGCTGTCTCACCATTCCAGGCTCGTAACCATTATTTTGGGCTACTGTTTCAAAGGTTACCACTTCGTGTTCCAAGGCGTCTGTGGATAGGGGAATGGATATGCTATATGTATACTAGAATGAAAAAAATGCCATTTTATGTGCTAGCAGGTGTGCAGAATCAGCGGGTATGACATTGTCAGAAAGCATACACTTCTTGAAGATCTCATATTCTATGTGATCATCTACTATAGATAACGTAAGATCTAAGTAGTTCAACGTCTTACTGGATGACTAGTTTTCAAGAGTAAAAACAATTTTCTCATGGAGATTGTTAAACAGTAGAAGTATCTGATCTATGTCTTCTTGGGACTCGTCAATTACCAAGAGAATATCATCCATGTATCTTGCATAGAACTTTATTTTCTCTGCTATCTCTATATTACTAACAAAAAATTGAGATTCTATCTTCAAGAATATATCAGAAAGAATCCCTGCTAGAGGGCTACCCACTGCTAACCCGTTCGGTTGTGAGTATATTTTGTCATTAAAAGAAAAGGAATTGTATTTCAAAACAATGCAGAGATTCATGAGCTCATCAATTTCAACATCTGGTAATTTCTTATGGAGGTGTAAGTTGCGTTCCAAAATATTTAAAGTCTGATCTACAGGTACATTGGTATAGAGGCTGGAAACATCAAAGGAAGTCAGTTTTGATGTGGCATGGCAGATTACATTATTCACTTTATTTACCAATTCGACAGAGTAATTTTTCCCGAAAACAAAGTTGTCCTTAATTTTGTAATGTAAATACCTAGCCAGCTTATGGTACGCACTATTTTTAATGTCCACATTCGGATGGAAGTGTCTGTGAACTTTGAATTAACTCAAAATCTTTGACCATCATTTTTCCAGAAATGGTTGTTTTCTATGGATAAGTCCGGACACATGTTCGCTAATTCTGACTTCTCTACCACTCAGAAAAGTTCCTGGGAAATCGAGTGATGGCACTTGCCGCATTCTCCTCGTGAGTATCACTCTAACAAAATTAAAAGTTATCCTTTTTTATAGCCACATTCCAATAACAACAAACAACTATCTTCACTAACATAGTGTATCCTATACAAAAATGCAGATCTGTATGCTATTTGAAATATATGCTTTAGGATCACATTAATAATCAACATGATTACTCATTTATATATGATGATGGAGTTATGAAAGACACTGCTACTCTCACTTACAAGGGAAATATCCCAAATTTAACTACAAATAAATTTTGTACCCTCACAAATACTGCCCCATATAAATGAGTAAGCATGTTACTATTTCTTAAATAATTCGAACTCAAACATTCACATACGATATACATTGAGTGTAACTGATTAACATGTTGACTGCCATGAGGTAGGCGGCAGCACAGAAGAGCTGCCTGCTGTGCCCGCCGTGTGACTACTGGTTACTCTACCATTCCTTCAGTAAACCAATCTTCTCACAGGTTCAGCTTGTATTTGAAGAACTTGTAATGCATCAGAGTCTTCCGTATTTGCTCTTTACATGTGATGTGTGATTAAAGTATTTTAGATTAGATTAGATGTAATTTTTGTTCCAATAGATCCATAGTGAGGTGAACCTCCAGGATGTAGAACATGTCAATAATAAAAATAAAAATAAATAAATATTTACAAGGAAAAGCAAATATGTTCATGTACCTTTCACAGATCATAAATGAAATGGTCCACAAAGATGTGAATAAGTCAAAAAATTTAAACTTTTTTTCACTTAAAAGGTGTTACAAAACACGTACTTTGATGAGCCAAAACATTATGACGCACTTTATTTATTTATTTATTTTACTTATCCATCTGTTGACAATAAGTATTGTATGGATGTTGTCAAGGGTACATGTAAGCCATTTCAAAGAAATGAGACACAAACAATATATACGCAAAAAAGTACAAAACAAAATAATACAATGAAGTTAATAATAATACAATGAAATTAATATAGCCTATATACATCCCTGCTTGTTATTTTAAATGCATAGTCTGTTTTTCATGAGGCTTTAGTTTTGTCCTCCCTAAACGGCAAGTCCTTATATACACAACACTGCTTAAGTATATATTTACATCACACAACAGCTGTCCTTTAAGTATGTAAATGTAATGAATGATTAGGTACAGATAGAGTATTTTCCATTTTGCCTTTATAAATATCATCAGAAAAAATTTATTGACCTACGTAGTCATTTACAGAATAAAAACATTGTTCTACTAGAAATTTTTTTAATTCTCTTTTAAATTTGTTATCATCATCTCACTGCCTGATGTTGACTGGCAGTGCGTTGTACAGTTTTGCACCAATATGGCTCACATGCCTTTGTGTATTCGTTCTTTTTGTTCGCTGAGTATGGAGTGCTGCGCTATAACGGGTATTGTAGTTATGAAAGTCGGCATTTGTCTGAAAATCTGCAATGTGGGTCCTGACATACAATACACATTTGTATATGTATAATGATGGTATAGTAAGTTCTAAGCTTTTTGAATATGGGTTTGCAGTGTGTCTGTGGATGACTGGGAGTTATTATTCGGATGGCCCTCTTCTGCAACAGAAAAATTTGTTTTAGGCGCCCTGTCGTGGAACCCCAAAATATTATTCCGTATGTGGCAAGAGATTGAAAATAGCCAAAATATGCCATTCTGGCACCCTCTGAGGTACAAACATTTGCAATAATTCTGAGGGCAAAACAGGCTGAATTAAGTTTCTGTGCAAGTTTTATTACGTGGTCATTAAAATTTAAGTTTTCATCCACATGAAACCCCAGCAATTTTGTGGATGTCACTCTGTCTAAGGCTTTGTCACCCCACACCAGATCGAGATTACATTTTGACATCTTTTCCCAAACTGAATATAATTTGTTTTATTTACATGCAATGTCAACCTGTTTGCATTGAGCCAAGAGTGGATGTAATTTAGTACTTTATCAGCAGTTGTTGGTTGCAATTGCTTTGGTGCACTTATTATCACACTAGTATCATCTGCAAATATTATTGCTTTGGCTGCATCATCTGAGGTGTGAAAATCATTTATATAGACAAGAAACAATATGGGGCCCTAGGATGCTGCCTTGTGGTACTCCTAGTTCTACATATTTTTTTTGTCTCTGATACTGAATTTATTTTGTGGTTGGAGTAAGTTGATGTCAGTCCTACAACCTGTGTTCTGTTTTTTAGGTATGATTCAAACCATTTTTTTCCTATCCCATGTTTACCCAACACTTCCAATTTTTCTAAAAGAATGTCCTGGTTCACAGTGTCAAAAGCTTTGAAGAGGTCTAAATTTACTCCTACTACACTATAATCTTTTTCTAGATTTTTGATAATTTGTTCAGTGTAGCACATTACTGCTGTTTCCGTATTTTTACGTGTTTGGAAGCCATGCTGATTTCTGTTAAATAAATTATGGTCATTTAGATATTTGTTGATTCAGTGCTTCATCAGTTTTTCTAATATTTTTGAAAATGCTGGGAGGAGAGATATTGGGCGATAGTTTTCTACCTTATACTTGTCGCCGTTTTTAAATAATGGCTTCACTTTTGAAATTTTCATCCTTTCTGGAAAAGCTCCTTTGCTGAATGATAAATTGGCTATGTGTGCAAGGGGCTTTGCGATTTGTGGTGCTGTCCTTGTTATGATTGACACAGGTACCTCATCTATGCCAGCCGACATTTTGGATTTCAAGCTTTGTATCACTTTCAACACTTCACCCTCATTTGTTGGCTCTACCCTCATCCTACAAGCTGTTTTTGGATATTCAGGTTTTTCTTCGTTTGTAAATTTTAAGCTTAATGAAGTTGTTGCATTTATGAAATAATTCTTTAATATAATTTGGCAAATCTTATTTATTAATATTGACATTTTTTAAATTTTTGTTCAATAGCGTCTTGTTGCACTTTTCAAACATAGTTTCTTGAGTTCACACCACAAATAATTCTTATTTCACATTTTTGGATTCGCAAAACTTTAGCTTGGTTTGATTAGTAACCCCCAAAAATAATCCTGTATGAAAATATGGAATGAAAATAATTATTTTTATATCTCCTACATTAGACAACATTTGCACTGCAAGTAGAGATTTGTGTAAGCGCTTCAGCAGTTTTGTGGTATGGTCCTCCCAGTTGAACTTGTCATCAGGCAGTAATCTCCCGAATTTGACACTATCTGTTTTGTCATCATATTTTAGGTACGTACTGATGAGAAACCTCTTACAAGCTTTCCCAAAGCTCGTTGACAAAGACTTGGCTAGGAGCAATTTATTAATTCCCATGAAAATTTCATTAACTGATCTTCCCAAGACTATACTTGATTTGCTATTTATTGCAATGTTTGTATCATCTGCAATAAAAATGAACTTGATATTTGTAATTATATAGATCAAGGGTCACCAAACTATGGCTCATGGGCTTGATCCAGCCTGTGATGTCAGTTCACCCAGCCCACAGATGGCATCTGATGGATGGATGAATTGATGGGTTTAAAGTGACAGAACCATGAGGTCATTGCTCCCTTGATCCTTTGTGTGTCAAGCCTGGAATAGTCCACAGAGAGGAGGTACGCAAAAGACAGATCCCAATCGACTTGACTGTATCTGAGAATCAAAACTGCCAAAAGAAAGAAGCTAGTAAAAATGAGACATGGGTAAAGCATGGAGGTGGGAGAGTTGCCCCACCCAGAAAGCAGCTGGAGGTCCCCGAGACATGTTATGCAATTGGAGACTCACCCTCAGCATCTGACTGGTGCTTCCACATCCTCAATTATCACAAGAAAACTAGCTACAGGGACAAGATAAAATCTCAGTAAAGGGAACAATGACAATGAGTCTGCCAACCAATGACAGATGTAAAAGAATACGAAGAATTCAAAATGAGGGAAAGGCAGGAGCCAGGTCAGACACTGAGCAAGGGCAGCCATGGGCCCCTCGGGTTGAAGCAGAGGGCGGGGCATGTCTCCAGTCCCTCAATCAGCCAACAAGGTTAATGTGCCCTACATCACGGAGAGGAGTAAAAACCACTTTTGGTTTTATATTTTACCCATAAATCAGCTGCTTCGGTGTTGTCCGCTAGCACCAGAGGGAGGTAGCGTGTCAGTAAGTTTAAAGTTTCGCCATAAGTTGGCCAAATTAGTGCAGTCCAATAGGATGTGGGCCATTCCAAACCTCCAATAACTGTTGGTGTAGAGTTGACTGAAGGTCCACACATTGGCAGTTGGCCCCTGAGGCCCCATTCATGTAGAGTAACGAGAATGTGGTGATGCTACATGCTGTTGTATGCCTTACGCATGTCAAAGAAGACAGTGATAAGATGTTAACACCAGGCAATAGCTGACCAAATAGCAGACTCCAGGCAGACCAAATTGTCAGCAGTAGAATGGCCTGGGATGGAGCCAAAAGACCCCACAACTCAAGGTACCAAAACAGCCATTGGCTTATCATATAGTTTGGCAGACTTTTTGGTAGGCAACTCCTTCTAGTTTACAGATGAATATCTTAATAGGGACTATTACACCAGCTTAAGAAAAAATATGTTAGATTTCAGCTATGGCAGCATTTGGTCTCAACAGATTAGGTATCTTGTGCATGATAAATTTATTAAAAGCACTTAACTACATTTCATTCAGTAATTCTGTAAATATCAGCAGTCCCAGTTTACTGTAATGTATTCACATAACTTGACAGTCTCCTGACAAATGATCAGGGGAGTCAGTATTATATTCAGATGTTTTATGTTCTTTAAGTTATACTTTCTGACATGTTCCACACCCATGAGAATCATCTCATTTTAGGGTCTCTGGAATGAAAACTGAATCTAATCTAATCTTAAGCAACTTGTAGAGAACATTATGACAGCTGTTCATATCAAGGGGGTGTTTACCCAGTTTCAGTACTGGAATGATCACACTTTCTTGACACCGAGGCAGAAACTCACACTCACTCCAGATACAGTTGAAAATAGCAAGGATGTGACATTGGTGAACCATTGATAAATGTTAGAGGATTTGGCTGTGCATATGGTCTGGCACTGGAGCCATGTCAGGGCAAAAGGCTTGGGCACAGAGGAATTCCCATTCACTGAACAGCGCAGTATGAAGTTCCAGTAGATGTGTAGTAAATGGTAATGGAAGTCACTCTACCTGCTGTTTGAAGACACAAAATGCAGGCTGATAATCCCCAGATGCAGAGGCTTGAGCATAATAAAAAGCAAAATGCGTGGCAACAACACCTGGGTCAGTGCAGACATCACCATTCACAGAGGTACATTGTACACCCACAGCTGGTGTCCACAGAGGCGTCAAATCTTCACCCAAACCTACGAAGGGAGACATGTGGTCCAATGGTAGCAATATACTGTTCCCAGCATTCTCATTTCTTTTCATTAGGTGACAGGCCTGGGTTTTGGAATCAATGAGGTGATCCGTCAATGGATATTACCTTATGACAATGGAGAGCCCGCATGCGATCTCTAATGGCCATGACAATTTTGGGGGACTGTCTTATGATGGAGGCATCCCAAGGAAGAGTGGATCGCTGAGACAGCTGCGAATAGAACGACTGCAGTTGTGCTCTGGACAACCGCTTTGATACATCAATGTGATGGCATGTGAAGGGCAATGGCAGTGTTGAAAGCATCCCAATCAGCTTTGGAGAGAGCCCATCTGGACAGACACCCATGTGCGTGATGTTGAGGAGGATCAAAACAATCGGAAAATGATCACCGTAGCACATCATCAAGGACTATCCTATGTAGGGATAGGAGAAAACCTGGGCTGTGAATAGATCAAGATCAATGGCTGAATAAAACTCATACACCACAATAAAGTGTGTAGGAACACCTGTACTCAAGAGGCAAGGATCAAACTCTGTGAGCAAGGTTTTGACAGCTTTTCAGCTGCCAGTGGTCATGGTTTCACTCCACAAAGGGCTGGGGCATTGAAGTCACCCAGTATTAGGAAGGGTGAGTGGAGTTGAGAAAACAGTGCAGACAACACTTTCTGGGAGACTTCAGCGAGGGGAGGGAGATACACATTACAGGTGGTAAATTCCAGAGATGCCTTCACACGGACAGCCACAGCCTCCAAAGTTTTGTGTTTGCTGGGGACAGAGACCATAATGTACATGCAAACACCATCTGATGGTCTTTCACAGTCAGTGCAGTTCTTAAAATAGATAGCTATGGCAGGTAGAGGTTCACACTGTTAGGAAAAAAGTTTCCTGGAAGTCAGTGCAAAAAACAGGGGATGCACAGAAAAGATGTCGTAGCTCAGCCAAGTAGTGGAAAAAAATGCTACAGTTCTACTGGAGGATGACACTATCCATTTCCTGTGAGGCTGTGCAGGGATCCAGGAGGCAGGTTATGCCTCAGTGCTGTCTACTGCCACTGATTCTGGATACACCATCAGTACACATTTATTCCGAATCAGGGTGCATAGGTGGATACAAGACCATGGGAGCCACTATGAATGCTGCCTTGGATACATAGGCAGAACATGTGAGGTCTGATGCCATGGGAGGCTATCAGAGTCTCCTTCTTTTTTGATAACTTGCCTTTAAATGATTTAGACTTCTGTGAGGGCTTGTTTCCCCAAGATTCTGAGACAGAGGAGGAATGCGAAGTCCAATTGAGATGTTTTCGGACCCTCTTCTTACGTGTTTGGAGTTGAGTCAGAACACTCATATTTGTCTGTCACCTGACATATTGTGTGTTAATTTACCTTTGATGTAACTCAGTTGCTGTTAACTACCCTCTTTACATGGAGGTCTTGTAAAATGGTATTTCCGTAGAACCATGTGTAGCCCTGGAAAGACTTGAACTCTTCTGCTTTGCAGCTGTTATTGGTGGAAGGAAAATCGATAACTACTCCAATTAAGAAATGCTGTTAGCATTTCATCATCGACTGTCTTGTTTTTGTTTCAATGGCTGTACACATCAGAATTACTTCATAACTTGGAACAGATACAATTTAATTCAAACATAACATCCATCTCGAAGGCTCAACAAGAAGTAGTTCACAAGTACGTCATTTCATTTCAGAGCTTTAACTGCTCTTTAACAGTTAAGACACTACCAAGCAGCGACATAAAATGACTGCACACGGTATGTGTTTTGCGACTTACTCCCTACCTAATACTATTTTGTCATGAGCATCTTGTCATAAATAGGGAGTGGGAAATGTCATTTGCTTAAATGGCTTAACACAGCAACTTGCAACTTCTGGCTCCTTCAGAAACTGGCTAGCATCTGGCTGCAGCTCAACAGATTCCTGGAATAGGAGCATCCCAAGGGATCCCTTCCTGTAAAGGGACGCCAGAGGGGGGCGGTACTTCTCCCACTGGATTTGGGGACTGACATCACTGGTGGATAGGGAGTCAATGCTTCAGAGGAGGTGTGGGGGAAGCAGTAATAGGAGGGCTCCCAGCTATCAGGAGAGCAAGTGTAGTTGGGCAGCCCCGAGGGCTGGACTTAGAAGATACAGTGGGTGATGACACAGTCACTAAAGCTGATGATGATGTCGTAGCATTGGCATACATCATAGTCATGTAGGTGAACATATTTCTTCGTGGCCTCTTGATATGTGAGGTGATCAAGGGTCTTGTATTCTTGGATTTTCTTTTCATGTTTGAAAATGGTGCAGGGCAGAGGGAAAGGTGTTCCACATAGTTGACACAGATGGGAGGAGGGGCACAACGAGCTTCATGAGCAACTGACAGCCAAAATCCCTGCAGACTGGGCTACCATTGCAACCAAAAGACCTGTGTCCAAATCACACGCATCTGTAGCACAACATATGGCTTGATATCACAGTGATACACCATCACCTTCATTTTCTCAGGCAATGAGTCATCTTCACAGGCCAAGATGAACGCTAGAGTATCAACTTCGTTCCCTTTGGTCCCCAATGTATGCGACAGACAAAGTGCATGCCTTGTCGCTCCAAATTAGCATACAACTTGTCCTCAGTCTGTAAAAGGAGATGTTCGTGGAAAATGACATCCATATCATATTCAGACTTTTATGGGAGGTTATAGTGATAGGAGTATCATCCAACTAGTAGCTGGCGAGCAGTCCCGTGACTGAGCAGGGGAGGCCTTTCTAAGCAGAATAGAACTACCTTCCATTTCTGATATCACTGTCACTTCCCCAAGCCCGTCCTTAAGATGTTCAATGAAGAACAAAGGCTTTGTGGTCAAATAGGAATCCCCAGCTGTCCTAAGCCAAACCAAGTACAGGTGGGGGCAGGATTTCTCACATTCTCTCTGAGCCCCATGTTGCTCCCATGCCATAGCCAGGGAAGTTAACATTTTGAGGTCATACCTCTCCATGTTGTTGATGTTTTTGCCTCAGAACAGACTGCTGGGGCTGTGCAGCCACCAGAAAAAGAAAGTTTAATTCACTCTATGTGCCCATCTTCCACCATGGTACCACTGACTCCAAACAGGAGCTCTCTCCATGGGCACAACCCAGCCACAGCAACGGTTACCTGGCCAGTAAGCTTTTGCCTAGGGTGCCCAGGTACTATGGGCACGTATACTCCTGGTCTTGTGTGGGATGTTTCCAGCTCAGGCACCAACAGCGCGGTCCCTGCATGGTCAGCGAGCTATAGGTACTGATGACTGCCACCCACAATGGAATTGCTACTGTGGTGGTATTTGAGCATAATACCGTTGCAAGCAAGATGGGTGCTGGGTGCAGAAAGAGAAAAACACAAAGGTGGAGTATATGCTGCACTGGGTGACCTTCCCTGTATGATCTGAACTTCTGTAAAATTTAGAAATGAAATATCAGGTTTCACTCAACAAGAGGACCATATAATTAGTAATTAAAAGTTGTAAGAGGGCTGGAAGATAAGAAAACAAGTGTCTGAAACACAAACCAGATCCAAGCACAATTGTCACTGAGAAAACCATCCAATGGATAAGATAGAGAGAAAAGAAGAATAATAGAAAGACAGACTTGCAGCACGGAAAGGGAAGGAGTTTCCCTGCAATACATCCTACGTTCCCGTAACCCTCATGGCCTCAACCTTCGTTAGTCACTGTCCTCACCCATCCAGCCTCCGCCCTGTTCCCATTCCAGCACTATACAGTCGTCATTTCACTGACACACCCAGTCTTTAAATTTCTTTTATTTCTCTCCTTTCCGCTACTTACCCCCTCCCTCTTCTGCACCTTCTCTCCATCTAAACTGCAACACTTCACTGTCCACCACTCCCACCATACTATTCCTCTCCCTCCCCGCCACAGCCTCCTCCTTACCCCCACCTAGTTGCCACTCCCATCATGCACTGGTGCTGCTGTTGGCAGTGTGGTTTCAACTCTCTGAGACTGCCGATGTGAGTGCAAGTTGCGTTTACGTGAGTGTGTGTGTATGTGTTTCTACTGCTGACAAAGGCATTCATAGCCGAAAGCTTTAATTGTGTGACTCTTTTTGTTGTGACCATCGCGACTCAGCATCTACATCTACGTCTACATCTACGTCCATACTCCGCAAGCCACCTGACGGTGTGTGGCGGAGGGTACCTTCAGTACCTCTATCGGTTCTCCCTTCTATTCCAGTCTCGTATTGTTCGTGGAAAGAAGGACTGTCGGTATGCCTCTGTGTGGGCTCTAATCTCTCTGGTTTTATCCTCATGGTCTCTTCGCGAGATATACGTAGGAGGGAGCAATATACTGCTTGACTCTTCGGTGAAGGTATGTTCTCGAAACTTCAATAAAAGCCCGTACCGAGCTACTGAGCGTCTCTCCTGCAGAGTCTTCCACTGGAGTTTATCTATCATCTCCGTAACGCTTTCGCGATTACTAAATGATCCTGTAACGAAGCGCGCTGCTCTCCGTTGGATCTTCTCTATCTCTTCTATCAACCCTATCTGGTACGGATCCCACACTGCTGAGCAGTATTCAAGCAGTGGGCGAACAAGCGTACTGTAACCTACTTCCTTTGTTTTCGGATTGCATTTCCTTAGGATTCTTCCAATGAATCTCAGTCTGGCATCTGCTTTACCGACGATCAACATTATATGATCATTCCATTTTAAATCACTCCTAATGCGTACTCCCAGCTATTTTGTAGCTAAATGATAAAGGATCTATCTTTCTGTATATTCGCAGCACATTACACTTGTCTACATTGAGATTCAATTGCCATTCCCTGCACCATGCGTCAATTCGCTGCAGATCCTCCTGCATTTCAATACAATTTTCCATTGTTACAACCTCTCGGTACACCACAGCATCATCTGCAAAAAGCCTCAGTGAACTTCCGATGTCATCCACCAGGTCATTTATGTATATTGTGAATAGCAACGGTCCTATGACACTCCCCTGCGGCACACCTGAAATCACTCTTACTTCGGAAGACTTCTCTCCATTGAGAATAACATGCTGCGTCCTGTTATCTAGAAACTCCTCAATCCAATCACACAATTGGTCTGATAGTCCATATGCTCTTACTTTGTTCATTAAACGACTGTGGGGAACTGTATCGAACGCCTTGCGGAAGTCAAGAAACACGGCATCTACCTGTGAACCCGTGTCTAAAAACCTCCGATGTATGGTGAGTAGCAACTTTCCTTCTCTGGTATTGTTACATTCCATCCTGGATTTTCCATTGTTTGAAAATCTTGTTTAATTTTTAAAAGCTCTGAAATGAGAGAGATGTTCTTCTCACTGAAAAAGGTGGAGCTGATACACAGCTGTCGCATCCTACCTGGCTGTTAAATTTGTCATTTTCGGTCGACATCACATCCCACATGTAAGAATGAAACTGAAATCTCAGGTCAGAGGAAGTTGACGCTGTTTCAAGCACAACTGGAAGGAGGAAACATCTCTCATTTTCACTGTTTTAGCGAGTTTTATGCTACAATGCTCAAAGACGTTAACCTTGGTTTTCTGAATATATACATATATGTGACTTGAAGAAACATTTTTTGGAGAGATTTTTAGACTTTCACAAATATGTGAGGACATTCTTTGTTCCAGAATCACTTTGATTTAGCCTTGATGATATGCCAGTGGAACTACACTTCGAGCTCACTGACTTGCAAGCAAATGACTTGTTGAAAGAGAACCACAGAGAATGAAAACTTCTTGAATTTTGCATTTACTTACCTGATGAGTTTCTGAAAAAAAAAATTGTTTGGAACAACTTAGGTTTGTGAGCAAACCTTTTTGAAAATGAGGTATGTTAAAGTCAGCGTATTGAATGAGGCTGACTGATGAATATTTGAAAACAATTCTCTTGATTCGATATAGCAATACCAAACCGAACATTGATGAGAACCTTAAGGGGACACAGTCGCGAGGGAACTCCCATAAGGAATCAATGCTAAAACAAGTAAATGTCAGGTACACTTTCTGAAGTAACTAATGGAGATAAAGACCTGAAACTTTTACAGTGTACAGCTGAAACATCATTCTCAAATCACATAAAATGGTTAATGTATTTTATATATTTCATGAGTAATCATTTTTTCGTTCTATAAGACAAAAAATTAAAACTTTTCTAAACACCTTGGAGCTTGTAAATCTGTTCTTTTTATCACTACTGGTCTATTTTTTTATCTAATTAATCATCGTTGTATTAACAAGAGATACTGTAAGTCTGATGACTGTAGCAGTCATAGTTTTTGAGAAAAGTGTAGCAGAAGATCAAAAAATGTAGTTTTGAGAAAAATGGTATTACAGTTTTACATGCAAGAAAGTAATGTACAATGTCATACACACACACTTTTAAAACATTCCAGGGCTATACTGTGGCTCAGCTTCTTGATCTTTATCTTCTTTTCTTTGATCTTCTGGCTATCCAGGCCTCCTTGGTAGCATTTCCTGCAGAAATATCAGCATAACAGATACGGTCCATGTCAATCTCTTTCAGTCCCCTTTCAGTATTGATACCATCCTTTGTTCGCAAGAGTCTTAATACATCAGTCTTCTTTGACACACCAGCACTGAAGCACATCACTGCATCATGAACACGAAATTTTAGTGTTTTTTTTTTCCAACAAAAACAGTTTTTGGTAGCCTTGTCCAAATGACAGAATTCAAACTTTCATTTGGGTTTTGAGTTTTTCCATGGAGACACTTTTTCAAGAGCTCTTGCTGGCTAAGGTCTCTGAAAATGGGTTCCACAGCTAGCAGGATTTTTTCTGGAATTGAATGTTCGTGCTTATAGCTGGAAGATGTAGCTGGGTTGTTGAATTTGCACCAGCTGTCAGGTCCCCTTGGGCAAAGGTTATGTTGTGGTTCCTCATCTGTTGAAATTTTATGAAAGAATATAGCCCAGATGGCTCTCCTCATTGCTTCTACATTGTTGCAGTTATTTCTAATGGCCATACCATAATAAGTCTGGATCCTGTCTATTTCAGACTTTGTCAGGCCCCCTTTACCACCTAACTTTTTTTCCTTACATATCTTTAGAAGTCATGATCCCATTCTTTTCTGTACATGTCCTATACATTCCAGTTTATTAATTTTGACTCTAGGCCCATAAGGTTTATCTTCTGCCACTTTCTGATATGCCTTACTGTCCCCGTCCCCACAGACCTTTTGAAAATGTTGGGACTCGGACCAGTATTTCCAACTTTATGCAAGTGGCCACCATATCTGCTTTGATTACCTGTATAACATCATGGACAGACCCAAACTTCCATATCTTCCAATGTCTGTTTCCCACAGTGCTTGCTCAATTATGTGATTCCCACACAAGCAGACTAACTTAATTTTATCATCAGCCCGCCTTGGCTTTGGCACGAAATGTGTTAGTGCAGTGTCTGTATTTGACAAGAATCTGTAAAATTCAATACATGGATGTCTGAAGGAACGTAATGTCTAACCTTACAGACACTGTCAAATATGGGCACCGCAATAATGTATTTCATGCCAAATCCAAGGCAATCTGACAATAAAACTAAATACATACCTCCCTGTGATCAGATAGCGAAACTGGTTAAGGCATCTGTTTGCATAAAGTGGGAAATTCAGGTTCTAATTCCTGTCTGGCACAAATTTTCTTTCCATTTATTTCTAATAAATTGTGTAGCTGTGCTGGTACTGTGTTCGCAATTTGCGGATACATTTCGTGATTTAATGTATCTATAAATTGCCTGCAGCAAAAATGAACATTGTCATATTTACAGGGATTCAGATTTGTGCTTATGAATCATCTCTGTAATACATGCATGTCGATTGAAGATATCTATACCAACTCTAGAATTATGCCTCTGAATTGCTTTGATCTCTTTCATTAATCCCACCTGGCGGGAGTTCCAAACACTCCAGCAATACTCATGAATGGGTCACCCAAGTGTTTTATGTGTGATCTCCTTTATAGCTTTATACACGAGCTAAACTTTCCTAAAATTTCCCAATAAACCGAAGTCGACCATTTCACCTTCACTACTATCGTCCTTACAAGCTCATTCCATTTCATATTGCTTTGCAACATTACGCCTAGATATTTCATCAATGTGACTATGTCAAGCAACACACTGCTAATGCTTTATTTGAACATTACAAGATTGTTTTCCTTATTCATCTGCATTAACATGATTTTTTCTACATTTATAGCAAGCTGCCATTCATCACACCAACTAGAATTTCTGTCCAAGTCATCTTTTATCCTCCTACAGTCACTCAACTATGGCACCTTCCCATACACCATGGCAAAATTAGCAAACAGCTGCAGATTGTTGCTCACCCTGCCTGACAGATCATTTATCACCCTGCCTGACAGATCATTTATGTATACAGAGACCCCTGTTTGATCTAAGGTCACAGATTTCTCTTTCTTGCATAATCTGTGAGGATAACTCCTCGAAAATCCAATTGTTTGCATTAATTTCTGGATGGTAGATGGTGAACTCAAAATTTGTCCGCTGTAATGAGATTGTTGAAAAATTCATTCTCTTGTTGGTGGACATTTTCAACATCTCCGCTGCAGATGTCATATGCTGCTCCCTGCTCCACTGGACCAATACTTTTACCACATGCAGTATGTTGTGAGCTGATCCTACAGCAGTACCAACCTCTGACAATTGTTTCAATGGTAATGCATCTTTCAGAGACAACAACAAAGCTTCCAACTTTGCGCTGATCCTTGGTTCATCTACTGAGGTCATACAGGTCTGGAATATGCATTAAGCAGCAGCACATTGTTATACAGTTTTCCACCTTATTTACTGGCCCATGATCTCTACATACATATAAAATTTCTGTTTCATTAATACTTTTCTTCACTAATTTTCCTTGCAAATGCAAATTATGAATCCCTGCATCTGTAGCCATGTTACTCACTGCAGCAAATGCAAATTAGGAATCCCTGCATCTGTAGCCATGTTACTCACTGCAGCAGCCATATTGCTTCTTTTCACTACAGTAATACTGCCAAACAATGCACCTCTGAAAGAATTTTATGGAAAAAATTGTGTTTACAATGCATAATTATACATTCAGATATTCATTTTGTGTAAGTTCCTATGGGGCCAAACTGCTGAGGCCATTGGGCCCTAGGCTTACACACTATATAATCTAACTTTTGCTAAGGGCAACACACACATCCATGCCCGAGGGAGGACTTGAACCTCTGATGGGGAGCCACGCTAACCATGGCAAGGTGCCTAGACCGTGCAGCTACCCCACCCGGCGATATTAATACAGTTCTTGTTGAAGCCTTATGACCGTCCGTAGTTTAACTCCTGAAAGGAGAGACACTTGTTAGTTGGAATGAAATTAGTGAAGAGAACAAGAATCACGTTTCATTTTTTCATTTAAAATTCATCTGACTATAAGCTCCCCCCCCCCCCCCCCCCCTTTCTCCTGTAGATGCAGCACATCTAAGATTAAGTCAATTAAAATGAAACATTAAAATTTAGATACCATTTGCCCATCAGTATTTTTTCGTGTGTATTCTACTTTTTCTTTGGTCCATATCACCAGTTTATTAATTTGGTCTTTTATCTGTTAGGCAACTGATTAGGTTTATTTTTCTGTTTAGGCACAAAAGCACAGCTTCCTCCCTTTTTATGTCCCAGGTATTTGTATTACTTCATAATCTTTTAATACATCATAGTTATGTCCTGGTGATGTGTTAGTACACCTTTAAATTTAATGTTATAAGAGGAAGAGTACTTTAATAATATCAAGTTTCAGGAACGCAAAAAATAGTATGTCTTTCAGTTTTCTTTAATTAGTACAAGTGCTTGATTTTCATATAGTGGTAAACATTGCACATAATACTGCTACCATAAGTATTACACAAGTAAAGGCACAGACATTTGGTGGAATCTAATGAGCTATTTACATTCACCATACAATGATTAAAATAAGTTGCTTCATTTCATACAGGAACCAGTTACAGTTTACACAGCATAAAAAAGTAAATACTTGTAAAAACAATATTCACACTGATGCAGTCTTAGGTTATCATCAAATTTGGGCATAGGCTTATAACAATGTAATCTACATTAACCATACATAAATAAAGTTCATGCTTACAGATAAACAAGTTCCCATGAAAAAAAATGTTCACATAGTAGGATAAGATGGATGCACTGACCCATCAAGCCCCTCAGCGAGGCTATTGTTACTATGCAACCAACGGCTGCCACCATCAATTCTAACCCCAAGCAGGGCGTGTTGACCCATCAAGTTCCCCAGCATGACGATTGTCGTCTAGCAACCGATGGCTACTACCACCAATTTGTGCCCCACAATCCGGACACTTTCCTACTTCCATTGCTCCTCCACATTCTCCAATAGCATAGTAATGTCCATTTGGGCATTTGTACCAATGACCAGGTGTTAAACCTACTGCTTTCACAATCTCTCTCCTTATTGTTTCAATATCAAGTGGGGCAACAGCCTTCAACTGTTTGTTCAATTTATCCAAAATTTCTTTCAGTTTTTGGTCATTTGCTGGTGTGTAACTTTCAATAGATTTTACTACTTGCAAAGCTTTTTTGTGTAAATCCTTAATAACATCATTAGATCGGGATGATTTGAAATCATCGCTGCTCTCAATACTGCGGAACTGAGCTCCTCTCATGAATCTGCTTACTTCCAAATTGAAATCATTTACTTCCTGTTGACTCATATTTATATTCCTTGTTCTCATCAAATACACCAGCCTGTCAAACTGCTTCATAAGTTTTTTACATGGTTCTCCATTCAAAGCTTTATGAAAGAGTTTCACAGTTTCAAGAAGTTTTGAGACAAACTCTATTTTAATTGATAGTGAGTCGAGGTCTGTTTTTGAAAGGAATATTCGTCTTTTTCCCTGTACATTTTGTAGGTTAGATTGCAGTAATGTTAGAATCTTCTGTATTTCGCTGCTTTCTCCTGTAAAACCAACAATGTATTCATTATATAAAATAATGAAACATAATTAAATAGATATTATGTACAAAACTCTCACACAGTAAATACTAATTTTAGAAACCACCATTCAAACAGGCGGTATTAAAATATTGGTAGATATTTTGCACTTGAAACAGTACTCATCCAGGTCAAAGGCTTTAGCAGTATTATTGATAGATCAAAATACTGATTGCAAAGGGGTTCCTGAAGCACTCTCTGACAGCATTGTCTGAGTAATGAATGACTTTGTCTGGCAGTACTGGCAATTTAGAAACAGCACCCCTCAAGGCACAATATATTGGCAAAAGCTATGTGGGAGAGGGAGGTTTAATTTAAGAAAACCGCAAGCATGCATGCGCGTGAGCACACACACACACACACACACACACACACACACACACACACATATACTGAAGCAAGTTTACCTACACTTTTAACATTGAGGGATGTTTTGGAAGTAAGTGCCAGTTGATATTAAGCAAATGCAAATGGATTTTTACAACTATTTTATCACTGCACGAGAGCCTATACTGTAATCTACTCAATATAACGTCCACCATAATGCACTTGCAACCAGCAGCCTATTTCTTAGTTCCATTCACTTACAAATCTGTCACCTACTTTGCAAACTACTACAGAATATCTATTTTGGCATCTACTATTATACTGGTGATGGCAGATAAAATGGAGTTAGTAATCAAATGGCACTGGTAATCAAGCTATTTGCAGATGTGATGAGATACTCATATTTTGTTTGTAAGATCATATGCGAATGGGCACTGAAACGCAAAATCATCTACTGAGCTTGTCGCATCTTTTTGTTTCGAATTATGCAACAAGTTTTAATTAAGGTCTCTCATTAGATCTCAGAATTGATTGTGTTTGTTACCCGGGGGCAAAAATTCCACAAGCAATAACCCTTGCTTGCTGCAATATGTTGTGTACAGGAAGTTTTGAGCTTGTACGATTTGGATGAACTTCACTTTTTTTAAGCGATGTCGAATGCCTCTGTTTCAGGGACTGCTGTTTTCATCCTGGCAGGTAACATGGGCAACATATTTTAAGTCTCTAGTGACCATCTGGATTAAAAATTAGTTATGTTATTTATTTATTTACACTACACATCTAGTTCCGTAGGACAAAATTGAGGAGCAAATCTCCAAGGTCATGGAACATGTCAGTACATGAAATTACAACATAAAAGTAATAACAGATGAAATAAAATGTTTATGAACCCAAAAAAGTCAAGCCATAAGTTTAAGCAAATGCAATCAACAATATAATATAAGAATCAGCTTAATTTTTCAAAGAACTCCTCAACAGAATACAGGGAGTGACCCATGAGGAAACTCTCCAGTTTTGATTTGAAAGTGCCTGGATTACTGCTAAGATTTTTGAATTCTTGTGGTATCTTACTGAAAATGGATGCAGCAGTATACTGCACACCTTTCTGCACAAGAGTTAAGGAAGTGTGATCCACATGCAGATTGGATTTCTGCTGAGTATTAACTGTGTGAAAGCTGCTACTTCTTGGGAATAAGCTGATACTGTTAACAAGAAATGACAGTAGAAATATATATAAGGGAGGGGAGGGAGGGGTGGGAGGCAGGCAATGTCAAAATACCTAGACCAGTGAACAGGGGTCAACAAGAGGTTCGCGAACTTACACCACTTATTGCCCGAACTGCCCATTTCCCAGCCAAAAATATCCTTTTAGGATGGGAAGAGTCACCTCAAACTATAGTACCATATGACATGAGTGAATGAAAATAAGCAAAGTAGACTAATTTTTGGTTCAAACGATCACTTACTTCAGATACCGTTCGAATAGTAAAAATGGCAGCATTAAGTTTTTGAACATGGTCCTGAACGTGGGTTTTCCCTGACAGTTTACTATCTATCTGAACATCTAGAAATTTGAAATATCCAGTTTCACTGATCATATGCCAATTCTGAAAAATTAAAATGTCAGGTTTTGTTGAACTGTGTGTTAGAAACTGTAAAAACTGAGTCTCACTATGATTTAGTGTTAGTTTATTTTCTACAAGCCATGAACTTATGTCATGAACTGCACTATTTGAAACACAGCCAATGTTGCACACAACATCCTTTATACCAAGCTAGTGTCATCAGCAAACAGAAATATTTTAGAATTACCCATAATTATAGAGGGCATATAATTTATTTAAATAAGTACTAATAAGAAAATTCGAAGTCCTGGCCACTTGAATGGTTTTATGCAACTCAGCATTATCAGTACGAGGAATGGGAACAGCTTCCAGTAGTTTAAGCATTCGACTTTTTATAAAGAACACTTACTGCAACTAGAATAAAGCCATTAGATGAGGACAAAGTTTCCATTGTCTTGAGCTTTTTTCATCAGATTTCTGCACTAAGTCGTAAGCAATGACAGATCGTTGTCTCCTTTGCACTTCATCATGAACCATCTTTAAATGCTCTAACTCATTTTCTTACCATTCCATCACTGAAACTAATTTGGCAATGCATTTTCACTGTTTTTATTTCTTTCGGACATTTACGACAAATTGCTTAATGTATTTAACACTTGGCATGATTTTCAATTAACTTAGGCATTTTAAAGTAGCATAAACAAAAACAAATAAGAATGTTTCCATTACAGTGTCCGTGGGTAGCCAACAGACTTGGTACTCAGCACACATCGCCACCAGCAGAGACCATATTTAAAAAGGGCCTTCTCTCTCTTTTCTTTCTTTTTTTCTGTATTTTCTCAGCACAATTACAGCTCCAGCATCAGTGTATACAAGCTAACAATGTCAAATACACTACTGGCCATTAAAATTGCTACACCAAAAAGAAATGCAGATGATAAACGGGTATGGACAAATATATTATACTAGAACTGACAAGTGATTACATTGCATAGATCCTGAGAAATCAGTACCCAGAACAACCACCTCTGGCCATAATAACGGCCTTGATATGCTTGGGCATTGAGTCAAACAGAGCTTGGACGACGTGTACAGGTACAGCTGCCCATGCAGCTTCAACACGATACCACAGTTCATCAAAGGTAGTGAATAGCGTATTGTGATGAGCCAGTTGCTCGGCCACCTTGACCAGACATTTTCAGTTGGTGAGAGATCTGGAGAATGTGCTGGCCAGGGCAGCAGTCGAACATTTTCTGTATCCAGAAAGGCCCGTACAGGACCTTCAACATGCGGTCGTGCATTATCCTGCTGAAATGCAGGGTTTCACAGGGATCGAATGACGAGTAGAGCCACAGGTCATAACACATCTGAAATGTAACGTCCACTGTTCAAAGTGTTGTCAATGTGAACAAGAGGTGACCGAGACATGTAACCAATGGCACCCCATACCATCACGCCGGGTGATACACCAGTATGGCGATGACGAATACACGCTTCCATTGTGCGTTCACCACGATGTCGCCAAACACGGATGTGACCATCATGATGCTGTAAACCGAACCTGGATTCATCCGAAAAAATGACGTTTTGCCATTCTTGCACCCAGGTTAGTTGTTGAGTACACCATCGCAGGCGATCCTGTCTGTGATGCAGCATCAATGGTAACCGCAGCCATGGTCTCCGGGCTGATAGTCCATGCTGCTGCAAACGTCGGCGAACTGTTCGTGCAGATGGTTGCTGTCTTGCTAACGTCCCCATCTGTTGACTTAGGGATCGAGTTGTGGCTCCACGATCCCTTACAGCCATGTCGATAAGATGCCTGTCATCTCGACTGCTGGTGATACCGAGGCCGTTGGGATCCAGCACGGCGTTCTGTATTACCCTCCTGAACCTACCGATTCCATATTCTGCTAACCGTCTGTGGATCTCAACCAATGCGAGCAGCAATCGCGATAGGCTACAATCAGACCTTTATGAAAGTCGGAAATGTGATGGTACGCATTTCTCATCCTTACACAAGGCATCACAACAACGTTTCACCCGGCAACGCCGGTCAATTGCTGTTTGTGTACGAGATATTGGTTGGAAACTTTCCTCATGTCAGCACATTGTAGGTGTCACTACCAGCGCCAACCTTGTGTGAATGCTCTGAAAAGCTAATCATTTGCATATCACAGCATCTTCTTCCTGTCAGTTAAATTTCGCGTCTGTAGCACGACATCTTCGTGGTGTAGCAATTTTAATGGCCAGTAGTGCAGAACGACTTTTTCTCAGTTTATTGAATGTGTTTACGAAAAGTTACTTCAGAATAATGAAAATATCACAAATTATTTGACACTCATCAGAAATTATTCCTGTCAACTGATGGGACATCAGAATCAACACCAGGCAACAGAGGAGGAGCTCTGGTCACAAAAACAGAGCAACAAATGGAACAGACCTGGCAGCTCTGAGCCTCCCCTTTGGTGCTCCATTAAATCATACCATGCTCGTTCTGAGCATTCATACTCAGGGGTGACGTGATTGAGTGTGAAACATTGAAGCAAGTATGGGCATGCAACCCCCCCCCCCCCCCCCCCCCCCCAATTTACAGACCTCTAGTCTACAAGCTAATTTTTTGGGCTGTTGATTTTATATTGTTGGGAGATGTTTAGTAAAATAGTGATCCATTAATACAATTCCTGGCATTCAGTAGCTATGAAATTTCTATCTAAACACCGTTACTTTAATCTTACAGAGAAGAAAACAGCAACCAGTCACTGTTTTCTTCTCTGTAAGAATTAACCTACATTAATTGTACACAGCTACGGTCTCACCATGTCAGTTTTAGACAAAATAGCAACAGTTACTTTAATTTTACTTGTAACATTCTTAAAACGCTACAAATATAGGGCAAATAAATATTGGTGTATGAGAATCTTTTCAAATGAAATAGTCTCAAAATAAAGAATATATTCTGATAAACTTTCTATTGTTGTCAAACTTAATTTAATGGCATTTAAATTACACAATTTTTTTAAAGTTACTGAATAATTTTTTGTTTCCTCTGTGAAACAAAGCGTGTCTGCTAACACTTTTTCTTTATTAACAATTCAAACACAGTCAATGACTTCTTGGTGTACTTAGCTCTAATCATTGCAGAAAAAAGTTGTCCACAGAGATATGGACTCCATTCAGAGACATAATTATGACCGCAAGTTGTAAGAACGCAGAATTTATGAGTGAAATTCATGAATATTAGAGTGTTTTTTGAAACAGATGTATAAAGTTAATGAATATAATAATATGGAACATTAATTTCTTTTCTTGGAGAGCAAGTCAGAGAGTCAAGAGTGCACTAAATGGTACTGTGAATATAGCTAACAGCAACTGCCTTTAAACTGAAAAATATAAATCACTGAATTTTCACCTAGTGAAAAAATATTTTCACTAAGTTTAGTGCTTTACTTATTTGCTTATAAAAGCTGGCAAAAATACTGTGGTTCTGAGGCCAAAGGCTACAGAATAACAGTCACTGCCATTGGTGAATTCTGCAAAATCTCTACTCAAAAAGAGTCTTTACACATTTATCACATCAATATCCACCTCAGAATCTAAGGTCACTAACTCACACTTGTACAGTGGTGCTCAACTCAAAGGGTGACTGGTTTGAATACTGATGGTGAAAGGAATTTCACCACTAGCATTCTGATTGAGAAGAGCCACTGATCGCCACATTTTTGTATTACTGTCCAGGATAGCATTCAAAACCTCCCTACAGCATCAGATGGAGTGAACATATTATGCATTGTTGATGGTGATCCAATCTTGGATGAGACGATAAGCTCAATGAAGTATGTCATGTCACTATGAGTAGTGTCATAATGTTTTGGATTTTGTGATTGAAGTGCTCAAAACACAAAGCTGAATAGTAGTGTGTGATCTCAGCATACATTAACCGAACCTACTTGGTGTACAAGTTGCATGTAGATCAGTTATTGTAGTTACAACTGGTAGTTCTGGCAGACATTTTAATGGCTATTCATTTTTGTGATTAATCAGAACGAACAAAATAAAAGCACATTATTTTACAACATTGTTATCGGTGTGTACTCCTCAAAATAGTTCACATTTTAGACTATTCACTGACCTGAAGCTTTTGGATTAGAAGAAAGACAACATGTAGAAGATTCTATGTGAGTGGTACTTCAATGACACTGCTAATGGATGGCTGGGAACATACTCAAGACATTGCATGTAACTTTTTATAAACACACCTTGTAGACCACAAGATGGTTTACTGTCCGAAGTATATTAATATCATGCCAGTCACAAGTATGGATGAGGAGTGAATCCTTCACCAAGGTTTGTTTAAACAAGCCACTTCACCAGCTTTTCATGTCTACTTTCTAATGGAAGAAGGCTGCTACTGAAGTACAAAAAAAGTCACTTAACAACAAGAGAACTTGAGAGAGTTGGTTCAGTTAAATGGAACATGGTAGTGATTGAAGATGGATATAAGTTTTCCTCTCACATGTTGCCAATAATGGTTTGCCAATATTATGATTAGAGTCCAGATTTTTATGTAATTGCATATTCTTTTCTTTCTTTGTACATAGGAAAACTGTAAATGTTCATAAATTAAGTTTCCTGCAATGGTATATTTCCATCATGTAGGATTCCATTGGGGGACCGTTTGTTCACAACGACTGTGGTTTAATTAAAACAGGAAGGAAGTCAGCACTCAGTCGTGATTCAATCTGCACGTTATTGCAGATCTAGGTTTCAGCTACAGTATTGCTGTTATCAGTGCTGTACAGAAGTATGTCATGTAGACTCAACAAGCTAGTGACTGGACATCGACATTAGCGTGTACACAGCATAATTCAA